>NC_068327.1:28157843-28782843 GCF_000147395.1 Oryza glaberrima | reverse complement strand
ACTGCCTTACGAGGGGTGGGGGTGAAACCTTAGCGTGGTGTGGATGGTTAGGGGAGGGTTATGTGGAGGGTCTTGTCACGATTTCCCTCTTTGCAGTATCATGGTGATACTTCGGGGCATGGCGACATGTGTGGAATCGTGTCTTGTGGGTACAGTTGTACACCTCTGGCCAGAGTAAAACTATTCAAATAGTCGTGCCCGCGGTTATGGGCGATCAACAAGATTCACCGTGATTAGTCTCACCCCTAGTTTAGCTTAATGAACTAGTGTAGTTCAGGTGGTTGATTGGGCCTGTTGCGTTGGACAGTGATTGGTTAATATTGATTAATTGCTACAGCTGTTTTACTCCTTTCAACTACTGCTTTGAAATGCCTGCTTTATGCAAAAGAACCCCTAGCTTCCTTTGGTTATATCCTGCATCATACCTCCTCTTCCGGTATGACTTGCTGAGTACAGTGGGTAGTACTCAGTCTTGCTCTCTTTTCCCCCACACCAGAGTTGAAGTTCTTCTCAGTTGGAGCCGTCTCAGAGAGGTTGGTTTCGTCGCTGCCGTCAAGGTTTGCCTGTGGAATGGAGTCGCCCGCTGCTGAAGTCAAGCTTCCCGGTTTAGCTCGCTTTTATCTTTCCCGCTGCATTTGTAATCTTTTATATTTTTGTAAGACGTGGGTCTGTATGTCAACAATTATCGTTTGTGTACCCTGGCTGGTCCTGGACAGGGATTTAATGCACATTCAGCTTAGAAATTCTGGTTCGAGAATTTCTGGGTGTGACAGATGGGAAGGAGGGGAGCGACACTGAAAGGGGAAGCCCATGCGCCAGCTATTTCCAGCCGGTGCGTCGTTACGCCGGCCGCTTCCTCCTCCACCGTGCGCCGTCTGCTGCTTCGCCTCCTCGCTCCCGCGAGCTGGAGGTCGGGGAAGACGGGGTGAAGCGGTACGGGAGAGAGGGATGGGGGTAGGGCGATGGCATTTGCGGGTAATTTCATCGAAAATATGTTGGCAATTCTATAACGCGGTTGGAGTTGGAGTTTTGGAGCGACCAAAATGCCGCTCCAACCCGCCGGTTCAATTTCTCAGAGCGATTCCATGCGCTCCACTCCAGCTTTGAACAGATCTGGACCGTTGGGTTGGACTCCAGCTCCAGGTATATTGAATCTGGGAGCTGGAGCCATGCCAAACAGGCCCTAAATGCCCTTCGAGATGTAGAAGGGTTGATAGTTGATTGATCGACTAGAAGATCGATAAAATATGAAAACTTTCACATGCCTTTCTAATAAAATATAGAAGTGTGTTGCACATTTCAAGGTTTTCAATTTACACTGACATTTTTCGAAAATATTGTTTATGTTTTATGCTAATATAAGTATCTTTTGTTGATGTTCTTTTGTGTAAACCATCTTTCACGTGCTATGCAATACACAATTATTTTTCATATGCATCTATCTTTGGTTCCTACATATATTGTATAAGAAGGCTATGTAAAAACTTTCGCATTTTTTGGAACTTATAGTGGGTTTATAAATTGTCAACCCTTCTATGGTTTGAAGGATATTTGAAGTTTTTTTTAAGTATTCACCCCCAATGCATATTGTAGAAAAAACTGACAGAGTCATGGTATATAATAGAGAGGCAAAATCGATGACAAATCATTGAATTAGAGTAAACTCGATGATATAGAATAGGCTCTCTTATGATCTTTGGCCAGACAAGTTGTAGGTTTTCCATGACTAATGGCATCACAGCTCTTAATCTAGATAAGTTATTTCTATTCAATAAAGTATAGACTGGACGTCATGCTTGTCATAGATTTAGAAAAATCGTAACACCATACAGGTTGAACTTTGTTGTTGAGTTTTACCTGTCCCATGCATGATCCCTAAATTATTCTGATGCCCAAATAATATTCAGCGACCGTCGCCCTCCGGCTCCAAGTCTCCCAACACAAGCAAATGTGATTACATGATGAAGGAAGACATTATTTGCATGAAACGTTAGCCGCGATGACTAGGAAGGATGGGCCTTATTTAGATGGGCTGCAATCTTTCACGTCTGAAGGATTGGATTCCGGCCTATCCCAATTTGGCCCAAAAAAATTGGATATTTTTGTTAGGAATAAGTTCACCGGAAGTCCCTCAACTTAACATCGAGATTTTTTTGACGTCCCTCAACCACAAAACCAGAAATCTCCGCCCCTAAACTATACGGAACCATTCACTTAAGGTCCCTAGGCAGTATATATAGGTGGCTTCGCTAACATGGCATCCTAGTCAGCAAAAATAATAATAAAAAAAGTACGTGGGGCCCACATGTCAGTTGCACATTCCTTCCCTTCTCTTTTCTTCTCCTCCTCCTCCTCCTCCTCCTCTCTCTTCTCTCTTCTCTTCTTCAATGAGGGAGGCCGACGGTTGGCAAGCGGAGCAGCGATGGGAGGGTGGCAGGCGAGCGCGGCGATGGGTGGCGGCGAGCCCGTGTGGCCGCGAAGCGGCGGTAGGATGCGGGCGGAGCGGTGGCGGGCAGAGAGGCGCCGCCCTCCGCCCCGCTCACTGCTCTAGCCGTCCCGGGCGCCTGCCACCGTGCCCGCCTCCTTTCCCCCTCTCCATGCCGCCCACCTCCTCTCCCCCTCTCCACGCCGCCCGCCGCCGCACCGGCCCCCTCTCCCGCTTCATCCCCACGCGCCGCCGCGCCCGCATCTGCCACCCACATCCGTCGGGGAAATCGCTACGAAGGACAAAGGCGACGCCGATGCCGCACGGGAACAGGAGCAAGGTCGCCGTCCGCCTCACTCGCCTTCTCCGCCATTCTCCTCACCGTCCCGGCGCACTCGCCCGCCGCAGGCCCGCCATCGCTCCGCGCGCCGGCCGCCGGCCTCCCTCACTGAAGAAGAAGAAGAGAAGAGAGGAGAGGAGAGAAAAGAGGCGACGTCGGGGCGGGCGCCCGTGAAGGTGGAGAAGAGGGAGAGGGCCTCCCAGGGGCGGCCGTGGCAAGAGTGAGCGGAGAGGATGGCAGTGTAGGACGAGTAGGCAAGGGAGGGAGAGAGGGTCGACAGGAAGAGTGCGCCGCTCGCCGGCAGCGGGGCCCGAGGTCGAGCACCCGGCGCGTTCGAACATCTCCGCCGCCGCCATCGCGCCGACCGCCTCTCTCTCCCTCTCCCGCTGCCGTCGTCCCCGCTCCGCCGCTGGCCACCTCTCTCTCCCCCTATGTCGCCGCGCCTACTCGAGAGAACCCAGAGAGAAGATAAGAGAAAAAGGGAAAAAAAAGAGAAATGTGGGACCCACACCATTGTCTCACTTACATGTAGGCCCCACATATTAATATTAATTATTTTTGCTGACTAGGATGCCACGTCAGCGAAACCACCCATATATACTGTCTAGGGACTTTGAGTGAATGGTTTTGTATAGTTTAGAGGTGAAGATTTCTGATTTTGTGGTTAATGGATCCCAAAAAATCTTATTGTTAAGTTGAGGGACCTCCGGTGAACTTATTCCTTTTCGTCAACTGTTTTCATGATTTCGATCTCTCGCTTGATTTCCACCCGTCTCCTACCTGCTGCCGTAGATTGTATTGCGGAGATAACGTTCTGTTTGTATTGAACCTTTCCTTTTTCAAGCGAGTTATTAGAAACTTCATTAAAAACTTTTAACTGTATCCGCATGTCCTTCGCAGATTGCATCTGAAACAAATCCATATCAGGGTCCTTTTTTACTCTATACAGGCACACCAAGGTCCTTGTAACTTCATTTTAGCAGTGGTTTTTACTATTTCGCTTGTCTTTGTAACATTGCAATCTGCAAACGCAACCTCCTGTTAAGCCGGATGATCGTCATAATGAGTATTATGCAGAGGAGGAATAACTTGGAACTAATTTGGGTCAAGTGGGCGTGTGTGCGTGTCTTCTGAGTTGTACGCGTTCAACAAGATTAATTTGGAGACAAGATATGAGAGGTGATTAAATCCATTTCACTAGTGTGCAATGAGCACCCTCTTCTCTTTATAAATTCTGTAACGGTTGATTTTAACAATAAAATAAACTTCTACGGTTCTACATCTGCTTTCACTGCAAACATCTAGTCATACAAAGGACTATTTTGAGCCGCAGGATTGAAAAAAAAGATAAATATAACAAAACACAAAAATCTGACATGAATATAAATGTAAAACAAATGATTGCAAAATATTTAAAAAAACACATGAATAAATGTTTAATTGAACCGTAGAAAAACACATGAATCTAAAAATTTCCCACAAGGTTAGAGCTCTTACTAAGTTTTCTTCAAAAAATATATAAAATGAACCATTCCATATAAATTCTATAGTATCTGAAAAGTTTCAATCAGTGAATCAAATAGGCACTTAGAAAAAAGTCCTATATGATTTTAATGCTATGAAATCCATGCATAGAATCCTTTAATTAGCCCTTATACATCAGTACTTACAACCTTGTCGTTATGATGTACTTCCTCCGTTCAAAAAAAAAAAAACTTAACCTATTAAGGGATGTACATTTTTTTGGATGGAGAGAGTTGCGATTAGCCCTTATACATCAGTACTTACAATCTTGTCGTTATGATGTACTTTCTCCGTTCTAAAAAAAACTTAACCTATTAAGGGATGTACGTTTTTTTTGGATGGAGAGAGTAACTCGCAACTCTCTTGCCTTGTAGTACCTAATACCAAATACAAACATATTATATAATACAAGGTTAGTATAACCGTTCGCAACTCTCTCGCCTTGCAGACTAACCTTTCGCCACTCTCTCGCCTTTCAGTATATATCCTCCCTCTAGTCTAATACTAGTAATACTATAAACTATGTTCGGTTAGTCCGAGAGAAAGATAGGAAGGGATTTATTTCACACCTATTATAGTGTGAAATTACTCCCCTTCAAACCCCTCCAATCCGCTTTAACCTCCTCCAAACCAAACAAGGCCTTATGTTTTGAAAATAAAATAATCAAACTTTACAACTTTTGTTTCTAAAATACGAAGACCATACGTAAAATTAGTTTTGTATAAATTAGTTTTAAGAAGTACTTCAACACCAATAAAATCATATATTTATTATTATTATTATTTATACTATAGTAGAAAATAAAGGCTATTGAATTTTTATATTTATACTGTAGTAGAAAATAAAAAGTTACAGTTGTTCTTTTAAGGCCGTTTCGTTATCAACCGGAGGGAGTAGCACACATCCAAGCCCACCGAAAAACGCCCCACGCAGAAACCGGGCCCTATAAGGTTATTGCAGGCTTGCAGCTATGACAATTGACAAGAACGATCACTAAATCCTGGGCTACAAGAGCCTTCGGTGTGCGCTGAAAAGGTCAGATTAACACTGAAGCTTCGCCCAGGTTAATCGTGCTCGAAGTTGCACAATGACGAGGTGAAAGGGGATACTGGCCAAAACTTCTTTTCCCGGTTCGCTGGTTTTTTAAGTGCCGGCGGGCGATGGGAGGTGGACGACTGTGCTGTGTGCAGAGTAGTATAGAGAAAATTGATTAGCGTACAAAATTGACCCATTGCAATGGCCAGTTTGCTAGTTGTACAAAATCATAAAAGAGAACAGGGTCGATGTTGCAGGAAAGATCTGAAATGTAAATGAACAGAGATAGAGGAAATTAGTGACGAATGAGACGAAGACACATCATCCATCTTTATTCATAGAATCCACAGCAACAAGAGATATATAAACACACACAGACCAATTGTATGATACAAATGAATAAGAAATAAACACAACATGCCTCACTCGGAAACGCACCCAACCCAACCACTGCTACTAGTACTACTCTATAGCCGGAAACGACTCGAAACGAGCCGTGTCCAAATCGGAGATCATCAACGAACCAATTCCATCCATCACCACCTCGCGCGCCTGCCTAGTGCATGATCCCACCCGCGACGAGGATGGACAGCACGGCAGAGCACGCCACGGCCAGCGCCGCCGACGCCGCGCCCCCCGCGGCCGCGCCCGTGACCGGCGCCGGCGCCGGTGGCACGCCCCCGTCCACCTGCGCCGACGCCACCGACGCGAACATCACGGCCACCGCCGCGGCCACGGCGAGCAACACGGCGCCTCTAGATGCCATCGCAGGAATGACCGAGCACGGCAAGCGACGCAGAAGCACCTGGCAGGGAGAGAGAGAGAGATAGAGAGAGCGGTGAAACGGTAGCGGCATGGTTAGTGGGGTATATATCGAGGTGGCGCGCGATGACGCGATCGGAGGCTGCCGCCCCGGGCGCGCGGGGCGCTTGGCGCCGTAGGCGCGACGCGTGGTGGGCCTCGCCGCGACACGTTGGGCTCGAGGGTGGCGCAGGTGGCGCGACGCGAGGCGGTCTCGGCGCGGGCACGCGACTCCCCACCCCACCACTCGTCGGGTCTGACGACTGACGCCCACAACCCAACCGACCGGAGGCCCTCTGATTGGCGAGGCCCCAACCGCAACGAGTCCCCTGCACGACTCGACGACCCCGGCTAAAACCGACACCATACCATTCATCAGCCGCCATGCTACGCCAAGCACAAACACGTATTAATCCCGGCTAAAATTTACAGCAATACTAGTCGACGAACGATACGTTTGTAGTACTATATACCACTTGTAATTTGCGATGACTAGCAGTAGAATGGTAATTTAACGTCGAGTACGAGGCGTGTCTCCCACGCTTTTTTGCTCGGGGGTCAAGGGTCGTTGTCGTACATGTACACGTACGTTCGTGCGCCACGCAGTGACACACACCACACCATGACGCACACAAAAAAAAAAAAAGCTGTGCACATGATGTGTAGGGAGACGTACAAGCCCGGCTACGGGCGATGCACAGGGCCACCTGCCGTATCGATCGATCGATCGATCGCACGGTGTCTACCTCCAAAGTCGTCGCGCGCGGATGCGTACGCTGACGCTTTACTGCCACGATTCCTCTCGTTGGCTCGTAGCGCGTGCGTCCGCAACGAACGTTCCAACGAGCAGCCGAACCGACTAGTAAAAAACGTAGCGTAGTGTGTGTTGGGGTCAATCACGGTACATGCGCCCCTGTCCCGCAGAAGATGTCACGTATTTTTTTCGCGATAGAGACAGGAGGCGATCGACCGGACGTGTGAGGTTGTGACCGTGAAATGTGCCTAGCACCTGCATCCATTTCATCGGTCCTTCCTTCGCAAGAGCTGTACGCTACATTGGCTACAAAGAGAAGATAAAAAAAAGTGTTGGTACACCTAAAAGTCCATTCAGTTTCGTGCTGAGTTTTCTGAACTGGGTCTGAATAATGCAAGAGCCGCAAAAAAGAAAAAAAAAACTCGAAGTGTCTGAACTGAACGTGCGGCGGAAGCCGGTCGGCGCCGTCGTCGAATCGATCGATCGGTCGCACGGCGGAAGTTGCCAGGGCGAAAGGGAGGGCTCAGCTGCAGGTAGAGAGCACGTCCGTCTCAGCAGTCGGCTCGCGATTCTCAGCTTGTGGCCGTGGATGCGCTCCATCGATTCGATCTTGTAACACGATGGCATGTCTCGATCGACAATACTGGAACGATCTTTAGGGGATTTTTATCACTCGGGTATATATGCATATCATCGCCAAGCCGGCCGGTAGATCAGGAGTTAGTAATTGGACTTAAGACATTCTGAATCTGTTCTGTCCCTCGTTTTGCCGTGATCGCCAGCGTCGATGGATGGGTCGTTGATTTTTGCGTACACTTGTCGGTAGCACAAGACTTCAGCCGAGGTAAACAGTTAAGATCGTCTACAGAATTACAGATAACTTGTCGCCATAGCAAGTTAGCTTGAAAAGTAGTTGATTCGTACAAATACACACCAAACCAGCAAGACGACAGTGCGAATAACCAGGACAATACACGAGTTTCTGGTACTGCCCTTGTTACACGAAAAATATTACAATGTTTCACTATATATAGATCTAATGTTACAATGAATTAAAATATTATTTTTTAACAAATCATCCATATATTTTGGAAACCCTCTATTAAGATAATTTGGTTTATTTTTTGTTCCACAAAAAATGTTTCACCTAGTGTACTCACAATATTTCACTATATATAGATCTAATATTGCAGTGAACTGAAATATTCTATTGCAACAAAAAAAACTCACATATTTTGGAAACTCCCTATTAAGAGAATTCGTTTCATTTTTTGTTCCACCAAAAAATATTTCACCTAGTGTACTTATAATGTTTCACTATATATGGATCAAATGTTGCAGTGAACTGAAATATTCTTTAGCTATTTGCTGAAACATTGTTTTATATAAGGTGAAATAATACCCGATTTAAACGAGTGAAACATTTTCGATCTACTTAGTGAAACAATTCCGATATACCTGGTGGAACATCGTGCAATATTTAAAAATAATTCAATAATAAGCTAATTTTTTTCGTCGGAATATATCCATGTGTAGTCTTATTTTGAAGATTTAATTGCAACGAATTTAATGGTGTAATCGGATCATGATTTGGATAAGTAATTTAAGAGAAAAATCAGTTTAAATAATTTTACACGTAAATCGGATGCTGACGTTAGCGCCGATTTTAACCTCCTCCCATCATGCGCCCGAGCCGGAGTCACGTCCTACTCCTACTTCAGTGTGATTGTGTGAACAACAGTGATAGGAAGGCAAATCTGACGGGCAAGTTATTATTATCTAACAGAAGTTAGGTTTTCTGTCATAAAATTTCTTCCGGCTATACTACTCATTCTAAATACTTTAGCATATATTAAGTTTTTTCTAAAAAAAAACTATAATACTAATGATAGTATATTGTTAGGAGGGTACAAGGACACATACAAAGGTTTCTATTTGCTATCTCTCAGTTACCAGCAAAACAAAATCGTTGACGTGGAAAAGAGAGGAGAGGAGATAGATGTAGTTGTTTTCCATGACATCGGCCAAACAACAACTTTGGCGAGCAAAAACAACGAAAAATCAAGTGTTCTACATCGTGGTATTTAACAAGAGGCGGCCTTGGATCCCATGGGCGATTGGATTTTTGGCAAGGAATGGATTGGTGTCGCATAAAATCGACATCGATGCAAGCTACCATTTAGGAGTTGCACATATTTGGGGAAAGAGGGAGGAGTAAATCCATTATTTATTTATTTATTTATTGGGGGTGGGGGGGGGGGGGAGAGGGATTTGAATGGAAGGTGATAGATGAGTGATAAGTATTTTGAGAGACACTTTAAATGAGAAAATGGGCATTTGGTCACGTTCCAAAAATGGTTTCGATGGAATGCCATCCCGAAAACACGTTTCACTAAAATGCCAATATGGAGCGCGTGATCACAGCCACTTTGTTATTTTCTCCATTTTCGTCATTTTCAATTCCATTTTCGTTGGAATATGGCTTGATGAGACCAAATTGCCCCCTGCTCACCGAGACCAGCGGTCCTTTCCTCTAGGTCATCCACCCAGGCCTCGTCGCCGGCGGTGGCGGCGGCGACCACGCCGTCCTCAATGCGCAGGAGCAGGTCTTGCTCCGCGTCGTCCAACCTCTTGACGTCGTCCATGTCCTCGACGAGCAGGAGTAGGTGCTCCGGCACCGCGTTGTCAAGAGTCTGGACCTCCTTGACGCCGTGTTCCTCTCCAGCCTCTACGGAGACGCGACCGGGAGCGTGTCGGTCCTCGTCCTCACCACGGCCAGCCTCATGGAGGCGCTGGGGAGTGCGTTCAGCAGGCGCGTGCGTGCTCTGCCTTATCCCGGACATCATCGGCCTACGCGAGCCGCCGCTCGTGCCGGATTCCTTGTTGGGCTGGAGGCGACCGGGTGGATCACCGTGCGCGCGCCGGCATACGTCACGTGCTGGGCAGGGCCGCGCTACGCGGAGGCGTTGGTGGCCTCCCCGGACGCTGCCGCGCTCGACACCGTCGTGTTCACCTCCACCGCCGAGGTGGAAGTCCTGCTCAGGGGGCTAGACGCTGCGTGGTTCTCGACGCTCTCGCCTCGATGAGGAGCTCCGCCGCGAGCAAGTCGCCGCTCACGTCGATCCCCTTTCAGCCGGTGAGCGGCAATTTGGTCTCATCAAGCTGCATTCCAGCAAAAAAAAATGGAATTGAAAATGACCAAAAAGGAGAAAATGGCAAAGTGGTTGTGATCAGGAGCTCCATGTTGGCATTTTAGCGAAACGCGTTTTCGGAATGGCATTCCAACGAAACCGTTTTTTGAACGTGGCCAAATGTCCATTTTTCTCATTTTAAATACTAGAAAAATAACTATTTTTAAGAGGAAGGTACTCTATCCATTTCACATGTAAGTCATTCTAGCATTTCCTACATTTGGGCTTTTTTTACTTAGTGGTAGAGTAATGCCGCGGTAAGACGTGAATCAATGGTCATATTAATGTTAATGAATCTAGACATATATATCTATTTAGATTCATTAATATTAATATGAATATGAAAAATATTAGAATGACTTACATTTTGGAAAGTAGCAAGTACTACATAACTAATACAAGATTAGTAGATTACACCTCAATTTGCTAGTTTGCTCACGAGAGGTCCTGTCTTCCCGACTGAACTGTGAACTCCCAGCACTTCGAAATTAACAATAGACTTGATTTCAAATCTGAGCAAACGATGATTAGTGACCGGGAGGCAGCTGTTGGCCGCTGTCCCGGTGTCCCCTACATTCATTCACGCGCGGCCGTGCGGCACCATGAATGCATGAGACCATATGGGCGGAGAGTCGGGTTGATCGAGCTCCGCCCCAGGGATCCTCGCGGATGATTGATGATTCTTCCACCGCCGCCGAAGGGGCACAGGACTCACAGGTGCTGTCGACTGTCGTGCTGATCCGACGGCTTCCAGTAGGATTACCCATACAGAGGACCACATGAATATGAATTCGTGCAAACGAATCCCTAATTCAAATCGCTATCAATCGTACGCAAATAGAACCCCTAGGATCGGGTAATTCGGTACAAGCGGGAGCGGTCCTAACTTATGCATTTAAATCTCCGATATTTATGCAAATCAGTCTCTTCCATACCGATTCGTCGCCCTTCTTAGACAGACCCTAACGTTTCGGTCGGCAGCATCTCGCCGCCACGCATGCATCGAGCTGCTTCAACCTGACTGTGGCGGTGTGCCCCGCCGATCGACCAATAACCGCAACCATTACCTTTCTGTGTTAAAATAATCTACAACTAAATTAGATATAACTTGATACTACGAACCATACCGATATTCGTAATAATTGATTATGTCTAAGTTGTTACTCCATTTATTTTAGACAAAATAAGAGCATCTCCAACAGAAATTTGACCAACACAGAGAAAAAATGAGCTCCAACGGATTCTTCATTCGGATGACCAAATTGCTCCTCCTGCAGACCAAATATAGCCACCCTCCTCCACTGGCCAAAGGTAGGTCCCACCACCACTCCTAGTCTGATCCTTCCTCTCTTTGCCGTCTACCCACCAGCAAGGCAGCAACTTGAGCGCATCGGCCGGGGCCGAACCGGAGGACACGCCGGCCACGAGCGTGCCGCCGGCGTCTGGGCCACCATCCGCCGCGACTGTTGTCGTCTGGGCCACCGTCCGCCGCGGCAGTCATTGTCATCATCGCTGCGCCACGGTCACGTAGAGCCGTCGCCACCGCAAAAGGCGAAACCGCGACGCACACAGTGAGGAAAACGAATCGCAAGTCCCAATCAATTCCTCCCATGCCGGTGGCGGTGGTGATGGCGAGGAGGATGAACCCTTGTTCGCGGATCTCCAGAAGCTCCCACCGGACGTCGCCCGCGATGTGGAGGCTGTTGTCGGCGCGGCCAAGGGGGTTCCACGCAGACGCCACATGGGCCAGGGGCCTCCTAGAGCGGTGCGGCGCCATCTGCATCACCGCCCCTGCCGCCACCAAGCATCGCCACGAGCCCCCTTGCCTCGAGCAGCAGCAGCCGCTGTGCCATCACCTGCGCATCCACCGGCGGGAGGGTGGGGAAAGGGAATGACGTGAAGAGAAATGAAGAATGGTAGAGACTGACATGTGGGACCCACTATTAAAATTGGAGAAGGTAATAGAGAGACCGTTGGAGTGAAATGCAAATTTGACTCTCCAACTCTTTGGCAAACTGGCCGAATAGGTATTTAGAAAGTTGTATTTAGAGATGCTGTTGGATATGCTCTTATTAATTCTTATCTACCCTAGGCCTCAACTCCTCCTGGCCGAGCCGCCTCACATTCGATGCCTGCAGCTCGGCACGAGGCAAGGCCCCCGACCCACCAAGGATGTGTTCGGAGGAGGGGGTTAGGAACCCCTCCTCTCTGGCACGCAAAACGAAGTTCGTTTTATCGCATGATTAATTAAGTATTTATTATTTTTTTTAAAAAAATTAATATGATTTTTTAAAATAACTTACATATAGAAAATTTTTGCATAAATTATACCGTTTAACGGTTTGAAAAGCGTGCGCGTGGAAAACGAGATAGTTGCGTTGGGAAAATGGGGGGAAGAACACAACCCAAGGAGGCATGGACTACAGGGCTAGCCGTGTCGATTGGAAAATTAGGGCTTCCATAGGATGGCCTGTTCAGTCAAAGAAAAAGCCAATGTTTGAATTTTCAAACACAATTTTTATATTGATTTGAGATATTTTCAACATAGTTTCTTTTTCAGCATTAGCTTTTAAGTCACCGAGAACACATATATAAAATTTTACCTATAAATACATTTTTATTCTCTAATAAGCCGTTTTGGCTTGTTATGAAAAAAAGCCAAACGATGAGGCCCTGGGCCGTTGGTTTGTGCCCCGGAGCCCTGATCACGCGAAAGTGGTGGATGGCCGGATCGAAAAGTTTTGGGGGATTTTTATCCCGTTACTCTGCACTTCTGCAGATCATCAGAAGCGCCCGGAGAGCTGGGTCCTGTGCTCTGAATTATCCAAGGGGCAAAAAAAAAAAAAAAAGAAGGCAAAACGAATGAAAAGAAAATGATTCAGATACTCAAGGGGACAGGATTTTTGTTCCACGTTAGATTAAAATCGCAAAATCATTGGCGAGAACGTGTTGCTGGACCCATCAAGATGGAACATTGTTGATTGGCGAGCTGGCACGCATGCTAGGTAGCTAGCTAGTTCATGGGTCCCATGACACCGTTGATGCGCCATGGGCTTGAACTGGCTTTTGTGTATTTTGCAAGGCTTGCACAGCGCCAAACCAAGCTTCCTCCTATCATAGCATCAAGTTGAACAAAGTTGTTGCTCGCAAAAAAAAAAGTTGAACAAAGTTGTTAAAGATCTTTTTGCCAGCTTCAAGCCTTCAAACATGGGGTTTGCTACAGTGTAAATATCACTTTTAAATCCTAAAGACTAAAGAGGATCACATGAAGTGGACCGATGAATTTTCAAACACACTTCGACAGCCTGCAATTTACCAGCCTTTTAACACTTCATTTCTCTAATCTAATAAAAATCTCCGCAACACCTCCTGATAACGAACGAACTCGCTATCGCTTTTAGTTTGAGTAGGGGCCGGAAAACACAAAGGAAACGGTGAATAGTGCACTGCAAATCACGCCCAAATTGCCCAAGTTATTGGTCGCCGAAGACTCGGCCAAGTGAATGACTCGTGGAAAAAATCTCGTTCTAGAACAACACATGCGCGCGTTAGCTGCAAAGCCTGCAACTTAATCAACCGTGACCAGTTCAAAGTTCAGAGATGAGAAGTAAACCAAACCAAAGCGCACACACAACGTGGACGCCTCTGGCTGCACGAAACGGGAGAGATCACCGCGCGAAGCCGCCCGTTCACCATGCACACATGCAGGCACGTACGCGAGCCTCCACATGGCGGCCACTCGCATCCCCGAATTAGCCCCCCACTAATCCCGCTATAAATTGTCCCCGTCCCCGCGGCTCATCTCCCTCCTCAGGCAAAGCGCAGCAGCAGCAGTAGCCATCTCTTCTTCCTCTCGCCTCCGTTTCCGCCGTCGCCTGCTCGGTTCCAGCTGAGACCGTGCGCGCGCGCGAGG
This sequence comes from Oryza glaberrima, assembly GCF_000147395.1. Lineage (NCBI taxonomy): Eukaryota > Viridiplantae > Streptophyta > Magnoliopsida > Poales > Poaceae > Oryza > Oryza glaberrima. The sequence continues at coordinate 28,768,859 of NC_068327.1, read as the reverse complement.
GAGCAACCTCGAGAGGAAGGGGATGGAGATGAAGAAGATCGCCTGCGCCGTCCTCGTCGTCGCCGCCTCGGCCGCCACCGTGGCGTTCGCCGCCGAGGCCCCGGCTCCTGCGCCCACCAGCGCCGCTCCCGCGGCCGTCGCGCCGGCCATCGGCGCGGCGCTCGGCGCCACCGTGGTCTCGTTCTTCGCCTACTACCTGCAGTGAGCCCAGCCGGAGGAGGAAGAGAGGAAGAGGAGGAGATGGATGCATGGCCATGGCTACTAAACCGATCCAAACACGCGCGATAATGTGGGTGCTTTGATTTGTGCCAACTTTGATGCCTCGTCTTCTTTCTTCTCTTTTTATAATGGGTTGTATTTTTGATGCACCGGTTTGATTTCGGTGCTTTGATTTCTCATATTTCGTCCACCCTATTTGAAGGGAATGGATATTGTACTATTATTCACCATTTGTTTGGATTAAATTAAGATATTGGAATTACTGGCTACGCATTTTCGTTTGATTTCACCATCATTCGGTTACACACGTTCTGACGTTCATCTTCTAGGAGACGCGCATCAATCATGACTGGCATGTTAATTTGGCAATGGCATTGCCGTATTGGCCTTCGTATTATTGCCTGTATCTGAATAAAATCGAGTTCATTTCGTACTTCAGTAATTGGATTACTGAAAGGTATATATAACTGCTAAATTTCTTTTCAGTTTTTCCATAACGCAGTAGATTAATTATTGCCATAACACTCAGAAACAAACAATTAAGCAGGACCAAATGGAACAGCCTGGAAGGGAATGATTTTCAGAAGGCCAGTGACATCAAATTGCGCTGTAATCATGCCAATATAAATCATTCTAGTTCCTTCGAACAGAATGTAATTTTAGTCCGCTTTGCAGTTGGCAAAAGACTTACAAATTCCGTTAAAACATACATAAGGGATATGTGGTGGCTTAATATCACCCGAGACAACTAAATTCCACAAGTATGTTCCTCCTTTTTTTTTTTTGTCGAACTGACAGATCAAAATAGGCCCCAGTTCATTAGATCAAGAAAATCACAAAAATCTTACTAAGCATTATTGCTAGCTCTCCTGAAACAATGCCTAAGTAAATAAAACTCTGAACAAAAGTTGTAAAGGGGGCACACGATCTGCACAAGTACAGAACTGAGCGGCCAAAAATAAGCATTGGCAATTCAGATTCAACTACTCCAGCAGCGGAAAGGAAATAAAACACAGGATACTCTGTTGCCAAAGACAAGGAGAAACATCTCACTACAACATTGACATCAGACCATCAGTCAACTTTGCCATTGGCTTATTTGCACGCACCAGAAAGAATGAAACTAATCGGAAAAAAAAGGTTCCGACAAAGTCTCTGCGATGCTGTATCCCTTAGTGGCCAAAAAAAAAAACTTGCTTTCGAGTCATGTTACTTAGTGAGAGTGTAGAGCATGTGATTCAGAATGACCACCACAATTGATTCATAAGTCATATCAATGATAACAATAGACAAAGAAGCATGCTGCCATGCGCAGCATTCAGAAACAAATACACCATATATGTTCTTTCTCGTTAACCATGACAAATGTATCAGCTTGACAGGAATGTCGCAAACTCGCAACTCATCAAGGAAACAGAAGATTAATCTAGATGATACAATTCATCTTGAAATAATGCAGAGTACAGATTACAGAAGAGCAGACAACTAAAGCAAAGAGCCACACTTCATCATAGGCAGGTGCCAAGGTCACCCATCCCCCAGCATGTAGCTGGTACCTTGGCCTTGCAAGGTCAAGAACATTATAACCAATAACATAAGGATTTTCCCACCCTTGTGCAAGAGGAAAATGATAATGGTGGCATAGGCTTGATCTCAGCCCAAGGAGGATACCTAAACTAAAGATGATGTACTACATGGAATGCTAACAGTCTGACATAACCAAAGATGAAACGAGACCTGAAAGTTTAGGAACTGGGAAGCTGAAGGCGATCAATGTGTATCCTCCTTTCAGCCAAAATGCCAATTTATAGTAATATAAAGGCACCAATAATGGCAATGGTTATCTACTTGTTCAGAAAGAGCTATTTTAACTAGGCCAACTGTTAAGAGCTTACCAATTAGCAGATAATATTGCCGGTGAATCTTTGTCACATCCAAAAGGAAAGTGACAGGCTATTCCACTGCACCCTACAGAATTCTATTTATCAGAGGAAGGCTAACCTAGCTGATAGAGGATGTCTGACGCATATTCTGTATACAGCATTACCAGTTTGCCACTTAGACCAAACCTACAAGTTAAGCACAGTGCAGCGTACTGTATATATTTATTAATAATGATAAACTCCATGCCTTCATCAATTTTGCTCTACAGAAATGATCAGTATATATGATGCCTTCCCATCAATAGAACTACTACTCCAGATTATTTCTAGTTTATCATGGAAATCTTGTCAGAAAATTATCAAACTTCTCAGGTATCAGGATACCTGTAAAAATCTCATCCAGGCCTGTAGTCTGCGATATCTTACTTTCCCCTAGCAGGATTTGCAAGGCCTATATGGCCATACCATTTGTTGAATATATTGCTACAAAAGCATATTTTTATTTAAGGGATAAGAATCAAACTTTTAGATTGTATAAATTATGCAAAGCTAAACCTCATTGTATTCATAAGGCAAGTCTGGACAGTGGGAAAGTTCCAATTATACAGCTCACGGTTTATTAAAAGCAACAACCTTTTAAAATAAAAACCAACCTTTTAGGTCATGTCAACATTGCTAAAGACTACCTTCAAGTTAGTGCTGCAGATAGGGAGAACTTATTAAAAACTTATTGATAATTCAAGTTCTACCTACAACAGTACTTACAAGGTCTCATAAAGAAAGTATCTGCATACATTTCCATCACTAATCAAGACATCACTAATCATCTTGCAAAGAAACAAAATCAGCTCAGTGAGGGGGTGATTGGATTATATTTAATCCCAATACTGTTTGCTATTTGGAAATAGGAGAGAGATTCAGTATGCAAGCTACAAAAATAGATATGACAATGTGACCAATAAGATGTAAAATAGGAGAACCTATCTAATCTTTATAGAAAAACAGTTGTCCAAATAGAAAACAAACAAATTAATTTACCATCATTTGGACATTGAATAACAAACCATTTTAAATTTACACAAATAGAAACATGTCAATACATAGAGCAATGCTGAGAATTTCAGTAGACGAAATCACATACATCAATTCAAAGCCATTTATTGATAAATTCTTGTGACTTTTGAAAATATATTGATCTCTTGTGAAACTCAATGTAAACTTCAACAGCTCACAAATCAACCTAAAAAGACTCAAATTACTGATAAAAATGAGCTGTGAACTGAAAACATAAACAGACAAAGAGCTTTCCAAATGCATTCTCACCTCACTAGGTACCAATAGCTGTCTAGTGCAAGATGATAACTTGACAAAACATGATGGTTTCAAAACACAGTTCAGCCATAAACGAGTCAGCAGGCAAATGGTATCTAGTAAAATGTTTTTACAAGCTCACTGCTCACCACAGGCACAGCAACCATGCTAAGTTGCTAACAAGTAACACAGAGCTGGTTTGTCAAAAATCCACAGGAAATAAGAAGATGCCACAAGCACTTCGATACAACATAAAGTCACTGCACTTAGCAACATTTAAAACCTTTTGCGGTTTAGCTCTGCAAGGTATTTTGTAACATTGCTTTGACTTCCATTAACATAGTGGTCATAGGAAGAGTAATCTCTACATTTGCAGGCAAAAGTCGAGACAGTAACATTACGATTTCCTTGATAGTGTAAGCATACACAAAAAAAAATTACTCTAGCAATGATCGACATCCAAAAGCACCCAAATTTCATAGTTCAGACTCTCATGCCTACCACCAGTGCACTTTTATTATCCGAACAATGAAACTAACCATCCTTCCTAGAGAGTTTCACCGCATCAAGATCGTAGCTACTGACCCGACAGACACCCCGAGAGCGCACGAGATGGCGACCACCCGCGTTCGGAGCAGCATGAGGTTCACATTCTTCGTGGCCTGGAGGCACAGCGTGAGCACCTGCAGCCGCCCGTTGGCCTCCATCTTCTGGAAGAAGGCGATGGGCTTGATGGCGCGGCGCAGCACCAGGGCGGCCGTGAAGGGGAACGCGAACGCCACCACCCCCTGCACGGCCGCGGCCGACCCCACGCCGAAGGGCGCCGCGCCCGATGCGATCCACGCGCCCGCGGCGAGGTGCGCCCCGCCGAGGAGCGCGAGGGAGCCGCTGATCCGCTGCACGGCGGCGCGGAGCGCGTCGAGCTCCCTCCGCGTCTCGTCCGCGAGCGGCGAGGTGTCGCGCTCCACCGTGGGCCCCTCGATCTCCTGGTGCTTCATCGACTCCGGGGACACCGGAGCGGGGCCGCCGCCGCCATCGGGTTGCGAGGGAGCGGAGAAGTGGCGGTGCGGGTGGAGGAAGAGGAGGGGATGCGGCTTAGGGAGAAGCCTGGCCGTCTCGGCGGCGGGGCTCAGGAGGCGGCGGGAGAGGTGGGAGATCGCCATGGGAGAGCAACTCTGCTGCGGAGTCTGCGGCGGCGCAAGAGAAGTCGTCTCCTCCTCCGGTCAAGCCGAAGGCGTAATCCTATAATCCGCTTTCCACATAATGTCACGGTCTCCACTCTTTCCGTTTTCCATGACCGGAAGCGGGTTAACATAGGATCCTGCGGCTGGACACGTGGCGGAGCAAGGGAAAAACACTAGGGAGACGGGGGACGGAGCACATGCCGGCCACACCGTTCAGCGGCTGCCGCCTGGTTCGGATTTGCCTTCCTTTCCAAACCAGAGAGCGGTTTACAGAAAACCGCCTTTCTCTTCTTCCGTCTTCTTCCCTTTCCATTTCTCCCTTTTCCTACCTCGCCTCGCCGCCCGCACCGAGCAAACTCAAACCCTCGCCGCAAGAAAGAAAAACAAATCGAGAGAAAAAACCCTCGCTGCTCGCCGCCCCAAGCGAAGCCAGCCATGGTGGTGTACACGCAGGAGCACGTGTACCGGCACCCGTGGGACCGCGTCACGGCGGCGGCGTGGCGGAAGTTCACCGACCCGGCGTCGCGCACGGCGCTCTCCCACGTCGCCGACGTCCACACCCTCCACCGCCGCGTCGACCCGGAGGCGGGGCGGCTGCAGGCTGCGCGCTCCATCACGGTGCGCTCCCCGCCGCTCCCCTTCATCCTCCGCCGCCTCCTCCCCGCCGCGGCGTCGTCCCCGTCCGGCGCGGCGCTCTGCCACTGCGTCGAGACCTCGCTCGTCGACGCGCCGCGCCGCGCCATGGACGTCGTCGTCCGCAACGTCTCCCTCCGCGGCCTCATCGAGGTCGAGGAGCGGTCCACCTACCGGCCGCACCCGGAGCGGCCCGAGGAGTGGACGCAGTTCAGGCAGGAGACCACGATCCGGTGCCGACCGCTCTCGGCCCTCGCCGCCGTCGCGGAGAAGGTCGAGACCCGCTGCGCCGAGAGATTCCTGCAGAACAGCGCCAAGGGGAGGGAGGTCGTCGAGCGGATCTGCCGGTATCTCGAGGCCGAGGCCGCCGGTGCTGCATCCTCCGCCATCTGAGTTGGCCTGGTTTGCGCCTCCTCACTTGGCCTTCCTTGATCTGATCGGATCGAAGGATTCGCTCGATCTGTGCTGCGTGCGCGCGGCGGGACCTCGCCTCTTGGCCAGGTCCCTTGCAGTTTTCCATTTTTTTTTTATGAAATGATGAGCTGAATCCTGAATGGAATAAAGCTTCTGGACATATACTTAATTTCTTCTTGACCGTGTAACCATGTTAACCCCAATTTGTGCCTGTTCTTGTTAAGCATATTCAGATATGCTATGACATTTCTAGTTGTTGTTGTGCTAATTTGACGAATTCGTTAACTCTGATCTCTGATGTTTTCATGGATTTACGAATGTGTTAATTCTTGAGGGGACAATTTGATTCACATATAGGATACTGAAGTTCGTATGTTCTATCATTTTTGTTTGCTGATAAGAAAACCAACTGGGTGCTGTGGGAATGTGTTAACTGGTAGATACTGGATTAGCTTTCTTCTTGGACAATTCTTGCAAGCGTAGGTTGATGGGTACTTTGTGACTGTTGTTGTCTAATTGGCTCCTCTATTTGACTATTCCTCCTCTATTATGATGTTGATTCCAGGAAAATTATAATCTTGTGCATTGGTCACATTTTCTGTTGTTTAATCTATTGATGGATAAGTAGCTGCATTGACTCATTTTTGCTCTACCACTTGAGACTGATTGAGTTAAGAAATGAGGTGAGCTAATAACCGTACCTCTAACGTGTTTGGTGATAACAATAATTGTACTGTTGTTTCAGCCTTCTTTGTTGATGTCCTGAGCAAGTTACTGTATCTAGGTTGATAAGCTGTACTGCCTGAGTTAGTTCTATCTTATTGGCTTCTGAGAAAGTTTCTTCTTTACCTGGATGTTTGAGTTTTATAAGTGATTGGCTGGGGAATTAACATTTAGTTTATTAGTTATTATAACATTTTCAGAGGGAACACATTGGAAATATATAGATCAATACAAGTTCGGATTCACAGTTTGAAACCCATGTCATGTGTTAGGATTGCTGCCATCTTGTGCTCGTAGGTATCTACATCTTATCCTACGGATCCAGCTTTCCTCAGAGTTTTGTTCCATTTTGCTTGATTTGAGACATGCTTGAAATGTTTATTTCAACATCTTCCCGACATAGTTTTGTATGGAATAATGAGGCGATGGGCCACTGCTAGTTCAGAATTACTAGCTTTCATTTGTTCCTCTTCAGCATTTTTCTTTACTCTGGTACAAGCATAAGCCCTCTCACAAGACACCATTCTTCCTCTTGGCTTCATTGTTACTGTGTTGTTGCTCATCAGTTATCACCATATTTGACTGTATTATGTGTTGTTTGAACTGTGATATGAGATCTAAACTGTTTTCCAGTATTGTTTTTCTTCTGTATTCCAGTGTTGTTTGGTAGTTCCATGATTGTTTGTCATTAAATCTATGAAGAATTAATTATTTTGTTGTTTATAAACAAAAAGAATCCAGTGAAAATTGCTGGTGTTTGTTTTGTTTGAAAGTTTTAATGTAATATAGTTTTCAGCACAACCTGTTTCAATACTCCTGAAGTCCTGAGAACCGAGTCTGCAGAAATGCAGATGAAAAACAGTGAAGTTTATGAATGCTGATATTTTTGTACTCCCCCAATGGCATCAGCTACTAGCCTACGAGCAGCCTCTGTTGCAAATTCTTGTAGACCTCAGTGCATCAGCCTCTGTTGCAAAATAACACCTACGAGAATTGGTGCTGCAGCTGCATGTATATCTGTGTTGGACTGTTGGTTGGGTCCAGCTCTCTAAGCGTCACAATTCTGAATTTCGGATGGTTGTGTTGCACAGGAGTTGCTGCGTTTACTGAATTGCTCTTACGCCCTAGAACTTCAAGGTGAAATGAATTGCTCTTACGCCCTAGAACTTCAAGGTGAAAAGTTTTGGCGTGTCACATCGGATATATGGATACACATTTGAAGTATTAAACGTGGCCTTGAAACTCTAGATGTGAAAAGTTTTGTTACACACATTTGAAGTATTAGACGTAGTCTAATAACAAAACAAATTACAGAATCCGCCTGTAAACCGCGAGACGAATTTATTAAGCCTAATTAATCCGTCATTACCAAATGTTTACTATAGCACGACATTATCGAATCATGGCGCAATTAGGCTTAAAAGATCCATCTCGCAATTTGCACGCAATTTGTGTAATTAGTTTTTTTATCTATATTTAATACTCCATGCATATATCCAAACATTCAATATGATAGGGTAAAAAGTTTTTGCGTGGGAACTATACATGGCCTCAGTCGTGTTCTCTGCAAAATGAACAGTTACTTGTGTTCTCTCCAATCTGAACACCAATCCAAGCAAAGCTCGTCTCAACTCGAGCCTTCACAAAATCAGAAACAAGCTGCAAAGTTCGAAATATAAGAATAAAATGGAAAAAGGGAAATCACCATCTAAACGGGCTTCTTCTAGTTAAATGGGCCGTTTTTATTCTGGTACAGTTAGGCCCAGTACGCGAGCGGAGCCCTAACTCCGCGCCGCTATAAAAGCGTGACCCCGTCGCGCGCGACTAGGGTTTATCTCCTCTCGCCGCAGCCACCCTCGGAGCCAGACAAAGGAGAGAAGCGCGAAGGCGGCGGCGGCGGCGGCGCAAGGCGAAGATGTCGGAGAAGAAGCGCGGCGCCGGCACCCGCAAGGACGAGGTGGTGACCCGCGAGTACACCATCAACCTCCACAAGCGTCTCCACGGATGGTATCGCCTCACTCTCTCGCTCTCTCCCTCCCTCTCCTCCATTTCCCTGAGCTTTGTTGCGCTTGCAGTAGATCCACGAGCTAGATGTTGGTTTCACGAGGTGTTAGGGATCTAGCGCTTTGCTGGTGCGGAGGGTTGCTGCCTGCGAGCACTTTGTGGGCTCGTGAATGGCTGATACACCTTGTTTGGATGGATATCCTTAGACCAGCTACAGCACAGCAGGAATCATATGACCGAGGGGGGTTTGATTCATGTGGATCCTTCTCTTGTATTTGATCCCACATTCCTACTTATGTAGATCTGCGTTCGAGACCGTAGCTTCGCTTTGTAGCTATTTATTGCCATTTGATTGGGTGTTTAATCGGGTATAGTCAGGTGTCTGCCTTTATATATTGTTGTGGCTGCACACAGTTACATGCCCGGCACATGGACTCTGCTCATCGTTACATTTGTTGCTTCTCCTTGTGCTACCAAGTGTTCCATTTGGGCAGGATATTTCGTAAGAGCGCACTGGTTAAATCCGTATTTTTTTTCTCATGTATCTTCATAATTGGATGGCATTGTACTGTGATTTGTTTGTGTTGAAGTATTGTTTGCTCTAATGATTTGATCCATTATGCCCCGGACATAGTCAGGTATCTGTCTAAATATGGTGGTTGATACAGTTACATGCCCGGTAAATAGATGTTGCTCATCGTTACACGTGCTGCCTTTATATGCTATCATGTGTTCCATTTGGGCAAAACACTGGAAACAAGATTACATTATGAAAACACTGTTATGTATAGTTATTGGCAGTGTGTATTATAGCAGTTCATCTGTTAATCTGTTATGTTGGCCCTGTCATTGGTTCTGCTAATCAATTCTGGTCATTCATCTTATGTGGTTCATACTTTTTAGCACTGCATAACTAATTGTTGTTGCACATATTTTCTTTATAAAGCAGCCAACTTCACAGTTCATATTACATTTGACCTTTTAGATAAATGCAGATTCTTGTTTAGAAGTTTTGCAATCTTGAAAAGTCTTGATTTGTTGAAATAAACGTTATAATGAAATAATTCTTTCTGATAAACAGCACCTTCAAGAAGAAGGCGCCGAATGCCATCAAGGAGATCAGGAAGTTTGCACAGAAGGCCATGGGCACAACGGATGTACGCATCGACGTGAAGCTTAACAAGGCCATCTGGACCAATGGTATCCGGAGTGTCCCAAGGCGAGTCCGTGTTAGAATCGCTCGCAAGAGAAACGATGAGGAGGACGCCAAGGAGGAGCTCTACTCTCTGGTCACAGTTGCTGAGATCCCTGCAGAGGGTCTCAAGGGTTTGGGAACCAAGGTTGTTGAGGATGAGGAGTAAACTTTTCATTGTTATCTGTCAGTTAGCGCTTAGTGCATATTTCCATGATATCCAGTCACTATGCTGAGAGCAAATTTGGAAGTCTTGCTTTAGCGTTTTGTTATCTACTGTTGATGATTCAAGACTGCATTTTCTTAAGCGCTTGGAATTTTGACATGTTTGTCAACCTTTTGGGATATATACTCCATGCTATCGTGCTGTGAACAAGGATCACTCTTAAGCTTAAAAAAATGTCTGTTAGATGCTGGTATTGATTTTTTGCTTGAATTTGCTCACATCCTTTTCTGCTACCATCGGCTTCATTGGTTCACATCATTTGTTGAGAGGATAGTTTGTTGTGAAGGTCGTAACGGTTCAGCTATTGTAATGCGTCCGCCATCCAGTGATCTGATTTGCTGAGTTCTATTCGTGCGTAAGCTATTTTTCTTGACGGTAAGGGTTCAGCTATGCTAATGCGTCCGCCATCCAGAGATCTGATTTGCTGAGTTTCTATGCGTACGTGTGCTATTTTTCTTGACGGTGAGTGAACCGTCGAGACGGGCCACCAAGTTCCTTGTCGCGCCTATAATGTTAGGGGGCCTCACTTTTAACGGAGAATATATGAAGGAACTTCATGAGAAACTCATCTAAGCAAAAGTAGGAACATGTTATTGTAATTTCATTCTCAAAGCTTAGCTTCTTTTGAAATAAATTATATAGCTCCAAGGGCAGTTCTCAATGGTACAAGCTGTTGTGCCCGGCTAAAAAATACAAGTTGTTGTCAAAAAAATCAAAGTGCATCCTAAGACATGCTCCCCGTCGGCAGGAAGAAAATTCTGGACGGATATGTGGTGTACCAGATTTTGCTATGCTCATTAGCAGCAACTTACCTGCGACAATAGGAGGAACTATGAGATCTCAGAGTTACACTTCAGATAGTGAGATCAAACACCGAGTAATAAATTATGGGTAGGGCATAAAATGAATAACAGATCAGAGCTTTCCAAATTTGAATAAATAAAGGGTAACATGGAAGTATATGTTGTGATAGCACTGTTCAAAATGAAACATTGGAGAAAGCAGATTTGACCCTTACTGCAACTCTGTTAAGACATTTTTTTTCCCAAAACAGACCAGAAGAACTTGGTGTAAATTAGCAATAATGCATGGTAATGATAGACCGCATACTACATTTCACAGACAATGGCACTTGGAAGGCAAACCAACAGATTTCATAAAATGAATTTTAAGTATGGTAGACATTCACAGCATGTAACAAAAAAAAAAAAATCTCACGGCCCTTTGTGTATATATAACATGGAATTCAATCACCTTCTACGTATGTGGAATGCTAAAATAATGACGTTAAAATTTCTGACAAATTTAAGATGTGATTCAGACTAAAGTAGAGAACAGCAATTGCCTAGCTAGCTCCCAAGGCTGTTACATGAAAATAAAAGGGATTTCCTAAAACTATATCTATCAGTCCCAAATCATGCCAGTGATCAAAGTATCTTGAAACTAATGGCCATAAACTAATGCAATCATGCTGTCTTCAAAGAATACTACTGTAGGAGTAAAACTGATAATTATCCTGCAGTTTTGCAAGTATTGCTATTACCCTAGAAATATCAGACAATAAAGGAATGAACTTCATCAGATATACAAATCTTAGGGTAATGCATTTGAATATTTACATTGTGAGTCAACTGGATGAATTGTTAGAGCAAAAACACATGGAAGTATTTATCAGCAAATTACTGTACGCTGTGGAGAGCATTGTTGTCGTTTTCTTAATATTTGGAACAGTGTTAAGTGTTAATTATAGCATATCAACGTAGGCAAAACAACTAGGTGTGTTACTAAGCATGGGTCTGCATCTTATTAGACGCCTAGACGGTTAGCTCATCTGGTACGAATGTAGTAGAAGGGCTCAGTCATCACAGTAAATCATTGATCCTACCAAAATACTACTAGTACCAAGTACCAACTATGATTCATTACCCACCCTATATTGCACTCTTTCAGCAGTAACACGGGCTAGGAATACCCATAACATCTACTAAAGCCAGGCAAAAAATTATGTCACATAACCAATAGATTGGTTGTCAGTACGAAACTATGCTTGTAACATGGCAAAATCACAGCTAATCACGCAACATATCACCAAAGTTGTCGTTCTACAAGTAGAACTCTCAATCGGAAACAAGTACAAAATAATGAAATCAAGTACTCCAAATTTAATCATAATAACTACAGCGTAATGTCATGACAAGATGAAACATTGAAATGCACAATTACATATACCTATGGATCAGAATTCAGAAGTAGATTGCCATCTGAACCCCCTTCTCCACGAATCCGCACTTGGCATAGTACGCGCGTAGCTCGGGCGTGCAGTCGAGGATGACCTTGTAGCATCCGGCCTCCTTGGCGATCTCCACGAGGCGACGCACGACGCGGAGCCCGAGCCCGCGGCCGCGCGCGGCGGCGTCGACCACGACGTCCTCCACGTGCCCCACCTTCCCGCCGCCGCGCAGGAACTTGCGCTCCACGAAGAGGCACCCCGTGGCGAGGATCCGACTCTCCGGGGCGGCGGGGTCCTCGGCCACGAGGATGACGTGGTCGTCGCCGAGGGCCGCGAGGTCGGCGAAGCACGCGGCGAACTCGGACGCGGTGAGGTCCGGGCATGCGGAGAGCTGCGAGAGGAGGGCCACGAATCCCTTCTCGTGGTCTGTCGCCTCCAGGCGACGGATTTGGACGGAACAGCCGGTCTCCGCGACGGCGGCGGCGGCGGCGGCGGCGGCGGAGGGTTCCGGCGAGGTGGATGCCATTTGAGATCGGGAGCTTCTTGGGCTTCGGCCTTCGCAACTCACAAGTGACAGTCCGTACTAGAACGGGCCATGCGGGCTGGTGGATTCCACTGAAACAAACTTGCTAGTTCTAACATGTTCACACAATATTCAGGGCCCAATTGAATCGCATGAATAAAAAAACAGAATAATAGGGAAAATTAGAATTTTGGCATGAATACAAGTTTAAGGATTAAGGACCCCTTTCAAACATATGATTGAAAAAAATAAATGAATAGAAAAAAATACAGGAATATGATAAGAATTCACATGTAAAACAGAGGAATGTAAAATCATAGAAAATGTATATGAATATGTGTTTGAATGGGGTATAGAAAAACACAAGAATATTTTTACTTAAGAACTTGGCCCACTTTCCATTTCTAATAACTAACATAAATTATATCCATTAATTGCTTGTTCTCCTACAGTGAAGAAAGAGATTAGGAGCTTGATTCTCGAGCCTACGCAAAGCAAGTGAAAAATGAGCTCAGACTGGATGGAAAGTTTCATGTGTTTCTCCCATAGAATCAGCAATGAAGGAATATTTCCTTCAGTTTTCCTATGACCAATTCCTACAAATCAAAGGCTGCTACAGTGAATGAATTCATAGGAACTCACATCTTTTGTTTTTCCTTCGTTGCTCCTTTGTTTCAAAAGAGCTCTAAAACAGATGATTGCAAAATACAGGAAAACGTAGGAATAACCGTTTTATTAGGCCGCAAGAAAAACACAAGAATTTGAGAAGGATTTTTTTTCCATGAGATTCTACCTCATGTTAAAAATGTCCTCTAAAATTTGCATGGGAATAGGCATTTCATAGGAATTTTATAGGATTTTATAGGATTCATTCCTTTGATTTAAAAAGCAATATAGGAAAATTTTCTGTAGAAATGAAATCCTCTAAAATTCCTATGAATTTCCTTTGAATCAAAGGGGGTCTCATACTTTTTCACAGCTGTGGCTTTCTCTCAGGATTATAATCTTCTTCAAATGGTTTAGATTTACGCTTGTATTTTAAGAAGCTGTAGTTATAGAATACAGGAAATGAACTATAACTACGAAATGAAAAACCTAACTTTTTAAGATTTTTATAGGCTAGCTACCAATAAGTTATTTCTTGAATCCTAAGTTTTCTAAATAGGACAAACCATTACTCCCCTTGATACAATGTTTGGTCGGGTTAATATTTAGATCTCTGTGAAAGATTACGATTTAGATTAGCGTTGTAACTTTTTGTTTTTCGCCGGGCCGCGTTGTAACTTTGATAAGTGCAGAAAACATTTACTTCTGCAGACTGATAAGTCATAATACCTTGTGCCATGAGCCCATGATATACGATTATATGTGGAATTCCAGTAAAAGAGTCCAAGTTAATTTCTAGAATGGTTAAATGATTTGTTACAGTAGCTTGAAAAGAAGATACAGGTCAAAAGATTTTGCATGTTCAAGGAAAAAGGGGGTGAAATGATCTAGATATTGCATACCCCTCCGTAGTTGGCTACATCACATGTCCCATTCGTTCATTCAGTCAACTGAAAATAAAGTTAGGATTATACGAGACATACACCTACTCCAATACAACAAAATACCGAAGACTAATTAATACATGGTCCTCCACAATAATTAGCAGCATTTCTCTTAACCTCTGCTTGATGCAACTGTGGTGCACTTTTAGTTCGTTCAACGGAGCATTATTATTGGTCAATAGTGAATGGATCGATATGCGAAACTTGAACGGCAATTTACATCGTTTCTGGATATGTTTTCTAGCTTGTACGAAGTGGTCACTGGACAAATTTACAATTATCTGCATGTTTCATTTTCATGACATCAAACTGATTTCCGTTTCCCTAAACCATATATTCATATCACTACTCACTGATTACAGATTAGAGAGGTTAATAATTGTATATTCCTATTCGCCCCCAGACGACGTTACTGCATGACAGCACGCTACAACCATTTTCTTTTCGTCTGTTCGGCAGTGACGTCAACGAATCCACGTGGACCTGTAAATGAACCATTTTGATTCTGAACTGTTCTGAGAAGAAGATTAGATTCAATACTGCGATATCCCAATGAGAACGTCAGCCATGATAGTGAGGACTTGACGAATGGGAATCTCTGAACACAAAGTGCATCGCCCAAGTCTAAACTGGAATATACAAGTCAATAGAAGATGGTTGGCAATGGAGAACAGAAACTTTTCCTAGAGCTGCTGGGATATACTATACAAACCATGAACATATCAGATGCCATGAACATGAAAGGGTATCTCTATTATCATGTAATAGGGTGGTACTATTGTATTCACTAATTAGCTCGGCTAGCTGCTGAAGATTCGGTTTGTGTTTTTCTTGATAAACATGTTACTCTCAAGGCGCGTACACTGAATAGTGAATACACACCTTATTCTTGTAAGTATTTTTAAAAGATTAGATCGGTATATTTTGAACAACACTTATCACTAAATTAAAGTTATAAATACGAGCATATATGTTTAGTTTACCGAATTAAGCTACGAGTCTACTCCCACTTCGTCTGCTTGTGTTTTGGTAGAGAAACGGGGGTTCAGAAACGGTTTTGAGATGACGAGGTCTGAAGAAGCGGCGGGAATCCGGAACTGGACGGCGGTGATCCCTCCCTATCAGCGGCCCCGCGCCCGCGCGCGTGCTGTCTCGCTCGACGCATTCCAAGTCGGCGATTTCCCCAATTTTTCCAAGTCCACCCCACCACCGAGAGCCTGCCCCTCTCGCTCTCGCTCGCTCGCCTCGGCTCGGCCCCGTGCCACCCGCTGCCGATAACGTGACCCACGCCTTTTCACAACCACCCCCGCGACGCGGATCGGACGGCTCAGATGCAGCGCCACGACGATCGTGCGGCGCGATGCGCACCGAGTGAGAGAGCAGGAGACGGCAGCGCCTTTAATACCGTCGTCACCGATCGGCTTCCGTTTTTGCTCGCACACGCTGCGCAGCGGCAAAGTCGCGGGAATCTTCGTGGGCTGCTCCGAGCGGCGACGGCGACGGGGCGGCGGTATCTCGCGCGGGGGTCAACACAGCTAGATCTCCCTCTCTCTGCGTGTATAGAAGGGCGGTTGCTGGTGGGAGGAGGAGGAGGAGGTTGAGAGAGGTATGCCCATGGAGCACGGGAGGAGGCAGGGGGTGGTGGCGATAGAGTGCGTGGCGGGCGGGTCGAGGGCGGAGGAGTGGGGGCCCGGGAGCAGCGAGACGGTGCAGACGGGCGACGTGGTGGAGGAGATCCTCATCGGGGTCGGCGGACGCGGGGGCCCCGCGGCGCACGCCGCGCCGTTCAAGGGCGGGCGCGCCGCCGTGCAGAGGCTCCTCCACTCGGCGTACAAGCGCGGGGACACGTCCGTCGAGGTGCGCGTGCGGCGGCCCGCGCACGCACAGCAGCTGGTGACCACCAGCGGGGAGCTGCTGCCCTCCCCCGCGGCGGGGGCGGCGACGACCACGACGGCGAGGATGCAGGCCTGCATCGTGCCGCAGGAGGCCGCGGTCGGGGGCGGCGGCGCGATGATGGCCGTCGTGGGCCGCAGCCGCCAGTACGTGCTCCGCTCGATCCGTGACCCAAACTACGCCGTCGGCTTCGTCGACCGCATGGAGAGCGAGTGCATCGCCATTCGAGGTACGTTCATACGCCATGTCGTTCCTCCTCATCACGATGCAAACTACTACGGAGAATTAGATTTTTTTTTTCGCTGAATTTTTTGATCCATGTCCGTCCGTACAGCCACTTTCCTTCGGTTTGTGCAAGCTCTAGACCAACCAAGAAAAGTAAAAGTCCGCGACTGAGCTTTCGTTACATGCCATGTTGGACTTTAATTAAAAACAGACAAAGAAGGAGGATAGGGCTCGTGTGCCTTCTGCATACGACTTTTGTGCACAAGTTAACAAGTAGATGGTGGTAGCTTGATAGGTGACACCTTCTTTATCGTTCTCTCTCTCGCGAGAGATCTTTTTGGCGTGATCGATCACGGTATCGTTTTCGATTGGCATATACTTGGATCAATGCTGATTGATAATCAGAAATTTGCCATCTTGTGGTTGCAATACATGGTGTGATTGCTCAGTCTGGGGATATGATCAGAATATCCTAGGTTTGATGTATGACAGAGTCAGGATTGCAAGAGCTGGTGATAACATTGTTGTTGGTGTTGGGGGGTGGAGGGCAGCTGGTTTGTCTGGGAAATTTGAAGTTTCTAGAGTAGCTTGGCTTGCACAAATTAATAATATGGCCATCCATTAGTCCAGGTTTTTTGAACGAATTCCATTAGGTTATTCATGGCTACAATGTTTGTTTGATTGTTTGTTGAACAAAGGCTTTACTAGAACACTACTCTATTTAACGATCCTAATTGCTTCTTCCGTGTACAAGCTGCGAAAGTCACGGTTGAACACTTTTGAGCTATCATGGAAGAATCCACAGTAGCCTATGGCAGATTACTGGTACTGCAAACCACGCAACTACAGCAATAACAAAATCATAAGATAGCCCGGAGAAAAAAAATCATAAGATAAGATATTTGTTAAGCGAGTTAAAAACCTGGGTAGTTTGCATTTGATGGGTGTTCTGCTTCCACAAGTAAAACAAACACGTCAGTTTCAGATAAGAAAAACACCAAGTTGCTGTAGTCTAAGCTCAAGTTGCATACTTCCAGGCAACAGACACGGCGGTGCACGTTGTTTGGAATCTGCATTTTGATTTCTTTATACAGAACGCCACTTGGCGGTGATGATAATTGAATCTTCCCTCCCCTGACTCGGAAAAAACTTGTCGCTAAATTCCAATGCGATTCAGATTCCCTGGTTGACTTTACTTCCTCAGTCATCTTCCAGTGAGTTTTTTTCTTCTTCAAATTTCTTATTGCCGCTCGTAAAACAGTGAGCAAAGATCATGCAGAACTGCATAGAATGCAGCATCTTCTTTTTTTCTTTTTGAGTTTCTGATCTGAACCTGAGAATTGATCGGCATTTTTCTTTTTTCTGTTTTTTTACGGTGACGTCCAGGGTCGAGGAGTTCGAGGGTGGTGTGTGCCCTGAGCAAGGCGCAGCTGCAGGACGGCTACGTGGCCTACCCGTGGGAGAAGAAGATGAGGGAGGCGCTCCCGATCCCTAACTCCAGCAGCTTCCTCTCCATGCTCGTCCTCCCCACGGCGCTCGACCGCGCCGCCTCCCGCTACAACTCCGTCGAGGACACCCTCGCCCGCGCCAACGCCTGGATCCTCTCCTCGCAGTCGTCCGGTGTGCCCATCTCCTTCCTCAACGTCCAGACCGAGGCCCTCCTCACCAAGGTTCCTCAACAGCGATCAAACTTGCCTAGAGTAAATGTTTTAGTAGCTAGTAGGTGTTGTGCGTGACATGCATATCTTGCATGGTGGTGCAGATCTCCGGCGAGACGGCCTCCGCGACGGTCAACTCGGGGTCACTGGCCGACCTCCCGAACCTCGCCAACGCCAGCCTTTACGGGTTCGAGGACTACCACGGCGTGGACATCGGCGTGGTGAAGGCGGTGCGCGTCTGGTACACCGCCGCCGCCGGTGAGATGCCAGTGGAGATCACCCTCGAGGCCGGCGACACCAAGCTCGGCTTCGCCATTAGCCGCACCGAGGAGGTAGTACACCTTTACCGTCATGCCATTCATTGCATCTTGTTAACTCGTCCTTGATCCTGCTCGTGTGATTCGTGTCTGATCAATTGTGTGGATCACTCGCGAACGAACAGGGATTCATCTACATCTCGTCCGTCATGGAGGACGACAGCGGCTTCCTGGCGCCGTCGACGAGGTCGGGGCTGCGCGACCTCTACCGGGAGGCGAAGCGCGCGTCGAAGCTGCTGGTGATCTCCAGGGTGTCCGGGCAAAAGGTCCTCCCGTGGATGGTGTCCACGTCGGGCGCCATCCGGTGCTTCGACACCGTCTCGCTCAGCCAGAAGCTGTCGCTGCACCGGCACGCCCTGCGCCCGATCCTGCTCCACCTGCTCATGTGGGAAGGCAAGTCGGCCGACGCGCCGGCTCGCCCGCACGAGCCCCGCCTGCCGCCTCAGCCGGCGCCGTACCCGGAGTTCGCCGCCGGCCTTGTGCGGCAGGACTCGTTCGGCGGCGGCGAGCTGCCACGGCAGGACTCGTTCGCCATAGGCGAGCTGCGGCGGCAGGGCTCGTATGGCGTCGAGCTGGTGAGGCAGGACTCGTTCGCGTGCACCGAGCCGCCGCCGGTGCGGAGAGGAGACCTGCAGGGGAGGGACACGGCAGGGGATACATCCTTCAGGTTCCATAATTTCTCGTTGCCCAACAACTGGGTGTGAATGTGCGATTGAAATTGAACACCAAGGGACAAGTCTCACTGGTTGCTGTACATATGTATACTTCGATGGGGTGGCTTTGTGCTCATACAGACTGTGGAGTGCATTGTAGTGTGATAGAGCTTACATAGAGTATAATTTTGGCCGGTGAATAGTCTTGCTGTTTCAGCGATACTTAGTTCGAACACTGTTGATTGTGTTGGGAGGAGAATAACAGTTTCATGTTTGATTTCAAGTATGAAATTCATTGCCATGGATTGCAAAGCCCATATCTTTCAAACACCTCGTTTGGAAGTTCAACGATACTACGTATATACTTTATTTGCACGATTACTAATACCAATTTGGCACATTCAAGAGAGACAACCTATCTTCATTCAAATATTCTATTTGGAAGTTCTTTTCTTCCCAAATGCACTGGAGAATTGTGCTTCATTTCACTAAGAAGAAATATTTACAATTACAAAGAAGGGATTCCTTTGATCAAAGAATCCCTCCTACTAAGAACACATCCCAAAACGGATCACCCACAGGTGAGGCCCGTCCAACACCCCGTTCGGAAGTTAAAGAGTAAATATTTTATTTGCACAATTGATACCAGTTTAGTACATTTGAAGAGAGACAATCTATCTTAACAAGAGGTTTGAAGCATGGACATGTACGGGCTGTGCAGGGAACAACCCAACAGTTTCAGTATGTGAGCCTCCAGCAATGAAGATACATATCAGCCTGGACTGTTGTTCCGTTTGCTGATCATATGAATTGTAAGGTTAACGAGAAATCTGCATAACGTCTAGAATCCATTCTTTCCTTTCAGATTGATTACTGATAGTTCCTGTTCGACGTAGTCGCCAGCACAGATTGGTGGATAACTATGAGCATCGGATGCTTCAGCAAAGTGGCCCAATGGCTTAAGGGTTGCATCAGAAGCAATGTGTGCAAACAGCTATTTACATAAATAGGCAAATGGGTAAGTCAATAGTTCACCAGAGCAAGTAAGATTAAATTGATGGAAGTGCCTCATGAAGTAAATCACATCGAGAAGGAGTGGTTAGCACTTACGGTTGATGAAACCCTCCACAAGCTTCTATTTTGCTCTCTTGCTAATGCTATTGCCTCTAGTGTTCTCTTGGTTACCACTACCTCATGCATTCCAGCTAAACACTCCCCACCAGTAAGCCATTCCAGCTGCAGTTAAAGAACATAAAGTAATTCAATTGGCGAGATGCTTTACTTGCTTGTGTGTTGGTTCATCACATCCAAGTTGTCAGAAATAAGCCCCATCTTTCACTAGCTTACACTCCCAGTTTTCTAGTGTTTGTGTTTCAGAAAAGGCTCAAAATACAAATACAAAGTTTGATTCTATGATTGACAACAGTATCAATTTCATGGAAAACCAGAATTTAGAGATCAGAACAGAAACCAATATGCATACATACATATGCCCTTCTATTGATGCGTGAATATGAACTAATTAAGATACTTGCAGTAAAACTGGCAAAGCTAACCTGTTTCCCTGATTGAATTAGAAGACAGCCAACAGGGACCTTAACTTCCATCTTTTTGCCGTTCCTTAGCCAGATGTTCAGGCCTGGAAATCTACTTCGACCATGTATGGTCAGGAAATTGAGATCATAATGGAACCCAGCAAAAACAGTGCCCTCAGAACCATGCCGCTCAAGGTCACTTCCAGTTGGTGCTAGGAGGTGTGGTCCCTATGAAAAACACACAAATAATCGACCAATGTCAACAGGATGAATGCAGAATGGATCTGAATAATGCATTAAAATGCAGCGTTCATTACATAATTACAAAAAAAAAAAAACAACTCAATTTCTGTGAACCAACAGAAATATTTTTAGCTAAGTAAACATAATGCTGGGACCTGGTACTGTTTACTTGCATCCTGAGTAGATTAACAAATTACAGCAGGATATTACAGATTGTTACAGCATTACCTCCTTCATCAAAGAGGTAAATGCATCCTTTGGCAATCCAAATCCAACTGCAGCCATCTCAGCAACAACCTATGAAATGACACGGCCGCTTGTATATAATACAGCAACAAAAAACAGAAATTAAATGTAGAGCATGATCTACCTCAATTGCAGAAATCATTTTAGAACCCCAGGAATCCATGGTCTCTTTCCATTCAGGCAATCCATCAGGGATAACAGGTTCCGAATTCAGCTCCTAAACCAGGTTTCTCACAAGTCAGTATAGTACATAGCGAACGACCACACACAATATGCATATCATTTCAGATATCCACACCAAATTAAAAGGATCAAGCAAACAGTCTCAACCTTAAAACGGGTATTCGCTGGGCGAGGACCCACTCTCCACATATACCGCCATTTCGGGTCTGGACCCTTAGGAGTGGCGGGCTGAAACTCCTCAGGCATACTCTTGATCTTGTCTTGCATCTCCTTGTCGACAAGACTGCGAGGTACCTCCACGCCTTCAGGTGTCACACCAACCTTAACATTTGAAACGGAAATAAAGCCAGCATTACAATAGGGACAGACGATGTTTTGTGCCTGAATTCTCATGGCGATTTCACAATGCAGAGAAGATGGTCTAACAAGTAGGGTACTTTTAGTGATCCTGCCTAATAAGGACCAAATTTAACCCAAACCCTCGCCTTTGATCCCACCAGATTACCTGATAGTGGAGGTTGGGGCGCTCCTGGAGGCGCTTGGAGTCGGCGGATCGGGCGAAGTAGCGCTCGACGACGTCGAGGAAGCGGTCGTTGTCGGCGGCGGGGCAGCGCGGGTCCTTCACCAGCAGCGCCCCCGTGTCCCGCAGGCTGGCGCTCACCGTCGCGCACAGCGCGCGCACCGCCTCCTCCCCCGCCGCGCCGCCCCCGGCGACGGCGCGGTCGAGGTACGGCGCGAGGTCCACCAGGGGGAGGTCCATCGGCGGCTGCTGCTGCTGCGCGCGCGGAGAGAGAGAGGCCGAATCAAGTCGTATCGCGACAGGATCGGAATGGGGGATCGGCGGTTTTAAGTAGTGCGAGTGGGAGAAGTGGGAACACAGCTAGCGAGCGAGACAAGAGGGACGATGCGTGAAGCGAGCGAGCAGTAATCCGCGAGAGGGAGAGACGGAAACGCAAACCGGGGGGCGCGCCTGGATAAAAATATTCTCCCAGCCCCCCGCGGTTCAGCCACGTCGCTGACACGAGCAGTCGCAAAAGAGAAATCGGTTCGTTGTTTTTCGGGGGATTTTAGCGGAAGACGAGGACGAGCCGCACGGCGCAGACCAGCAGCAGTCGGCCTCACCTGCCCCCCTCCCCAACGCCGGCAAGACGGCAAGCGCACGGATCGCGCCTATCACCCGCCCTCGCCGGCGGTTCGTGCGCAGGTCGACCGACGAAGAAGCGAGGGGAAGAGGGGAAGGGAATCCGGGATTAGGATTTAGGACCACTGGACTGGTGTAGGCGTGTACAGACTGATATACGCTTGAGTTGGGCTGTTTTCGTTTTCTCGGCTCATTCCTCAACGCGGCTAGACGGAAGAAACAAATGAAAAGAAAGTCTGTCATTCATCCCTCGATTATAGTTCGAGTATGTTCCTCCTTCAAACTGAGGAAAAAATAGTTACGCGAATAAGATAAAATAACACCTATCCTTAAAAAAAAAAGATAAAATAACACCTTGTTTATACATATGAAAGCAATTGAAGAGCAGACAAAAAATGTACCTAGGAGGCTGTGCAGGGGAAAAAAAGCAGGAATTGGGGCACGACCACGTAGGAGAGGGGAGGGGCAACCTCGCGCGTCATGTGTGTCGTGACCTAAGGTCACGAATAAGATTGGGGATAAAGGAAAAACTCATTTTCCCGCCTATCCTAGAAAATGAGTCCGAACACAAAATGCATGTCTTTTGATGAATAATATTTCTTTATCTAAAATTGTCCTGTCTTGCTACAGGCTTTTAGTCGGTTTATATAGTCCGTAACCGTACATGTGAGATTACAATCTTGTCCCCATTGGGCCCTTGTGAGTTTACAATTATACCCTTGCCATGTCAGCAACTTTAGAGATATTTTGGTACATTTGGGATGTCATTATAGTCTTTTGGTGCCAGCTAGCCGGAGTGGTTGAAAGTGGTCCCATGGAATCTTCTCTTGGCATCTTTATTGCTCGAGTAGTATTTTTCATCTCAGGTAGTCTTTTCCACCTTGAATATTCAACCACTCTTTTCCACTTGCTTAGTCCTTGATATTTTACCTGTCACTAGTTAGAAATGCACTCAAAAGATATTATTTAGCTTAGTAACATAAACTTGTTTGAATAGTACTTTCCAACTCGAATAGCATTTTACCATTTCGCCACTTGAATGGTATTTTGCCATTACTCTACTCAAATATAATTTATCATTTTGCCGCTTAGATGGTATTTTACCATCCGAACACTTAGAAAAACTCAAGACCTTCTCTATAGTGTTTTGGTCGAATATGAAAGGATGGTGGTGGCCCCATGCTACAACAATGTGAGAGGGAGGGACAGGATGCGCAGGTGTGGGTATAGCGTTGCGGTTGAGGGAGGTGATGCGCCCATTGAGGGACACCTAGGTGTTGGTTGCGGAGAAACGCGGCCTCACGTGTCAAAAGAGAGGGAGAGTCTTTCACCGCGAGGGATACCATGATATAGTTGCTCTTATAAAAGTCTTATCATATGCTGACAGGTAGGGTCCACTATAGGCCCCTAGTGGCCTCTATTGGATCTTGCTTCTCACGAGGCGAGTCTGCCTCAGTCATATGCCCTTTGCGTCGACTTAGGTACGGACGCTAATGACTTGAGTCATATGCCCTTTGCATCGACTTGGGTACGGACGCTGATGACGTCTACTGGTCCCACCTATCGGCTTTAGAGAGATGTGT
The DNA here is from genome assembly GCF_000147395.1 of Oryza glaberrima. Taxonomy (NCBI): domain Eukaryota; kingdom Viridiplantae; phylum Streptophyta; class Magnoliopsida; order Poales; family Poaceae; genus Oryza; species Oryza glaberrima. The sequence continues at coordinate 28,745,090 of NC_068327.1, read as the reverse complement.
GTGTCGGGTTGTGGTGGGCCCAACCAAGCGATATGATAGTCAACCACATTATCTGACAGCCCACGTTCTCAACTTTCTAGGGGTAATTATGGCCAGTTCTACAGTTAGCATGTCGCCTCTCATACGCAAAAGATGGATTGGTATCCCTCGCATTAAAAGCGAGGGCAGCTGCGCGACGTGAAGCATTGAAGGTTCGCACCCCATCGTATTTATGGCATAGTAGGGGCCCAAGCAGCCACATGGCTCGGGACTCGCCTGGTTTAAAACAAGAAACCAAGTTCCCGGTCCCACCTTTCGCTGTCGTGGCCCGATCCCACATGGCATGATTAGAAAATCCTTAGAGTCCTGGAGAGCCAGTAGTGGGGACCTAGGTCCCCACTTTTTCATATATGGTACCTATAAAATAACTTAGAAAAAAATACCCGTGCATTGCAACGGGTGAAGACTATTTTCATCTTATTATTGTTCACCGTGAAATTCATTGTGAGAATTTGCTTAGATATATATTTTTCTAGAAAATCATGTCAAGTTAGCATGCGAGTCTTTTTTAAAAAGATTTCTTATACGACTCCTTTTGCATTTCCAAAAGCGAACGAACTTAAAGCCCGACTCGAATACGGATATGTATTTGCAAAAGCGAATGAACTTAAAAACGACTCATACACGAATGATATACCAAAGTACTGGCAAAAATATCTTCAATTTTTAGAATAGTAGAGATTCTCTTGTCTATCATTTTGTGCCGTAGACACTTTTTTTTAAAGTGTCATGGACACTATTTTGATCCCCAATATTATTTTACTTGTTTATTTTCTTATTGTACCGATTTCTTTACCTTTTCTCATGTAGGGAAACATAGTTTGAGGCTCCATTTCAAAATAACTTTCTAGAGCTTTTATAATATCCTCTGTCTAATTAGACCAAATTTTGCAAGAGATCTCACTTCTAAAAGTTTGAAGAAAAGATGCTTTGCTTCAAGAAACAACCAATCAAGCACAAAACCTTAGTTTGATGCCAAGCAAGATATGCTTCTTCACTTGGGTGAAGGTAAGAAATTTTGGACTTCTTTAACACTAAATAACATCACAGAGGATATAGATGGAATCCGGAAAATACTCGATCCTATTGTGCATATCTATAACGGTGACACCCTTTAGAAGTCTCTTCTCAGTTTGAGAGAATCAGTTGTGATTCTAAATCCTCTTCCTCATCAAAAGGAAATCATCACACTATGAAGAACATTGTAGCAATGGGGACTCTTGATGTAGAACACAAGATCTATACACCCATCAGTCCTCAACACACATGCAAAACTGTTGGAGAAATAAACATCTTATGTGAATGTGTCTTTATTAAAGAGTTTATGATCAAACCCATGAGAGGGTGAGACAAAGTTCATTATGGAGATTGTCCGCATGTATGAAGCCATGAAATCAGAAGTCCTTGTTTTCAGTCAATATCTTGAACCATTGTCTTTGATCATGGACAGTGGCGGAGGACGAAAAAAAAATACAGGTGTGGTTCATGGACAATCGTGTTAGCAGTAGCACAAAACAAAAATAAAAAGAAAAAAATACATGCTTTTAGCAATACATCACATGTAGGAATTAGTGATGATAGATAGATATATCATATATGTAGAATCTACGAAACAAATAGTAAAGATTGATTAGTATAATATATTCGAGGTTGATAAGATAAGATAAATATCAACGATCTATCCATTTTCTGATGATGGCCGCTTCTTGCTTGCTTGGTGGCTTGCTGCTGCACCCTCCACCCTGCGTCCGCCCTATGTTGCACGCCTCCTAGCTTGCCACTGTCACCACCTCCCATGCCACGTCGTCGCGCCATCGCTCGACGTGGATGCCGCAGCTCTGTGTGGTTGCACCCGGGAGCCTAGCAGCCACACTTCTCCCGACCAACATGGTTCTTCCTGCCCTCTCGCTAGCGACGCGTTGCCTCCGCCCTCTAGGCTCCGAAGACTTGAAGCAGCCACCAAGGCGCCGATGGGGATGGAGATCGGGGGAATCGATGGAGGTGGAGAATAGGGAAATTTGCCTCTAGATTCAATAGTCAAAAGCCACGTTTACACAAAAACACCTGCTAGCAAATGATGCATGTGCGGATATGACTCGTTCGTTTGACGATGCGTCACTGCGCTTTGTCCATCTCGGCGGTGCCTTGTCTCTGCCCAGAGCCCGGAGCTGGGGGTAGCGGGCAACGAGGTATGGCGAGCGCCACATCTCGCCCTACCGAGTCCTCCATCACTGATCATGGACCAACTTAGTAAAACGTTCGATTGGACTGAAGGTAAGGAGATTCTATTTATGAGTGAAATGTCCTGGTTAAAAATCGAGTAGCCTTCATGGTGTTAGAGTAGGCGTCGAATTAGTCCTAGTAGGTTAAAATTGGACTTGGAGTTGCAAAAGGTTGTTGATGGTGGAGTTAGTGTCGGACTCTGTAACTCGGCGATTCTTTAAGAAGAGTGGACAATGTCGTAATTTAACCATGGTAATGACAATGTAGTGCATGTGCACAAGGAGAGGATGGCGGTGAGGCCATAGACTCATAGGAGCTATAGGTGTGCCATCGGTCCCATGTATTGATGTCGTCATTGTGGTTCTAGACCCGGAATCCACGTTCTGACCAAAGCATATGTCCTATTTGGATATCGACAAGTTGACAATGCCACTAGGTTTGCTACTCTCAGGAACATGTTTTTCTCAATATGGTCTCGTCTATATCCTACCACAACCCACCTTTTATCTCTCCATATCCCCTCTCTCTCTCTCTCCCTTTTCATCCTCTACGTGAAGAAGAAGACCAATAACATGTGGTACGGTGCAATAGTGGTTATCATTTTAGTCAAACTAACTCAATCAAGTCAAGGTTACGCTGATTTGAACTTAATCGTATAAGGAGAAATTGTGAGCCTAGGCAGAAATGGCTTGTTTGAGTGATTCATACCATTTTCATTAGAGCTTACATTGGTTTGCTACTTTCCTCCGTTCATAAAAAAAATGTAGGTCATCCACTTTCATTTGTTCTAGTTATTTTACCATTTACATGCTGATCTTTTTTAGGCTTATTTGATGTTGTTGTGCACTACATTGTGCTGAAGCACCCATCGGACCGGTAGAGCTAACATAGAAGTCCACCATAAAAACTGAACCTCAATCTAATCATATAATTTCTATCATAACCTTCTGCTTTCCATTGCAATGCAAGGGTAGTTTGCTAGTAAAATATAAAAGACAAAAAATGATATGGGACACAAAAGAAACATGGCCTTTATTAGAGTACACTTAAAAAAACATATGACAATCTAGTTTATTGGTTATTTCCCATTAGATATCGCGAGTATTATGTTTATCATTTCTTACTGATTCGAAGAGAGAAACTTTGCTAAATAACCAAAATTCCCTTCATTTCGTCCATTCGCTAGTTGGCACTTTTTCTCACTACCGTCCATTCTTTCTCACTGCACTTGATGCTCCCGTGATGCTCCTTCTCGTTTTCTTCTTTGTCCGGACATAGCCCACTTCACATTGCTATTGTAAAGCTAGCCCTTTTCGAAGGGCACTTTGTGTCATTTGACTATCCAAAATGGCAATAAATGACAAACTATTAAGGGCGGTGTCTCATGGCAAAGAAACAAGAGGTTAAAGTATCCATTAGAAAACCCTTCTTTTTTAAATTGTCCTCTAGCAAATACCTTGTATTTTTAGTGTTCTATATCTACAATCGCCATTGTTGTCATCAAGCGTACTACCTGTTTACTAAGGCAAGAAAGCTAACCACTACATGCATGGATCCACAAGGCCGCTCCTTCATTGCCACGGCCCGTAATCAATAGTTCTTGTTATACCAATGCAATCAATCATCCTTGCTCGCAGTCAACTAGCACTAGAGGTTGAGGATTTGATGAGCGTGAATCTCATATGTCGATTACTCAAGAAGTATAAGAAGCATGGTTAGAACATAATAGTGCATTCTTATGTGTAACATTGGACTTTCGATTTGTAAAAAAGTCTACACATAGCTTAGGAGAGAGCTACAAATCGAACGTCTGTTGGTAGAAAAAAATTCAGACGGTCAAATGTTTCAGTTGACCGTTGGTGCAACATTATGTTATACATGGTGAAACAAAAAAAATCAGCCTCTGATACATACAAATATTTTGTGAAACACAATTCGAACACATGGTGAAACATATTTGTTGGAGAATGAACTCCTCCACCAGGGGACCGTGAGGCCCCCCTTTGTGAGTTCGGCCGGGGGCAGTGGGAGAGATTTGAGGATTTGGTGAGTGAAGCCGTGTGATGTTGAGGGGGTCGAGCCCCCCAAAGACGATGAGACCAAAGGGGTTTATACAGGTTCGGGCCGCTATGAAGCGTAATACCCTACTCCTGTGCTTGGTTGATTGAGTGTAGAACACTAGTGCTTGAGGTTGCGAGACCCAAGCGCGAGTTCGCTCGAAAGTTCCCCCTCCACCACTAGGCCTGGACCTCCTTTTATACCTCAAGGGGTTACCACATGGGCCCAACAACCTAACCTAGCTCCGGTGGAGAAGTATTATAATCTTTGCATTAAATGCATGTCTTGTCTCTTGACTTGGGAAGCCAAGCGCACGTCGTCTTGATGATGGGGCCTGTCAAATCTTGCCGCCTGACACGAGGGGTGCCCATGTCAGTCACCATTTAATGGGTGAAGACTTCTGGGCTCCTATTACACCGGGAAACGGGAACCTTGCTTTGACCAAAGAGGGAGGACCGACTCCGGTTGGGATAAGAGGATGAGAACCTCTCACCATCATTATTTGATGGGACATGTCGGGCTGCACGTCGCCTGACACACGCGATGGTGCGCCTGACATACTGGGTCCCATCGGTCATTCGACCGGTCACAGACCGGTTGAGTGCACTGCACACCGCATTAAATGCGGCGTGGCGCGACCGCTCGGGTCACCATAAATGCGGGTAGGTGGGCACCTGTAGGCGGACACCTAACCCACCATACGTGGTGACCTAGAGAGGGGGTCGGGGGAGCCCGACCCCTAGTCACGGGAGGGGGCGGTCGCCGCTCGACCTCGGGCCCGATCCCCCCTAGGGGGAGGGCCACGTGGCGCCTGGGGCAGCCTTCTCCCTCTAGTCTCGGCCAGGGAGTGGCCGCCGCCCTATCTCGGGCCCGACCCCCCTCGGGGGAGGGCCACGTGGCATTGGGGGGCAACCTCCTCCGTCCAATCTCTGGGAGGGAGTGGCCGCCGCCCTACCTCGGGCCCGACTCCCCTCGGGGAGGGCCACGTGGCATTGGGGGGCAGCCTCCTCCAACTAGTCTTTGGGAAGGAGTGGCCGCCACCCCACTCTGGGCCTGACTCTCCCTGGGGGAGGGCCACGTGGCATTGGGGGGCAGCCTCCTCCCTCTAAACATGATACCCCTGGGCCCATATCACCGACAATATTGCTATCACGTATGAAACATTAAGTTTTTATTGTTTGAATCATATGTTTTTCTTTCGTCAGAATATAGTCATGTGATATTTTGTTATAAAGATTTAATTATAACAAATTCAACGGCATGATCAAATCGCTCATCAGATAAATAGTTTAGAAGAAAAAATATTTTTAAGATCACTAAATACATGCATACATGCATGGTGTGGGGAGAAAGCCAATCGAATGGCGGGAGAGAGTAGTGACGTAAACATCCCATACTTTTTATCGGTCATTTATGAAACATTAGGTTATATATGGTGAAACAAGAAAATTCAGTTATCGAAACATTTAAATTTTTTTATGAAACATAACAAAAACATGTGTTGAAACATATTGCTACCGTGTCTGAAACATTAAATTTTAACGGATTGAAATATATGTTTTTCTTTCATCGGAATGTAATGATGTGATATCTTGTTGTAAAGATTTAATTATAACAAATATAATGGTATGATCATATCATCGATTGGATAAGTAGTTTAGGAGAAAAAATATTTTAAAGATCATTATATCATGTAATGGATGTATGAAGTGGATAGGGAGATAGTAGTTTGCCCATCCGATTTTTTATGATACGTCAGACGTCCGATATTAAGCGTTTCCGCATAGCTTATGTCAAAATTAATTTCCCCAAGTTGCTTTTGTGACGAAGTCTTGCATGGAATGGCTGCACCACGCGACACTCAGGATCGTCATTAGTTAGCGTGACAGGGGTTTAGAGCCGCCTAAACCCCTCCCAAAACCCTAACAACCCCCCTAATCCCTCCCAGGGGATGGCTCCACAAGTAGACTACCACAAATACCCCTTCTACATCTCCCAAAAAAAAAACAAAACAAAAAAAAAATCCCCTTCTACAAGGCAGCACACCAATGCCCTCACAAATATCACTCGCATAGTCGCATTACGTGCGCAGCGAATTAAAAAAAAGAAAAAAAATAATGAAAATAGCCAGAGCGCCTCACCCAGAGCCGCAGAGACCAGCGGCCAGAGGGGGAGGGGGCTAGGGGAGCCGCTCGCCCATATAAAAGGCGCGGGCGTCCAGCCGCCACCGCTCTCTACCCAAGCAGCCCCCCTCTCGCGAGGCCAATCATTCTCTCCCTTCCCCTCCGCCTCGCGCCGCCTCTCCTCTCCTCGCCCCCCTCACCGGAGCCGAAGCTTCCCCGCCGCCGCGCGGCAGGTTCGTCTCACTCGCCCCCCCTCCCCCCTCCCCTCCCCCAATCCGTTCTCCTCCCCGGCTCGCGTCCGGCCGAACGGAGCGCCCGCCTCGGGGTCGATTTGGCGAGGGTTTAGGGTTTTTGATTCGACTCCAGATCGTGTTTGGTTGGGGTTTAGCGGCGCGACCCGTGTTATTAGGGAGTCGTTTGTGTGGCCGATTCTGTGGTGGGGTTTGGATTTGATTTGGATTTGGTGGGTTTGGTATTTTTTGGCCTGGGCAGGGAATATGGCGGGGAAGTCGAAGGGCGCGAGGAACAAGGCGAAGGCGCAGGGTGGAAGCCAGGCCGCCGTCGCGGCGGAGCCGGAGGTGCCGGTGACCGATGGAGTCGAGGATGCCAAGCCCGAGAACGAGGAAGTTAGTGAACCTGCCGTCGTAGAGGGCAGTGACACTGGCGCTGAGAAGGAGCAGGGCGATGCAGCTGGGGAAACACAAGCCGCGAAGAAGCCAGCTGAAGGTAATGGTCTCCCCACTCGATCGTGTTCATATACTGATACTGTATTTGTTTCTTCAAATCAGAAACTGTGCCTTGTAGAATATAGAACATAATTTTAATAAAGCTCTGGTCTTAGAGAGATAAATGAATTGTGCAATACCATCGTGTTAGAGAAATATCTGAGTTTTAGTACTGACAGGCCATCGGGCTAGAGAATTACCAAGTGTGCAGTACTAAGTTTTACAAGGATACAGCTGGTATCTGCATTTTTAGTAATTAAGTAGTTTAGAACGATGCATTCTCTTTTTTAAAAAAATTGTAGGGTAAGGCTAGCTGAGTTCAATTTATGTGGAATGAAGAACACGTTTAATGCTGCTGCTGTTGACTTTGTTTTTGCATTAATGATGATAGGTATACATAGTATCTACTGCAATGGGCAAAAAAGTGTCTTTAGCATTTGTAAGATGTAACAACTGATACTTTCCTGTTCTAACTATTTCAAAAAGCTGTGATAAGCTACAAAACTCTACCTGGATAGAAACTTTCTTGAACTGAGACACTTGTTGGAATACTCTACTTATCTTATTAACAGCATGTCTCTTTGTTTCCACATTGGGCTACCCGTTCTCATTTGATCGATCATGAGGACTTCCTATGTGCTTAGATGTGTTATTAATTATATTTCGTTCTCTAGTGACTTAAGTTCTAACAACCAACCAACCGTTTTATCTCAACAGGGGAGGTTCATCTCTACCCTGTTTCTGTTAAGACACAGTCTGGTGAAAAGCTTGAGTTGCAGGTATTTTATATACAAAGTGTGCTGTGTCTCTCAGTCTGTACTGGCTCTGTGTAATTCGTATCATGATATTACTTACAGCTAAGCCCTGGAGACTCCGTCATTGATGTCAAACAATTTCTCTTGGACGCTCCTGAAACGTGCTTCTACACATGCTATGATTTGTTATTGCACACTAAAGATGGCTCAACTCATGAGCTTGAGGACTATAATGAAATTGCTGAGATTGCTGATATAACTGCTGGTGGCTGTTCATTGGAGATTGTTGCTGGTATGCAATTCAAAATTATCTTTTTTGGATCATTCTCTTCAGTTGTTCCTTTTAAAATTTGACGCAACGATTTGTGTTTTGTTCTAGCGATATATGATGAGAGATCTATTAGGTCACATCTCCGTCGTGTCAGGGAATTGCTATCCCTCTCTAGTCTTCATGTATCACTTTCCACATCCCTTGCTCTTCAGCAAGAATCTGCACAGGAAAAATCTGCAGATACTGCAGGTACAACCCTTGGTTTTGCCCTATGCTGTGTAGTTTATTGATGACATTCTATATTATTAGGAATTTTTTGCATGTCACTGATTAGTTTACTAATTTACACGCAAGTTTTGATGTTCTGTCTTTTCTTTACTTAGGAGATTCTGGGAAAACGGCTAATCAAGAGCTTGATGGGTTGAATTTCATGGATGACAGTACTGGTGCTGTCATTAATTTGTTGCCATCTGTACCAGCAGAGATCAAATGCGTGGGTAGCATAGTTTTTTCTTCATTTAATCCTCCGCCAAGTTATAGGAGGTAACTCTAATGACCGCATATTCCGCACTTGTGTCATTTATTTGGATACCTTAGAAAGATTGGTCAAATATAAGGCTATTGCTTAGTATTTTGATTCTCCATGGAATTCACAGTCGTTGATCCTTTCTTCAGATTGCATGGAGATCTCATTTATATTGATGTTATGACCTTAGAAGGAAACAAGTACTGTATCACAGGAAACTCCAAATCATTTTATGTGAACTCTAGCAATGGAAGTATTCTGGATCCAAGGCCTAGCAAACAGGCTCTGGAGGACAGCACCCTAGTCGGTCTACTACAAAAAATCAGTGCCAAGTTCAAGAAAGGTTTTCAATTGCTCTCAAATATTTCCTTATTATGTCAAATGACTACTCTTAAGTTTCTATAACAATAGTCGGGCAAATCTTATGAAGGTTTTCGTGAAATTTTGGATCGCAAAGCATCAGCCCATCCTTTTGAGAATGTTCAGGCCTTGCTCCCAGTGACTTCTTGGTTGGGAGCTTATCCTGTGCCAGGTGATTTATTCAGTACATTCCCTGCTCACAATTTCATTCTCTTTTCTGTTTGTACTGAGGTTTTAATGACTATTTGAAGTGTTCCGCTTCTGGTATGGTCAAATCTTAAGCTAGTTATGAACATGTTTTCTGCCAGCAGGCAGAATGGTTTGATGTGCACCTGAAACTATTCTTATGTTGTTTCTACTTCTACAACTATTGAAGCGTTGACTTCAGTTGATATACCCCATAATCATTGCCAGATTCTTTTCAGCTGATTCTGACCTTGTCTGTGAACCTTTCATCCTTCCTATTTTCCGTAGCTCTTTACGTCGATCTTCTTTGCTAATTATTCTTGTTTTTGGGACTGCTATTATTTATTGTAGATTACTCCATGTATTTTGTCTTTTTGTGTAGATGCTGTAATATAGCTTTTATACTCCACATTTTTGTGTTAGCAGAACATAGAAGGGATGCAGCTAGGGCTGAAGATTCTGTTGTGCTGTCATATGGAACCGAATTGATTGGCATGCAAAGAGACTGGAATGAAGAATTACAGTCTTGCCGGGAGTTTCCTCATAGCAATCCTCAAGAAAGGTTGTTACCTACCTTTGCATTCTTGGATTGCCTATCTATATCATCTACAATAAATATTTCTGGCTATTGTAGGATATTGCGTGGCAGAGCACTTTATAAGGTGACATGTGATTTCGTTGATGCTGCAGTTAAAGGGGCAGTTGGTGTCATTAATAGGTGTATACCCCCAATAAATCCAACTGATCCGGAATGTTTTCATATGTGAGTAAGCTCAAATATAATACTATCTGAACTGTTAGCGAAACAATTCTTATGTCTGTGAGTGTTGTTTGGTTTTTTTATGGAATTTTGGACTAGTGTTATGTGAAATTTCTCTCTCGGAAGGGTGTGTGTTGCATGTGACTGTTAGGAACTTCTCTTTTGCACTTGCTCATCAAGTTTGGTTTGAGTCATCTGGCTTAACTGTTTTTTAATGATGTTTTAATTCCCATTTAGAGATGCTTACCTATGCTCTTATTATATTTCAGGTATGTACACAACAATATTTTCTTTAGTTTCGCTGTTGACTCCGACTATGAGCAACTCCCAAAGGACCAGAAGCCAAATGGTCAAAATGGATCTGGCAGAAGTGTGATAGGCTCCTCAGATCCGGGGTCTAAGCCAAATAAGAACCATGCAGATCCTAGTGGCACAACAAATTCAAAAACTGAAGAACCTAATGGTGTTTTGGACAATACTTCTGATGCATCGGCAGAGGCACAGATAGCAGACAGTGAACAGGCTACCTATGCTTCTGCCAACAATGACTTAAAAGGAACTAAGGCATACCAAGAATCTGATATTCCTGGGCTGTATAATCTTGCTATGGCAATTATTGATTACAGAGGTCACAGGGTTGTAGCACAGGTATGTTTCCTGATTACTATATTTTTTTTTATGTTCTACTGGATACCTATTTTCTCTTGCACATGTTAATTGCAATAATCTTTCTATATTCTTCTGATAAGTAGATACCTAGATTTATACTACCTCTGTCCCAAAATGTAGCAATTTTTAGCACAGTACCTTGTCCCAAAATGAAGCTTTTTCTCTACCTATACTCTCCTATCAATCAATCACAACCATCCTCCATTTAATTTGTTACCTATTTTGTCTTCTCAACCAATCACAACTATCATCCATTTAATTTGTTACATATTTTTTCCTCTCAACCAATCACAACCTTCCTACAATCATTTCAACCTACTCTCTTAATACCCGTGCCCACCTAAAAAATGCTTATATTTTGGGATGGTGGTAGTACCCTTTTAGCATGATATATGATTTCATACGGTTTGCTGCTGATGTTGTTATAAATTTGATCATTGCATTTTGTTGTATGTTGTTGTTTCACTCTATCCTTGTCTTAGTTTCTCTCTCTCTCTCTCTCTCTCTCTCTCTCTCTCTCTCATAAAATGTGTCCTGTTGAAAATGTTTAACTGAGTTTTTGTTTATTTGCCTTGTACAACTGTACTTGTCTTGTAGAGCATCATACCTGGTATTCTTCAAGGAGACAAGTCCGATTCCCTTCTGTATGGTTCCGTTGATAATGGCAAGAAAATATCTTGGAATGAGTCATTCCATTCAAAGGTTGGCCAATATGTTCCTTTTAGCATGCAAAATATTCTCTGTACAGGAGTAATGAATTTTCTTCAGTATACGGGCTCTCAAAACTTATGTTCTTTAGTTGATGGTGGTGTTATCTTGTTGCTAGACGTCGTACAGTTCACAACTAACGAGAATTTGCAAGTTCATATAAACTGGTTGTTATGTTAATTAAGATGATGTTGCTTAATAATGATCATGATGGGTGCCTGTTTGATATATTTTGATTATCAGTGGTGATGCTAAAACTGCATGTTGTACCAAGTATGGTGACTAAAGAACTATTCTTGATATTTGAATTCTTCGGATAATTATATACTTTTACTTTTGTTTCCCTGTCAAGTTTTTCACAAGCTTATCATGTGGCTTGTTAGATGAAAAATTAATGGTTTGCCTGACTTGTGCACAATTTGATTTTCTATCAAACGGTAATGCAATTTTTGATGTTAGCCTTACTTAGTGGTACTTAATTTCCACTGAAGATCATTATGGAAATTGGAATAGCAAGTCAAGAAAGATTTTTTTTTTGTAGCCATACTTGATTCTTGGTGGTAGTGATTAACCACTCTGATCATGTTATACAGCAGTGGATGTATTCTGTGCCTTGTGGTATTCAAAGACTATCCTTATTTCTTGATGATATCTATTATTTTAGGTGGTTGAGGCTGCAAAGCGACTCCATGTGAAGGAGCATGTGGTTTTGGATGGTTCTGGTAATCCTGTAAAATTAGCTGCTACGGTTGAATGCAAGGGAATTGTTGGAAGTGATGACAGGTCAAAATCTATATCTAAAAACAACAATGTGCTTTTTCTTTTTCTAAATGCTCAGTGGTTCTTTTGGGTGCTGGAGATCCTGTATAAGCTTCTTCTAGGTGTTTTGTGTGTGTGTGTTTGGGGGGGGGGGGGGGGAGGGGGTGCCTCTTTTGGAACCTTTATAATTTTGTCAAACTGCCAAACTTGTACTCAGTGAACACACACTACAGTGCTAATGTTGATATCCTTTTATTGAATAACATGATCCTTTCCCCTTTTCCAACTGTAGGCATTATATTTTGGATCTGATGAGAGTGACCCCTCGAGATTCTAACTACATTGGACTACAGCACCGCTTCTGTGTGTTGAGGCCTGAACTTGTAGCCTCATTCATTGAGGTGAGCTGATCCCGTGGTCTCCCTTTTTCTGCAAAGAAGATGGTTCGCTGGTATATGATCAGTCCTAACTATCTCATATCTTTATGTAAGCAGGCTGAATCCACAAATAAATCCACTACACAGAAAGTTGCAGATGCTCCTGGAGAATCTAATGGGCAATTGGTAAGTACTTCTGATGCTACGGTTGGTGCAGAAATTTATTATGGAATACTTTGTGTTTGTTCAAAAGCATTCATTCCTAAATTAGTGTTACAGTCAAGTCAAACTGGATATGCTATTTTCCTTTATAACCTAAAACACATTGCCACGTTTTTATTTCTCACTTTCATATCTTCCTTTATTCAGTTGCATGGTAATGGTTTGTTTGTCTAAACTCTAAAGTTCTAACTTATCCAATATCATGAAGCAAAATGATTTTCCCATTTTTATTTAACAGTTTATGGGTGTTCAATTTCCCTTGTGGTACTCATATGCCTAAAATTTCTTTAAAAAAAATGTGGTTATTCTTGTTTCAAATATGCAAACTGGAAACTTAGTCCACCTATTTCAGGCTACAACTGCGGAAGGACCTGCCAAATCTGATGAAAACTCTGTTCCTAGACCTGATAAGTTTGATGAAGACTCTGGTCCTAGACCTGGCACGTCTGATGACAGCTCTGCTACTAAACCTGCTGAACATAACGAGTCAACTGCAGAAATCCTTTTTAATCCAAATGTGTTTACAGAGTACAAACTTGCTGGTAGTCCAGAGGTTAGTCTTAGAACTACTCCCTGCTTGATATCCCTGCTCTAATTTATTGACAGCCTACTCTTTGCTTTCTTAGGAGATTGCAGCAGATGAAGCATTGGTTAAAAAGGTTGGTTCGTATCTTCTAGACACGGTGATACCAAAGTTTGTTCAGGATCTCTGCTCCCTAGATGTCTCCCCCATGGATGGGCAGACTTTGACTGATGTGCTGCATAGCAATGGGATAAATGTTAGGTATCTTGGCAAAGTGAGTCTCTGAACTGATCGAGCTGGATGTGAGTTCATTGCATTTTATGTATAGTATGTTCATTATCTAATTCCTTTCTCAGGTAGCTGACATGATCAAGCATTTGCCACATCTACGGGGTTTGTTGTCTTCTGAGATAATTGTTAGGTCGGCAAAGCATGTGGTCAAGGTGATAGATCTATCTTACCAGCTGTTTGTTTTTATGATGGAAATTCTTTGCATTTATTTCTTTAATAATTTCTAAAGGATGAGTCATACTGTCACCCAGACTCATCCTGCTGTCCATTCAAACAAATGTTATATGGATAAGATTATTCATCAAAATGCATAACTTTCCTGTTTTACCACGTTTAATAAGAAGTCATTGGAAAAACTATGCCAATTTGTTGACCGTACTGTTTGTTGTTCCCATCCCAGGAAATACTTAGGCAAAGCGCAGATCATGATATTGGACCAGCCATTGCTCATTTCTTAAATTGTTTTATTGGCAATGTTTTGGCACCTTCCACAAAAGGTAGTGTTGACAGTACGGATACAAAAACCCAAAAGGTATGCTATTCCACACGTAAGAAACTCATGTCATCACTTGTATTCTAACTGCAACTAATGGCTATTCTTTTGGATTTTCAAATTGGTAGGGTCATGAGAAGACTCAAAATCAAAAATCTGCCAAGGGACAGAAATCAAGCCTTTCTGCTTCTTCAAAGAACATTGTGCCAACATTTTCCCATCTAACATCTGATGGGATTTGGTCTAACATTAAGGAGTTTGCGAAACATAAATATCTGGTAGTGGCTATTGCTTCTTTTGTTTCCGTAGTTTTCTATAGATGCCATCAATATAACACTCCTTTTATTTAGTTTGAAGTGACCGATGATGCTAAGACTGGTGCTAAAAGAGTTGCAGTACTCCGCAATCTTTGCCAAAAGGTTTGCTTTGTTCAGCTCTGTATTCATTGAGTTTGCTATTCTCTTTCAGAGAAATGTTTAATAGTTTGGCTGCAAGTAGTTCCAACAAATAATTCTTATGTGCTCTTTTGGTCAATTGTGACATAATCTGCATAATAGGTGGGAATAACAATTGCTTCTCGCAAATATGACCTCGATGCTGCAGCTCCATTCCAGCCTTCAGATATCCTGAATCTCCAACCAGTTGTCAAGCATTCTGTTCCTGTATGTACAGATGCAAGGAATCTTATGGAAGCAGGGAAAATCCGGATGGCTGAGGTATGTATGGAGAAAATCCAGATATAATTTTCCCGTGAAATTTGTGATAACATGTTTTGATGGACTCATCTTATACTGATTAATGCTTCCTCTGTTGACAAATAAGTGTCATTTTGGACAGTGATATGGACACCAATGCACTTCTTTACTTGTATAGAACCTATAAAAAATATATATCATAGCTAAATTGTTTTGAAACTATTTTGAAGACAAATCTAAATCACTTTTAATAGTTGATTTGAAATGTTCAAAAGATCGCTTGTCACTTATTTTTGTCTGGAGGGAGTATCCTGTTTAATTTTCTGTACTCGTGGATTTTACAAATTTTTATACCTGCATTTCAGGGAACATTGAATGAGGCCTATGCACTATTTTCTGAAGCTTTTTCACTACTTCAACAGGTATGCATCACAGCTATATTACGGCACAAACGTGGATATTTGATTTCTGACATTTATTTATGACCTTTAACAGATTACTGGTCCCATGCATAAGGATGCCGCAAACTGTTGCCGGTAACACATTAGCTTATTTGTTTAGGCATCTGGCATTTTCTAGATTTCTCTTTTTGTTTTTATGTACATAAGTCATCCATAATAAAATCTTTGGATTTTAATTTGTTTTCCCTTTGACTGAAGGTACCTTGCTATGGTTTTGTACCATGCTGGCGATATACCAGGAGCAATTGTGCAGCAACATAGAGAACTTATCATAAATGAGCGATGCCTTGGTCTAGATCATCCTGATACAGCCCACAGGCATGTTGTTCAATTTCAATTTTTCTATAGAATTTTGATCTTGTCCTTGTTGTGAAGCTAAATTTCACGTTATTGATACAAAACTGACCGCCCATCCTAGATCCCAACATCTACTAGAAATCTTTAAACCAACTAGAGAATGAATGTATCTTTGTCATATGTGATATTAATTTACAACATCATTTTCTTTCTTTCAATTTGTGCAGTTAATATCTTTTATATTAACTAACCTTGTGTGTTATTTTCTTTTTCAGCTACGGTAACATGGCTTTGTTCTATCATGGGCTTAATCAAACTGAACTTGCTCTGCGTCACATGTCTCGCACGTTGCTTTTGCTAAGTTTAGCATCAGGTCCTAATCATCCAGATGTTGCAGCGACTCTTATAAATGTTGCAATGATGTACCAGGATGCTGGGAATATGAGTACTGCTCTTAGGTATCTTCAGGAAGCACTCACAAAGAACGAGAGGCTTCTAGGACCAGATCATATTCAAACAGCTATCTGCTATCATGCCCTTGCCATTGCATTCAGTTGTATGGGTGCATTCAAACTTTCAATTCAGGTCAGTTCACCAGAAAGATGATTGGTAATAAGAATACTTTGAAAACATTGATCTCATGTATTGATTCTGATGGCAGCATGAAAAGAAGACCTATGATATACTGGTGAAACAATTGGGGAGTGATGATTCAAGGACTAAGGATGCAGAAAGTTGGTTAAATACATTTAAGTCGCGAGAACAGCAGGTATAAGTTTAAACTGTATTTGGATTTGTGATACTTTTAACAAGCATGCAACATGTTTTATGTATGGCATAGTATTGTAGTTTTGTATTTTCTTAAGAAAATGTATACGGCTGTTTTTTATTTGGTCCTGTATCTCTTGTACATCTAATATACTCCCTCCGTTTCACAATGTAAGTCATTCTAGCATTTCCCACATTTATACTGATGTTAATGAAATATGAATGTGGGAAATGCTAAAATGACTTACATTGTGAAACGGAGGAAGTACCAAGTAATGCAATGCAAAACCTTTGTGTAAGAAAATCTTCCATTCTGCTTTGCATACCTTTATCTTCATGCTGGATCCGGTTTTGCATTGTCCATCGAAGACGTAACTCTCATTTTGCTGTACAGGTGAATGCCCAGAAGCAAAAAGGTCAGCAGGGTACTAACCCACCTGCTAATCCTATTGAGTTGTTGAAGGTAAGTTTAGTTGCTGCAATCTTGAAGTCTTTACCGTTTTGCCTTTGATACAACCCTACAATTCCAGGAGAGTAGATAGCCGTAGACTCATAGTTCCTTTTTAGCTTGTCATAGGAAGTACAGAGTGAAAACCTCCTTTTGAGAATCTGGCAACATTAGTGTTGCATCAGATGATGTTGATTGAATTGACTGGCAGTATGAGATAACATTCTCTTGTTTTAGTTATGGAAGCTTTTTGCCCCAATATTTGTCCCTATATTGTTTGTTTGCTATTCTGTACATGGATTAATCCCTGGCACGCTTGGTCGTTTGAAGGTGATGGTACATTGCCACTTCTTTTTGGGTTTCTCCTTGTCACTGTTAACGAAGTATATGTATATGGCTATTAGACATCTCAGTATTTTGTATTTGGTTCTTTTGACATCCAGTTTTTACCTTATGATTTGACAGGCAAATCCTGATTTGGTGAGAGCACTGAAGGCAGCTGCGAAACAACCTGGTGAAGGATCAGCAAATGTCAACCGATCACTTAATGCTGCAGTAGTTGGTGAAGGTGTTCCTCGAGTAAGAGGAGTTGATGAGCGGGCTGCTCGGGCAACTGCAGAAGTTCGGAAGAAAGCTGCTGCCAGAGGCCTTAATGTGCGAAGCGGGCAGGCGCCTGATTACATGTCTAATCTATCTCAAATTCTCAACTATCTGGGCTCGGCGAAGGCGCCTACTGCTTCTGGTAGCACTCCAGCCACTGCCGCTGCTACTTCCGCTACTGCCAGCACTCAAAATGCATCTGAAGGTCAGCAATCGAATGGACCCCCACAAAACGGCACTGCAGGGAATACCAACGGGCCATCGTCTAAAAAGTCCGGTGGTTCCACACCAGTAGGATTAGGGACTTCCTTGGAGTTGAAGAAGCAGAAATCAAAGCAGAAGTCATAGAAAGTAACATCAGTGGTAGGTTTATTTCCAACAATTTTAGAATTCTAGGGTGCTTTGAGTTTTTTACCCACATAGAATTGTCACGCCAGCATGGTGGCAGAGTAATTTTGTTTGTTTTTTTTGGAGGGGTTCTTAGGATGAGTTCAATAATAACAAACGAGAATGAAGTGAAACAATTGTTGTGACATTGATAGACTACTGATGATGAGATAAAATGGCTAAGCATTCTGCCTTCACACCAGAAAGCTGAGTCAAGTTCGTTCATTCATAAAATTATGTCGTTTTTGCTGGAATCGTATTTCGGTACTGCCTAGCTTAGTTGGCAGAAAAAGAATGTCCATGATTTGGTATTGCCTATTTCTTCATGCTTTTTGGATTGTAGGACCATTATCCAGCATTGGACTGTGTCAGAATAACAGTTTCATCTTCTTGAAGGTAAGAGGTAGTACAACGATTTTGCCTTCTTCAAGGAGATGCAGTACGCAGGCAAAATGTGCTACGCTAATTTCGTTTTTGTGTACATTTGCTACTGAATATCATATACACTAAAATAATATATACATGCAAGTAAGGAGTTACTTTTTTAAGTGTAACGTAGCAAAAATTATATTTTATTAAAGATCATGTTTTTTTTGTCGTGTAGCAAGATTTGGCCACTTCAAAGAAGAGATGATGACGTACAGTATCTCATACCAGAAGTTTTTTTTTTTACTTCCTCCGTTTTACAATGTAAGTTATTATAGCATTTTCCATATTTATATTGATGGTAATAAATCTAAAGATATGAATACGAGAAATGACAGAATGACTTACATTGTGAAACGGAGGGAGTAGCAAATTTTGTCACTTTAAAAAAGGGATGATGAAGGACGGTATCCCATACCTAAAGGGCTGGAACAAGATAGTTACATTTGCTGCTGAACACTATCCGCATTAAATAATAGAGAGTACAATTTATTTTGAGTGCCATGTAACAAAAATCATATAACCATTTGCTGCTGAACACTATCCGCATTAAATAATAGAGAGTACAATTTATTTTGAGTGCCATGTAACAAAAATCATATTTTGTTAGCATGTGTTCGGTTTGGGGATCAAGTGGGATGTGTTAGGTCCATCCTAGTTTTTTTTTTTAGGATGGGATGGTTTCATTTATGTGATAATGATCCTTTTTTTTTTTAGTTTCAGAGGATGTGGCCCACATGTCAAGAGGAAGTGGATTAGATTGATCCACTTTTGAGGGATGGAGCTAACCAGATCTAGAGGGAATTCCTTTAACGGATCATTCCACTTGTTCCAAGCCAAACACTATGAAAAACGAGTTCTTTATAATCCAACCCATCATATCCCTCCAACTAAACGCATCATCAATGATCATGATTTGAAAGGACCTTGATGTCGCCTAGAGGGGGTGGGGGGAGGGGTTGAATAGGCGTTCCTAAAAAATTACCACAACTTCATAGCATATTAGATAGATGAGAACTTTCGGTTCAAATCGGAACTTCTGGTATGGGATTGAAAGTTCCGATCTCAACCGAAAGGTTCAGCGGATAACGGAATAAAACACTAGCTATGGACTTGTAGCACGAATAAACAAAATGTATATGAATCAAAAGATGACAAATAAGATATCTAAGCAAGATATAAGGTCACCAACTATATTAATTAAGCATGCAAGTTAGTCAGGCAAAAACAAGCTCAAGCACAATATGAGAGATGGCAAGAACGAGCAAACCAAGAGAGGAGACACGTTGATTTGTTTCCTGAAGTTTGGATCCACGGATCCTACGTCTCTGTTGAGGGGCCACAAGGGCCGGGTCTATTTCAACCCTTTCCTCACGAGGTTGCACAAATGCACTCATTGGTTTCACTCTTGATTTTCTTCTCTTGCGGAGGCGAAAGCAAAGCCTTCACAAACTTTCCATGGCACACCACAACCTTGATTGCTCACCGGCGACGCCTAGCCGTCTAGGAGACCTTAGTCCCCAAGAGTAACAAACACAATCGAAGATTTGCTTGCTATGAACTCGAGTGCTCAAAGTATGGAGTGAAGCTCACTAGCTCTCAACTTCTCAATCTCTCAATCCAACTCTCTTCCCTTCTCAAATCCCCCTCACAAAAAGGCACCACAAAGGATGGGAAATGGGGATGGCTATTTGGGTTTGGATGTATCTAATATTGCCCAAGAACAGCAGCCACTCATAGGAGGGGTGGAGGAGTTTATATACCCGAGCCCCTCGCAAAAGACTGGAATTTTCGAAACTTATGAAAATTTACATAAGCTAAACTCAGTTTTGCAACCATTTTTGGAACTTCCGATAATTTTCAGAACTTCCGAAAAGCACAGAGTAAAACGACTATAACTTTTCGCTCGGGAGTCCGTTTTTTATGATCTTGGACTCTATGGAAAGCTCACTCAGAGGACGACCCAACTCGACCAAAAACAAGGCCTAAAGCCAGTCAAAAGATAGGTTAAAGCTTGGGTTTCTCTTAAGCTTGGGTCACTTTGAGCACCGAAACATACACAAACACATTGACATTGCATCCCTCTTAATAGTACGGCATTCCTAAACTCAAATGTAAATAGGAAGAGAATTATACCAATAGGAATGCCTTCTTTCCATCTTTCTTTCATTGTCTTTAGGGACGCCAATGCCATACCGTTTCACCATATATTCTTCAAATAATTAATGTGGTTACTTCAAATGGTCCATCGTGACAAAGCCGTCACTCGCCCTTCACCACCGGATTTGGTTCTTCGACCCCAAGCCCCTTGCTTGCCCTTCACCGCTGCATGGTCCATCGCGACCGAGCATCGCTTACCCTTCATCGTCTTGCCATAGTAGCCACTTCGTATCCCACATCTTCAATATCTTCACTTTGTCATTCTTGGTATCGTTAGGTGTAATGATATCACTTGAGCATCAACACCTTTGTAATCCTTGGGACCTATTTCTTTCATTCAACTCAATAAAATTATTAGTCCCAATGATCCGGTTGTCAACATCCACATGTTGACCAACCGATCGCATGTATAAAAGGATATAAATAAATGATGAGTATCAATCAACACCACAAGTGTCATATCTCAAACATATGCTCACATGTAAAGATCTCAATTAAATGAAATTTAATAACTTGGATCAATTACATGCATAACTAAAGTATAGGATTTGCTCCCCCAAGATGTATGCATACAAAATGTTTGTGTCAATCAAGAGTATGCATAAAAAGAATGAAACATTAGGAGCTAATCCTATATAAGAATAGAAAGCATTTGTCAAATATAGGCATTAAAATAAAGGTATACCTTCATCATCTTCATGTTCTCAATATAAAGAGACTAAACAAGAGAAAAGACTCAAACAAAACATTAGTCTCACATGCATATGTCAATCACGTGGAAATATTATATATGAACATATCAATATGTATATGGAGAGAAAGAGTGATACACATAGCTTGATCTCCATGCATTTCATCCTTGTGATTTAGGTCCACCATCAATGAATGATTCTATCTCAACTCATATGAAGTCCGGGAATCACCTCTCACACACTCCACTTTCATATCCACATGAGACTGGGCAAAGAAATGCTTATAAAAACATTAGTCTCACATAATTAGATTTGTCATTAATCATCAAAACCAAATTAATGGCTCGAACTTTCATTATTTTTGGGTGTCCATAACAAATTTTGCCATCTTCAAAGAATAGATGTTGACTGTTGAGGGACTTCCCATACCTTAAAAGGGTGGAACGAGATGGTTGATATTATAATGATGTCAACATATCTGATTTGGTCTTACATGTGGTATTTGAGTGGTACCAGATTTGATATTTAAGTATCAGACATGGTACTCTAGAAAACAAACGTGCTACCTATGTATTATGGCCTGATACCTAGCATCGCTAGAGGCGAACGCCGTAGTACATGCAGAGAGAAATGATCTCATGGAGTGGCCTGGCACAAAGCTCAAGTCACCCAATATGCATGCAGAGCGCCTTGTCACCTGTCGAGCAGGGTGCACCACCACGCGCCTTTCCTCCCTCGAGTTCACCATGGTCATCACAGCCAAGGAAGAAACTACTGTCGCTTCCACGAACACTCGAACAGAATAATGTGGCTCGATGGGGCCGACCTGGATAGAGCATGGTTACACGGGAAGTCTTTGAGGCAAACCGTCGGGCAGGCAGCATAGGGCACGGTGATGATGCGTGGGAAGGCGACGGAGACGTGTGCATGAAGAGATCGCTATAGTGGAGGTATGCCTGCGAGCAACACGGGGAAGAAGAACGTATCACTTCGTTGCATAATTTATCCTGTCTATATGTCCCACTTTCTTAAGATTTTCGGGTAAATTTCACTTTGGGCCCTCTTTTTTTTTTTTCACTTTGGACCATTTCTAAGGCATGTTTGGATAGCTTAGGATTACAAAAAGCAACTAGTTGGTATTCCCTCTGTTTCATAATGTAAGTCATTCTAGCATTTCTCATATTCATATTGATGTTAATGAATCTAGACATATATATCTATCTAGATTCATTAACATCAATATGAATATGAAAAATGCTAGAATGACTTACATTGTGAAACGGAGGAAGTAGCTAGCTTCTGAGAATCTAAAAAACTAGGTTTTCTAGTTTCTAGCTTCTAGTTTATTTTTTAAATTATGCAACTATAGCTTATCAAAATCTAGACGAAAAACCGAACTATTTGAGAAGCTTTTGATTCTGGGAGAAGCTGTAGCTATGAGAAGCTTCACAAACGAGCTAGTTCAGGGCCAGTTTGGTTTGAGGCCTAAATTAGGCTTGCCAATTTTTTGACAACCTCAACAATAATTGTGTATGTTTGGATTGAAGCCAAATTTTGGCATGCCTATATAACATAGGCCATTTCAATAGCCAAATTAGTTAATTTGGCTTCAATCCAAACACATGTTGGCCTTACCTGTCATGTCAAATTTTGGTAAGGCCAACATTGGTCACAAACCAAACTGGCCCTCAATCTTTTCACTTTGGACTAGCTAAGTTTACTTTTATTTCACTTTAGATCACCCCCAAACCTCCACTTTAACACATCAACGACCTCCAGGATGTTGACTGTGGCACACTAATGAAATCCTCCACCTAGGATAGACATGTCTAGAGAAAAGAGTCGGCATGGTTCAAAGTGTAACAAACTAAAGTTAGCTAGTCTAAAGTGAAAAGATTGAATTAAGGGTGGTCCAATGTGAAACTAAAAGGTGGCCCAAACTGCACCGCACTCTAGATTTTCTGATTTCAAACGGGAGGACCAGTATCCCAGTATGAAAATTTCAGTATCACATGATGTTCGAGGCTAGGGAAATAATTATTGTGATTTATGATCATGAGAAAGCAAGCAAAACCAGATGTTTCAAGCATCGTGAAGGCGTTTATTGTGATCGATGATCACGATAAAGCAAGCAAAAATATTTATTCCGAGACTGTTGTATAGGTCTCTCTCGAGCACAACAATGCCAAGGATTTGCAAAGGAGCTAGTACATCAACAAAACAGACATGAAAGTAAGCATCAGCTTCAAAATTCACCGAGCTGACGGTTTTGCAGGACTTGGGCTACACGTACAGAACTTCAGTCAATGAGCGGGCTTATTCTCGACTGTGTAGGGATAGTACTCTTTGCCATTGTCCACTCTGGTAGTGTTGCCGCCAACGTCCAGCGCAGCAGATGTAAAAGCCAGGCAAGAACCAGCTATGAGCGCAGAAGGGATGCTCCTTCCTGCCAATTGGGCATTTCCAGATTAACAGACATGAGTCTTTCTAGCCAATATACTGAACTATAAAATTACTAATTGATTGGTGAAATAAAGACAAGACTATTACAAATACGATCATTACATGCTGGCTTCGTAGATAACCATTGATTGATATGCAGAGGTAAAAACAAAGTTAACAGTTCGTGAGATGTCTGAGTACTACCCCTTTAGTAAAACTGATACACATGGAACAACTGTTCAGGTACAAAGCAAGAACATACTACGCACAGCAGAAAAATATCATGGGGCACCTGTTAAGAATCCCCTATAAAAATTTTCATTGGGCATCAAGTGTTTGTAAAATCTGGATTAGTCCTACTTAGGTTCTTTGTTTGCAATAAAAATACAACCAATAGAGCATCCGAATAGAAAATGATCAAGCCAATGACATCATAATATCATTCTAAAGCACATTGTCAGCTGATACTAGCCAATGACATCATAATATCATTCTGAAGCCCATGACACCACAGCTTTGTCTACTTTACCACAAGAAAATGCTTTTTTTTTTGGGTTGAATGGTAAACATATGCCATTATTCAAAGTTGTCTCTAACTTGTTTCATAACAGTTATCTCGTGATGCTAATGAGTTCCATAAGCCTAACTGGCTGTTAGATCTAGTCTAGCATCATCTAGAAGAAATTATTGCATAAGATAAATATCTTATTAACCTCATAGCAACCTCAATGCAAGATTATCAGGCAAACAAAAGTACTTTTATGGTGAGGATTAGCTCATGCTCCTGAAAGCATAGCCTGTTTAGAATCCATCTTATGTTTAAAAAAAGGGAGCAAAAATAGTGTCAAATATTTCTAATATATGTTTGACCCGTATCTGTCCACACAATAACTCTTACTGTGTAGTCACCAGAAGCCAATTGATATAGGAGCACAAACTATGCCATCATCCAAATTTAGGATGAACCAATCCAAAATGCTCCAGGTATCTAATGGTGGTTCCTTGATCAATACAACCTAGGTTAGTCACATGTTTGTCCACATATTTTCTGTGCATAAGCATGTGACTAGCAACCTATATCTCTACCACACCCACCAAAAAATGGTCAGCCTAGTATAGCAGCTAACTCAAGCAGTCAACATTTTTGAACGAACGTGTTCAATCCTAGATGGAAATGATTATCATGGAACTATTGTGCATATAAACTGTGTTTAATCCTAAAAGTTTTGCGCTTACGTGTAGACCTTAGTGATACAGGAACCAGCGCGACGATATTTTTCAATAAGTTAACATGACCAAGGTAAAAGGGTTCCTATATCTTAAGGTAATAGTGTTGATGATCTATGGAACACGAAGTAAATATTATTGAATCATCCAATTTCAATCTAAGTAGAAAAGTCCATAATGTAAATAATCTAGCTACCAGTTAGGGTTTAATCCGCCTGAAAACACACAGAACACAGACACTAGCAAGTGTGAATGAATGCAAACGTGAATGTGTTGAACAGGGCGAGCAGCATCAGCTAACCTCTGTAGCCGAATATGGTGGCGCCGGCGACGAAGGCGCCGACGGCCCCGTTGACGTAGTCGTTCTTCTTGCGCTGGCTCAGCACGAGCTGCTCGACGCCGATGTAGAGGCCCCCGACGGCGGCGAACGTGGCCCCGTAGCTGCCGCACATCTTGAGCGTCCGGATGAGCCCCGGGAGCGCGACGTGGCGCTCGACCCGGGGCACGTCGTGCCATGTCGCGACGACCGTGCCCCAGATGGTCCCCGCGGCCAGCCCCGTCGCCGCGGCCTTCACCGTCTTCGTCACCGGCGTGTCCTCCTCCAACCCCATCCCTCCCTTCCCAACACCAACCAGCCCGCTCCTCTCCTCTCCACTCCCTGCACGAACAGTAACGTGAGCCAAACCCCCTAGAAACGGGATCGAGATCTGGTCGATCTGAGCCGGAGCGACGCCCGCGGCGAGCGGCGGGGGCAGGAGGCGGGGCGATCGAGCGGAGGCGACAGCGCGTGGCTTACCTGGGGGGAACCCTCCGCGGCGCTTGCCGGCGGCGAAGGATCAAAAAATTGTTGGGATTTTCGGGGGCGGAGGTAGTGAGGTAAAAATGGGGGAATCGCGGCGTGGT
Organism: Oryza glaberrima; assembly: GCF_000147395.1. Lineage (NCBI taxonomy): Eukaryota > Viridiplantae > Streptophyta > Magnoliopsida > Poales > Poaceae > Oryza > Oryza glaberrima. The sequence continues at coordinate 28,719,516 of NC_068327.1, read as the reverse complement.
TGGAGAGGAGAGGAGAGAGGGGGTGGGAGGGGGGACGGGGCGGCGTGGTCTCACTCGGCTCGGCCTCGGCGGCGCTCGCGGCTCGCCCGCTCGCCCGCTCGGCCGCAACGTTGGCGCGGGCTTGAGCCTTGGGCCTCCTCCCTACGTGGGCTGCCCACTTCGGCTCGCGCGTGGCTTCACGGCCTCACGGGCCTTTCACTCGTGTCACGGGCCTCACAGCCATGACTGATTCGTACACTTCAATGAAACTTTGTATGAGCATAAGCTAAAATATGCAGTAGAAACCATATTGAAAACCTAGGTATTATTATAGGATATAAAAATAGACGTCTCAAATTTATCCATATCATTATAAGTAAAAATAAACTCACGATGACACGCACAAATGTTAAACGTTCATTTCTTTTTCCTACAATAGTTTTAGGTTTTCACAACATATCTATCCGTATAAGTTGTGTGCCTCAAAATTACGTACTTTTATCCATTTGATTTTAAGATCTGTGCTTAACTCTATCTTTTTCTTTCTTTATGCTTAACTCTCTGATCTCTCACGCGGAGGCAACTGTCAAATATGTATGCGGAGTGTTCCACTGTTTTGGCATGGAAATACTATGAACTTTGGAATAGTAGTATGGCAGTCAATCATGGTGGTTTTTGCAGCACGTGGAGTCCCATATCTATTTGGCTCCTTCCTTGGGTAGCCGTCACCCCGCTCTCCCCCGAGATGCAGAGTTGCCCAATGATGCCGCGCCGGGGCCCGAAACCGGTGGAGACGCAGACGCGGGAGGTGGCGGTGGCGGCCCCCGGCAGCCGAAGTCGCCAGCGATCCATCATGATGTCGCGCCCGCGACCGCGCGACAGCATCACCCAGACACACACCCCGTATTCCCCGTTCCGGCTGCCACCGCTCGCGGCCACGTCCCGCGCCGCGCCGCGCACGTCCCTGCCACTCACTCCCGTTCCGAGAGACCGCCGTGCCGAAGTGCCAACCCACCGCGGGCGGGGCATGGTGATCTCGCCGTGGTTTTCCCAACCGTCTACGCGGCGCGGTGGCGTCCGTGGCGTGCGGCCTCTCTTCCAGTCACGAGCGGTAAAAAGTGGCGCGGCTTTGCCGAAAAGGCCCCAGCCGCTTGGCTTGCCTGCCGCCCGCTCAGCTCCCGCGTCCCGACCGGAGACGACACGAGGGCGGGTCAAGGCGACCAGACGAATCGGCGCCTCTGATGAATCGCGCTCTGCTTTCCTCTGCGCTGATTCTACAGTGAAACCTGCATCGATGCCACGTCTCCGTGCCAAACCTCGCCGTGTCTTCGGTGTGGTTTAGTTCCCAACTTTTTCTTCAAACTTCTAACTTTTTTATCACATCAAAATTTTTCTACACATATAAACTTCTAATTTTTCCATCACATCGTTCTAATTTTAACCAAACTTTTAATTTTAGCGTGAACTAAACACACCCTTCTAGCTCTATATGATTATGGTGCGCGCTCATTGCAGCCTGATGCCACTGCTGGGCATGGCAAAGCGAAATGACCGACGAGATGCTTATTATACGTTGGATCTGTCCTCAGGATCAGCACATGACGGGTAAGGTTAGTTTGGTGCTACCGTGGTGGTGGCCCATTAACCACGTTTCCAAGACCAGACAGTGCTTGCTTTAAAAATACTCTTAGCCACTGAAACCATTAGCTTAGTTTTGACTTCGACACTTAACGCCCTCGGTTTATTTCTCAGGTTTAGTACTCAGCCGACACAAAAACGTTTGTAAATACGGCGCTATCAAACAGTGATACAATTCAGATGAGTTTATACCAAAAATATTCTATTTTTGATGCAAAAATTTGGTTTCGAAGTACTCCCGATGCAACCCAACCCCGCTCTACATATATAATGGTAGACCAAATTCGGTTTTACACTTGTACATATATACATAAGCAACTGTACTGTGCTGTTTTTCTCAAGTATGAATGTGAAATATGACAGTATCCAAATGGAGATAAAAATGTTTAGAAATACAGCTCTAATTAAAAAACAAACAGACTGGATTTTCACTACTCAGAAGATAAGGTAAGAACAAACCTATCCAGCGTTGCCAGGCTAGGAACACCGTCTATTTAGCAACTAAACTGAGCTGCTCTAAGAGGCAAAGAGAATCAAGATTGCAGGAATTTCTGCTAATATCACCAGCTGTTGAGAGCTCTGATACAAGCAGGCCAAAATAGTATTCAGCCTGGAAGAGCAGCTGAACACCTGTTGGTGTACAGTACTATCAGTTCATTTGTTTTGCTTCAACATTGGCAAAACCCTGAGCAATCAGTACATAATTTTGCTTACATTTCGCAGCATTGAGGAACTACTGAAGAGAAGACGATGAGAAAAAAAAAAAAGAAGTCTACTGAATACTGAAAAATTGTGTAGATGGACTCACTTGCATTCTAGCCCTGCCTCCGCTGCTCGCCTGGGCTTGTTTTTGCGCCGGCTTCCAATCTGCCTGAATCCATTAGTCCTAGTTGATTCATCACTGCTTGATCGAACACTGGAATTACTCTCTTCCAGGACAAGATTGGAGCTTTCTTTCAGCTGCCTGCCTCTCTTGTTACCAGCAGCAGATGCAGTGGTGTTCTTGTCTAGCCTTGATGCCTTCAGCTTAACATCATCACCTTCTACTTCTTCGCCATCAATTACATTGTCTACAAAATTTTCCACATCTACTTGATCAATCTTATCGGCGAAGCGCTTTTGTGGCCTTCCCCTCCTCTTTCTTGCAGGCATAGCTTCTTCAGCGCCGCTTCCTTTGTCTTCATGGCTCCGGACAATCGTTAGCTTCTTTCCTCTGCCTCTTCCTCTACCCATCTATCCAACTAAGCAGTGACAAGATTTATTCAGACAATCACTGAAGCTGCAGGCTCTACTGAAGTTGCTCTATGTTTTTCTCTAGTTGCTATTTGGAAGGAAAGTACTCAATATTTCACCGAGATACCTCGCGATGGCGACAATCCAATCAAGAAGATAGGCTAGAAATCTGCAGTCGTAATACCAAGAACAACATGCTGTTACATCTAACTAGTTCATGATGAAATGGGTTCTTGGGGTGCAGAAGCAATAAAGTTTGAGGTCTATTGAGATCCATATCAATAAAGAAGTTGCAAATCCAGATCAAGCAACATAAATATCCAGATGAAAACTATACAAAACAGCAAGCAATACGCATCTATCAAGATAAGTTTAACAAAAGGATTTTTTTTTTTCGATAGAGAACAATAAACATAAAACAAGGACCGATTCAATATCGGAACCATTCTTTCCACGGATGACAAGCAAGAAACTCACCTTCCATATAGCTGGCGTCCACTCCAAGCAGCATCATGCATCCCATTTCTTCAAGTTTGGTAGCCAAAAAAGATGGAATTTTTCGCAGGTGCTACAGGAAAAGAAACGCTGGGTATCCAATGGATCGGCGGTAATCTTCGGTTTGCGATGCCAGAAGTACCCGCGGATCGGGAGGTTTCAGCAAAGATTGGGATGTGGTGTTCAGGAAGCAGGAGAGGACTCAGGGCTCTACAAATGAACAACTAGTGCTCTGTGGTCTGGGAGTTCTGGATGGTTGGGCTCCAATAGCTTCTGGGGTAGCAGCAGCAGCTGCACTGGCTGGGGTTTGTGTGTGTGTGTGTGTGTGTGTGTGTGTGAGAGAGAGAGAGAGAGAGAGAGATTTGGTTCTTCTCATGAAGCTTTTTTAATACTACCCAAAATAAGTGCAGCCGTGGATATCCGTGTTCAACGTTTAACCGTCCATCTTATTTGAAAAATTTATGAAAAAATTTAAAAAATTTAGTTACACATAAAGTACTATTCATATTTTATCATCTAATAGCAATAAAAATACTAATCATAAAATTTTTTCAAACAAAACGAACGGTCAAACGTTGAACGTGAATAGTGCAAAGCTGTACTTATTATGGGACGAAGGGAGTACTGCTACTCCTGTACTAGTACTACTACTACTGAGGAGTCATTTGCTGTTTGTTTATGCTTTTATTTACAGCTTACCAACCGTTGAAAAATACTGAGAGAGAGTGTGTGTTATTGGCTTCTTGCCATTTTCCAGATTAAAAAAGCAAAGACAGAAGGATCCCTAGCCCTAGGGAAGCGGTTTACTTTTACCATGATGGGATTTTTGTTCCATGTTTCTGGATGTTTAAACACCTAGGACAGCCAGTAGTAACTCAACACGGCAACACCTGACACCCTGACGTCCAAGGTCATTTTGCTTTCAAAGCGATGCCACAGTTCTCGATTGGCTCCAGCTTCCAGGCGAGCAATGCTCCTGTACTGTACAGGTGTTTATTTCAGATAGAGATCAATATTTTGTTCATGGCCTTTACCTAAGAAAACTTCGTGTTTATATTACACAGTTTTTGTTCATCTCTACTCCGTACTGTGCTTCCTAGTGCAAGTCATGCAGATGCCCTCATACTTCTCAAACAGTGCTAAGTTAAAAAGTTTAGCAGTATAGTATTTCAGAGTAAAGAATGGTCAGGTCTCTTCTATTTACTGCAATACCATGAAGAGACAAATCTTAGCACACTTCAGCTGCTGCAGCAAGTGGCTGTATTAAATTATACCGTATCCTGACACATGCTATACTTTTTGATTGTATTATCTCTTTTACTTTGAATTTGAATTCATCTTTTTATACAGTTTCTTATCAAGGTAGCCAACCAGGAGGTTGTACTGATCGCTAGTGCAATAGCACTACTGTATCTCTGTATTACTGTACTGTGTATCTTGAGATGATTCTCTCAAGCATTTATACAGAAGATGTACATGTTCCTCTTGCTGTCAGGTCATCATTATATACCTTCTCCCAATTAACCGTCCTTCAATTCTCACCGCTAACTTGCAAACGAGGCATGCTTGTTTTGACAAGAGCTTGTTGAACAAACGGAATTTATGAACGCTGCTAGTACTCTTTTGAACAAACGGAGTACATTATAAAAGATATAATCTATCTATTATATTATTAAATTATATTATTAAGACAGTTTTTAAAGGAGACACCACGTTCGCTGTGGGCAGGGCGGATCCACAGTCTAACGACCGGGGTGATCTGACACCGATGACATCCAGCGAATGCACGGTGATGCTCAAATTCTACCAGCTGTGACCCCGGCATAAGATGGTAAATGACCCCAGCCATCGTCTTCACCTGGCACGTAGTACGTGAAACTAAAACAATTTACTTGGTGGTGTTACGATCCTAGTTGATTAATGATTCTTTTATTAGCATGCACAAAGCCCGAGTCAATTTTCTTTTGTTTCCTAAGCCTCATTGTAATTAATTGTTTCGTCGTTGTGCTTTTGCTTCGTCAGTTAAGCAGTTAGTACTAGCTAATTTCAGATTTATACCTCTTTGTATGATGAAAGGAAATGCTCTTAGCCTATTTCAATTATCATTCATGCGTTGCTGGTGATCGATAAAAAACACAAGAACAACTTTAAAAAAGATTTTGCATTAATCGAGAGAACAAAAAAATGATCTACCTAGTCTTTTAGTTAAATCAAAATTATAGCGGTGTTCATTTAGATACAGGAATTCTGCTCTCGAATATCATAAAAGTGTAGAGTTGTTATTAGGCTACGTTCATTCACAAGCCAAAGAGAGGAGATCACTCGTTTTTCATGCATACGTTCTTTTTAGACTGCTGAACGGTGTATATTTTTTCAAAAAAATTCTTTATTTTTTTTAAAAAAAATCATATTAATACATTTTCCAAATTTAAAATGAATAATACTTAATTAATTTTGTGCTAATGATAAACTCATTTTGCATGTCTTCTTTAATCTTCTTCTTTTCCATTCTGTCAAAAGCTTTAAGTTGATGACCCCGGTGGCCTTTAATCCTGACTCCGCCCCTTTCTGTGGGGGCTAAAAATTCCCACATTAATCGGAGAAAAAGAAAATCAGAGTCCAGGTAGAAATACAATTCAAAAATAGCTGAAATTCGGAATTAAAAATAAGCAATATTAAAAGAAGTGTCCATATAAGAACCCAATACGAGATTAATCGAAATTCGCAATAAAAATAAAATAAAATCCGAAATTAGAAAATAAAAGGAGAGTCCAAATAGAAATATAATTTAAAAATAACTGAAATTCGTAATTGAAAAATAAGGAATATTGAGATAGGAGTCCATATAAGAACCCAATACAAATTAGTTAATATTCGGAATAAAAATAAAAATAAAATCTGAAATTAGAAAAAGAAAAGAAGAGTTCAAGTAGGAATACAATTTAAAATCAACTGAAATTCGGAATTAAAAATAAGCAATATTGAAAATATAAATTAAAAATAAGCAATATTGAAAATATAAGAACCCAATACGAGATTAATTAAAATTCATAATAAAAAATAAAATAATATCCAAAATTAGAAAAATAAAAGAGATTTCAAGTAGGAATACAATTTTGAAACAACTGGAATTCAAAAAATAAAAAATAAAAATATTAAAAGAACACTATACTGTATTAATTAAAATTTGAAAAAAAAAATAAATTCTGAAATTAAAAAAAAGAATTCAATTAGGAATACAATTTATAAATAACAAAAATTGATGATAAAAAATAAAGACTATTGGAAAAAAAAGACTATCTAAAACACATGACGAGATAAATTAATTAACATGCCTATAAAAGAGTAGAGCGGTAGCGGTTGATACGGCATATAAAAACTGTTAGTAAAACACCAAATTGAATCCTAATGATTATTAAAAGAAGGGATGACATGTAGGACGTGAAGCAAACGGATAAGGCTGTTGCCGGGACTTCTAGAAAGTAAAAAAAAAACCCATTGATAATCATATTCGATTTTAAAAATCTTAATGATAATAAAAACGAGAAGTAGCGTGCGGCGTGTATAGGAGTACAGTTGCAGAGCCGTCGACGGTTGGTGAGACTTCTAGAAAATAAAAAATGAATTCCAACGATAGTTATGTTCTATTTTTAGAATCCTAATGACAATAAAGAATAGGCGGCGGATGGGCCGTAGAGAAGTATAGTGGCATTGTTTGACGGGACTTCTAAAAATTATAAAAAATGAAACCCAATGAGACAATAAAGTCTAAAAACTATAAGGTCCAATTTTTAAAGGTTCGGAACTTCTAAAAAGTAAAAAAAAACAATGATAATCATGTTCGATTTTATAATCTCAATGACAATAAAGAAGGGAGGCAGCGGGCGAGCCATAAAGGAGTACAATGGCAAAGCCACTGACAGTTTGGCGGGACTTATAGAAAGTAAAAAAAATGATCCTGAACGATAATTATATTCGATTTGTAAAATCCCAATGATAATAAAGAGAAAAGACAGTGGACGGCCCGTAGAGGAGTATAATGGCAGCGTTCGACGGGACTTCTAGAAATTATAAAAACGAAACCCAACGAGATAATAAACTCAAATAAGATCCAAATTTTAAAGGTTTCAAGGAGAATGAATAAAAATAGTGGTAGACCGAGCAAGCAAATAAAGAAGTATCTGATAAAAGTAAGGGGTAGCAGCTGGTGTGACTTTTAAAAATTATATAATTAAAAGTATGGGGATAGCTATTTAATAAATCTTAAGTAAAATCATACTGAAAAAGATATGATTTTGTTTGGATGCTAGCCGCACAATTGCGCGGGCCATCCAGCTAGTTCTTTTGAAATTTAGATATGGTTTGGATAGGGGGGGGGGGGGGGTCATTTGACCTCTTCATTTCGGATATTTATCATCGGATAAGTTCATGACTCGTGAGCGTATAATCCAGTCATCAGGATACATGAGATGGGCAAGAAAAGCCTGCCTGTTTCATTAGTACCTCTGTATCAGCATGTGAGTCTCATCAGTATCGCATCAGCTGGGGAAACATTGCACTGAGGCTGCGATGCAGATTTTACAAGTAAAGCAAAGCAAGTTAGGACCACACTCTTGAGGGCACTGCATGACCACACCAGCACACCATTTGCTGACAGATAACTAAAAGTACTGTAGACACCAATTTTCTGTAGAAGCATAACTATGCAAGTTGAGTTAGCCATCTCTTAGCTCGATTCAAGTCTAACCTATGACGAGTTAACTGGCTACAAGCTTAAAAAACTTGCAAGCTGCAAGTCTTTTTTCTGCACCAGTTTTTGACAGAAAGTTAACTGGCACTTAGCTCTTGGTAGGATTGCAGACTCAACAACAGCAGGAGAATAGCAACCTTGCATATGCTTTCCCATCTTAGTTGGCTCATCAGTCAGGTCTTAATAGCTGACAAAACCCCTCAAACAACACAGCCGAATCTAACGTGGCCCGGGCAAAATGTTTAAAGAATATACTTTGGATCAACAGGATTCTGAAACTGTTAACTCGGTTCTTCATTCATCGTCACAAAGGCCACCAAAAGCCTGACAACAAAAAATGGATGAGATCAACAGCATTTATATAACCAAGATAAAGTTACAGTTCAACAAACATATAAGACTTCGACAGACAGAAGTCCTACCTGAACCAGGAAACTGTTGGGTTCCATTATCATAAAATGAGTATATATTTTGGACTGGTAAATGGCAAGGATATTGACCACTTGCACTCACAAGGAGAAGCATGTACATACTGAATGGGCAACATCCGGAAGAAATTGATCACAGTGCAGGGTAACAACTTGATGACTGAAACCATGAAATGTCATGTCCTGTAAATGTATTGTATCTGAAACTCATCATCTTACACTAGGCTTCGAAAGAAACACGGATTGAACTAAAATTACAACACCAAGTGTACAATTACAAGATGAGAAAATACACACCATGAATGCACTGTTCAATAGCTTCTTTTGTTTGTCACTAACTCACTACAATCATGACAAATTTGCACACAGTCACTGTCAATGCTATTTGGGCAAGGATTTGATGAAATTAACAATAAGGTCAACCATTCGTGCATCAAAAGCAGGGCCTTCCATTTGGAAGTGGCCAGCTCCTTCAATCAAGTGAGTATCAACCCGTCCTGCTGCATTCTTGAGCTTGTTTTGCAGCTGCTTTACACTTGTGAAGCCATCTTTAGTTCCCATGACGAATAACTTTGGTTTCTCAGACTTGAGGATAGCATTGTGGTGTCTGCCAAATAGGACCGAGGCCATTAGACCAAATGGGTACCCAATGCTAACATAACCAATGACCTGGTCAACCTTATCAACTGCAGATCCCGCTATTGGTGCTCCTGCATCAGGAAAGTGGATATAGATATATGACTAAGCATGATCTAACAGCTGCAAGAATGGTTGAAGAAAACTTGTATGTGGAATATGAGTCATTATCTTAACACAATTGTTTTACACATAATCAGTTATACTTGCAGCACTATCTGTTGACAACTTGACATAACTAAATCATAAGAATTCATAAATCTTAAATCATAACTATATGTATGACTTTGGAGTCCAGGGAACAGCGCGTGAAGAGGTTCAGTTTGAGTAGGTCTCAGTAGCCACAGCTAATGAATAGGCCAGAAGTAGGTACACCTAGAAGCAACCAACTAAATGTAAATATGCTCATAAAAATAGGTTATGATATATTGCCTAAAGTCAGGATTTGCTGAAAAACAATGGTTCTAGCTGTAAACAAGCAAGAGACGTTGCTTCTGAGGACACTAGGCTACCCTGACAGAAGGGAAATTTCGCCATTGAAACTTCTTGTGGATTACTTTGCATCTGCACAGAGTCACCTAAAACAAATCAATGTGACTAATACCCAGGTAACTCTGTATTTGTACTTCAAAGACACTGAAATAATAACATGCTAGTATATTTGATGCCAAATCCATAAGACCAAAAACCTGATACTTCAGTTCTGCTGCAACGCACAAGCTGTTTCTATTTTCTTGCAGGTCCATTTAAGTGGCTAATCGCCAATTGCATATTCAGTTAGATCAATACAGTTTCTAATGAGCAAATCACTTGGTCGATTACCATAACCCTCTTCTGTGAAGCTTCGGTGAGAATGAAACAAGGGCACCGACGTCATTTGGGGAAAAAGAAAAATCAGCAACCTACCAGCGGAGGAGCCGACGAGGAGGACGCCGCGCGGGTTGAGATTGTCAGCGACCCAGCGGCAGACGGCCTCGACGTCCCCGACCTCGGTGGAGCCGGTGAGCGAGGCGCGGCCGGTGGACCTCCCGGCGCCGCGCATGTCGAAGGTGACGGCGCGGTACCCGCGCCGCGCGACGCCCTCGGCGATCCCGCGCAGCAGGCCCTGCACGCCGCCCAGGATCGTGTAGGGGTGCACCAGCACCACCGCGACGTCCTCCGCCGCCGCCGCCTCCGCCCCCGCCGCCGGCTTGAACAGCCGCACGCTCAGCTTGGCCCCGTTCGCCGCCTCCACCGTCGTCCACTCCATCACACCCACCCACGCACTCCCAGTCCACCCCTCACCGAGCTGAGCTCAGCTCCTCCGGTCCTCCCCTACCTCGATGTGATCCGCTTGCTCGGGTGGCTTTCCTTCCCTTCTTCCTTAACTCCGGTTGGCTTCTGGTTGGTCTGAGCAGTGAGCAGTTGCCGCAGTTATTTCTGCATGGGCCGTGATCTGGGCCCATAAATTTATAATGGGCCGTGAATTCCAACTGGAGTTGTGGGCTATGGGTCTAAACGGGCCGTAAAAATCGTGTTAGAAGGCATTAGGAATAAGTCCACTTTGCCTCCCTTAAAAGTGACCCGAATCTTATCCATGACCCTAAATCGCAAAACCGGATATCTCGACCCCGAACTATTGAAACCGGTGCAATTTGACTCTCCTGGTGGTTTTGAAGGACGGTTTTGCTGACGTGGCGGTGTTGACCTAGTCTATGGGGTTGACGTGGCGCTTAGGTGGCATTTGAATTAAAAATGTATACTCCACATGTTGTCATTCACACACATAAAAATTGGGGAAAATTGGAACCATGCCGTTATAATTTTACAAAATTTGAGATATGTCATCCTGACCCACATGTGATTGACTCATGTGGGTTCTACATGTCATTGAGATACCGATGGCATATCTCAAACTTTGCAAAATTATAATGGCATGGTTTCAATTTACCCTAAAAATTATGGGGAGAGAAGAGAAAGAGAAAGAAAGAGAGCAGGGAGGAAGAAGAAAGAGATAGAAGATGGCATGTGGGGCCCACATGCTAGTGGGCCCCACAATTTTTATGTGTGTGAATGACAACCGAGTCCACGTATACGTTTTAAATTCAAATGCCACCTAACCGCCACGACAGCGAAACTGCTCTCCAAAACCACCAAGGAAGTCAAATTGTATCGGTTTCAATAGTTCGGGAGTCGAGATATCTGGTTTTGCGGTTTAGGGTCATGGATTAGATTCGGATCATTTTTAAGGGACTCAAAGTGGACTTATTCCAAGGCATTAGACATGTCGGCTACTACATGGGCGTTTGAGTCCTTTTGTTGTTTCGCTTTTCATTTTTCTCGTTGATATGCGGACCCTAGATATGGCTAGGTCCTGAGCTAACCGGATACAGTCATACAGCTAATATCCACTGAAGTGTTCTTGGTCCGTTACAGTGATCGACGATCGACGCATTCACGCAACTGTACTCTGTCAAACGCCACATCGACTTCACCGGCGATATTTTCTTATCCTCTCTGCCTTTTATTTTTCTCCCCTACCTTTTGACGGGTCCAGCAACAAAGTTGTTTCTTTTGTGTCTGAAAGAGGAAGATTCCAACAAACCGCGATAAGTCGGCAGCAATCCAGCATCTATCAGCGACCTCGGCCGGCAACATCCAACAGCAGCAAAAGCGTAAAACACAGGAGCACTAGCTGGAGACTGGAGTGCTGCTAACAGGCCAAGAACGTTGACGTGACACAACTAATTAATGAAAGCGACAATGCTGCACAATTCACTTGATCTGGAGGCACGCATGCATAAGGTGACCTGGATCCAGTGATAACTTATCACTTCTGGCTGTATCCATGTTGATCTTTTGCTGCCTCTCTTTGGTTGGACTACAGAGACTAGAGAAGTAGAGAGAGTAGTACACTGTACACCAGAGACGACGACCTCTCCCAATCGACGTACGAGAGAAAAAGAAAAAGCATACGTACGCTTTGACTGCCGCATGCGTGCATGCGTCGCTGCACTGCTCGACCGACGACCGTCTCGGTGTCTCACTCGCTATGTCAGCGAAAGCAATAGCACTGTGAGCGGCGGTCACGCATGTCTGCAAAAGGAGGGGAGCCGCGACGTTCGCGGCTTCGCCCGAATGCCTGGATTTTGTGCAAGATTCGTTGCACGATAGCGCCGTCAGGCAATCGAGATCGATCGGACGGCGGCCGCCTCGATCGGTGCATGCATGCGTTACGGAGTTTGGCAAGAGCACTGCCGCATGCATATGCAGCGGCAGGCAGAGTGTGTGTGGCCGATTTCGCTTTGGACTCTACGGCGCGCGCGGTGATCATCAGTGCGGTAGCTGGCTTTGTCCCTAGTGTACGTACGCCGCTGACGCCGCCGCCCGCGATGGCGACAGGGGCAGCTAGCGGCGTAGCGGAGTGAACGGCATGTGGGTGGGCGTGCGGCGTGGAGGGCGTCGCGCGTGTCGGATTCGTGAGCTGTGCGTCGGATAGGCGAGAATCTAGCGTCCTTATAACCAGTAGGATAATCAGTTGATCACTAGACGGTGATACGTGCAGTGCAGTGAGCTGGTGTAGTGAGTAGTGTGATCTCACAACACGTACCGGCCGCAGGAGAGTCGTCGTAGGGACGTGCTGCATGCCAGCTAATACTGTTAAAAGTGGCATAATAAGGAGGACGTAATTAAACAACATTTCTTTGTTATGACGACAGTCTATAGCAGCTGCATCGCTGGAGCATAAGTTATCCGTAAGACTGTAACCGGCCGGTCGAGGCCTACGTAAGTCAAAGGAGGAGGGGAGGGAGAACATCCGCGAAGGAAGGGAGATTTTGGCATTTTGCACAGGTTACAGTAATTTGGAACGATGCAGCTGCCAGTTGAATGCCGCACGGATTTATATATGCGTCTGATGTTTTACGTACTGTCATGCTGATGTGGTTGCGCATATATCTAGTAAACCAACGACAAATTAAACTGCCAAAACTCTCGAAATTTCTGACAAGGACGTGGCACGCGGGAGGAACTCGAGCAACGTGCTTGAATATATGATCAACAAGGACATTTGCATAGAGCGTGTACTGGTAGTACTTCTCCTCGTTTGTAACATACTCCTCATGCATAAAAAGCCGCAACCATCCATTTCATTTTAGTTGTTTGCATATTTTGTGTGCGGAGAATCTTTGAGAGGCTACGGTTCGGAACTTCAGAGTTCAGAGTACATATGGTTTTAATTTTGTATCCATGGGACTGAAAACATAATCATACCTCCAAAATTAATGTATGTCTTACGTCCTTCGTTAGGTCGCAATGTTGTTCAATCACGTCGCGCCAGCAAGCACAGCGACCCGCTTTAATTTCTTGTCCTTGAGATCCTTTTAGGACGCTTAGCCAGTTAAAACGATGCATCTCGATCACAATAATTATTTTCACGTGTCTCTACCGTTTTTTTGTTCCCGAAGGAATCGTAGTCCTGGAGTACTAGTGACCATACGAACTGCAGATTCGTGAAAAAAAAATTGATCGGTCTCACCGGGTGAGTTCAAGATAATAGTATCTAGTTTAAATAGGAGTATTACTGTTTCGTTTTTACTGTCACAACTTCAGAATGTCACTTCAATAATATAAGTTTTCAGTGTTTTTTTTAAAATAAGACGATTGTCAAGATTTAAAGATAAATAGTTTCTTGGATAGTTGTTTAAAATAGGAGGGAGTAGCTTATAACAAGCCTAAATGGCAAAAATGGAGGACAACTAACTAAAGTGTGGTACTTCCAGCTCATTACGCCATGTACCCCTTATGTACTATGCGACGCATTTTTTTCGCTACGAACAGCAGTAGCATTGTCCTCGCGACGGCGACCTAAACCTGATCAACCGTCCATCCATCTGACTTTACTTGTACTGTTGTACACGCACTAGAGACGTGCGTGCGTGCATTGTTCTGACGATTAAGCATACGCACGGTCTTACGTACTCCCGGTGAAATTCACAGGCCTCTCTCTGGTCTACTGCCAAGCACTTCACAGGATCCCCGTTATTTTGGGGCCGGAAAAGGCCTAAAGGGAAACAGCTGGCGCGGCCCATGCACGCTGCCACACAGCCACAGTGCCATATGTGTCGGCCACTACTCGCCCCGGCCCCGCAGGAGGAAACGAAAACGGCATCCAACACCGCCGGCCCGACCCCGACGCACGCCCATAAATACGCGCCCCATACACCGCCCAGACACACGACCCGCTATCTAGCTAGCTAGCTTCCCCCTCCTCCATTTCCCACACCTCCCAGTACGCGCGTCTCCGTCGCGCTCGCGCCGGCCGGCTGCGTCTGCGCGCGCGGTACAAGAGATCGTTCCATCAGGGAGCGCGGGTGATCACAGCAGCCGACGCGCGCGCGCGCGCGGCAGCACGGCGTTTCACCGATCGCGTCGTTGCGCGCGATCGAGCTACCGCGTTGTTGTTTGAGGAGATTTAGCTAGGTAAGGCTTGCGGTGTTCGCCACCAGCCCACACACCACTCTGATCTCGCGCCGGTAAATGACTGGACGCCTGGGCAGCAGCTGCGTCGTCGTCGTCGTGGAGGTCGTCGCTTCCTTTGTGACGTGCCTGTCGTCGTCCCCGTCGCCGGAGAAGTGCGAGCTGCCGCCGCTGCGCGTCCGCACCGGAGGGTTCATCAGCGAAGGTACGCTTGCACAAAGAGATGCGTACGTGTTATGTACGTAGGGCCGGCCGGTGGTGTGGCCGTGTGATATACACTACATGTGCCGTCACGTTTGGAGATGGTAGTGGTACCCTGTAAGTTATGAATAGTCTGATATATGACTGTGCACTGTGCACAAGCTTGGTGCCACCACTCAAGCTCCTTGTTTATCACGTAAAAAAAAGGAGTTTCAGCTCGTATGGGCTGTGTAAACACCCGACTGACGTATGGGCCCCCGGAAAAGGACGAGGGCCCTTTTGTCGGTGTTAGGTATCTTTTCTTCAGTCGTTTCAGCTTTTAATTACTTGCTTAGTGCATCTCTGACAAGATTGTCTCGCACAGGTTAAAGCAAAAAAGGCCCGGAAGTTTTCCCTTGATAAAAAAAAACGAGAAAGTATCCACAAGGGCGACGATAACAACAAACAGAAAGGTAAGGTATATCCACGGGACAATCTTCAGGCACAACACGAGTTCTAGTTAGTCCAGTTCTGCGCTTGGTGCACGCTCCAGCGTAATGAACAAAATGTTATATAGAGTAAGAGGCGAAATCAGTCGAAACTATCATCAGAGTCAGCTTTATTATATAGCGTGATGAGCCATCGATTCAAACAATATCTTACTAAAGGATAATTTTACTATTCACCGGAAGGTACAATATTTATAGCGTAAAAATTTTAATGTAGAAAACTTGATATCTCGAGATATTTTCTCAAGTACAATAAATTTTTTCTTTACTAAATGATTTTGGAATTTCATCGGCTAACCTTGGTGATGAACGTAGCGAGCTCCACCCTTTATATATGTACTCCGTCCGTTCTAAAATATAATAATTTTTAGACTTCAGGATTTGTCCTAAAATATAATAACTTCTCCATTAATATTCTTTCCCAACCAATCACAACCTCCACCATTTACTTTTCATACATAACTCCACTACTCGTCCAATCACAACTCTCCACTACTCATTTCTAATTACTTTCTTAATAATCGTGTCTAATCTTAAAACTTCTTATATCTGGGACCCACTACTCGTCCAATCACAACTCTCCACTACTCATTTCTAATTACTTTTTTAATAATCGTGTCTAATCTTAAAACTTCTTATATCTGGGACGGAGGGGTAGTATTTTAAACCAAGAAGAAACGTTTCGAGCATGACATTGTTTTCGCTCGGATAAGAGTCACGCGGCATACTTGCTTCATCTGAGTACTATTGCAAGTAAAGATGAACTCTGGCCTTTAATTGCAAAGGGTCCAGGAACAGCAAAAGGAAAGAAAGAAACTAAACAACTGCCATCTCCATGTTTCTTTTTGAACGAAAGGTCATCCTCATGTATCGATGGACTTTAAAGTATCAAACCGAAACGATACTCCAGCTGACATTAATGGAAGTATTTTTTTTTTCTACACCAAAGATGTATATGTACACAAACCATTACGTATGCACCTGTACCTACGCACACGTGAGTGCAACCCCTTGTCTCTTCATCGGACCCATGATGTTTATTGTCCAACATAAACCACCTAATTGGTAGGTGGAAATGCAAACCTAGACAATTATTGAAAATGAAATTGTAGTTTCTGGAACTGGAAAAGCTAGAAAAAAAAAAGAGCTTAGGTGATCGGCGTTTTTTTTTTTTTTTGCCTATTGTTTAGTTCTTATTTGGCTACTTGTTTCTTGAAATAAAATTTTAAATCAGCCATTAGGTGATCGGCGTTTTGTTGTTTGTTTGGAAAATTCATAGAGCAAGGCAATGGCTCCAACTGCTGTCGATTCGAAAAGGATTTCTGACATCACTGAAGATGGATCAATGGACAGGCGAGGAAATCCGGCAGTTAAAGCAAAAACTGGGAATTGGAGATCTTCCATCCTCTTGCTAGGTAAAGCTATGTTTTACTTTAATTCTGTTATTCATATATCTACAAATTAACTGTTTTAATAAGATTGGTTTCTTGTTTATTGAAAAACTGTTTTTCTTGGATTCCCAACATGACAACGTTGGTTGTTGATTAGATTAGGTTATGTTTCAGTCTTCAAAGAACTATGAACTAATATTGTCAGCACATAGTGTGATCACAACCTTATAGCTTGTTATTTGCTAGTAAATTCCTACTTCGCTGTCTGAGTTGTATGCAGTTCAGACTTCAGATTTCCACCAACTGGAACCTTCAAGAATAATCCTTCTTGCAGAGCTTCTAGCCAGTTGAGTGGCAGCCAAACCTGGAGGTTGATCCACCGTTGGAAAGCTATCAATTCTGTACTCTTCAGGTTTAACACTACGCGTTTTGCTCTTCATCCAGATTTACTCTGCATGGGCAATAACCAACCTGACTAAAACCTTACTTCAGAAGACCGATTGTTGTGAACTGTGTTAAACCTTTGTGTTCGTATTCCCGAAAAAAAAAAAGTTCAACCTTGTGTTGCATTAGGACACTTCCAAAGCCATGTGCAGAATCTACCTAATCTTGTTTTTCAATATATAAGCTGTTACAAGTTGGATTTGGGATCGATTGGACAGTTAATTCAGGTGTGTTCCTGATGCAGTCAACTATGGGCTCGTGACATGCGCCTTCTTCGGCGTCGGGGTGAACCTTGTGGTGTTCCTGCGGCGGGTGCTCCACCAGGACAACGCAGAGGCAGCCAACAGCATCAGCAAGTGGACCGGCACGGTCTACATCTTCTCCCTCATCGGCGCCTTCATGAGCGACTCCTACTGGGGCCGATACATCACGTGTGCAATCTTCCAGATGATCTATGTCACGGTACGATGGTCAAGTTAATTATATTATTATTATTTTTAATTAGCTCTTCTGTTGTTGGAATGATCTTGCTGAACCACGCGTCGTGTGTGTTGTTCTGAACTTTCTGCTGATGATCAGGGCCTGGTGATACTGTCACTCGCGTCGTGGTTCTTGCTGGTGAAGCCCACCGGCTGCGGCGCCGCGGGGGAGCACTGCGACGCGCCGTCGAGCGCCGGCGTCGCGCTCTTCTACCTGTCGACCTACATGATCGCGTTCGGCAACGGAGGGTACCAGCCGTCCATCGCCACGTTCGGCTCCGACCAGTTCGACGAGACGGACCCCAGGGAGGCCCGCTCCAAGGTGGCCTTCTTCAGCTACTTCTACCTGGCGCTCAACGTGGGCTCCCTCTTCTCCAACACGGTGCTGGTGTACTACGAGGACGAGGGGAGGTGGGTCATGGGGTTCTGGGTCTCGGCCGCGGCGGCGGCCATGGCGCTCGTGCTCTTCTTGCTCGGCACCCCCAACTACCGCCACTTCAAGCCGACCGGCAACCCGTTGACCCGCATCGCGCAGGTGTTCGTCGCCGCGTTCCGCAAGTGGCGCGCCGAGGTGCCACGCAGCGAGCTCCTGCACGAGGTTGACGGCGACGAGTCCCAGATTGCTGGCATCCGAAAGATCCTCCACAGCGACCAGATCAGGTGAATATCTTGTTTGAACGATGTGCCAATGCACTTTGATCGATTTGCCGTTTGACTCAGGCATCAAACAGTGTTGATTCGAGATATATAATCAGGAGTGGATTCTAATCCCTCGAGGGGATATCCCCTCGTATACCTTTTTCTTCTAAATTCGATGTAAATAGTTGTGAAAAATTCTAAAAATAAATTTGACAATGTAGAGTATAATGATACCTACTAGTCCACCAAAATTCAAGTTCAAATTCGATCTACACATCGAGAAACAAAAAGACAAATTTAGAAACAGTACGCTACTATTCATATGCTGAATTTGTCTTTTTTATATCTTGACGTGTGAGTTGAGTTTGGACTTAAGATTTTGTGGAGATGTATATATGTGTTGTATGAATGTTATCAAATTTTTTCAGAATTTTTCATAACCGTTTAGATGATTTTTAAGCAAATGAGAGAACATCCCCTCGAGGGATTAGAATAGTTTCCTATATAATCGATGTGCATTTGGTGGCGTGTTTTGGTGTTCAGGTTCCTTGACAAGGCGGCGACGGTCACCGAGGAGGACTACTGCACGCCGGAGAACATGCAGGATCCGTGGAGGCTGTGCACGGTGACCCAGGTGGAGGAAGTGAAGTGCATCCTGAAGATGCTGCCCATCTGGCTGTGCACGATCGTATACTCGGTGGTGTTCACCCAGATGGCGTCGCTGTTCGTGGAGCAGGGAACCACCATGAACACCAACATCGGGGCGTTCCACGTGCCCGCGGCGAGCATGTCGGTGTTCGACATCCTCAGCGTGCTGGCGTTCATCGCCATCTACCGGCGCGTGCTCGTGCCGGTCATGTCGCGCCTGTCCGGCAACCCGCAGGGGCTGACCGAGCTGCAGCGGATGGGCGTGGGGCTCGTGGTCGGCATGGCGGCCATGGTGGTCGCCGGCGTGGTGGAGGTGGAGCGGCTGAAGCGGGTGGGCGCGCCGGACCAGCCGAGCTCCCTGAGCGTGCTGTGGCAGGTGCCGCAGTACGCGCTGATCGGGGCGTCGGAGGTGTTCATGTACGTGGGGCAGCTGGAGTTCTTCAACGGGCAGGCCCCCGACGGCGTGAAGAGCTTCGGGAGCTCGCTGTGCATGGCGTCCATCTCGCTGGGGAACTACGTGAGCATCATGCTGGTGAGCGTGGTCACCAGCCTCACCGCCGGCGACAGGCGGCCCGGGTGGATCCCCGGGAACCTCAACTCCGGCCACCTCGACAGGTTCTACTTCCTCCTCGCCGCGCTCTCGCTGGTCGACCTCGCCGTGTACGTCGCGTGCGCCGTGTGGTACAAGGGCATCAAGCTCGACAGCAACGAGGAGAAGGCGAACAAGATCACCGTGCACGTTTAGGCTTCGGGCCTGTAACTCGTGACGGCTCCTGTTTAGATACTGGGATGGCAACTAGGCTTGCCGTAGTAATAACGACGCGTGACAGAATCATGTATGGCCCATGCAACTTCTCTGTCACGACTAAACTCCAGGAGCTATATATAGCCAGCCCATGTTCGAACCATGTATTATTGGATTTGGGGAATAAGTTCACTTGGTGACTCTCAAAAGTGATTAAAATCTAATCCATGGCCCTAAACCACAAAACCGGATATTTTAACCCCCAAACTATGAAAACCTGTACAATTTGACTCCCTCGGTGGTTTTGGAGGGCAGTTTCACTGACGTGGCGCTGACATGGCATTTAGAATTAAAAAATATGTGTGGGACCCATTTGTCAATGACACAGAAAATAGATTGTGGGACCCACGTGTCCCTTCTCTCTCCCCTCCCTCAGTTCCCTCTCTCTCCTCGCCGTTCCCTCTCCCTCTCTCTCTCCCCCGCAGCAGGCGGAGATGGTGGGGCGACCTGCGAGCGGCGGTGGCACCCGGGCTGAGCTCCACCGCGACGAAGACGGAGGAGACCACAGCGGCGGCGGCGGGAGGCACACGCGGCGGGGTACGGCGAGCTCGGCCCGGCAGTGGGAGGACGAGGGGAGCCGGCGGCGGTGCGAGCGGCGGCTGAGGGACGGGGGCCGGCGGGCGAGAGCCGGCGGTGGTGGCGGGAGGGCGGGCGGGTGAGTGCGGCGGCTTGTGGCAGGAGGACGTGGGGAGCCGGCGGCGGCGGGAGGGCGGCGGCGGCTCGTGGTAGAGGGAGGACGAGGGGAAGCTGCGGCCGAGGTATCCGAGTTCCTCTTCGGCCGCTTCGCCGCCGACCACGCCGCCATCGCCATCGCCATTTCAGGAGCCAAAGTCAAAGTCGTCGCCGCGGCCTGCTTCTCCCGCCCGCCGCCGTTCCCCTCATCCTCCCACTGCTTCTCCCGCCCGCCACCCGCGGGCTGTCGCTGCCGCCGCTCGGTAGCCGCCGACGTCTCGATGCCGGGCACTGGGTGGTGCGGGTGGTGGTGGTGCGAGAGGAACAGCGAGCGGCCGCCGCTTCAGCTCCAGCCCACGGCCGCCGCCACCGCCACCGCTAGCTCCCCGCGGACAGCTGTAGGGGAGAGGGAGAAAGAAAGAGAGAAGGGAGGGGAGAAAGAAGAAAGGGAGAAGATGGCGTGTGGGGCCCACATGTCAGTGGGCCCACAATTATGTGTGTGAATAACAAATAGGTCCCACGTATAACTTTTTAATTGAAATGCCACCTAAGCGCCACATCAATGCTATGTGTAAAGAAAACCCGGTCAATACCGCCACGTCAGCGAAACCGCCCACCAAAACCATCGAGGGAGTCAAATTGCACCGGTTTTCATAGTTTGGGGGTCAAAATATCCGGTTTTATGGTTTAGGGTTACGGATTAGATTTCAATCACTTTTAAGGGTCACCAAGTGAACTTATTCCTTGGATTTGTGCTAAACACTTTGACTTCTGAATCTTGTGACGATCCAATAGCTTGAATACATGTGTGTGGAATTTGTAGCTTTGAGCTTGGCCCAAACAGCGAGTTGGTGAGGGCGCTGCACACGGACCAGCCCACCTACCCCGCGCGGTCGTGCGGCGGCAAGCCGCGGATACTGCCAATGCTGGTGAGTGTGCGCTGACGTGGCAGGACTGCCGAGTGCCGACCACACGCGTCGTGGGCGTCGATGACACGTACAGACTAGTAGTAGTAGACTACAGAGAACATCTACTAGCAATTCGTTGGCGTTGGTACCGAGGCTGCTTCGCTCGCTCGAGCAGTTTGCACTTGGGCTCGCCATGTTAGCACAGTCCAAAGTGCGTCAGAGCAAGGTTGGCTATAAGAGTCTTTATAGCATTTTCTCAGCCTATCCATATACTTTCTCCGTCCCAGTAAAATTGACGTTCAACTCCCCAGGCTTGTCCCAAAAAATGTGTCGCTACACAGAGAAGAGGCACTCTGGACACCAAAGCAAATTTAATGGTTGATTCAAATTTTTGAATATGTTAATAATGGCTTTTGCCCCTTTATCAAACGTGTGGCCAAGGCGCCGATTTGTGTACTCTCTGTAACACGTGGCAGTAAGTTGTGTTACTTTATTACTGCTGGAAACATCCTCTAGAATATTCTGAGTGCATGTATAAATGCTGGAAATGACAAGATGAATTAAATCATGGGGACAATTTGGTAATTTTGCACAACAGCTAATCTTGGTTGCTAACCTTAAAACGTCAATTTTACTGTGATAGAGGAAGTAATAGTTAGCTCTTTATAATTAATATAGGACCCATTTATCTCTCTCACATAGTTTTTTGGTTCTTGTGTCCAAGCCAGCTGTAAGTTTACAGCCAGCTTCTCCTCTCTCTCCTCTCTTCTCTCCTCCACCTCAGCATTTAGCTAACTTATAGCCTACTATTATACTCGCTCTTACGCGCATCGCGCCAACTCACAAATCACGAGTTCGGGTAGAAGCGAGGAGCACATTTACTGCAAAGCTACAATTGTAACATCAGGTAGAGCTGTATCCCCTTCGATGTGCTAACGGGATGAGAAGTAGTAGTTGTTGTTGTTGTCTTGCGTAATGGAGGAAAAAAAAACGAGTTCGAGTTATTTTAGACTCTGTACTTCGTCTAGAAGCACGAGCGCAAGGCTGCAGACCGGACCGCGTGGAGTATAGCAGCATCATTACTGAAAGAAAACAAAATATTGTTTTCAGCTGTCTAAATATCGTCCTTATTTTGGAATATTGCAACAGTAGACCGTGGTGTACAGATGATGACACTCAATTAACAGCTTGTACCGTTGAAAGCTGCAACGCACTGTGCCATCTTTTTTAGAACAAAGTGAGGTACCACACTACCTTCTTGAATTGAAATGATGGAGCTATAGCCATTTCTTCTTTTCTGATCTCTGTCCCCGTAGAACTTAGGGCACAGCTAGTGGGGATGGCCGTGCATCATCAGCTTTCTGTCACGCGAGTAATTCTACCGATATTAATCCTGTTAGTCCGCACATATGGTTTCCTGCAAATCTGTGCATTGTTCAGCACGGACGCTGTTGCCAGAATAGACCTGATCGAAGCATTGAATTAGCAGCGACGCACTCTATATATAACAGCGTATCAGTGGATTATTATTACCCGTTACATCCACTTCGCACTGAAGCCTCCCCAAGGAATTTATCTGACAAACCATCCCAAATTGCCATGTTGCAAATTGTGCCAAATTGATATGTGCTGCGCCACAGGACTCAAAAATACCAGCTGCAACTCTTTGAAGCTTATCTGCTTCATGTAAATCGATTGTGTGTAACTGTTTCTGCCTTCTTATAAATATAGCCAGGCAACCAAACCTTTCCAAAAAATAAAAGAAAAGAAAAAACACAGCTGCAACTGCCATGAAGTCTTTTTTTTTTTTAGAACTCATGCATTTTATTAAAAGGGGAAAAAAAGCAATCTGTTTCTGAACTGCCATGAAGTCCAGTCCATCGCTTTCTGCCAGTAAGCACAATCCCAGCCTCCTAGGGAGTACTCGCTGACCGTGCTACCGTGGCACTGCTCTGTGCTCTGCCTAGTGCGTATGGTCACCAAACCAGGTAGATCCACGCATGTGTTTGGTTTAACAAAACTACCAAAATTACCAACCCCGAAAGCAAAATGCCATTAGTACATGACTACGAATCACTAAGTACGTAGTACTGTACTACCTAAGTACCGTCTAAGAGTAGTCCCCGGCGCTACAAGAAGACAACACAATGGCCGTCTTGCGCCGTGCTAAGCTGCTAGATCTAGCACATATATTTTCCAACCAGTTGCACCTACAGGGACCTAATTAATCGACCTAACTATTGGGCAGATCGGAGATATCTCACCAGATCAGTGTCTGACCACATGGATGACAACGTTGATACTGTCACGGACCGTGAACACGGTCATCTCGCCACCAGTTTTGGGTGACCAAGACTGTGGGTGATGTTGGACGTACACTGCTACGAGCAGCACAGTGCTCTATATATCTTTGCAGCACATGCAGGATGCAGTTAGAATTGGGCACGATCGTTGCAGGCGACAAGAGAATTCACGCAAAAGCTGCAGAGGACAGTAACATTAATTTAGATCGATGGACGAAGCAGCTGATTAATTGCGTGTTAGCTGGAGTACATAGTATATGTCAGCATATACATTACGGGACATGTTATGTTATACAGTATATTTTATCGGAGTGTACAGTACGAACACCAATACGCCAACTTGGGGACACAAGTGGGCGCGAATATGATCGGTCTCTGACTCTGATGACCAAAATTAACTAAACAAAATGGAAAAGACATGATATAATACTGAGAGCGTTTGGTCTGCTGCATACCATGAAGTTTAGGTCGAGGAATTAGTAGCCTAGTCGAAATCACGATTCACGAATAATAATCAACCCGTTAATATATTACTGTATCGTTGGAGAGAAAAGTGACTAGCTAATAATAAATGAACATCTTTCCTGTATGCGTGTATCTTGCTGAAGAATATCCTAGCTAATCCGCTGTTATGCGGCGGCCAAGGGGTTGCCGACGAAGGGTTCCTGAATTTCTGAAAGAATATTTTCCGGCGTTGCACACTGCGCAACTGCACTTTGATGCTGAAAAGACAAGCTGGCGGATAACCCAAAGGCCAAGTTAGGAGGACATTCGAGGGCGACTCGCTGAGAGATATTTTTTGCTGCAAAACCAGTTCAGAATACGCCATCACGTGGCCATGATTGTCATCAAACGAAGGCTTTGGAACAGGTAGCGTGCGTAGGAGCCATGCACAAGGCTAATCAGTAATCACAAAGCAAAGCTCGCCTTACATTATTTACGAGTTATAATCTTCTAATTAATGGCTTAAGGGTTGTGTACAAGCAAACGATCCATATCTAATACTACGATCCAACAATAGTATGCCATGTACTATTTACTTCGGGTCGACGAGTGGTTTGAATAAAATCGTGCACTGGACAGAGGACACGACCCTGTACGTGTTACGTACTACAGCAATGAAGTTAGACATCTGCTGAAAGAAAAGTATGCTTGCAAAACAAGACTTTGCACATGAGAAATGCGTTAGAAGAAAAAAAAACCAGTACAGTAGCGATTAGTGAGACAAGGCCTGGGGGATTAGATTAATTGGAGTATTGGACGAATTAAGTAGCCAAGTAGCGCCACCCATTTCAAATAAAGACCGGAAGCAAAAATGCAGTTAAAACTTCGAAGTCAAATGCTGTATTTGGTTGTCAAAGAAATCGCATAATTTTTGTAAACCAAAGTACCAAACCACTAGCAAAATCTCAAATCAGTTTGATCT
The DNA here is from genome assembly GCF_000147395.1 of Oryza glaberrima. Classification (NCBI taxonomy): domain Eukaryota; kingdom Viridiplantae; phylum Streptophyta; class Magnoliopsida; order Poales; family Poaceae; genus Oryza; species Oryza glaberrima. The sequence goes on along the minus strand of NC_068327.1, from coordinate 28,694,496 downwards.
GAAAAGAAAGGTGACAAAACCACTCTCTAAGCTACAGGTTGGTGTCTTCGCTGAATACAAAATAACAAACTTATTTTTGTTTCAGCCCCTGTATAAATTCTAGCTGCTGTGTGCCTTAAACTTTTGCATTGAAAACCTTAAAGTTAAAGAACAAATTATACATACATACATCACTTGGGCCACATGTCAATGGAAGCCGACCTACCACTTTGTAGAAAAGCCCAAGATCCCTTCATATCTCATCCTTCTTCGTCCGTTTCTCCCGGCTCGCCTCGGCGGTCGTCTCTCTCTCGGCGATTTCCCATGAATCTGGCTCGGATCCGGGCCATCCGGCCCGATCCACCTTTGCCAATTTCCAGCCTCTCTCGGTCTCTCCCTCGTTGAAGCCTACCCGGATGCGACCGATTCCCCCCGCCGCCGTGCGCCGCGCCATGCTTTCTCCTCGCATCGCGCCGCCGCGACACCACCACCAAACCCCTCCCTCCTCACAAGAAAACCCCACCCGGCCGATCCCTCCAGCACGGCGACGCGCTCCCGGCCGTCGGATGGACGCAGCGGACGGCCCACGCGGCCCCAGCCCCCCGATCCGGGTCAAGGCCGCCCCCCGGGCGCGCGATACACGTCGCGACACGTGTGCGGGCGTCAGATTCCCAATCTCCGACGTGGTGTGGTGGGCCCCACCTGTCCGCGCGTCGGGCCCCACGCGCCAGCGTCGCACGGACCGCTTTTAAATAGCGCATCGACCCGGTGGATTCGGAGGCGGCCTCCTCCTCTCCTCCTCCCCTGCACAGACCACTCGTTTCCTCCACAAAGAGGGAGGGAACAAGGGAAGGGTGTCGCCCGCCCCCCACCCCGATCTGCCTCCGCCGCTCCGCTCCTCCGCGCCTGCGAAATCTACCAACGCTAACTCAGGTGCCTCCCACATTACCCTCCGCCACCGCTGTTGTTTCGTGATTCTTTTCGATTTCGGTACGGTGTGTGAAATCGCTGCGGTGATTTTTGGTTGTTTTCACTCTGTGGAGTTTGTGTTCTTGGGAGTAATGGTGGTGGATTGGGGGATAGGACAGGCGAGCTCGTCGTCGTTGATCTCGTCTCGCCGCCGGGGATTGATGGGACCTTTTTGAGGTGGATTAAAGCAGAGCTATAGGATTTTGTTGTGTCTCCTGGGCAGATCTGTAGGATTTACCGATAGGATGATAGTTTGATATGCTCCATTTCCGCATGCTTCTGTAGTTGTGTACCTTATCTCCATCGCTATGCCATTACAACTCATTGTAGGAACTTTTGCCAAACCTTTTAGCTATTCCCGTTAATCTTGTGATTAAAGCTGCTACCTTTACCCACCAAAGCTGCCTCCTTTGGCTGCATGCTTCCATCATGGCCTCTGGCCCCTCCATGTTGGGATTCGTCTTTCAACGCCTCAGGACGAAATGGCCGATTACTCTTCTTCTTTTTTTTTTTCTGAAACTCAGCGCTATGGGCACGAGTCACGACGCTGACAAACCGACGACCTTACACACGGACAACATTTCAAGAAAAGAAAAAGGTTGATTCTTGTGCGGTCGTCGTTTCTGGCATTAAAAAAAAATCTCTCTCTCTTTTTTTTTCGCCTATGGAACCTAGCCGGCGGCAGGGCACGGCATATGCTTCTCGTGCTCCCGGTGGTGTGGTTGGAAATGCCACTGATTTTGTAGAAAAGAAAGCGAAAGGAAAAAATAAAAAAGACATCGCACTCACGCGCCGGGCAGCAGCCTCCGCCGCCGCCGCCCCCGCCCGGTCGCGGGCTTGGTGGGTTGCTTGACCTAGCAAAAGGCATCGTGATCCCCAGGTCGCTCCACCGTCAGATCCCGTTCGTTGCATTTGGACGGTGACGATTGCCTCTTACTTTCCAGGCAAATTATCACTGTTCTCTGCATAAAAATACTGTATGGTCTGGAACCCATATGCCCATCGTCAGGCAGCAGCTGCATGTCTTCGCTAGGATACAAAAGTGCAGGGGTCACACAGCCTGCAAAGGTCGGCAGGGTGGCGCTGAACTCCAGCCCCACCTGACGGCATGTTTCACCAATTTATCCCCCCTCTATCTTTGTACATTTCCAGCCAGAGATAAGCTGGACACGCAGAAATGAACAAATCGTAGATTAGCGGATCTGGCCCCCCTTACCTCTTCTTGGATTTGCATCCACCACTTGCAGTATGATAGTTCACACACCACTAGTGCATGCATGGCTGGCTTGTCTGCTATTAGCTGCATGTGCTGGTGATTTCCAGCCACAAACAGGTGCAGCGAGCTAGCAATCATCCTAATCAAACGAGTGCAGCCGTCTAATCGGAATACAAGAAGGCCAGATCACCAGCACCACAATCCTGGAGCCCGTAGGAAAAATGGTAGGCTCGTGTGCCTTCCAAGTCAAGTGAGACAGTCGCACATGAATCTGCCTTGTGGGATGGCATTTGCGTTAGACTAGACGCGTGCAGTGCACTTGGTTAATTTGACCCTAGCTAGGTAATTATACTAATTAGTCTTGATGGTACTGTTCCACCAACCTGCAGGAGCAAGTGGTTTTCTTTTTTGCAAAGATTGGTGTCTTTTTAAGAGTAGAGGAAACTTCCTGTGTGTTTAATTGTTCGTCAAAATTGACCACTCATTAGGATATGACGATGTCTGATGAATATGGATAGCTTATATTTGACCGCCCAGTTTGTATGGCTGGATTTAATGACCTTATCATAATCAGATATGGTACCATTTTTTTCCCCCAAATAAGTGATAAATTCCTTCTGCACACGTTTCTGGGTATGGTCCTAGGCATCATCCTTCAGAGTTCAGACTATCTGGACAAAGTGTGCGTTCCGACATATGCACATTTTTATCGAGGAACATATAACTACTGTAGTACTAGTATTTTTCAAAACCACATTACATCCCAAGACCAAACCTTTCTCGCTTGTTGAATCAATCACCATTTCCTTTTCGTTTAGTGCACCATGCTAAGCGTCATTAGACTATTCCCAACCCAATAATTAGGATGATGTCTATAGCATTAAATAAGTTGTCACCTAGGATAAAAAATGATGTGGCAAGTGAATAAATGAGTAAAGAGAAGGAAGCCATGTCTTACATGAGACATGGTTTCTACACAACATCCAAGACATCATGTGAGATAAGAAGCATTAAATTGAAGTATGGAACAGTGATGTTTGCATTGGAAGAGTAGTGTCTAGTACTAGTTTCTTGATGATGTGGAGTTTATAGAAACTATATCTAGTGTTATGGGTTGGTAATGGCCTTACTAGTACTAATTCACTGTGCTATGGTACAGTTGATCAGTCTTGTCATCTCGTGGTAACTTGCGCAAGGCAGATCCGTAGCAGTACATGTGAACTTACGATGCACGCACTAGAAAGCGAATCTGAACATGGGCAAGCACATGCTGCTCGGCTCGCTGCTCGGAATAACCTATCACATATACTTTAATCAAGAAAAGTGATGGATCGCATCATGGGTGTGCCGCCCTTTCTTTTCCTGTGTTGATGCTCCTCAACTCGTGCATACGTAATCTATTGCTTATTGGCTTAGTTGCGAGATATTTTTGTTCGTGTGGGGTTTCCGTATTATTGCATTATAATATTGCTCAAATTGCACCTTCTGATCCCACTACAATATTGCAATCGATTCTCACTTTCTCATCACCTGCGATTGTGATTGTTGTTGTAAGCAGCAAGATGGGTGCCGGCGGCAGGATGACGGAGAAGGAGCGGGAGGAGCAGCAGAAGCTGCTCGGCCGCGCCGGCAATGGCGCAGCCGTGCAGCGGTCGCCGACGGACAAGCCACCGTTCACGCTGGGGCAGATCAAGAAGGCCATCCCGCCTCACTGCTTCCAGCGCTCGGTGATCAAGTCCTTCTCCTACGTGGTCCATGACCTCGTGATCGTCGCCGCGCTGCTCTACTTCGCGCTGGTCATGATCCCCGTGCTGCCGAGCGGGATGGAGTTCGCGGCATGGCCGCTCTACTGGATCGCGCAGGGCTGCGTGCTCACCGGCGTGTGGGTCATCGCGCACGAGTGCGGCCACCATGCCTTCTCCGACTACTCGGTGCTCGACGACATCGTCGGCCTCGTGCTGCACTCGTCGCTGCTCGTCCCCTACTTCTCGTGGAAGTACAGCCACCGGCGCCACCACTCCAACACCGGGTCGCTGGAGCGCGACGAGGTGTTCGTCCCGAAGCAGAAGTCGGCGATGGCGTGGTACACCCCGTACGTGTACCACAACCCGATCGGCCGGCTGGTGCACATCTTCGTGCAGCTCACCCTCGGGTGGCCGCTGTACCTGGCGTTCAACGTGTCCGGCCGCCCGTACCCGCGCTTCGCGTGCCACTTCGACCCCTACGGCCCGATCTACAACGACCGGGAGCGCGTCCAGATCTTCATCTCCGACGTCGGCGTCGTGTCCGCGGGGCTCGCCCTGTTCAAGCTGTCGTCGGCGTTCGGGTTCTGGTGGGTGGTGCGCGTCTACGGCGTGCCGCTGCTGATCGTGAACGCGTGGCTGGTGCTCATCACCTACCTGCAGCACACCCACCCGGCGCTGCCGCACTACGACTCGAGCGAGTGGGACTGGCTCCGCGGCGCGCTGGCCACCGTGGACCGCGACTACGGCATCCTCAACAAGGTGTTCCACAACATCACGGACACGCACGTCGCGCACCACCTCTTCTCCACCATGCCGCACTACCACGCCATGGAGGCCACTAAGGCGATCCGCCCCATCCTCGGCGAGTACTACCAGTTCGACCCGACGCCCGTCGCCAAGGCGACATGGCGCGAGGCCAAGGAGTGCATCTACGTCGAGCCCGAGGACAACAAGGGCGTCTTCTGGTACAACAACAAGTTCTAACTGCTGCTGCTATGAAATCAGCATCACACATCCATAGCCAAGCAGCAAACAAATTTGAAGAAGAAGATTACAAGGGAAGAGAAGATAGTGTCTTCGGAAATCGTCGTAGCAAGTATCCATCCATCCATCCATCCAACCCATGAACAATCGTCTATCTATCCATGCATCTATCTATGGTTAGTCTCTTTAGATAGGAGAGGGCACTTGGGCACAGAGGAAGGCTATTGCAGTGCCATTGCTAGAGTTGCCATCAAGTGCAAAGTAGGCGGATCAGGCGTGTGTCATGCCTGTGGATTTGTAGTCTATGTATGTGTCAGCTGCTGAGCTCCGGTGTCGCAGCCTTGGTCCCTGTCGTGTTATTTCCATCGTTTTTTTCCCTCCGCCATTGTTCGGTTTAGGTGTTGTCATGGTCGGCGTCCGTGTGGACGACGTGTCTTGTGCGGTTTGTCTGTCATTGAGTTGGCTCCGTCCGTTGCTTGCTGTTGTAAAACGCTTGTGGTGTTCATGGCGGAATAACTAAACGTCGAATGGAATGACAACTTTTTTGCGTAGTAGTTGGGTTGGTCTCTGAATTTGGGAACTGATGAATTTCCGTATCCGCTTACATTTGTTGCTGGGATGTTTTCTTGCTTGCTTTCTTTCCCAAGATTGTCCGGCTTGGAAACGGAAGAGCCATCCACACAAAAAGCGTGTGGTGTACAGCATTGCAGAATCAGCATGCTAGCTACGTGTTCTGTTTTGCTGAAGAGAACGTTTGGATCTGATATGGACATATATACATGGTTGTAGTTCTGCATTTGCATGTAGTACTACAGGGTTAGCTATATTGCCATGGTGTATTTGGTGTGGTCCTATCTTTGGGCCGTGGAAGTTGTGGCGAGCACCGGACGCAAATCCAAAGCCATCTCGTTTGTGTGGCTAAAACAGAGTGTGTCCTCTGCGATGTTGGAAACCAATGCTTGACCTGAAAGGACAGAGGGCCAGTCACTCGCACCCAGTGTTGCTTTCGGGCCTCAAGCCCTCAACTGTCTCGCAAATTGCAGCTCCTACCAAATTAGATATGTACTGACCATTGGTGGTACTAGCAAGAAATAATTGATCTCTCGAAATAGGACAATATTCCCATCTTTTCTGGCCACAGAGTTTGCTGAAAACGTAGGGAGAGCACGCCTGCATGGCTGCATCAGCAACAGCAGCGGCCGGCATATCCATCAATCTCTTTCCGGCCAACGGTGGCTAGCATATGTAGGAGTAGCACGTTCAGGTTATTCACAGTGCGCCACTAAATTTTGGCGTTCTTCACATGCCACATAGACCAAAAAGGGTATAAGCTACATGCTCCACAGTGCAGTATTTGTAGTATGAATCCCACCAGTACCAACTTTTCACTTTTCATCTCCCCACCACTCCCCCTCTCTCTCTCCTCTACTCCTTTCCCCACCGGGCCATTGGTAGAGCAAACGCTGCAGAGAGCGGCGGCGGCCGGCACCAGGTTGAGTGGTGGTTGGCGACCTCGCGGCCATCACCGCCTCTCCCCTCTCGCCGACCTCAACCTCATCTCCCCCTCCCTCTCCGATGAGTAGATCGAGGGGCGGCGTGGCCGGAGCCGCCCTCCCGTCCTCCTCTTCCGGCCACCGTGAATCGAGGGCTGGCATGGTCGGCAGTGAGCGGAGGTCGTCGCGGATCGGGGGGCGTGTGGCTGGCAAGCTCCGGTGGCGCGGCCGGCAGCGAGCGGAGGCCGTCGCGCAAGCGGGGGCTGCGACGAGCTCCACGATGGCGCCCTCCTCTCCACGTCGTCCACCCCTCCTCTCCTCTCCCGAACGAGTTGGTGGCGCGGGAGCGGGGGAACGGGTGGCCCAGCGCTGTCGAGCTCCTTCCCCGAAGCAGCGGCAGTCCCCGAGTTGGCGTCGAGTGGCGCCGCCGCTCCTCTCTCCCCGTCAGCTGCCTCGCCCCTCTCCCCTCTCTCCTCTAGCACAAGTGTGGGTCCCGTTGAGACCAAGAACGCGTAGCTAAAGTTGGCTACGCGGAGCTGAGGAAGCCGTCCGTTTGGATGATGTGACAAGGAATATTCGTTTTTATGGATTGAGACTGCATGCCACGTAGACCCACTGTGAATGGCCTCATAGCACAGCGGCAAACGGTGCCATGCCCATGCGTGCCAAGATCACGCGAGTCATTTCATGGCTCCTTGGAGGAGGCGACGATGACATCGCGCCGTTCCGCGCGCGTTTGATGGGAGAGACAAGCAAGGATGTTCGGCCAGTGTCATGTGATGGGAACGCTAGTAGGACACAACGGAGTACGGAGTAGGCTGGAATCATGCAGGCAGCAGCATTTCTTGTCTCTGTCCCAAGCCTGAGATATTTTTGTTCTGTCTCGAGGGGTGTGTGTTTGTTGGGTGGCCTCTTTCTGATGTAACCGAGCGAGTGATAAGATCACGTGTACTCCCTAAAAAAAAAGCAAACCCTAAATTTCCGTGTTCAACGTTTGACTCCGTCTTATATAATTTTTTTTATAATTAGTATTTTTATTGGTGTTAGATGATAAAACATAATTAATACTTTATACGTGACTTGTCTTTTTAATTTTTTTCATAATTTTTTTAAATAAGACGAACGGTCAAACGTTGGACATGAAAATGTAGGTTTGTCTTTTTCTTGTTCGGAGGGAGTAAACTTCAAGTGAAAATTGATTTTTAGGTGATTCTGACGGAGCAGAATGATCCCGTGTAGTCCTTTCTTCAAGCAACAAACTTTACCGTAGAGGTGCGTAATCAGAATATCTGATGATGCTTTGGAGACGCGCTGGCGAGAGAGATTTGGAGCACTGTTCCGATCAATCAGACTTAACTCCAGCTCAATTTAATTTGGAATTAGCGCTGTCAACGTCGTGATCGACTCATGACGAATTGGCGATCACGATATATGACCATATAATAAACGTGAGCATTAACTGCTCATCGTCCGGACGCCAATCGATGGCCACTTCGTACAATAATCAACAGCGGCATACTCCCTCCCTCCGGTTCCATTTTAATTGACGTTTTAGACATTGACACGGTCTACAAGATACATCTTTGATTTTATTTTTCTATTATAATATATATAATAAATACATATATATTTATTTTTATTATAGTACTTTAAAAGACAAATCTATATATGTTGTTCTAGTTTCTTTAAACTAAATATTTTTAAAGTTATTGATGGTCAAAGTTATAAAAGTTTGACCTTAACCTTATTCAAAACGTCAATTAATATAGAACCGGAGGGAGCATGAGCATATCCTTCGCTCTCGCTGACACTGTGCGATAGATCGCTCCTTTTCTGGCTATACCGAATGTTGTTTTAAGAAAGACATATTAATCTATTTTTTATGTTAGTTTTAGCTAATATTTAATTAATCATGCGTTAATAAGCTGTTCCATTATTTAAAGAGAAAAAGGTTCCCAACTAACACAAATGAATATAGTTTTCTAATTCTATAAATCTAAATAGACGTCTATCTACATAGATAATGTCTTATTCGACAATGCACGCGTTCCCTGTACGTGCCAACGACGCAAGGTACGATGCGAGCTTGCAGGAGAAAGCGCCATGAATTAGCACGTGTTGCGTGTCACGATTGCATCCATGCGCCATCGGTATCTCGACTCGATAGCAAAGCTGCAAAGTTGGCAAAACCTGTAGGGTCCTTTAAATTGAAGGATTGAGAAAATATAGAAATAGAAACATAAGATTTTAATAGTAATGTGTCAGGGTTATGGATACCACATACCTAATAGTAGTCGACTAAATCTCGTCAGACCCACCACATACCATGTCTTATACGGAAACGACCTATGGATATAGGAGGAGTTCCGGATAAGGGAAGACAACTAAAGTTCTACATGAAAACGACAAGAACTACTCGGATTGTATCCATATTGGTTTCCCTAGTTCTACTTGGACAAGGAGACACCTATGGATATAAATACAAGGCCCCCTAGGAGGAGAGGGGACGATCAACACACCCACCACAGTCAACATAGACGGAACAATAGATTAAGACAGAAGATTAACATAGAAGCCAACATACGCCAAGACAAGACGCCGGATATCGACTTCAAAGATAGGCACGGCTAGTCCCCTACAGTGTCTTCGGATACTGTCAGGAGAGATGAAAGCGCTATCTCTAATCTCGCCGGGCACGAACTCGAGGAGGAAGACTACCCTGTTGTCGATTACGAGTCAGAACTTCAGACCACCATGTCGACAACAGTTAGATAGGCTATCCCAAATATTGTACTGGTGTGATTATGGTGAATAAGAGCAATATCGGCTTCGGCCAACATGATGTAGAGTTATTACCTGACAATTCAGGGGCCTGAACCTGTATAAAAATCCCTGTCTCCATATCTTTTACCTCAGTCTTGCGTATACCCTAGTACCAACGATCCTCATACCATGCAAATACCGGAATCGCGACATCAAACGTCGACAGAATGTAAGTGCAAAACAAAGGATTGCAAAACGCAGGAAAAACTTAGGAATGACCGTTTGATTGAACCAAAGGAAAAACGCAGGAATTAGATGAGAGAGATAGACTCAAAGGAAAGTTACCAAGAGGTTGAAGCTCTTGCTAAATTTTCTCCAAAACCTATATAGGATTGTCCATTTCATAGGAATTTCAAATAATTGGAATTTCAAAGGGTTTCAACGGAAATTTTTCTATAGAATTAAAATCCTTCAAAATTCATATATTTTTCCTTCAATTCAAAGGGCCCATACTTTCCTTTGCCAGCGTCAAGAAGGGGAAGCCGGAAACGTGCACGGTTATGGTGGGCCGAAACCTGAAGTACACGGACCGTGAGCCCAGAAGGACCACCTTGCATGCAAAGGGGCATGGACCAATACTGCAAGTGGGCTGTAGTTCTGGCTAGGTAACGATGGGCTTGCAGGCTGCGGCGTAATCGTGACGATGGGCTGGAATTCGAAACTCGTCATTGTTTATAGGAATAAGTTCACTTTAGGTCTCTCTATTTGTCGGTCAGTCCGATTTTTGTCCTTTTTACCACAAAACCGGGTACGACCGGTCTCCCAACTTCCGAAACCTGGCAAATGAGGTCCCTTGGCATTATGGAGGGTGGTTTTGGCCGACGTGGTGCCTATGTAGCTCCTTTGACTAGGTCTTCGTCCCATGTGACAATGACGTGGCGCTTACGTGGCAATTTTATCCCCAAAAATAATAAAAATCGTGGGACCTATATGTCAGCTACATAAAAAATAAATTAAAAAAAGGTGGGGCCCATGTGGTCCCACATGTCAGCCTCCCTCTTCTCTCTATCCCCCCTCTCTCTCCCCCTACACTGCCAGGAAAGAAGGGCGAGCGGCGGAGCCGAGGGGACGATGAGCGGAGCGGCAATGGAGCGAAGTGGCGCAGCGGCCGACAGTGGACGGAGCGATGGTGGGCGGCGGGAGGAAGCGGAGTTGAGCGTCGGCGGGGTGAAATGGAGTGGCAGCAAGTGGTGGGCAGAGTGACAAGGGCGCAGAGGCTGGTGAACCGCTGCTCCTCTTCCGCCCTCCCGTTGGCCGCCCTCTCCACCGGCGCGGTGCGCGCCGCTGCTTCTCTCCCTCCCACCCATCGACTCGTGTGCGCCGCCGACCCTCTCCCTCCGGCAGCCGCGCGCCGCTCCCCCTGCCAGTCCCCGCGCGCCGTCGCTCCTCTCTCTCCCTCCCGCCGGCCGCCGACCCAAGCGCATCGCCGCTCCACTACCTCCCTCCCGTACGCCGGTGCGCGCCGCCGCTCCTCTCGCGTCAGAGGTGCGCTCGATGTCCTTGGCGAGGTCGCCGCCGCTCCGCCCGCCCCTCCGCTCTGCCCGCGGCCTGCCGCCGCCACCGCTCCGCCGCTAGGACGGATGAGGAGAGCCGAGAGGAAGAAGAGGAAGAGCCCAGAGTGGAGAGGGACAGGGGAGGGGAGCCGGCGAGCTCAGCTTGGGTGGCGGCGAGTGCGGCGTCGTCGGCATCGCTCCGCCCACCGTCCGTCGCCCGCTATCGCACTGCCACTGCACCCTTGTTGCTCCACCCACAGCCCGCTGCCGCTCCATTTCGCCCCGCCGCCGCTCCGCTTCCTCCCGTCGCCCGCCGTCGCTCCGTCCATCGCCCGCCGCCCACCGTCGCTCCGACGTCCATTGCCCGTCACCGCGCCGCTTCGCTCTGTCGCTGCTCCACCCGTCACCCCCTTGGCGCTGCCGCTCGCCCTTCTCTCCTGGCAGTGTAGGGGGAGAGAGAGGGGGATAGAGAGAAGAGGGACGCTGACATGTGGGACCATGTGGGCCCCACCTTTTTAAATTATTTTTTGTGTAGCTGACATATGGGTCCCACTATTTTTATTATTTTTTCGAGATAAAATTGCCATGTCAATACCACGTGGGACGAAGACCTAGTCAAAAGAGCCACATATGCGCCACGTCGGCCAAAACCGCCCTCCATACTTCCGATTAAGGGACCTTGTTTGCCCGGTTTTCGTAAGTTGGGGACGGGTCGTACCCGGTTTTGTGGTGAAGGGACGAAAATTAGACTGACCGACAAATAGAGGGACCTAAAGTGAACTGATTCCTTGTTTATATCTCATAAATGTAGTTGAATTTGGATAGATTTTTTACACGCTTGTCCATCATCATCTCTCCTACATGTGATATATTTTTTTTTCATCTAGTTGAACTTTTTTTAAAACAATACTGTACACAAGTTTTCATATGAGTTGAGATTGATTTTCATATTATACCTACACTTAGCACAGTGTATCTCGATGCAATCGCTATTAATACACCAATTGAGAGGAAACTAGGGCTTACAAAACTGTGTGGTTATCACGCGATTACCATGTGTGGTTTTAGTTTTTGAAACCAAGGTATACCTCATGGTAATTGTCAAACCGTGGGGTGGCCGTAACCCCAAACTATATAACAGTGGGTTGGTGATAACTCTATCCTAAACGGTTTGGTAAACCTTGAAGGAAACTACTTTAGCTGATCTTCATCACTTCATACGGTTCAAGGGTGGGCAGCGATCCAGTGTTTTGGAGGCAAGGGGTGAGGGTGGTGAGTCGGTGAGCCAAAGAAAAAAGAAGCAGGAGCTGAAAATATAATTAGTCTCGATCAAATCAAGCAAAATATGAATATAATTTGGTTAAGACAAGCAAAGTTTTAATATTTGAGAATGGATAAAGGAGTAATGATATACATAGTAGCAGCGACGGTCACATTTCGATGGACTGCACATGCTCAATAAAAAAATAACCGAACATAACACATAATGTAATCGTATAAAAAATAAAGTACAACCAATAAATGAAGGCACAAGAGAATATCCAAGATAAATAATAGAATATAGTTATGGAGTCACCTAGCTCTAGCCAGTTGCTGGCTAGAGGTTATAGCGCATAGTGGTGGAAGCGTGACCGTACACCGTGGAACCACATATGGCACAATGCCAACACATGCAGACTGGTGCTGGCATAGTCACCAACGCGGCAAAGGGTACGAGCGTTAAGCGATAAGTAATAAAGATGATCAGTTATGGGTCATGACGAAGGGGCATGTTGTCACAAGATTGGAAGAGAAACAACGATCGATTGCCCCATATCTAATCACTGGCTTGGAGTTGCTTATGGGCTGGTGAGTGATGACTAATGTGGGTAGCCTAGTACTAGGACAAGGTTCTAGTGGCGTGCAGTGAATGGGTTGTAGCTGGGCTAGCCAACCCACCCTGCACAGTGAGTAACTCAGCCCTTGTATGGTAGTATGCAAGCTAGTTTTGGTTTTTAAACACAAAATAAACAAGGTCGATTGAATGTTAACATGGAAGTTAGCTTCAATGCAACACACAAAAAGTTAGAAAACAAGACAATAGAAAATGTCCCTCACATATTTATGTAAGAGCTAGTTATATTAACGAGAGGCTGCCACGAGCTTTGCTGCACAACGTCGCATGTCTCCTCCCACAAACTGGTGCAAACATCGGCCACTGCTCATCAGGTTTTGCCACGATGCTAGTTCCTCCCACAAGCCTTGTGCTGTGTTCCTTACGTGAGAGAGATGTAAGAGGGATGAATTGTCTGCTCGATTTAGGGGGACGAGCTGGTCCTGATCTAATGGGACACATCCGTGTATCGCTCTAACCAAACAACCACAAAACTAGAATCACCCTACCCCGTCCCGTCCCATTAATGTGAAGACACATTAGATATAATTGTGTAGCAACTACTTTTGTTGCCTATGACTTATATGCTGGATGTGGCATAATGCTAGATCTTTAATCTTTTGACTTCCACTTTCATTATGTTTATCTTTTGTTTGCTGCATGTCAATTTATTTGTCCACTTGTCTCCTTTTATATATACACACTATATGTATCATTTATGTGGAGACCCGTTAACTAATATGTATGGCGATTGTGTACTAACCACTTTTTTTTTTTCCGTTGCGGGGAGTGTACTATATTGGGACAACAAGGTGATCTAGTTGCTCTCGGCGGACAAGCGATCGTTGATGTCTGCCTCCGCCTCCGAATCCACCCCGTCATCAGCCGGCACCAGCGCGGAAGAAGGTAAATGTTTCGATGACGACGCATTAATGCAAGTATTCCTGATCTTCCATTCATAGTGCACCTGGTAATAAGCATTGCTAGCTGTTGCAGCATGTCGAACATTACGTGCTTCTGTCACGCACGGCCGGCGTGGATGACGGCTTCGCAGCGGCGGCCGGCGTGCGACACAGCTTCGACTGCGTGGTCGCAGTGTGTCTAACGACATGTTCATGGCAATGGGAGTAGACTAGCTAGCTAGAGGAAGAAGGGGATCGGGCAAACAAATCTAACGGCGCGTGTGCCATGTGACTAGGCGAGCCGAAGATATACAACGCTGGGATTGGGATTAGATTGGTTACTCTGGTAGGAGAGGACCGAACGTAGCATGGTTGTCTCGATCGATCACTGGTGCTAGAATTACCCAATGATAGTGTTGCTCACATTTACAGTCTCGTGGAGAAGAAGTTTACAAATTGACACACTAATCGAAACCGTATTACTCAGTTTCGTCTAATGCAATTCAAAAATTTCTCAAATATTAACAAACCAAATCAAATTCTTTAGGTCTTTTAAGGTTATTCTCCCCTTAAGAGGATTGAAGGGGATATGGACAGGATAAATTTTAGAGAACTTTTACGGTATAATATATTGGTAGTACTCCATATACTACTGGTATAAACAATCAAGGGCATACATTGATTTGCCTACCCACGACTTAAATTGACTGCAGTGAAAATTAATTAATTTTTTTTTTTGGGCGGGGGGGGGGGGGGGGGGGGGGGGTGGGGTAAAATGGTCTCTCTTTATGTTAGATACTTTCTCCCACTCTAGCTATCCAGTACGGATTAATGTTTTTATGTGTTTCATGAATCCATAAATCCGATTAGGAGGATTTAGTTGTGCCATCTATTCAAACGTAGCAGGTCAATAATCCAATCTGACGCACAAACAATATTTGGATTACAATCGGAGTTAAGATCTAACATGAAATAACTAAAGATCATTTTCTATTTTGTGAGAGAGTCCCAACGCAATCTTATTTATTTATACTATCAATATATACTTAGGGGTGAAAATGGGGCAGGTATTTCCCGCCCGCTCGGCCCGACGATATTATTTTAGGACAAATTCGGGTATCTGGGACTTTTCATAGATATCGGGTCGAATACATGTCTTTTTTGGCGGATATGAGATCAGGTTCGGAAACGTAGTACCTATTAGTCTATTGGTGATAATTTAAATGATATCTATTAGTCTATGCCTCTGTGGTCCTATGAATGATGCCTACTGTTAGCTTGTATGGGGTGATATATTGGCATTGTGACTCAACTGTGAGATATACTGTGCTTAACGACCTAATATTCTTAAATGTATGTCATATATGAAATAATTTTCAATTGCGAGGTGTTGCACCCTATTTATTTCCTAAGGTCATATATAATTGTATTATGGATATATGGAATTGCTGAATGGTTATTGTCTATGTGATATATATGATTGTTGCTTAGACTTGATATCCGAATAAGTATTTGTAACCGATAGTGTACGTATCCATTTTGGTACGCATTCGTTTCGTATTTTTGCCCAACAATATCCGAGTTTGTATATGTATTCGGCACCATCCGTGTCTGACCCGATTCCGATTATAAAATATGTGTTAGCATATGGGAAGGGTGGGATCCGACCCAACCCGACCCATTTTCACCCCCATATATACTACTAGTATATTCTACCGTAAAAGTCCTCAAATTTCACATCTGTTATGCTGTGGTGTTATCCCCCCCTCAATCTCTCTCTTCGGGATTAACCGAACAAGTCTTAGGCTTCGTTGGAAGAGGATCGGCTCAGCTTTTCCATGGTATACAAAATGAGGATACACATTAGTACATGATTAATTGAGTATTAGCCATTACAAACTTAAAAATTGATTTATTTGATTTTTCAAAGAAACTTAAAAAGTAGCTAATTCGAAAATCTGAAAAAATACCGTTAATTAGACAAAAATACTCCATGTAAACTCCTTACTCCTTTTGAGGAAGTGAGCGGTCGGCGGCCGGATGACACGATCCTGGGATCGAATTGACCGCCTGTTGCTCGCGTTATCGTAGACCAGCGAGCGAGCCATACACGCTCAATGCTACGCTCGGTCCTCTCCTACCAGAGTAACCAATCTAAGCCCAAATCGTAGCGTTTGTATATCTTCTGGCCAACTATCGGAAGCTAGTGGATGAGCCATGCAACGGTAAATCTCATATCAATCGATCAGACCATGTCTCGCATAGTCGCATGGCATACGTACGTACTGTTAGTTTTGTTTGTCGCATGGCAGTCTCTACTCCGGTACTGCCGTTGCCATGCATTGACTTGTCGTTAGACGCGCTGCGACCCCGAAGTCGAAGCTGCATGTGTCGCGCGCCGCCCGCCGCTGCGAAGCCGCCGTCATCCACGCCGGCCGTGCGTGTCAGATGCACGCAATGTTCGACTGCAGGCTGAGCAGCTAGCAATGTTCGACCGTGCACCTTGAAATGGAAGAGATCAGGAGCATTTATGCGCCGTCTCGCTGATACATTCACCCTCTTTCCCGTTTAAGCGCGGTGACCTAGATATAAAACGGGAATGTCTTCATGCACCCTCACCAGCTCAAGCTCACCACCTCGCCGCCGTCACACTCGCTCGCGCGATGGGAAGCACCGTTGACAGCGTCTGGTCGTCCAACGACCACCCGCCGTTCTGGGCGCTCGCGCCGCCGCCGCCGGCGCCGGAGCGCAGGTTCTGCTGCCCCTACTGCCCGGAAGGGCCGCAGCGGGGCCGCTTCCGCTCCCACCTGAGGAGGCACTACCGCGCGGCCGTCAGGGGCATGGTGCGCGGCGGGCTGGCGCCGCGGGCGCGCCTCGCCGTGCTCCGCGCGGCGGCGTTCCGCGACAGCAGGGAGGCGCGGAGGAGGATCCGCCGCGACCGGCGGCGGCGGCGCCGCCGTGGCATGATGGTGGCGGCGCTGTCCCCCAACCACGCGTTCTGGGCTGCGCACCGCCTGCGTGGGACCCACCCCGCGGAGATCGATTTCCTCGGTCTCGGTCTCGGTGTCCAGCAGGGGGCGGGGATGCTGGATTTGCCGGGCGCTCCACCGGCGGCGGCGGCGGCGGCGGCGGCGGGGATATCGTCTGGCGACGTCGCTGCTTCCGCGAATGCGCCTGTGCCTGCGCCGGCGGTTGTGCTCGCGGCGGCTGATGACGACGGGGAGGAGTCGGTGGGGGATCAGGCGGAGGAAGACGTCGACGGCGGCTCGTCCGCCGGGAGCAACTAGCGAGCCAGTAGCAAAACAAAGCGCCATTTCAGTTTCTAGAGCTAAAGCTTGAATAAAAAGGGACATGCATGTGTCTGATACTCTGATTTCGTTTAAGTTTAATTAGCTAGTATACTTTTCCCGTTTCAATGGTGGCTAGCTCAGTTTTGATTTCTTAGTTTTTTTGGTGTTGTATTGTATCAGAACCGAGCTTTAATTCTTCTTGTTGCATGTATCCCTTGAAATAATTTGGTCTAGAAGCTGATTCAATAAAAAAATTGGTTCAGATATCCATATATCATTCAGAAAAGTTTACCCACTGACCAAAATATTTCCTCCCTTTTTTTTTCTTGATTTCTTCCTACCATTAGATCTACGTGTCAATATATAAACATGACTACAATGGTGACATAACCTTGTCGATCTAAAATGAGCAAATACAATACATAAAAATAATTTCTAGTTGGAATTTCGAACTTGTTCGAATAATTATTCATTTGTAATTGAATTCCAAAATTTCAAAAATTTCAGTCCTAGCCTGATGAACCCTTGATAGCTACAGTTCATGGGCGTTGAGGCACAGGCACATATCTAAGCACAACATGATTTTTTTTTCTGCGAGGAAATGGTGCAATATATTAGTGAAATACACCCTCCGTTTCTAAATATTTAACGCCGTTGACTTTTTAAAATATGTTTAACCGTTCGTCTTATTCAAAAAAATTTAAGTAATTATTAATTTTTTCCTATCATTTGATTAATTGTTAAATATACTTTTATGTATGCATATAGTTTTACATATTTCACAAAAGTTTTTGAATAAAACGAACGGTCAAACATGTGCTAAAAAATCAACAGTGCCAAATATTTAGAAATGGAGGGAGTAGATAACTTACAATCCCGAAGGATAAGTTCATGGACTTGGACCCTCCAAACAACACTATGCGTAGTCCTTCTAGCTAAATTAGCGAGTTCATAAGCTACTCTATTGCATATATATCCTCTACCTATATGATGCACAACACGAATTAGCTAGTACCATATGCAGTAAAGTTGCAAGAATAACTTACTGTGCATCCAGTTTTACTTTAGAGAGAGAGAGAGAGAGAGAGAGAGAGAAACTTTGTCTCGTACACTGCATCAAATGAGACTGTCAACTATTGTGCTAACCTACTTGTACTGCAGATTATGGTGATCGGCTCAAAATTAAGGGCCATCGACAATAAGATGTGAAATGGTATGTTGTTTTACCTCTATGAACGATAGCTGCATGATCAAGGGTACTAAAGGCTGTGGTTTCATTAAGAAAATTATTAGTAGAAAACTAGAAAATTAATGTATATATGTAGTTCAGCTTTGAATTCCTGTGCATAATATACTTGCACTTGAACATTACTGCTTGAGACTTTGATTTCCTTCGGTTTCATCCTTCCAAGCTTGGCACTACATCTTTTTTTTTTTTAAAAAAAAAATACTTTCAAAGCATACCCCAACATGGTCCCATATATTACCTGAGGATTTGATTGTCTCAGGCGATGAAACAACTTTAACATGCAGTGTTCTAATTAACCGTACACACACACACACACACACACACACAGAGTGTTCTATGGAACAGTACTCGCTGTATATGAATCAGATGCAGAATTGGCTCCAATACTTGAAATATATACTCCTTATCAAAGGGTAACTAGTTGATTTTTTGTCAGCAAGCCCTTGTTAGTTGCCGGTCTGTTAGGAGTTAGCAGGACTGTTCCAACAGTCTTTAACAAAGAAATGGGGGTGAAGAAATGGATGTTGAAAAAGAATCTCTTCGACCAAGCTATAACATATAATATATGCATAAGAAAACTGAACTGATCGAAAAAGTTTTGTACACAGAAAATTAAATAAACGAGCTAGTTGCTGGATTTTGTTTTTGATCCCTCTAACGAGTGCAGATGTGTTCTTTGTTCTTATCTTCCATAATGTATACGATCGATTAAGCAATACATTTGCCCTGCATATATGCTACCGCACGCATCCTAGCTAAGAATGGATTTTTTTTAGATAATGGAAGCTGACAATGGATATATAGGATCGCAAAATGTAATATATAGGAGGTGATAAGCAATAATGTTTGCT
The DNA here is from genome assembly GCF_000147395.1 of Oryza glaberrima. Classification (NCBI taxonomy): domain Eukaryota; kingdom Viridiplantae; phylum Streptophyta; class Magnoliopsida; order Poales; family Poaceae; genus Oryza; species Oryza glaberrima. The sequence goes on along the minus strand of NC_068327.1, from coordinate 28,675,629 downwards.
TTTGCAATACGCAAGAGACACCGCACCTCTTTGAATGTCATGTTGCTCTCTTTGCCCGGTGCATGATGTGTTTTTTTCTTTCAATACTCTCACCTTAAAATGCCAAAAATATATTTAGTAACCGGCTGACGGGAGTGTCTAATATAGTTGGCATTATAGAAATAATATTTTTTTTGAAAACAAAAGTTAGTTAACTCTATGCAAGTTCCAACTGACGCTTCTATTTGATATATGATACACTATAGCAGAAAACCCTGTTAGCGTGCGTTGGAAATCAATGATTTTTCGCACAAAACATGAAGGTGTGTGGTATATAGCATCTCACCTATAGGGCACTTCGTGCCTGAATAGCATATGTTATTCTTTGAACTCTTTTAGTCCAAAAATGTATTATTCGTACTTGACATTTTAGATTGAGATTTGCTCTGGTCCAACGAAAAATACATTGAGGTAGCGGTACCTCACAGTACCAATTCGTTTCTAATCGTTGGATCTAACAATGCCCATCCTACCTAGCTAGATCCAATGATCGGAAACGATTTAATACCGTGAGGTACCGGTACCTCGAGGTACTTTTTGTTCGACCAGAGTAAATCTCTTTTAGATTACTTCGAATGAAATATGTTTTTTTATACAAAGTTGTATATCTTATCGAGCTCTAAAACTTTGATACAAAGTTTGTCTAAATCTGAAGTTTACAAATTCAAAAAATCATTTTGTCCAAATAGACCTGAGAACTTTTTACACATATTTAGCTAGATAAATGATCTCAAATGAAAAAAAATAGTCTCCTACAAAGTTACAGATATCATACTCCTTCCGTCCTAAATAAATCAACCTCATAATACTAGGATGTGTCACAACCTAGTACGAGGTTGGTTTATTTTAGGACAGAGGGAGTAGAGCGCTACAATGTTTATATGAATTTTTATCTTCATCTGCCTTCATATGAATTTTTTTTCTAAAATGTTGCCCTTTATATGGAAAAGTTATTTTTTTTTCTAAAGATAGTTTTTATTTGAGTATCACTGTAGTTTCGACATTCAAGACTGTCCATTGATACTCATTTCCTATCCCGCCTGTTCATAGTATTATTAGTGTTCGTTCTAGAGAATCTGACAGTGATGGGCGGGTTTTCAATAATGAGGTGTTCCAATTTAGTGATTCTTTCATAGGATATTATGCACATTGATGTTATATTCTTGTATTTTGTAGACAATAAGGATAGTACTTATTCCACTGTATGGATAAGCCTAGTATTTATAGGGCTTACTTTGTTAGAATATTGTGGTCCGCCTTTTAACCTTTTAGCTAGTCCTTTTTTTTTGTTTGGGTACCTGGGGGGTTTTTCCCCATTGCACTTAATTTTTCTTTTCTATTCAGTAGAAAATCTATTAGCTATGTGCTGTATAATAGGGACTGAGAATATAAATTATTTCCACATTAAAAAATATGTACTATCGCGTTGATATATACACACATAAATTTATAACGTGTAACTGTATGCACATATATTAATATATTCTGTGATAGATATACTATAGCTACCCCATTTCCTATAATGTTTGATATTGGCTAGTTCAACTTTAAACTAACCAACAAAAGAATTGGATGGATGGAGTGTGATACATGCATCCATGGAGGCTAGCTTGGTGCTCGATGATATATTATCTGTACGTACCGATGCAGAGCAATTTAGATTGGGATTAGCATATATGTTTCAGGTGTTTTTTTAATCTCTAACCGCGCGAAGATATTACCAATGTAGCTAACTTTAGCAATCAGTTTATCTGCTCTTAATTGCTGCTTCATTTGCATCCAATAGTCAGCTGTGATGTGTAATAGTTGATTGTGATATATCTCTTAAGGTATAATAATAGAGATAAAATTTGCACTTTTTAAGAAGTTATTCGCACCCAATTTAATCTATTCAAAGGGCCCAGATGCACAACACCAAATATCTACAAAATATACATAGTAGCTCTCTAAGCAGTCGATCTTCCAAAGTATTCGAGCACAAAGCCACGCTAACTCTCGCGAAGTCCCCCACCGTGGCTTCTTCAGGCAATGGAGCATCACGTTTTCGGCTATTGCGTGCTCTGGTACCTACAGGAAGGCTGTATCGCTGCTTGGTGTGCCCTAGCCCGTGATCTGGCTCTCGTGCCAAAATCTTAGGAACCACCTATACATAATTCACTCGAATGAAACTGCAGAGTTGGCCATGTCGTTCATGCAGTACGTGGGGACTTCTAGGCGTGAGAGGGTCGGCCTCCCTGCCAGTGACACCACACAAGCACCGGTGCTAATGCTAATAGTCCAAGACTTATTTTTCCCACTTCCTCCAAACCTTTCTTTCTGGTAGGAGTACCGCAGGGGAGGAAGCTATCCTGGGATAGACTTTTTCGCGCCACGCCATCTATTGCCCCACCACCATCTGAGCTTATTGCATCGGCTTTGTGTTCTGCTTATACGTGTCGGATTCGGAGTCATCCGAACTTGACATTTTGACCTAGTGTTCCTTTATTTGCAATCTGTGAGATCTGGATGAATTCCAGATTAGCACTCCGATCCCATCAAGGGGCATTTAGTTGCTATAATATAGCACTAGAAAATTGAAGCGTGTGTTTTTTTAATTAATTTCAACCCTGTCTTTTTGACAGATATATCTATTTGTATCATTGACTTTGAGTTAAACTCAGATGAATGAATTTCTTCCATGTTTTATTAAAAAAAATCTTAATTTTCTGTATGTAATTCTCGTAAAAAAGAGAAGGCATTCTTCTGATTAATTCTTCAGATCAGCATCGATTAAAGTCCATTCCACATAATTCTTCTCTGTAAAACATGGTGATCAAAGCAGTTGCACAGCCGTTTTAATTTATTAATTAGATCTAGGAAAAACAAATAAAAATTTTTAGAAGTCCATATTTTGGTACATCACCATATATAGTACGAGTATACACATCTGTAAGCAAAATTGCATTGCAGAGTTCATTATAATTGCTCAGTACTGCACCTTGGGTCTTGTGCTCTCTCTTTGGAAGTTAGAACAAATAAACAAAGAAAAACTAGCTAGCTGCTTAAACAAGTACTCCCTCCGTCTTCTAATATAAGGGATTTTAACATTTTGCTTACACTGTTTGACCATTCGTCTTATTCAAAAATTTTTGGAATTATTATTTATTTTTTTACTTACTTTATTATCTAAAGTACTTTAAGCATAATTTTTTGTTTTTTATATTTACACAAATTTTTTGAATAAGACGAGTGGTCAAACAGTGCAAGTAAAATATCAAAATCTCTTATATTATGGGACGGGGGAGTACGTTCATGGCTTAAAAATACATTTTAATTACTTGTCAGTTCGAGTGTTCATATGATACCACATATGATTAATTGAATTCATCTCAGTATATATAGTCGAAGTTTCCCAAGACAACAAATATAATGGCATGCAGGAAGGAGCCTGAGTTTCTGTCATATATTTTTTTCAAAAAGAAAAACAAGTCATGAAAACTGCCCATTTCATTGAAATAGATAGCATTACGCAAGAATGCAAGAAGTACTAACAAAAAAGAAGATATAAACACATAGACACAATTTGAGCATGGAGATATTGTGTCCGGCCTGAAAGAAAGTCCAGTATAGTGTACATATATATAGTTGTGTTTCTAAAAAGAAAAAAAAGGTATAGTGTAGACTGTAGAGTTGCCACCCCCAAATTTAAAGAACTGGTGCCGTGCAGTCCAGCTCACTCTTCAATTCATTGTGATAAATCAAGACCCAAATCACATGTGGCGATTTTTCACGGTCTTATAAAATTTTGGCCATGCGCCACAGCTTCCTAGATAACCAAAATTTCAAGGCTATATAGCTACAGATTGTAAGTTTTGTCGATATAATTAATCGTCCCTGGAAAACTGTTAATATGATATATCAACCTAGCTAGCACCCATTACATATATAGTATAGCTAGAGCAACTCTAAACAAATAAATTAAAATGCTTAGAATGCCACAGATCAGAAGTACTCCTTGAAGAAAAAGGTTAAAAGAAAGCTAATGTATATTATCTTAAGGTTATTAACTGGACCCAATATGGCACATGAAAGTCACTTTCATAGTTTCGTCAACAGAAAATACATTGGATGCTCTGGTTTCACCATGTCCCTGAAGAGTTGTTTGAACATTGTGTAATTATGTAATACTGTAACTAGAAGGATATCATGCCTAATTCTTATTTCATCAATTATACTACAAATGTTCATATATATATCTTGTAATTGTTATGTATGATAATCTGAAGTGTTCTCTAAAAAGGGTTAAATAAAAGGAGGCTTGAAGAGGTTTATCTTGATATTAAAATGTGCCGGCGGACAATTGTCTCGATTTTGAGTTGATTAGAAAGGGCAAAGTACAGTTTAAAAATTGTGAGCCTCTATCAACAAGTAAATTTGTCTTAAAATATCAATTAATTACTTTTGCTTGCATGTTTGTTTCCTTCTGCGGATATTTTTTAGGTATTAACTATCCGTCAAAGATAGGAGAGTTCTATACTATATCGCTATTAAATGAAGATCACCAACTTCAACCTATCCCTTAGTTCAATTATATTCACAAAATAGATTCAGTTACGAGGAACGTTAACCCGGGGTTTTTTTTTAGTCTTTGATGGTATCGCAATAATATGAGTCTAATTAATATGCTATAAAATATAATGGATTGTCGTTGTTGATGCAACCATGCTAGGTTATAGCCTGATTGTGCTAGAGGCATCATAAGTTGATCGAAAGGGCTAACGAGTGCGGACGGTGTGCCCGCATGAATGCACCTCGATAGCCTGTTTTAGGCAACCACGCCCTCATGCTCTCTTTTGTTCATATAAGTTTATACACCGAAAGTCTATACATAAATTAAAGTGTATTAATCGATTTATGTACTAAAGTGTATACATGAAAGTTTTTCTACACATAAATTTATACATAGAAACTATATATAAAAAGTTTCTAAATGTTTGCTATACAAAAGTTTATCATGAAAATTTTGATTAATGTTTGCATGTAAAAGTTCGTTAACTACATTTGGCACTAATTATAGGGAGCCCTAATCATGTGATGTGCGGTGGGACATCTGCATGATCTAGATGCATACTTGGTTTTGCATGGGAGCGACGCGCAGGAAAAAGCCACGTGAACACTTGGCTATCAAACTCCGCCGTCATAGGACCCACAGTTTACTTCACGTGTATCTTGCTTCTACTAGAGACTTTGAAATAAAACCGAGATGTTTTAATTTTGCAGATTAGGCATGAATGAAAGCCTTTCATTTGCACGTTTGACTATCTTCACCTCTTTACGATATTTTTCTACACATTTTTCTATATTATTATTTTCTGAACAAAATTTTATTCCGAAAGTCCTTTTTTTTCCTGAACTTTTCCTAAACTTTTTGAACTTATTCTTATGTAGAATTTAATGGATTTGATCATACATAGTATCTTTAAGTTAAATTTAAATATATAATATAATTTAAATTCCATATTATTTTATTATTTATATTATTAAATTATTATTTAAAGATAAAGAATGACTCCCTCCGTCCTAAAATATAAGAGATTTTGGGTGGATGTGACACATCCTAGTACAATGAATCTAGATATACTCTTTGTCCAGATTTATTGTACTAAGATATGTCACATCCACCCAAAATCCCTTCTGTTTTGGGACGGAGGGAGTATATATAGCTAACACATTGAGGAGTGTCATGTGAAAGTTTTATCCTACTCGCTGATCCCTGATATAGTGGATATATCTGAAGTTGTCTCTCTATGAACTTATATTAGGGATGAACTTCCCTGATCAATTCAATGATATTCTGATCGTTGCGTGACTGATTTCTACATGCTCACATTACTAAAAAAATATTTTTGCAGAGAGCCAAATTTTATTTTTACATGTGGGCCGTTGAAAATCCACTTGCAATAATGGTGAGGAGGTCCTGTGGTCTAAACCCGCTATGAAAATTGTTTTTCGCAAGCGTTCACTTAAGAGGATTGCGTGTGAAAATAAAGTTATTTTCATAGGCAGCCTTGGTACCAGAAATGCCTATGAAAATCATGAAACCATATTAAAAAGGCACCAACAAAACGAAGTGTGAGGCTAGTCCTTGCTCTCTGTCATCTCACACCTCTCTTCTCTCAGTTTCCATATGATGCCACAACACCCATCCTTGCCGCCTTCCTCCACGTTGCCCTCCACAACCCTCCACGCCGCAATCTTCCTTGATACCTTCCTCTATGCCATCCAAGAGAGGTGGATCGACAATGGCGGGCCTAGGAGCAGTGGATCCAACGACCATGGGTTCTTGGAGCGCATATCGACGACAGTGGGACCGAGAGCTGTGGATCCCGGTGGTGGTGGGCCTTGGGAGTGACGGATCCAGGCCACGTGTTTCAAAAGCAGTGGATCAAAGATGGCAGGCCTAGGAGCACTCCATTGTCTCTGTCCCCTAACCTCGCTTTCTGGGCTGCCCACCGCTTGCATGGGACCCACCCCGTGGAGATCGATTTCCTCGATCTCGGTCTCCAAGGGATGGGTTGGGAATGCTGGCCACTCCGGCGACGACGGGGATATTGTCTAACAACGGTGGTGCTTCCGCACCGAAGAGCTTGTGCCTGTGCCTGCGCCCGCGGCGGCTGATGACGAGGAGTCAGTAGGGGAGGCGGAGGTAGACATCGACGACGGCTTGTTTGCCGGGAGCAACTAGCTAGCAACAATCCATTTCAGTTTCTAGACCTAAATCTTGAATAAAAAGGGACATGTGTCTGATTTCGTTTAAGTTTAGCTATACTTTTCCTGTTCCAATCGTGGCTAGCTCAGTTTTGATTTCATTGTAGTTTTTTGGTGTTGTATTGTGTCAGAATTACTGAGCCGAAGCTGGCTTTAATTCTCATGTTTCAGCTAGCAAACATGTTAGATGTATCGGTTGATCCCTTGAATAATTTGGTCTAGAAACTGATTCAATAAAAAGTTTGGTTCAGATAATTTGGTCTAGAAGCTGATTCACATGCATATTTGTACAAGGTTCCCATTGGTTAAATTTTGATGAGAAAATGTTCCAGTATTATTGCCCACTCTTTGCCTCTTTCTCAGGACGATGGAAGGTTAATTTTGCAGCTTGCCTAGCTACTACCGAATTGAACGGGCTAATAATTTCTAGTTGGAATTTCGAACTTGTTCGAATAATTTGTCTATTTGTTTCATTTATGTTTGATCCACTTATGAGGAGACACATAAATGTGATACACATTAATTAATACTTGTGAAATGTACATAAATGTGATACCAAACGTTGCAATATGTACTAACCACTTATCATTGATAATATGATAAATCCTAAGAAATACCATCAAGAGTTCATGGTGGGCTTGCGCCCCCGGCACGCATCGCCATCCTCCGCTCGTCGGCGTTCCGCAACAGTAGGAAGGGGCGGAGGAGGATTTGTTCCAACCGGCGGTGGCAGGGAATGATGGTGACCATGTCCCCCACCTCACTTTCTCGGCTGCCCACCGTTAGTGTGGGACCCACCCCTTGGAGATCGATTTCCTTGGTCTCGGTCTACAGGGGATGCGGATGCCGGCCACCCCAACGGCGGCAGGGATATTGTTTGATGGTGCTTCCACGCTAGCGCCGGCTGAGGATGAGTTTCTAGACCGATCTTGAATCAAGGATATACTCCTCTCAAAAAAATCAACCTAGCTAGTATTGGATGGGACATAAACTAACAACGAGCTTGTCTTGATTCGTTGTACTAGGTTATGTACCATCCAATATTAGATCTTTTATTGGACGGAGGGAGTCTTTCATAGTATCATTTCGTTTATCATTTCAATTCGTTTCGTTTCGTGTTTCAATCGTAGATAGCTAGAATGCTAGCAAAAATTGTCGTAGTTCATTTTCATGTTTTATCATAACCGAGGCTGGCTTGCATGCTCACAGAGTATGTCTCGTCCATTTTAAATCAGTTTGTCTCGAAACTAATACTATGATAATATTAATTCTTTGGTCCTGATATTCCTATATTCATATTATTCATGTTTCTATTTATGTTTGCAATATTGGTTAATTTTGACCAAAAGTATGTTTCCGAATGTGGATTTTTGAACCTGAGAGCACATGCTCCCGTCATTGCCTGCCCTATCCAAGGTCGACGATGGAAGGTTGAGCCTGACTACCGAAGGAGGGGGTAACATACTGAAACCAATCACCTGCGCTAGCTAGCTAAACGGACTGGTTTCGGAATTTTGGAGCAAAATTCGAGCTAATTTGATCCCAATATTACCAACAGTGGAAAAAATAATTTGTGAGAATAATTAATAATCCTCAAATTTCTTCATATTTTCTTGCTTCTAATATACCGTTATATATATTGTAACGCGTCAATATATAAACATGACTATAGTGATGACAAAATTGTCAATCTAAAATGAGCAAAATATATTGAATTAGTTCTCAGTACCGGCTTGATGAATCCTTGTTGCATCAAATAGCTATACACAACTCATTGGCATGTGACGCAGTTAACCACGACATCATGCAAGTACTATAGAATGCAGTAAATTAATTTCGTGTGCGTTCGACTTCTTTAAAAAAAAAAGGAGAGTAACTTCATTTCCTACTACATCAAATAAAGCTGTCAGAGAATTGTGCTAACATCGATGTATGGTACTGCGAATTGTGGTGATCAGCCCAAAAGGGGCCATCGACCACAATAAGTATAAGGATCATTTATAAGCTTAGTTTGTTAGAATATAATTGGTTCTATCTAGAGTTTAGCTTGGTTTTTTTTTTCTTTGGGTAGCTGGGGTTTTCTCCCATCACACTTAGTTTTTTTTTAAGTAACAAAAAAAATATTAGCTTTGTGCCATACAATATAAGCCGAGAATGCAAAACATTTTCATTATTAAATATGTATATACATGTTGTCGCGTTGTACTTGATATATACACCTATGTTCATAATGTTAACCATACATGTCTTAATATCAGATAAAAATTAGGTTCTTATTGTACGTGATAGTATATATATAGATGTAAGAAAGGTATTCCATCTTTTGTGTTGTTCGAAACTGTATATATAAACACATGACCACATACATTTACAGTTGAATAAACAAGAAAATATATATCGACTAATGAGTAGGAGATGTATATATATATTATGTGAACATGATTAACGCCTCTCTGATATATGTTAGTACATCCATGAAGAGTTGGAGAATCGATGGATGGCCGATGAAATTATTTATACGTACTACTTCCGTTCAGAATTGATCAGCATATAAGGTGTTTACACCAAGACCAAAGAAAACAAAATTGATCCATACTTCTTTTAATTAGTGTATCGATGAAAGAAAAATATTGTTTTGGTAAACGCGCAATGTACTGCACAAAGGTAAAACGATAAAGTACGTGACGCAATGCATGCAAACGTACGGTCCCATGCTCATGCATTCACCGATTCATTTTTACTTCGCATAGATAGAGAAAGAAAAGGACACTACGAAGAAGTACCAAATATGCTGATCATTTCTAAAAAATATCAACGAAAATTTATATGATAATTATTTATGAATGGAGGGAGTACTTAATTTCGTAGGGCAATTTAGTTAATTTGGGATTAGCATATATGTTTCAGGTGACTTTTTATCTCTAACCGCGTGAAGAGATGATCATATAGCTAACTTTAGCAATCAGTTTATCTGCTCTTAATTTGCTGCTTCATTTGCATTCAGTAGTGATCAGTTGTGATATGTAATAGTTAATAGAGATAATATTTGCACTTTTTAATTAAGAAGGGATTCCCATCCAATTTAATCCTACAGAGTCTGAGGACATCCCATCTATTTATAAAGGGCCCTAGATGTACAACACTAAACCACAAAACACACACCAGAGGGAGTACTCCCCCACAAAACACAACAGTCCGTGCAAGCATTCTGGCCACGAAGTCCACCACCATGGCTTCTTCAGGCAATGGAGCACCAAGTTTTCGGCCACCGCGCGCACCGGTACCTACCGGATCAAGGGTATATCGTTGTCCGGTGTGCCCCGGTCCTGTGATCTTGTATTCGTGCCAAGATCTTAGGAACCATCTATGTATAATTCACCCAAACGAGGCTGTAGAGTTGGTGACGCCGTTCATGCGGTACATGGAGGCTTCTAGGCGTGGGAGGGTCGGCCTCCCGCCACGGCCACCGACCTCGGCCCCAGTGGTTCCACAAGCACGGATGCCAACCCCAACGGTACAAAACTCGTTTGTCCCACTTCCTCCCAACCATGCCTTCTGGGAGGAATACCGCAAGGGAGGAAGCTGTCCTGTTGAGATAGACTTCTTCGTACCATCGGTCATTGTTGTGTCGGCGCTTGAGCTGGTTGCACCGGCCATGGTGAGTGGCTCAAATTTATCAAACTCAGAGTCATCTGAACTTGATATTCTGGTCTAGTTCCTTTGAAAGCTACGAGATCCAGAATTCATGTTAGCTCCCTGATTAGGGACATTTAGTTGTCATGTTGTAGCGTCCAGAAAATGGAAGCATGTATGTTTCCTTGATTAATTTCAATCATGTCATTTTTACAGATATAAGTATTTGTATCATCAACTTTGAGTTAAATCCAGATGAATAAATGAATCTCTTTCATGCATGTTTCCTTAAAAAAAAAATTCTAATTTGCTGTATATATTTAACTTTCGTTAAAACAGAAGACATATTCTTCTGATTAACTCTTCAGATCAGCATAAAGTCGATTCCACATAATTCTTCGTAAAAGCATGGTGATCAAACTAAGCACTTGAGCGGCCGTTTTAATTAGATCTAGTGACAAACAAATAAAAGTATATATATATATATATATATATATATATATATAATATATATATATATATATATATATATATATATATATATATATATATATATATAAGTATCCAAAATTGTATTGCATAATTAATTAATTGTTCACTGTACCTTGGGTCTTGCATTGTACCATCTCTTTGGAAGTTGGAACAAATAAAGAAATAAAAATAACTGCTTAAACAATTTTTTTAAAGATCATGGGCTACAAGTACATTTTAGTTGACAGTTCGAGTGAACATGATATCACATATGTAAATTGAATTCCATCTCAGTTTATGGCATGCATGAAAGAGCACAAGTTTCTGTTATCAATAACATCAAGGTAATAAAAAGCACCTCCCCTAATTTAAATTCTGGCAAATCTCCTGTCGTCGTTCTCCTTAAAAAAAAAAGTAATAAAAAGCACTTAGCTAGCATACTCCCAGTCTCGGCATAATTAGTCTGCTCTTTTTCCGTTATATACATATATTTAAGAAAAGTTTGCTCATGTCATTGTAATAGATAGCATTATGCAAGAATATAAGAAAGTAAAAGAAAAAAAAGAAAAGAAGCTAGACATATAAACACAGAGGGGTATATGGCAATAGATATTTGTCCGGTCTGAAGCAAGTGTTGTATAGTGTATAGTTTTCACCTCAAATTTATAAAACTAGTACCGCGTGGCCAGTACTCCAACTCACTGTTCAGTTCATGGTGAATATATATTAAATCAAGAACCAAATTAAATCACACGTAGCGATTTTTCACGGTCTTATAAAATTTTCACCATGCATCCATATCATATCTTCCTACTAGCTAGATAACCAACATCTCAAGGCTGGAGATAGATTTGTAAGCTTTATCCATATAATCGTCCATGAAAACTGTTAATTAATATGATATATCAATATATCTAGCTACAACATTACATGATATATAACTAGAACAACTCTAAGCAAATAAAAAAATGCTAAGAATATGACGGAGAAGTTCTTTGAAGAAAAAAGGCTACAAATTCCCTCAAAAAAAAAGAAGAAAAGGGGTAAGAAAGCAAATGTATAACTTAACGTTATTAACTTGAAGCAACATATATATATATATGGCACGTGAAAGTCACTTCCATAGTTTCATGAACAGAAAAAAAAATAGTGGACGCTCTGGTTTCACTTTCAACCATGTCCCTAAAGAGTTAGTATAACATTGTGTGTAATATAATACTGTAACTACAGGATATATATCATTCTCGTTACATTATATTACAAATGTGCATATCTTGTAATTGTCATGTATGATAAACTGAATTTTCACTAAAAAGAGAAAAAGGCACCATATTACTTTGGCTTGCATGTTCACGCCATTTTAATTTCCTAGTTTTCGGGTAAGTATTTATTTTTGTTTAGGGTATTCATTACCCATCACAGGTTGAATTCTATATTATATTACGATAAAATGAAGATTACTAACCTCAATTTATACCCTAGTTACACAAAGTAAATTCTGTTACGAGTAACCCGCCTTTTTCAGCTTTCTTCCATGATATCATAATAACATTTATTTTCAATATTGTTTAAAAGTTTAATTAGTATGCTCTTAATTGAATGTAACTGATCATCATTGATGCAACCATGCATAGTTTCTGGCTTGATGGTGCTAGAGCCTAGAGGGACATAGGTCCCATTCTTTTCTCAAATAAGAGTTAGATAAAGATTAAGATTTTCGTGGCACGCTTTTGAAACTGCTAAAGTGTGTGTTTCGTGCGAAAACTTTCTATATGAAAGTTGCTCTAAAATATCATATTAATCTATTTTTCAAGTTTGTAATAATTAAAACTCAATCAATCATACATTAATACCACCTCATTTTGCGTAAAAAAACTTAATCTTCATCTTCATCTCAGGAAGAAAAGAACACCACCATAGGGTGAAAGGGCTAACGGGCCAACGAGCACGTGCGGCTGCGACAAATGCTCCTTGACAACTCATTTTAGGTAACAATGTCCACACGTGCTCTTTTTTTTTCATGCAAGTTTATACACCCAAAGTGTGTATGCAAAAGAATATACATGAATATTTATGTACCAAAGAGTATACATAAAAGTTATTGCATACGGAAGTTTATACATCGAAAGTTTATGATATAAGGTTTATCATGGAAATTTTGAGTAATTTTTTGTGGTAAAAATTTGCTAACTGTATTAGCCCTAATTATACAATGACCTAACCACGTGGTTTATAGGTAGACATCTACATGATATGGATGCACAGTCACCACTGGATGGGCAGAAACCATGCATGCTCGCCCATAGGAGGGGCCATTGTTTCAGTTTATTTCATGTGCCTCGGGCCTCTCTAAATTAGGACTAATGTTAATTTTAATTTTGTGAATTGCGCGGGAAGGGAACTTCCATTGGAAATCTGATAATTACCTTCGCTCCTTTAAGGCCTTTTGCTAAACATTATTTTTTCTAGATTATTATTTTTTGAGCTGATTTTATTCAGAACCATCCTTTTGTGATTTTTTTACAACTTCTCCTAAACTATTCAAACTTAATGTTGTTTATATTGTAATGGATTTGATCATATATGATATATTTTTAAAAATATTTTAATTTAAATTGTAGATCTAAAATTTCAATTCCTTAGTGTTTTGTTATTTTTATTTTGTAAATTATTATTAAAGAGAAAAAAGTATGTAGTTAACACATTGAGGATTATGTAAAAGTTTCATCCAGTCATTGATTCAGTGTATATATATCTATGAGCTATCTCTCTCACTGCAACAGACCTCTCATCACCCACGGTCTCATCACTGATGGCTCAAAATTGTTGTTTGTAATGAGTCAGCCAGTTGTTACAGAATTATAGTCGATGATGTTTATAGTTATCTGTAACGACTCTAATGATGAGTCTTTACTGATGCAGAAATTCTATCCCAAAGAAGAAAAAAATCAGCCCCAGCCCATCACCATGGCATTGTCATCGAGGTAGAATCCACCAACCGATGTCATCCTCGTTGTTGTAAGCCAGATCCTTCACGCACCGTTGTCATCGAGGCTGGATCCAACGCGCGCTGCTGCTGAAGCTCAAGTGGCCCAGTATCTGCCGCTGAGCATATGGGAGCATGATGGAGGAAAAGGAGTCGCACTCCCCACCATTACCAAGGTTGGATCTCTGCTATGGCCTGCCATCGCCGAGGCCAGAGATCCATCTCGCCCCGCCATCATCAAGGACAGATCCGCCACTCCCTTGTAACCGTTGAAGCCCGATCCGCTGCTCCATCCAGTTGTTGAGGGCAGATCCACCACGTTAGAAGAGGAGTCGTTTCCTCATGTGTCTCACTTGTCGGGCACCACGCCGTCGTCGCTGCAGACAGATCTCTAGAGGTGTGGTTCGTGCGGTGATGTTGTTGGTCGTCCAGAGCTAAAGGATGGACAGCTGAAGAGGCCACCTGTTGTGGCAGTGTTTCTCTGCTGGACAAGCCGCCGCCGGACCCTAGCATGGGGCAGATTGCCTGACATGTTGGTGGTGCAAACAGGAGGGTGCAATTTCCACCGCTGGCCATGGGAGATGAAGGCATTCAGCTCTACACTGCCGCTGATCACCACCATGGACAAACATGGGGAAGACAATCATCGGATTCTGAAGGAAGAAGAAGATTCAAAGGTAGAAAGCGAGACTAGGGAGGGAATCAATTTTTATTATTTCTTTTTCAATGTATTGGTTTACATAGTATGACTCCCTTATATACTCCCCATATTCAAGCTCGCAGGCCCACGCAACACCTAGACTCGCCCAGCTTACATAGCCTTAGGCTCATTAGGCGAATAGCTTCTCAATTCATATCAATATCTTCCCTCCTAGGCGACACCACCCTAGGTTATCTACATTCTTCAAGTGTGACGAGACGGCGATCGGCGCTAGGGACGGGAAGGGAGCAACGGAGGCCTGACATAGTGAAGAGGAGGAGGAGTCGGCGGCGCTCCTTGCGTACTAAAAAAACACGAATATTTGGGAAATGACCTAATATCAAATAAATAGAAGGGTGAAGCTTTGAACTTAATTAGACCGGCTAGCCTACCACCTTGTGGAGCTAACCGGAAGATCCCTGAGTGTTTCTCTTGCTTACTCAGAGGGGAGGTGGCCCGGGCGGCTGCGAAGAAGGTGGTTTGGTGGGTGGAGAAGAAGACATAGTGAGGTAATGGTAGTTGCAAATACAAAGATGATTACTCTGTAATGGCTTAAAAAATTGACCCATTATAGATGTCCTTAGGTCATCTATAATGGCTCTTAAATAAGGAGCCATTATAGATAACATATATAACAGCTCAATATTAAGAGCCATTACATATGACCAACGCCATATGCCCACATCTGTATGAGGAGCCATTACAGATAAGTATCATTAGACATGTGTTATCTCCTACAGATATTTTTAACGATTGGTATAAACAGTAATTACATATTAGGTCTCTTTAATCCATCACAAATGACCAGTCAGATAAGTGTGTCTATGAATTCACAATTTGTTTTTGGATATCGATGTATTCTTCACGATCTTTTTAGGTCAATAGAATTTACCAATGCAGCAAAATTTGCTATAGGACATTAAAAAAATATTGTCTTTGCGGAGGGACATTGTAAGAAACGTATGGTGTCTTGTGGTAAATTATCACGTTTTTTAATGTACTCAGACAAATTCACTATCTTATAGTGTTCCTAGTAAAGATCATGTTTTTAAAGTGTCCTGTGACAAATTTTACCCATGCAGTACCACGTAATTATGTTGCAAACATTTTTTTTCGTGCATAAAATAGACAATGGCAAACATAAGTAAATTCATAAATAAAACAAGGGCGTATAAATACATTGTGTGTATATCCTGACTAGCTAACTTACAAGGGAATCAAGTGCATATCCAGCTAATCCATTCTCTTCAACATATATATGGCGTGCATTAACCTAGCGAGTAAGCGAGATTATATGGATGTCACCATTTAATTTAGACACACTGTTAATTAATAACGCTGCTTTGGCATGTGCAACATCAACCCCTGGCGTCGAAGATCACGAATCCTATCTCACATTAGACATTAATGTCTCGTCGAAACATTACCTGTTTCCTGTTTGAACATAGAGTCCTAGCTATATAAAGCCGGCATGCTTATGCACCTGAGCACCTCGCTAGCTAGCTAATGCTGCTTCACACCTCGGCGCCGTCACTCGATGGGCAGCACTGTCAGCAGCGTCAGGTTGAATGTTATATCCAGGATAATTGTCATCCTGAAATTCTTTTATGACTAACTAATGAAAAGAAGGA
Source organism: Oryza glaberrima (assembly GCF_000147395.1). NCBI lineage: Eukaryota > Viridiplantae > Streptophyta > Magnoliopsida > Poales > Poaceae > Oryza > Oryza glaberrima. The sequence continues at coordinate 28,659,422 of NC_068327.1, read as the reverse complement.
ACACATGAATTAAAATTGCGAGCTAGTAGAAGTTGGTTTAAATCAAAGCTAAACTTGATCAATGATAAGGGGGATACAAATTTTATTATGAATAGTGCAGGTATATAGACATATTTATCTGCATTTATTTCTTAATGGATAGGTTGTGCTTGTTTGAAAAAATAAAATATGGTGGCAGACACAACTTATATTAGGATAATTTGTAGACATGGAAACCCTAAATGTGTGCGATACACTTATACTTGGCCATAAACAAGGAAGCTTTAAATGTGTGCAATACACTTATACTTGGCCTTAGACATGGAAGCCTTATATGTGTGCAATACACTTGATCGATAAGTACTGTCTTTTAATTTTCATAATTTTGTGCATAATATTCAAAAAAATTTTAGGATTATTTTTTAAGTATCTAGATTTAGAAAAACTTATCACTTTTCAGGAAGGGCTCTCACACCCAACGATGGCATCCCATCTTTTTTTTTTAAAGAATAGGTCACCCGGGAGGGGGGGGGGGGGGGGAGAGTTTCCCCACCTGTATTCGCATTAAAAGGAAAAGGGAGATGAGTCATTTTACATAGCTATTACGTATTCAGAGATCATAGGGAGGAAGAAAAGAGGTCCTTCCAAGCAGAGACCACAAATCGATCATCTACCTTAAGCCTCTCTACCCAGAGTGTTGCATCCTCAGTACATTTCACTAGCAACCGATACAAGGATACAGTTTCATTTCGGAACACTACTCCATGACGATGATTCCAAAAGCAAAGGAGGTAGAAGACCTTGTAGTGTTTTGCTGGGATTTGCGCAGGAGGGAGTAGGGCAACTAGCTGCTTGGTCACCTGAACTTTCGAAACTTCCATCCGTCATGCAAAGGCAAAAACAGAATAAATGAACAAAATAAGACGAACAATGCATTATCAGCATAAGAACAGACATACATCGGTATGCTTTCTCGTTCGACAAGTACAAATTTTAAAGGCATCCGGGTGGAATGTTTCAAAAGTTTTTGCCATTTTTCACAAAGTGCACAGATTACACGTAGGCTACCAACGGTGATAAATACAAGAACAAGTGTAGATGCGATCATTGGGCGTGGAGAAAATCAAATAAGTCATTAAGGTAATATATATAATAATGTAGCAACAATTACTTCCCATTACAATGTCAATCATTATAATCGCTAATATTCAGTTACTTGTATGACAGTTCAAAGACAATTAGTAAATCAGTAAACTTAGTAAAACAAAAGAGGCAAACACAGACAATCTATCTCCTATATCCACATAAAGAAAAACCTTTCTAAGTTGGTATAAGAGTTCCACTCTCTGCACAAAGGACCAAACACGTCTGCGACAGCTAATAGAAAACCATCAGTTTAACTGCTAAATATTGTATAATTCTACAGTTGGGACATTTAGTAGAAAGCTTACATATCAACTTGAGTCAAAATAGTGTTGCTCAATCAGGTAATGAAACTGGGGTTTATTTAGTTCTTTTTACAATGACGCCACTGTAGTCAAAGAACTCCATGTCAGCACCAATTACCCTTCATTGCATATATAGCAGAATAAATGCAGAAAGCACAACTACTTGATCAAAACTTTAATAACTTGGATTCATCTGAGAGCAGCCAATACTATGCATTGTGAAGTCTGATTAATCATGGTACCAACATAATGTTACTTGTGGTTCGATGTCGTATCCAAAACAGCCAAGATTTATCATAGAAAGATCTCTGAAGGTCATTTATTCTTTTATAAATAATAGTGTTATTTCAACCTTTATGTGTCTAGTGTATCTACTGATCGATTTGTCGCAATGAGCAAATGCAGAAACAGTCTCTACTTAATAAAAACATCATCACATATTTAATAGAAACAATTGCACATTTCCGCTCCCCAAACATCCAATAATCAAATTTGCATGAACTATGTGGCAAGCATGGAACTATGAACCTATGACATAATCATGCTAAAAAACCAAATATCACGTTCTGATGTCATATCCGAGACATGGAAAAAAAAATTATCTGGCCTCCTGGAGATATCTCAGGAACCAATCATCGGCTTACATTATGCTACTTCCACTTCACAGCTTTGTTATAAAATCTGCAGATGGCAAGTGTATGAAGAAACAACCACGAGTTTATCTTTAATTTCAGATATGGTAAGAGGGGGAACCACATATTGTGCATGAAGTTACAAAGGAACGATGCAAATTACCTGATATGATGTTTCAATTTCACATGTATACTGCATCAGGAATTGCACAAGTAATATTTAGCATTGGGCAATTGTTTTATGCTATCACACTGAATACACAATAGCTGATTCAGAGATGCAAATGACTCAACCATTTGTTGAGACAAGACTGACCCCCTATGCTGATCCGAATATTTTCTGAGACGAGTAAAAACAAGGAAAAAGCTTCTTGGGCTAAAGAAAGGTATGCACATGTGCAAAACACCTATCAATCACACATAAACAGAAACCAATGCAATTAGCAATCACACGGTGGATTGAGCTGGCTACATACAGATGCATATACAGGTTTATCTGGAGCAGCATCACCCATGACACACCCCAGTTCCCCAGAAGTACACAGACAGGACTAACAGGCAGCAGAACACTATTCTGAAACAACCAGATGAGGTGCCTAGTTCAATCAGGAAAAGTGTTTCTCACACTCAGAATGAATGATCACCTCCATATAGTGGGCGGCACACATAACAGCTTGCTAATCTCAAAGGACATAAAACCAGGGTTTTTAAAAAAAAAAATGTCTACAAGGCCGCTTACATATACAAGGAACAGCCAACAGGTACTCCAACCTTGTACCGCTTAAGACACATAAGCGGCCGATTATACCGCATAAGCAGCCAGTTATGCTACATAAGCACTACAAGGTGGGGTAACCGAACGAAACCGCTTACCGCTTTTTAAAACATTGCATAATACTCTACAATCATTTCACACTAGCATGACAGACAATATAATGAATGAAGCATCTGGGGCTGCAAAATCTAGATTACCACTATGTTCACACTTTTCGTTGGCAATAGCATAAGCAAGCAGCTTCTAGAGAAACATTGTTTTTCTACTAAAATTTTCTTATCAATAGCACACGCAAGCAGCTTCCAGGGGAACAAGTGCACCCACAAAAAAGTACTACAGTACTACATATTAGCTGAGCAGCAGTAATTGTCAGTAGAAACTAACGCAAGCACACAGGTAGGCTGAGATGAGTACTACAGGTGCAGATACTGGTATTAGAATTGAAAATTTTGCATCATTCAGGACAAGATTGGGAAGCACAAAACATAATTCACAGCATATTTTAGTAGCGGAACCAGTCGGGAACGTCACGTCGCCTTCTTCTTCTTCTTCTACTCGGTCATGGCGGCCCCTTCCCCCTTCTCCTCCAGCTCCACACCCTTGCCCTCGCCCTCCTCCACCGGGGCCGCCGCCGCGGCGGGCTCCTCGACGGCCCTGTCCGCCGGGGCAGCGGAGTTCTCCTCGTCGGGGTCGCGCGCGGGGTCGGTGTTGCGGGTGAGCGCGCCGCGGAGGCGGTCGAGGAAGGGCTTGAACGCGGACTCCATGGTGAACCAGGCGAGGACGAGGCCGCCGGTCACGACCACCGCCGTCTTCAGCGCGTTGCCCTCTCGCTGCCCTCCTCCTCCTCCTCCTCCTCCTCCTCTCGCCATGGCTGCTCGTGGATTGGATTGCGATGGGACGGGTGGTGTGGGATGCTCTCCGCGCTCGAGGTTTGGGGGGTTTTTGTTGAGAGTGGGGGAAGCTTTTTTTTTTTTTTTGTCTTGCACGAAAGGGAAAGGCGAGACGAGGAAGAAGAAAGAAAGCGACGCGAGGAAGGCACGTAATTCCGCGGAAACGTGAGGGGCAAAACGGAAAAAAGTTTAGAACAGGACCAACGTGGCACACCGCTACCGCGAGCAAGACCAAAACCGTCGAAACGGGACAGCGACGCAGCGAGCAACGTGACGCGAGAGAGAACAACTTTTTTATTAAAAAGGAAAAAAAAACGGAACGGGGGATATGGAACAACGTGAAAGGAAAAGAGAAAAAAAAAAAAAGGAAGTGTCATTTCCCGACTTGGGCTGGGTTGGGTTGGGTTGGGCCCCAGCTTTCGTGCACGATCCATTTTGGAAGCCCAGGAGATTGGAAGTTTTGTAACCAGTTGGGCCTGGTTTTTATGGGCCAAAGTCCCGTTCCTTTCTCCATCGAAGGCTGGAGGAATGCACGAGCAAAAAGTACAGCATCGCCTAAATGAAACTGTGACACTCTCACCGAACCGCTAATTTTCTTGTGCTTCACAAGAGGACACTTCATGATGTAATACTAACACACATGGTGACAGATTCCGACCTCCTGCCTACCTGTTCAGTCGTGACACCTCACCTGTAATCTCCCTTTTTTTGTGAGATTAATTGTTAGATTCACCAGCTATTCTTGATCTTCATACACCAAACACATGTAACTACTCAAAGATGCTAAAATGATCATGGTAAAGAGAAAGATGGTAGCTCATTACAACGAGAACTCAATCTGAGCTGAAACTCTGCAAGATCATCCCAAGAACAAATAAACAAGCACCATATTTCATTAGCTTTTTATTTACTGCAGGAGGCAAAAGCATAAGGAATTTGACCGGAGACATTTACATCGCCCAACGAACTCCAAAAAAGAATTGAAAGAACGAACATACATTCGGCCTCTACATGGACACTAGATCTACACAAAAAACAGATCACGTAGTGAGCTACAGTTTTTTTTCATCATTCATCAAATTTACCGTGTAATTTTACATGTAATCGTAGTTGCATCTTCATCACCATATATTATATCAATCTCCCTGAGCTTCTTCTCCGTTTGGATCCCATGGAGACGGCGACCAAGAAAGGTCATGTTTCTCACCGGAGGAACATGTGTGAAGCTCTCAGTACGCCATGGCGGTTTGCCCGCTGTGGAAGCTCTGGGTGTAGTTGAACGTGGCCGCCGCCGCCGCCGGCTTGCACTGGGCCGACGCCGACGCCGCCGCCGCCGCCCTGTGCGTGGTGGGCAGCGAGTGCGAGGTGACGAGCCGCCGGACGCCGGAGCGCATCTTGTAGAGGATGTGGCCCCAGCTGCCCCTGCTGCCGCGGCCGAGGGCGGCCACCTCCTCCTCGTTCATCTCGAGGTCGGTGGCGAACCCGGGCTTCTTGGACATGAGCCAGCCGACGCCCCAGTCCCACCACCGCTTCAGCGGGCCGCCGGCGAACGCGCCCAGCGACGGCGCCGACTTGGACCGCCGGAACGCCCACTCCGCCGACGCGGAGGAGATGGGCTGGATCTTGTCGGAGAAGGAGGACAGCCTCTTCCTCAGCCCCATCAGGTGGCTCTCCTCTCCACCCCCGCCGCCGCCGCCGCCGCCGCCCTGGAACGTCGGCAGCTCGTCCTTGAGCGGCCTTGTCGGCAAGAACCTTGCCTTCTGGATGTTCTCCAGGATGGTCGCCATGTCCCAAGAAAGAGAAGATGAATGGAGGAAGAGGAGAAGGTCAGGTGGCAATGGCCTCCTACCTCTTCTTCTCCAGATCTCTCCTTCTCCTCTTCTTGAGAATGTGATGGCGCAATGTTTGTCTTCACAGCTGTGGCTGGACAGGCTGGTTTTATTCATGCAAGAGGGGTGGGTGGGGCCACGACGAGGTGCGTGTAGTTGAAAGCTTTGTGCTGTGCCTGTGCAGTTGCGAGCATGTTTACAGAGAGGCGAAGCGCCGAAGCCGGCGATGTGAACTGAACATTTTGGCTGTTTTGTTTTTGTTTTCTTTTTTTTTTTAGGCAGCTCAGATAAACTGGAGCCGTGTTGGCGAAATGATGGGTGGGTGGCAGCTGCCGGTGCGGTGGTGCTGCCACCGTGCCATGTGTGGGGTGGATTTGCTGGGTGCTTTGGGGCTTTGACATCCATGATGAATTGCATCCACCATGTGGGCTGTGGCGTCCTGCCTGCCTGCCCATCTATTTGACTCTCTTGCAAATTGCAATATGTTGGGTTGATTCTGGCCAAATCGATGCAAAGCTTCCCAATGTGGTGAAAGAGCACTCAATGATGTAGCGTGTGTCCTAGGATACATTATCAAACAGCATTGATGCTCTTCATAATCTACATTGAAATACCTTAAATTGTCTTTTTAGAAAACCTGAAACTGAAGGTTTTCAGTCCTTGTCTATCCCAGTGCGCAGTTTTTAAGTCCTTGTCTATCATAAGATTCCTACTCTGATTCTTCTTGGAGGGTCACAGTGTGATATACCTTTGTGCTCGGTGTTTTTAAGTGTGTTCAGTGTTCATAAGGAGGCAAATGTTTCCATTTGTTCTTGCTAGTTTCACTGGAGCCTTTTGATTATCACTAAATTTTCAGAAAGGAAAGGGTGTTGTGTGTTTGGTTAGCATCTAATACTCAAACAAACGGGGGAGACAGCTGCCGTGTCACCAAAAGCAAAAGGGTATATATCACATGAGAACATGGGGGGAGGAATCATCCAATGAAACATTTGCTCCTTCCCTCTTCCTACCGAAGCTGTTTGTCATCTTCCGGTTACACATAGACTTTTCAAGGCCTTTTCAGCAATTGGACTCTGCCTTCTCTACACAGGAAACAATCAAACATGCCGGCCATTGCAACCATCACAAACATCATTCTCAGACGATGCAAAACTGAAACTGCATGCCTACATTTCTCATCAACACAAATGCAACCGTGTGTCACGTTTTGTTCCTATGACATGTTTCTGCCCAATTCTTTCCAAGATCAGAGGACTTTGACCTTTACTTACACCATATATTCCTTGCGGCAACGTGCAGCGTTGCCAATTCATTCGACAGAAAAATCATCTCATACAGTCAAACCGAAGGGATCTGAAATGTGACCGGGAAGAAGCACGCGAGCCACACACAAACCGACGGATTGCGCGGCTGCAGTTCACAAGTCGTTCACAAGTCCAACTCCGATAATAACACTCGGGCCTCACCTCACCTATTCTTCTTTTCATTCGGTTGCTTCCTCTCGCCGCCGACACTGGCTTTTATTAAATGAAGGGCAAAGGTTGGTTGCGAGGTTGGTAGAAGAATCAGACGAGTGGAGGGGCACAACACAGCTGCAAGCCTGCAACAACTCATTTTTCTCATGGAAGCAGTTTAACTGACCTGTCGTCACTCTGCCATCAGGCTGTAATATGCTTGTAGTTCTTGGGACTTCCAGTTCAGAGGTAGGTAGATAGCTGCAGAGGAGGAACAAAGACCAATCCAAGAGTACTCCAGTTCTGCATTGGCAAAAGACAGGGTTTGTGCTGTATATGTACGTAACTGACAGGCAAGGGAAGCTGGCTTTTGTTCAGCTTTCCAATTATTGATTTATAGTTCAGTTTCAAAGCATAGGAGGTACAGTAGTATGGTATAGCCTCCAAACATATGCCAATTGTAACAATGACAACTTACAACTCCATTATGTTCAATTGTTCTCTCCAGTCCCAAAACAAATGCCATCTAAGCTAATGGTACAGGCTGCAACTCTAACAATGTGCTGTGTGGTTTGGCTTCATGCAAGATCGAAAACCATGGCTGAATACCTGAATACCTACTATCATAGAAGACCATGGGTTCTGCACACTCCGCTTCTCAAGACAGCAGAAGTCACATATGACTCGGAAAAATGAAGTTCCACAGCAGTTAAAAGTGCATATGCTGAGGCATTTCAGCTAGAAATTGCTGTTGAAGATTTCCTGACAAAGTGAAGGGAATAACAGCACAAATCTACTCTCTCATTCTCTTAAGCAGATACCGAAGAGAAAAGAACCCGAGCATGAATGTTTGCCAAAACCAACCTGTAGCATTCCTCGGGTCATACTTCTTTGCCAAGAACCAAGCATAAACAGCTTCACCAACGTGCAATGCAGTTGCTATCACAAAGACTAACCGAATCACCAACTTTGATCGGAAAACAAATAAATGGAGGTCAAGCACCCATTTCAATGGACCGACGGGTGGAAGGTAAGCAGCAGAAAACAATGCCAGCATGCCAATTGTTACAAACAGCCAAGGAAATATGGTTGGGCCATCTAGTTCTTTTCTCTTCCTCTCCTGCCAGTAGGAAATAGTTGCAGCCAATCCTTCTCGCGGACTCACCATAGGTACATAGCCGATTTCCTCTCTAGCTTTCAAATATGAAAAGTAGTGTGTAACACCCACCTGTCACAGCGAACTATCAACATTAGCTTCGACTATGGGTTTGACATTATGTTTATTCCCACTCAGCTATACAAATAGAATTGCAATTATGTAATTCTACATTTCTACTTGCCTAGTCAAGAAATTACTAAAGATCAACAGAAAATGATTAATTTATATATAAAAAAGGATAAAATAGCTGTAAGCAATACTGCACATCCATCATTACATCTTAGCACTATATTACGCTTAACAAGATTCAAACTCCTACCAAACAAATTAGATCTTATTACCCCTCACTCATCATGATTAACAACAGAGTTGCCGTCACATGAGAAGATAGTAACAGTGTAAAGGCATATTTCCATAATGGACTACATTAGGTAAAGTCATTGGAACATGATAAATAAGCCGACCTTGTATACTTCAGCAGGAAGGAGAAGAGGCTGAGGAATCCATTTACTATCCAACCATGGATAGAGTAGTGTATACATGAACACAAAAAATCTTGAGATGGCAAGGGCAACTGAGGTATCCATTCTAACTCGTGGAACTGTGTAATCCAAACTTTGAAATAGAGGACTGAGAAATTCAAAAGTATTGACAGGCGATCCTGCAAACAACCAATAGTTTCTTGATAAGAAAATGCAACATTTCTTTCAAATTACAAACAACAAACATTAAGAGCAATTCTGGTAAGGAATATAAGTGTAATTGCTCAAGTTGCTAAAGGAGTAATGGTTCAGTATTGAATGTAAATATATTCAACAGAGCATCCAGTAGACTCATTACGTATGATCTGTAAGCAATAAAAATTTCAACTCCCTCTAAAAGAAAAAAGGTTTCAACCTCAGAATAAGCAAAACAAATAAATAGCTAAAACGAGCTATGCAGTAAATCATTTTGAATAGATATCCTCAACAAAGACACCAATGCAGAACACAAAAGTGTAAACTACTGTTTTTTTTTATGGTAGCATTCAGCTTAGTAGTCTAGTGTTCAACAGTTCAGATTTATCAATATGACAAGACAAAAATAAAAGAGATATTGAACTATATGCCACTTCCTGTCAAAAGATGGAAATAAAATTCAGAACATAGTGCCATGGTATCAGAAAAGGTTAACCAGTAATATAGTTGCCCTACAGGCTAACTGCACTTACCATCGCATATGAAATATGCTTGACCAGCAGCTACAGGAATTCCCTTCCTGTCAGGAATATCATCTAAAAGTCCCATGCTTGCCAATATCAGTGCAAGAACAAGATTATCCACATAGACCCAATCTGACTTCACATTTGGATCCCCAATCTTGAAGAATGCTAATCCCAACTTCGCAAGGGATAGTATCCTTGGAAGATGCCGCTCTTCACCTGGACCATAGATAGCGGCAGGACGTATTGAGCATGTATAAAGACGACTGCTTTTATCACTCCTGTATAAAAACATCAAATCAGTAAGACAGCCTGTATATTACCAATGTTCAACTTAAGTCCCAAGCCAAAATGAAATAATTGGTGGTGGATCTCGACACATTGAAAGTAGCAAATACGCTCATCATAGGTGAAAACAACACATTTGAAGATATTATATGAAGGGTATCGGCCAACCCGGCAAAATTATATGAAGGGTATGTAAGTGGCAGATATACATGGCAATGAGGCAGACATAAGAATCATGGCAAAAATGGCTCAACTTACTTAGTTTGCCGGCCATTACTCTTCAGCACCAACTGTTCAGCAATTGATTTGCTACGCGCATAGGCATCAACATGGTCTTCAACGGGGAAATAAGGCAGCGCCTCGTTCCCATTGACAATCGGCTCTCCTCCAAAAACCACATTATACGTGCTTACATACACGAGCCTTCTAACACCATGCTCGTGGCAAGCGTCCAGCACATTGCATGTACCATTTATATTGACCTCGTCGGCTCGCCCAGCCCGTACCATTTCCTTCCCTGACATGCCATACGAAGCGAGATGGAAAACGCAGTCCACACCACGCAAAGCCTTCCCCACATCTTCCTTCTTTCTAACATCCCCTGCAACACAGGTTCACCGATCAGGTATTTGATAACTTAATTCGTGCATCGGAAATGCAGAGCCGACTGCAATGGACACACAAGTTAACAAGCTAACCAGGCAATTATGCGCGGTACATCATGGGTATTGTTAGTGCTACTAACTTGCTGTCACTGTGTTGAGAAAACAAACTTCAAGATTCCCTAACTACTCCAAGAGCCAAAACATATGTACTACTAGCTAATAGCACAGATGCAGTAGTTTACTCCAATTTCACACTAGTTCGCAACGAATCCGGAGGTAGAACTATAGCCAAGCAAAGCAGCGCAGCGCTAGCGCTCCAATGCGTCTTACTTCTAAGAGAAAAGTCAGTGACCGCGTCGATCAGTTACAGTGAAGGAAAGCCAAAACCACTGTAGTGAGGATGAACTCGATCGAGATGGCGGACCTTGGAAGAAGCGGACGCCGGCGTCGAGCAGCTGGTCGGACCAGGGGGAGGAAGCGCGGAGGTCGAGGGAGCGGACCTCCCGGGCGCCGCGGCGGAGCAGCTCGAGGCACAGGGCGGAGCCGACGAAGCCCTGGCCGCCCGTCACCGCGAACCGCACGCCCTCGATCCCCTCGTTCTCGCTCAGATGCATCTCCGACTCTCCCCCCCAAGCCGGCGACGCCGAGATGGGCTCGGTGGCGGAGAAAACGAGGGCGAGTGGAACAGTACGGGTCGCCGGCGACGGCGACCGCGCTTTACTACCTGTCCGGGTGGAGATCGTCGGATGGGAGCTCGAAAGGCCTATCTCTCATGGGCTCATGGGCCATGGCCCACGCGGAATGTTTTTTTCTAAAAAAAAATATAAACTAGCCAAGAGTTATTTTAAAAGCTATTTTTTAGCACAAGAAAATAGCCTTCCAAAAAAAATAGCCCTAAGTTGTTTGGATCAAGGGTTATTTTAATAGCTATTTGGCCTTTATGTACCTTCCTATGGAGAGAGATAGAGAGAAAATATATTTTTTCAGTGAGCCCCACCCGAAATAGCCCCAATTAGCACCTCTTGGGTAGGATAACTTTTTTTGGTGGGTTATTTCCAAATAGCCCTCAAATAGCTCACCATTTTGGATTTTTTTTTGGCTATTTGGATTATTTAAGGGAGGGCTAAAAAATATCCCTTGGATCCAAATAGGGCCATTGCCACTGTCTTTTAACATACGGCGTTATTAACTTTTATGCCATTCGTCTTATTTACAAATTTTGTGTAAATATTAAGATATTTTTGTCATGCTTAAAATATTTAATAATAAATCAAGTTTTAAATAAGACGAATGTTTAAACTATCTTAACATATTAACAGTATTATATATTTAAAAAGGGAGGAAGTAAATTGGAACGTATCATGTCTTTCATATCTGAAAATTTCATTGCAAATGATTGCATGATTGCGTCACTGTAGCAGACGCTGGAGAAAAGTAGTGGTGTGGATAAGATTTTTTAAATAAAAATTATAAACAAGAACTGGATGTGATTTTTTAAAGAGCGTGTCTGGGAAAATGAATAGACGAGAAATGTGAAAAGTGGCTGACAGATTTTTTTTTTTTTTTTGAATGACCTGAGGAGGAGAAAAGAGGGGAAATAAAATGTGTAAAATATAGGCTGACAATTTTTTTATTGACCTGTGGAGGAGAAAAGAGGGAAAATAAAATGTGAAAAATATACGGAAGAGAATAGACGAGAAATGTCTGCCGAGAAGAAAAAAAAATAAAACGAAATAATCAAGGTCCCACCGAGATTTGAACTCGGGTTACTGGATTCAGAGTCCAATGTCCTGACCACTAGACCATGGGACCATTTTGCTTAAAATTCCAAGCTGTCATTATGTAATGTGTGAACCATTGCTGTGCAGATTAGTGCTTAAGAGCTCCACTCCGAAGCATCCAGGAATTGCACAGCGTTGCTTAGGCCGATTCTTTCTTGTCAGGGCCAAATGGATTACAAGATCGCCTACAAAACTAGCTAAGAACCCCAGCCAGTGACGTTTTTGGTTGGGTAAGAAGCAATCTTGTAGATGTCACAGACTCCCTCCGGCTTGCCGGTGCCCCTCCTGATCCTGAAATACCCTTGCTCTCCCCAGTTCTTGCCCCACGAATTCTTCATGATGATGTAGTCCTGGCCGTAGCCCACGGCCGTCAGTGCATGATCCGGTTGAATGCCACATTCCCCATCAAAGATCCCCTGCATCCAGTATTCAGATACACCCATTTTGTCAGTTTAATGTTTTTGTGCTGATCTGTACTGTATCATGGTGAATGAAGATTGAAGAACAGCTGATAATTTTGCTTACCCCTTTGTAGAACTGAAAGTCTCTGCTCCCAGCTGCTATCCCCACACTGACAGGCTGATGAGCCAGTGCCTTCAGTAGGCTTGCCTCGCTGTTCTCCGGGACATCCTCGTAGCCAGTTATAGTGATGACTTTGGAATGAGGCTAACCACCAGTCATCAGTTCATCACGGCAGATAAATTCAACTGTTAGAAATCCTGCTAGATCACTACATGTTTTTACAGCTGAATTACCTCTGAAGAAGAAGTGGTTTTCATGTTTCTACCTGCTTTTCTCTGCAGTAGCCTTCTTCCATGAGGTATGGGTAGTCTTCCTCTGTGTAGATCCCCTGGTTCCCCATTATGTATGCGAAGGCGAAGTCCATCAGCCCACCTCGACAGCCATGATTGAAGGTGTTGTCGCAGTCCATCAGTTCCTGCTCTGATAATGATACCAACTTGCCGGTCACAATCTGGTTTATACCTTCAACAGCTGCCACCGTTGAAAAAGCCCAGCAACTTCCTGCAATAGACCATTTTCTCTTACAGCATTTTCATGGAATAAATTGCATCATACCATACACTATTTCAGAAACAGAGTGTGTGCACTTTCAGTTTCAGGCATTGAGTATCGATGCAATGAAATAGATTGTGCACATTTTCAGGCATTCAGCATTAATATGCTGAAATAGATTGTGTGCAGGGATTCAGTATCACTATGCTGAAATAGATTGTGTGCATTTTCAGGCATTCGGCCTCAATATGCTGAATAGATCGTGTGCATTTTCAGGGATTCAGTATCACTATGCTAAATAGATCGTGTGCATTTTTCAGACATTGAGCTTACCACATTCTCCTTGGTTCTTGACCGGTGTCACTGCTCCCTTCTTCCTCCAGTCCACTGCCCAGGGCAAGTTAACGGCGTTCGCGTACCTGAATGTTGTTGAACCATGTGTCTGAGCATCCCTTCTTGCTAACCCTGGCTTCAGTCCCAGGTAACTGGCCTTGAATTCTTCATGTGCAATGTCAGCAAACTGATTTAAGCCGAGCCAATAGCTGCCATTTCTCCTGTTCGTCTCCACAATGTGCCTCAGGTTTCGCTTGAAGATCTCATACCTCTTGACCTTCTCCTTTGGGCTTGCATAGATCTTGCTATGTTTTACTGACCATGATGTGAAGAGACCAACAAGCTTATTTGGCAATGCAAGATCCTCCTGCGAGTATCCGACAACGGAAGGATCATGGTGACTAGCAGTGGCAGAACGTGCCACAAAGCCTAGCAACAAGAAGAGCATGGAGAGCTTGGAGTCCATGGCAAGAAGGCTATTGTTTCCTGCCATGGCATGCCTAGAATTCATGAACACTCTTTATAATGACCAGCCATGTTTCTTGCAAGTAATTCACTACACCTGAAATCTGAATACCTGACAAGGGCCCTTCTGGCTCAAGCTGTGAAGGAGTGGTACTAGTACCTTGCTTTATGAAGAAGCTGCAGTTGCAGGTATACTTTTGCTCTATAGTTTATTCAGAAAATTGCTTGATGTATTACTTTATTGTTCTATTGATGACCTCTTATCATGTTTGAATTTTGATTTATGTTAAAATAGAAGTTTCTTATGCTTGCAGCCTTGCAAACCTCTGAATTGGAGATAACTTGCTCAACCATGCGAAGCAGGTGCACAGGCAGCAGTGGATTTTTGGAAGGATGGACAAGTATCCTTTGCTTATCTGCTCAAGTCATCACCAAACGGAAGTACACCAAACTATTCTATTACCAGATCAACCAACCATTAGTATTTTCCCAGTTCGAGCTTGGTGTACGTGCTCATAGGAATGCAGAATTGGCTGGGATGAGATATCTAAAAGAATATAGAGAAAGAGAAATGTCTTGAAAAAAAGAAGCACCATGGGAAAGAAAGAACTAGAAAATAGACGCGGCTTTGCCGCATAATAGACCTGCCAGTATGAAATACTCCATCCGTTTCATATTGATCATCATTTAACACAAATTGAATTTTTCAAATTGATCATCAAGTTATCATAGCCCCTTCGTTTGACGTGTAATATTATTGCATTTAAGCATGAAAATTGAGTATGCATGCATGTATGTAGGAATTCGAGGTAGTAAAGCTATCGTTTCTTAGAGCAAGTTTAATAGTATAGTCAACCACTGACTTCAAATCATCTATAGTCAATTTAGTAGAAAATTCATATACTCCTATAAACATTACTACACAATTTATACTTGGTCGCACCTATCATACATACATGTATCTTAGAGTCTGTGCTACAGCTGGCTACAAATATATAGCCCACTGCTCTTCTCTCTTCTGTTTTATCTCATCGAAATGTGTTTATAATTGGACCTGCTCTTATGTATGGGGCCTAAGAGGAGTTAAAGTGTGCATGTTTCTTGATTTTTCCCTACCACATACTCACATTAAATGAAATATAGGAAAGTTAATACTTTTTTTTGTCTTGGTGAAAAAGTTATATGGTAATCAATATGGAACGGAGGGAGTAAATGATATGGTATGATAAGTACACTTAATTTCTTTATCTATTTAATGCCTGAAATTATGGAAACTATGCCATTTTATTCATATATTAATTTAAAGCAGCGAGACATTGAATTCATAGACATAAGTTGGAAGTCGAATATATGCGCACAAATTCCAAATTCCAACGAAACCAAAGTAATGAAACTACTTACTCCCTTCTTCTAAAAGTCTAAAACTTATTCCATTCTTTGGTTTTTCCAAAAGTTTAAGTCCTATTTATAGTCATTATGTTTTAAATTAAATTATTGATCGGAACCCAATAAACCATTTTATTACTTATTGGTTACATGTTTATTGGTTTTGTCACATTGTAAATAAATTAATTACTCCTTGGTCTTGGTGCCAAAAGAAATAATTCCTCCGTCCCAAAATAAACTTAATTCTTGGGGTTTTTGTGTCTAACGTTTGATCGTCCGTCTTATTTAAAAAAAATATAAAAAATTTTAAAAAGATAAGTCATGCATAAAGTATTATTCATGTTTTATCATCTAACAATAATAAAAATAGTAATCATAAAAAATATTTCATATAAGACGGACGGTCAAACGTTGGGCACGAAAACCCAAGAATTGAGTCCTTTTGGAATGGAGGGAGTAGGTCTTAGACTTTTGGATGGAGGGAGTATTTTCATTTTATCTCCTGGCGGAGCTAAAAAGATTTTTTGAGCCCAAGCAAACTATACTTCTAGTATTTGTTATATAAATTTCATCATCAATTCATTCAATAACATATAAATTTAATGAAGTTTTTGTCGGTGAGTTTGCGCGGCCGCCTGCGATAGCCAGGTGTGGCTTCACCCCTGCCTCCACATGTCTGTAAAAATCAAGAAAATCCTTTTTAAAAAAATGATTTTATCTTCTTATTCTTTAAACATAACGTTCTAAAAGTGCATAACATTAAAAAATTCTATTTGCACAATAAAGAAGAGTAAGGAATAAATTATTTGTTTGAAAATTTGGAATTGCGTTGAGCTCAAGCTAAAGCAAAAGATACTGGTACCTCCTTATTCTCTTCTACTACTTAATTATATCCTGGATACTCCCTAAAAAAATTATATCCTGGATAAATGATTGTAAAGAGGCCTTATCTGCCAATTGCAACTTGTATGTGCAGCCGAACTGTGGTCCCCACCGTTTGTTTATTTTCTAATAAGCCAAAACGGTTTATTAGAAAATAAAAATGAATTTGTAGGTAAAACTTTTATAAATGTATTCTTGGTGACTTAAAAACCAATGTTGAAAAAGAAACTACGTTGAAAATATCTCAAAATCAATCTCAAAATTAAACTTGAAAATTTAAAATTTGGCTTTTTCTTTAGCTGATTAGGCCATCCGATAGGAGCCTGTAAGTGTCAACTGAGAGCACAATCAAATGATATAATAAGATCTTTAGTTTTTCTCCCCCACACTGTCTGAATGTAATGCTCACTGTTTTTTCATTTAGATGGCAACGTCATGCAAAAAATCAGAGTCGTCCGTCTGTACATTGATCTAGCCGTTCGTACGCTGTCTTCATTTGCAGGCTTGCAGCTAAATAAAGTCATATATATTTTTTTTTCCTTCCCAGTCCCCAGTCCCCGCTCCTAGTCGTCGACGACTCCGCTGCTCTCCAGTCTCCATTCCTCAATCTGCTCCTTGCTCCTCGGCGTCTCCATCTTCGCCGCGGTGCCGCTGCAACAACGGACAGTATATGGCCTCCTTTGCAGGAAGTTCGATGGCGCCTGCGTCTACAAGATCGAAGTAGCGCCGTCAACATGAGCGAGCAGAAGTCTGCGATGCGCTCCCTGTCCTCCACCTCATGCAATCCCTCCTGCTCCTCGGGCCGTCGGCGGGTGGTTCGCCGCGGCGTCATAGCCGTGACGTGCAGGTGACAGAGGATCCGGCGCGACGCCACCACTTACCCGTGCACGCCGCCTCCTCTCCTCCACTAGCTAGCGCCCCCTCCCTTCTCCTGATCCGGCCTCCGGGTCGACGGCCACCACCGCTACTCTTCTCTTCATTGGGCTCAATGGATCTTGCCGAAGTTTGTATCGTCGACGGCTATCGCGTGCTTGAGGTGACTCCTGCAGCATGGCGACAACCCCGCGCGTCAAGTAAGGGCAGCAGCATGGCGGCGGGGAGCGCAGGGGAGGGCAAGGTGGCCGGGTGGTGGTGAAGAAGACGAGCCCGCGCCTTGAGGGAGGACATGAGTGGGTGGTCCGCTGCGGCACGCGGGTGGCGGAGGATCCGGTGGGCGGCGAGGCGTGCATCGGGAGGAGGGATGGGTGGATTAAGGGTCGAGCGCTTTTGCGAGAAAAAATCAAAGCTTCGTTGGTCCATCGCAGTGAACTTTCGGAGAGCAAGGAGACACATGGCAGATTTTCGGGGAGGAGAAGCTTAATTTATAGGACGCCACATGGCCCAATCTCTAACCAGGGATAGAGCCCTGAAATCGCTATTAGAGATGAGCATTAGAGCAAGTTCAATAGTATAGTCAACTATTAGCTCCAATTTATCTATAGACAATCTAATAGCTCATTCATACAATAGTTACATACTACCCTATTAATACCTGGTCCTACCTGTCATACACACATTGCGTCTTGGAATCTGTGCTATAGCTGACTACAAATCTGTAGCCCGCTGCTCTTCTTTCTCCTTATTTATCCCCTTAAAATATGTTTGCAGCTAGCTTATAGCCTGCTATTGTACCTGCTCTTATAGAAACACTCGGAAGGTCACCTCATGTGACTACCCCATACTTAGGCATTTTTTACGTTTTTAATCCCTGTGAATACGTCTTAACCTCAACCGAATAAATAGTATTTTAAAGATATCACTATGCGTTGTTTAAAAAACAACACTATGCCGATCAATTAAGGTTTTGGTTCAAATGGATTTTTTTGCGTATTATTGAGGGAGATTATATACATATTAACAAGATAAATTAATAATCCCTCCTTCTATTTATATATATATATATATGATGTTTTTTAGTTAAAAATGAACTAACCAACTTCATATATAAGTGGAAGGATGGAGTAATTTGAGAAATAAAATTTAGAAATAACCTAGAGCAAGAGGTACGAACAAAACAATAAAAGATTTGTTTTTTGAGAATTTGTATTTGTATAAGCATGGAGAATATATTGGTATTTGTAAAAGCATGGAGAAAATAATCATTGGCAATTTTTTAAAAGAAAAAGTGAAAAGAACAGGGCCTAGACTCAGGTTTTTCCATCGTCACGGACAATAGAAAATCTTGGCTTATTCCTAGCACTAGGTTAGTTTTAACCCAATATATTAATTAATTCCTAACTAAAAGTGATACAATGTTTTATCCTTAAGGCCCACTTAAATTATCCTCTGAATTATTACTACATATTATCTACCTGATTATGTGAAAAATAAACTTAACAAGTGTCACGCCCAGAAATTTAGCACAAATTTCTAGACTATTCTGTGTATTAAATCTCTGTCCAGGACCAGCCAGGGTACACAAAACGACAAGTAATATACAGTTCCAAACGTAAATAAAGCGTAAAATACTTACAGAAGAGGCACTTAGTCCTCACACCGAAACAAAAGCAGCAACAACGGAAAAAGGCGATCCTAGCGGGGCTTCAGCTCCACTCCATATGCAAAACTCAACTGGGGTCTGAGCCTTGGTCTTCTAACTTCGTCTTCAGCTCAGAAGCACTGCACTTCTGAAAAGGGAGAATAATAGCAAGGCTGAGTACAACCACCGTACTCAACAAGCCACACCAATGATGCAGACGTGCAAGGGATACAAGGACGGTTTGTGGCTATTTGCATAAAGGCGGTTGTAAAACATTTTATTGAGTAAAACAGTAAAATTGTTGAGTAATTAAAGTAACATTAAATCTCCACTGATCAACGCTACCCCACGTTGAACAGGCCCAACCAACCCACCTGAACTACAGTGCATTGAGTCGATTTATTAAGGTAGGACTAATCACGGTGAATCTGGTCGACCGCCCATAACCGCAGGCACGGCTATTCGAATAGTTTTACTCTGATCAGAGGTGTACAACTGTACCCACAAGACACAGCCCCACGACACGTTTCCGTGCGCCGACATGCCACCACGACATACCGGAAAGAGGCCGTGACAGGACCCTTCGCATAACCCCCTCTAACCAAGCACACCACACCTCAGGTTTCACCCCCACTCCTCGCAAAGCAGCAGGCAGTCCCCTCTCGTGCCTAGGTGAATCCGGAAGCCGCATAGGCCGTCGCAGGGCCCATCCAAACTCCATCACGCCCACCCTTGCCTGAATGTGTCAGTTAGAGGAAAGCTACACTACAAGCCCAGCTGTTGCCCACGCTGGCTTGTGGAAAGTACGAGGAATTCTTCCAGAGTTTCCCGCGAACCGGTCCTTAACTGCCATGGGTGCGACTAGCAAAACCATGCACCCACAGCCCACCATTCAGTCGCATTTTAGTTGGATAATTACGACCATGAAGCATGACCAGATGTCTCGAGCATGCAGCTCATTCTGATACTAAAAAGGTCTAATACTGTAATTATCCCGTCAACTGAGCTAGTGGTAATTAAGCATGGCTAAGCATATAGTTCTAGCTAGGTCACATAAGTAACATGAGCTAGTTTATTTATTACCCAGGGTTGACAAAGGACAGATATCAAGTAAACATGGCACAAGCGAGCAGATAGGTAATACCCAGATCCCATGTAATTAGCAAAACATGCATATTTATTTGCAAACGGTAAAACATTTATAAATTGGGATCAACATGCTCAAGGGGAATGTGTGACTTGCCTTGCTTCTTCAAACAATCTTCCGAACTCTTATCCTTGCGAACGCGAACTTCCGAAACGACGAATTCTACACGCTAGCACGCAAAACGAGGAAAAACTCTAACAAAAACCAGGGAAACAGTACATAAAAAGCAAACAAACATGTAGAGCTCAATTTTAAATGAATTTTGCAAGTTGAATGGCTCAATTCGGAGTTCGAATGAATTAGATATGAATTTTAGAAGTTTTGAGCCATTTAAATGAATTTATAGAATTATTAATGAATTATTGCGCAATTAAACTCGATTTATGACGTCACCGAGAGGGAAGGGGTGGCGCCGATAAGCGGGACCCACCCGTCGGTGACTCAAGGGCTTCGGCCTACCGTGGACCAAGTCCACGGAGACACGGGCTAGCGCACCACGTGGTGCCGACGGAGCACCGACGTGGCGGCCACGTGTGCGGACACACGGGCGGCCCGGATGGAGACCGAGGCCGATCCGACGGCCCAGATCGACCGCGGCTGGGACCACAAGGAGGCGGCAACTGGCAGCGCGCGGGCGCGGAGAGCGGCGGCGACGAATCGGCCAGACGGCCACCGGCCACTGACGGCGAGCGGCGGCACGGCAAGCAGCGGAAGGGAGCGGGGAGGAGAGAAGGGATGCTCACCAAGGCGGCGACGGCGAGACGGCAACGGGGAAGCCAGCGGCGGGCTCCTCGGGGAGGCAACGGTGACGGCGGTCCGGCGGCGTTCCGCGAGCGGGAACCGGCGGACGGCGGCTGCGAGGACATGGGGAATGCAGTGGTATGGTTAGGAGGATGGGAGAAAGCGTGAAGCAGCGGGGAAAAACCGGCCGAAGGAGAAGGAATTAGGGGAGCTCACCGGCGCGCGAGGGGAGTGGAACTCCGGCGGCGGATTTCCGGCGAAGAGGGGCGGCGGCCGAGGACATCCTCGTCTTGGCGGAGCCAAAGGAGGCGACGGCGCAGGTCAGCGTGGACGGGACCGGCGGCGAAAGGCGGCAAAAGCAGCGGCGGCCTTGGCTTGCAGTGGAGGTGGTGTTTGGGAGCCATTTTGGTGGAGAAGAGTGGCGGACAGGCTTGCTCTCGCGGCGGCGCAGCTGTCTGCGGTGGTGGCAGGGTGCGGGAGCGGCTCAGGCGGCGACGGCGTGCGGCTGGAGGCGGCTGGCGGTGATGTAGCTCGGGTCGGCGGTGGCGGTGGGGTTCCGGTGACGGTTAGGGGAAGAAAGGTGGGGGCCGGGGTGCGGTGTGGAGCGGCGATGCCGGCGGCGCAAGCGGCGCGGAGCGGGGACGGTGGGAGCGGCGGCTAGAGGCGGCCGGAGCTCGCCGGCGACGGCGGAGAGAGGTAGCAACGCGGGGAGAGTAAGAAAGGGCACGGGGAGCTCGGGCGAGGAGGGGAAACGGAAGAGGAGAGCACGGGGTGCTTTATATAGCGCGAGGGAGCAACGGGGAGGCCAGGGAGTGGCGAATTTGGGGTGGTAACGGCCGGCGACGTGGAGGTCAACATGCGCGGAGTGGGGACTCGATTTGGCGCCGAAAATTGGGGAAAAGTGGGGGATTTGGTGGAGGAGGTGGAGGGAAACCGATTTTATGCGGTTTGGGCGCGAGGGCGTGAGCGGGAGGACCCGGAATCGGCGGCGACGTGGGCGGCAACGGCCGTCCATGGCGGCTTCTGCCTGGGAAGCCGAAGGTAGAGGAAGGGCCTGACAGGTGGGGTCGCCGGGCCCACCTGTCGGGGAGGGAGAGAGGGAGGAGAACCCAGGGGGTTATTTAGACTTTGCGCGAGGGGAAGGGGAAACGGGCTGACGGCCCAAGAGAGGAGAGGGGAGGCCAGGGAGGAAGGGAGAGAGGGGCGCGGGCCGCGGGAGAAAAAGGGGGATTGGGCTGGGAGCGGCCCAAAAGGGAGAGAGGAGGTTTTTAATTTGTTTTTCATTTTATTTAATTGGTTAAATGAACTTTGTGCTATTCAAATTATTTCTTGAGCTCCGAAAATTCGCGGGAAATTTCAGAGAGTATTTTAGGACACAAAGAATATTACAAAATATTCTCGGTCAATGATTTTTAAAGAAAATTTTTAATTCCCTCAATAATTCAGTTGATTAAATTGCTTTAAATATTATTTAATTTCTAGAAAATACATTATTTAATGATTTTTAATCCCAAACGAAAATCGGGGCGTTACAACAAGTGGTATGTAACAAGTCGACCAGGCATTACAGTAGAGGAAAGTATTTTGAAAAAAAAAACATGTACCAAGTAATATGTGTAATAATTTGATGAAGTGGCAAAAAGAAAGAAGACATATAAAAGTGGTACTCAACAATATTTACAGATTCAAAAAGGAGTGTATAGTTTGTCTGACAAATTTTTTAAAGTATATGGACACACATTTAAAGTATTAAATATAAACTAATAATAAAACAAATTACAGATTCCGCCTGTAAACTACGAGACGAATCTATTAAACCTAATTAATCCGTCATTAGCAAATGTTTACTGTAACAACATATTGTCAAATCATAGCACAATTAAGCTCAAAAGATTCGTCTCGCGATTTACATGCAAACTGTGCAATTGGTTTTTTTCGTCCACATTTAATATTTCATGCATGTGTCCAAACATTTGATGTGATGGAAAAGTTAAAAATTTAAAGAAAAACGTTCGAATCTAAACACGGCCTTGATAATATTATGGGCTAAAAGTTAGCCTGCGCACCAACGAGAGCGCTCATTTTCTAGTCTACTAATCTCAAGCTGGCCCTTGTGCCAGAATTTGATTGGTCCACGTGGCTTAATCAATTGTGAATGAATTGGTGAATTCGAGGGGTCTTTCGTTGAGAAAGAAAATGAGGAGACTCCTTCGGCTCGGGCGCCCGATAGGAGAAGATTAAAGTATGACGTCAACACCGATTTACGTGTAAAACTACTTTAAACTGGTTTTTCTCTTAAATTAATTATCCAAATCATGATCCGATTGCACCATTAAATTCGTTGCAACTGGGGGCCGTCGGAGGCGGACAGCTTGGCACTAGTGTCAACAGGGGTGGAGCAAGGCTTGCAGTCGGCCATACCAGCACGGTCCAAGATATCGATACAGTACTGACACTGACTGAGATGAAGTCCGGAGGGCTGTCGGCTGACGCTCACACCCAGGAAGTGATGCAGGCTGCCTAGGTCCTTCATAGAGAACTCCGCCTAAAGGGCCGTGATGGTCCAACGGAGGAGAGCCGGAGAGGAAGCCGTCAGAACAATGTCATCCACATAGAGCAGAAGATAAACAAGCTCGGAGCCGCGACGGAAGATGAACACCGAAGTGTCAGACTTGGCCTCGATGAACCCCAGAGAGAGCAAAAAACTGGCGAATCGGCTGTACCAGGCACGGGGGGCTTGTTTCAGGCCATAAAGTGACTTGTTGAGCTGGCAGACCATGTCGGGCTTGGCGGGATCAACAAAGCCAGTAGGCTGGGTGCAATAGACTGTCTCCTAAAGAGTGCCATGAAGGAAGGCGTTCTTGACGTCCAGCTAGTGAATGGGCCAATCCTTGGAGACAGCGAGGCTGAGCGCATGCTTCGTTCCTTAAACAACATTGTGCGCTCCTTGCTCTTTCAGGCCAGCCTTCCAGGATCTTTTTGGGTTGAGGCTCTCCATACCGCCACACACCTCATCAACCTCCACCCCACTAAAACCCTCCAACACCATACACCGTTCTTCGCGCTTTATGGTGCCCACCCCTCCTACTCACATCTCCGAGTGTTTGGTTGTAAGTGCTATCCTAATCTTTCCGCCACCACCCCACATAAACTTGCGCCACGCTCCGTCATGTGCATTTTCTTAGGATATCCACACAACCATAAGGGGTACCGGTGTTACGATCCCGTGTCTAAACGGGTCTATATTTCACGTCATGTGGTTTTTGATGAGCATTCTTTTCCATATGCTGACTTGTCTACACATATCAATGCTACTGATCTGGATTTTCTAGAGGATTTTGATGCTACAGCACCAGCGCCGATCAGGCGAGCTACCTCTGTCAGGGAAACTCTCTCCACGCCACAGCAGACGGCTAGCCCAGCATAGCCGGCCTCCCCGGCCGGTTCTCCTGCTCCTAGATCGCCACGGTCCGCCCAGCACGACCCACGGGCATCCTCACCTCCGGCCGACTCGCCATCGACTGGCTCGCCTTCGACCGCCGGCTCACCCCTGGCCGACTCGCCCCTGGCCGGCTCGCCATCAGCTCCTGCTGACCACACTGACGGGCCTGGCTCGGCTGCTTCCTCGTCGCCCGGCTCCGCCACGTCGCGTCCCGCGCCGACTGCATCGTCTACCGCACCTACAGCACCGGTGCCACTACATCTCCTCCTGCCACCGACTGGCGCGCCGACGCGCACTCGCAGTGCTCGCCTTCCCGGAGTCCGACCACCTCCGTCACAGCTCGGCGCCTCCCCCGTCGACAACGTCCACGGCATGACTACACGCGCCAAGGCCGGCATCCACCGCCCCGCCACAAGGTTCAACCTTCATGCGGCTCCGCTCTCTCCTGTCCCGCGCACTTATCGCGCCGCCCTCGCCGATCCATATTGGCGAGCAGCTATGGAGGAAGAGTTCGCAACTTTACAAGCCAACCGCACATGGAACCTCGTTCCACGACCTCCTGGTGCCAACATCGTCACCGGCAAGTGGATCTTTCGCCACAAGTTTCAGGCCGACGGCTCCCTCAACCGGTACAAGGCACGTTGGGTTCTTCGCGGCTTCACACAGCGCCCGGGTGTGGACTTTGATGAGACATTCAGTCCAGTTGTGCCGAGGTTGCCGAAGGTAGGACATCCGCCGAGAAGGGGTAGAGGTCGCCAGAGCTATTGCACCTGGCGATCTCGATCTTGGTGTGGTAATCCTTCACAAAGAGGCCAAAAGGGTCAAGACTGACAGAGCACCAGTTATCACGAGCAAAACGACGAGCAGAAATAAGATCTTTGATAATGTGTGGAGCAACTAAAACATCATTAAGCAAAAAGGAACGCTGCGGGTGATGTAAATAGGTGGAGCCAACACATGAGATAGGAATGCGAGAACCGTCACCAACAACAATATGAGTGGGAGTGTGAGGGGATGGGCGAGAGAGACTAAGGGTACCGGCGTTCGAGGTCATGTGGGACGAAGCACCTGAATCTATATACCACTCATTGGAGGTTGGAGTAGCCAGCGTGGTGGTGTTGAAGGATGACGCCAGGGCTTGTGGGTCCCACTGAGAGGGGCCGAACCACTGTGGTGGTGGCGGCGGCACGGCTGTTGGTGAAGGCGGCACCACAGAGGGAGGAGCACCGTACATGGCTGGTCCTGGGCCGGCCTGGGAGCCCATGTAGCCAGATAGCCCAGCCACGGCAGAACCTGCAAAAGGAGAGCGAGCCAGGCCGGGAGCAGGGCCGAGCAGGCCGGGAGCGTGGTCGGCCAGCTGGATGGTGCTGGCCCACGGGTGAAGCGGAGTCGGCCATGGGACGGGCGCGCGCTGGGCCGCGCCGGCGCCCCCGGCTGCTTGCGGTGCGGTGCCGCCGGAGCCGGAGCCGCTGTTGCCACCTGAGCCGCCAGTGCTGCCGGAGCCGCCGCCGGTGTTCCCTTTGCCCTTGCCGCGACTGCGACGGTTGTTGCCGTTGCCGCCGGAGCCGCCGTTGTTGCCGGAGGTCTTGCCGGTGGTGTTGGCGACGAAAGCGGACGCAGTGCCGGTGCTAGTGGAGGAGCCGCCCTTGGTGATCTCTGCGAGGAGAAGTTGAGAGCGTGCCTCCATGAACGTCGGGAACGGACGCTGGAGAGGGATGATGGTCTGCAAGTTGTGGTACTTCTCGTTCAACCCGCGCACGAAGTTGAGGACGAGCGTGCGGTCGGTGATGGGCTCGTCGAGGTCGGCCATCTCATCGGCCATGGCGCGAAGACGTCGGCAGTACTCGGCGGCGGACATGTCACCTTGGCAGAAGCCGTAGAACTCGGCGGAGAGGTTGATGGCGCGGAGCTCGCAGTTGCCGAGAAACTTGGTGCTCGAGGTTGCGCCAGATGATGCGTGCCGTCGACGTGGGGGACATGACTTCCTGGAGAAGATAGTTGGAGATGGTGCCGTAGAGCCATGCGATGACGACGCATTCCATCTGCGACCAATCCGGCTGGTCGAGAGGGACGTCGTCGGAGAGCACGTGGTCGGTGAGCGCGTACTTGCCGAGCACAACGAGGAACATGCCGCGCCAACGGGCGTAGTTGGCGGAGGTGACGTCGAGGACGACGGGAACCAGCGCCTTGATGTTGCCGACGGCGAGGGCTTGTGCGTGGAGGGCAGCCAGGGTGGCGGCGTCCGGAACAGGAGGCGTGGGGACGACCGGTGGTGGCGTGGGTGTCCGTCCTGGAGTCGTGGAGAGGGCGGCGAGTTGCGCCGCGATGGCCGCCAGATCGGAAGAAGACAGGACGACGGGCGTGGGCATGGAGCCGGACGTGGGAGCGGTGACGACGCCGGCGGCCGGCGGTAGCGACGTGTTGTCGACGAGAGTGGACGACGCATCCTGGTCGGCCGCCTGAAGAAGAGGTCGGAGGTGGGTGGCGAGGGCGTCGTGAGCCGCCGTCTCGGCTCGAGTGGCCGCGGCATCAGCGACGGAGCGGATGACGGCCTGATCGACGGAGAGGCCTGCTGGAACGTCGTAGCTGGCGCGGATGGAGTCGGCGATGGCCTGGACGATCCGGGTGAAGACGGCGTCGTGCGCGGCGGAAGGAGGAGGCGACGACATGGCGTCGGCCGGCACAGGACGCTGCGTCGAGTAGGGTTAGAAAGCGGAAGCGGGAAGAAAATCTGATACCATGTGAGAGTATTGGACTCAACGCACGATTGATTCATTGCAATAGCGGAGTACATATAGGCACAATACCTTCCGTATCAGCTCAATCGATTCATAGAAACAATATCGAGAGTGATATCCGGAGGATCGGCCAAAGAAAGGAAACACGGCAATCATGCCATACATTCTATACATGAGAACATGCTAACATTCCGGACAGCTTTGACTTGGCCTGACAGGAGCTCACCGGCATCGGCGGCCGCGCCCTGTTTGTCGATTCCTGCACGGATTTGCCATGGAGACCGCGGGATTCGAGAACCTCGAGGGCAACACCATCTACTCGGTGACCACCAAGGAGGTGGACGATCGGCATTCCACCACGATGAAGTACAGTCGGTGTTCAGCCTGGAGAACCGGAGCTCCAAGAAGCTCGCGTGCTGCCTCAACAAGCTGGAGTCTGGAGATGGCCCTCTGCGGCGAGACGCCGTCCTGGATCATACCAAGCTTGAACGAAGGATGAACGGAATCAGAGATTGCCGGATTGGTGGTTCTTGAAGCAATGGTGGTCGACAAATCTCTGTCTCAGTCTCGGTAAATTATTTTGCACCCTTGCAGTTGCATCAGCAGGGTACTCAGCAAAGTTTGAAGTCAATAGTTCTGTTTAATATCTTGTTCTTTGTTTTTGATTTTGTACATCTTGTTCATTAAAATACCTTTATTTCTGAAACTATATCACCCACGAAGCTTAGTTTCCTCGGTTGTATTTGTTGGAAACTTTTAAGTTTCGATGTCCACTGTCAATGTTGCACTTGAATAAAGGTTGATGTCTTTGTTATATTAAAGTTGAGATGCTTCGGTTCATACATATGACTCCTGGAAAATGATATGCATAAGAATATACTTATATTGAATAACTAAGTGTGTGCGTGTGTGTGCGTGCGCTTTTTCACTACTGCAAGTCATAGTTGGGAGTGAGGTCCATTAACAATATTGTTGTGTTCATTTTTCTACAATCGTACGGATTTTTTTGCAATTTGCAGGCAAGAAGATGTGTAAAGTCTATTGTTCTGATATTCAGATTAGCTTTTAGTTAAAATGACCTAGGGATTACCTTAGAAGACGACACATGGTTTCAATCTGAAAATCTGAATTTTATATTCAAATCTGAATTCAAAGTCAGGTATCTGTTTGTTAGGCAAGGAAGTTTTCCAATAATTGTGCTGTTTGTAGGTCTTCAACGGTACCGGTGATTATCCTACCCAACGCCCAGTAGACTACCCACTGGAAGAGCAGCAAACTGATGAAAATCGTCCAGAAGACCATGTGATTTTTCTCACTGCTACTGAAACTAAAACTGTAAATTGTTCTTCCCTCTAATTTGGAACATTACTTCCCTCGCTGTCAAATAATGATTTTCAGGTAAACCTAACCTTTACCTTAACACAAGTGTTCTTTCTTTTTATTTTGAGGGATTAAGTGAATCTTGGTGAAAAAAATGAAGGATCTAGATTTTTTTTGAAGGGTCATTTGATGATCTATGTTCCACAGGGGTGATTTTATTTCGTGCTTGATTGTTAACTATCCCTGCTTCATGCAACTGATGAACAAGACCAACTGATTTTCCTTTTTTATTTTTCTTGCTCTAAGGTTGCTGCTGTTATGATGCGTTTAGAGGCAGGGTGACTGTCTCCACCAGCACAGTGGTCTCTACCACATGAGGTTGGTCTCAGGCTGCAACTTTGAACTCTTATTTTCCATCTTTTAATCGAACTCGATGTGAGCACGGGCTTAATGCATTCAGGCCACAGTCTCAAAGCATTTTGTATTTATGTTGATGTTGGTTGGTTGCTCTTGATGTGCATATGAGGTACTTGGGGGTTTTTATTTCCCTCATGACGAGGACTTGTTTTCTCTTTTCTTTCAGGCCTCGAGTGACAAATCAGAGCAGCAATCATGCTTTGTTGTGGCTTTTATCTCCGCCAATCTCACGGCAACCGATCGACATGTACATTTGTATTTTTTAGTTGGATAAAAGAAAGTAGCAATAGTTGATATCTTTTTCTCTAGGAAAAACTGATGTGTTTATATACTTTCTCAGTTTATGTCAGAGGAAATGGTTTGTTGAGCTTATCTCCTGTACTGAATGTGCTTGGGGTTAACTGAGCTTTCAGTCAGTAAGCATGGTAACAGACTCTTCATTGAGTTTAGAAGTCCAATAATTATTTTTTTATAAAGCATTTCAGTCAGTCTCTACTGACTGCATCTGGTATTTTTGGTAAATTAGCTGGTATCACGTACTTATATATATATATATATATATATATATATATATATATATATATATATATATATATATATATATATATATATATATATATATATATATATATATATATATATATATATATATATATATATATATATATATATAGTCATATAGACATCAAGCATGTTTGTGGGCTAATATAAGCTGCTCTAGGTAGAGTAGAAACGTTTATATTTTACATTCCTAAGGTGGCTGCAATTATCTATTTTCGTGAGCAATAGACAAAGTATGTAATTTGTCAGGAAGACAAATAGGTACTGATTAATTCAGAACTAATCATTAGCTGGGAACAGTGGCGGACCCAGAAAAATCACGCTGGGTATACACTAATACATATATACATATCTCTTATACAATAATATAAGTAGAATTGGAAATCTAAGTTACATGATACAAATAAAGGCAATCCCAATATCAAATTATACATGCAAAGTTACTAATAGAAATTAAACCATCATCTCATATGTATTGAATGAAAATAGAAATTACAGCCAACTAATTTAATTGGTTCTTCATCAAAACGATCTTTTCAATTGATAACAATGTCAATATATTGATTCTATCTAAACTCTAAATTCAAATCATGCAAAATCTTCTTTAAAACAATTAGGATGTCGATTTCTCAAAGTCAATTAATATATTCAAAACTAAGCTACAATTGGTGAATTGGAGATGATTCAAATCTGTTAGTAAAGTAGTACTACGAGACTTGATGCAATAGATGGTTAAGAGAATAATACAAACAGTAGATTAACCTAACAATAGATACTACTTGTCAGGAGTAGCTCGGCAGCTGAGTAGCTGACAGCTGAAGTACGTACTGTACTACTACTAGCTAGCTTGCTTGCTTTGGAGCTCGTGCATTGAGAGAGAGAGAGAGAAAGGAAGTCTACTAGTAGTACAGTAGGAACATTGAGTACAAGCCAACTGGTAGGCAAGGCCAGCAGCACTGCATACTGGTAGCAAGCAGCCTACGGAGTACTACATACTGCATACACTTGCATAGTTCCTGACTTCCTGGTGCAGAGCTGATCCTAGCAAAATTTGGGTCCGCCCCTGGCTGGGAAGGATAAATATTAGCTACACATACAGATTCAGAGCTGACATCAATGACCATGTTATGTTCCTCAGTCATTCACTATCTTAATACACGTAAGCTTTTAACCAATTTTAGGTCATCTGTACAGTTATTTGCCATTGTACAGGAGATGCGCAGTTGAATCAAATATACAATTTATAGATCGATGTTGCATATCGTATTTTCTGTTATTTGTGCAAATGGCCATATTTAGATCATATTGGATGTGTGTTGAACTGTAGATGTTGGTTCTGATAAAAGATACCATTTTCCTATAGTTTAATCTATACTGGTAAGCCTTCCAAAGTTTAGTACAGTACACTTCAACTGCTATTAATCTTTTGGGAATGGGTAAATTTCCTTTCACCAATACATGCTTGAGATTGAATCGATTTTTGGGACCTATACAAATTTCCTGTTGTTCCTTCTGATGAAACTGAATGAACAATATCTTAATATTGCCTTTTTATGTGTATTGTGTTGCTGAAACTGAATGTGAATCAATTATTGTGATTTTTTTACTGTATGTCAATCCCATTTTAGGAAGCTTAGAAACAATATGATCCAAAGTTCCAAACTGAAATTCAATTCACCTCAGTTGCACTATGTGATGAGTTTTTTTGTACACATCCAAATGGAAAACAATATGCATTTGTTTTGTTCGAGAATGCATCTCCCAAATTACTTTCTGAACATGTCTTTACATGTAATTCCAGCATATCTGTTAAAAGATATGAACATTTGATTAATTGTTGTGTATTATGCAGGTGACTCGGAAATATTTTTTTTTTAAAAAAATATGCTCTAGCTTTTGTTGATATTATGCAATGAATTTGGTTTTCAAAAAGAGTATATGATTGCACTTGTAGTATGTTAGACTTATTTTTTTTTAAGTTAATAACATGCATTGCACGTGCACGTTTACAAGTTACTAAAAAAAATGCAGGTTTTGTGAAAGCACTGTAATTTTGAGTAGTAAATATACTTTTTTTTATTTTTTTAAAATCCTAATAGCATATGACCGTAGGGGTCTCCGCTATTGTTTCAAGGTAAAGAAAAATAGTACCAGATGTAATCCAACATCAACCTAACAAAATTATTGACCGGCATATATAATTATGATTTGTCTCAACCTTCGGCAAATAAAAAATTAAAATCCGGAAAGGCCCTTTTCACTTCTCTAAAAAAAAAAGAGGCCCTTTTCAAAAGTATGATTTCTATAAGAAAATTATGGCAATAGAAACAACTCATGTAATAATTGTATGATTTTTAACATTCAAGATAAAGCTGCATTAACGGACTACAAACTAGCGGCGTGCTAAGAAGCGCGCTGATTTTCTAGTACATGATCTGAATCTTTGACGTGAAATGTGTGCCCGGGGGGGGGGGGGGGGGGGGGGGGATATGGGATTTGCACGGTACAGCATATTACTCTCATCGGTTTTATTTTAATTAACGTATTGGATAATGGCACGGTCTATAAAATATATTAATGACCTTATTTTTCTATTATAATAGAAAGTAACTATATTTATGACGCCGTATTTTTTACCAAAAAATAATCGATATGTATTTACATTATAAGTCGTTAAATTACATATGTAATTTTAGTGTATCTGCAATGCAAGTCCAAAAAAAACATATGTAAGTCTCAAAAATACATATGTAAATCCCAATTACATACTAATTACGTAACTAAGTCGTGTGTAAGTGGGGTGTAACTACTGTGTAAATTTATATAAATATATAAATAACTATCTACCTAGCTCGTAGTTGTTGAGCAAAAGTATCGTGTGGAAGCTACTCACACAAAGCAGCACTAATCTTGGAAAAAAATCGGACAGAACAAAAACTGACTGTAATGAGCCAGAAAAAGTGGCGACACAATTCTAGCAAAGCCGTTATAATATATACAATAAATAAATACATATTTATTTTTATTATAGTGTTTTGAAAGACAAATCTATATACGTTGTTCTAGTTTCTTTAAACTAAATATTTTTAAAGTTATTGATGGTTAAATTATAAAAGTTTGATCTCAACCTTGTCTTAAACATCAATTAAAATGAAACCGGAGGAAATACTATTTTCTTTTGTATTGTCTACATAGCATTGGACAAAAATACCCAACTGTTTGAATCGCTTTGAGATTCATGCACTAACCTATAGCCCTAACCCATCTTCTCCTCCCTCCTCACTCTCAGCGGCAGCGCCGCTACCACAATGTTGCACAGCCTCGCCGACTGGTCACTAGAGACGGCGAGAGAAAACGATCGCCGCGATGAGGGAGGCTATACGGCTCTGGATGGTTCCGTCCCAAATTAAGATTAACTTATTTTAGAACAGAGGGGGAATATGGTGCCAACTGCCAAGATGGAAACGATTGCCTACCTAGGCTGTTGGTGAAATAGAAATGCAGTGCAATTGTGCAAATCGATGGGAATTCCTAGCGGTAACATCAATTCCACTTCACTTCTAGATTAACATAGATAAACACTAATAGCACAAACACCATTAACAAGGGAGCAAAGATCAAGAACAGAACCAAGATAAAGGACGCATAACAAGCTAGTAACTAGTAAGTAGTAACAATACCTGCTATCTACCCGTAAGATTTTTCTATGGTTAAGATCTGGCAACTTAGGCACAAGCACGGCATGCATAACTTTTAAGTTTATCAGAATACGACATACATCAATGCAGCATGATCGATAATGCAACTTGGTTGCAACAGAGCAGCATATATATTAGACACAAAATAATACTCCAATCATGCTTCGGTTGCAACAGAGCAGCAATGCCATAGGTTATGGGGCTAAACCATTACATATTAGTTGATTAGCACCGTGGGATCCAACACTACTAGTTCATCAGGATGTTCTAATCTATTTCACATCCAGTCATCCACACTTCAAGCAGTGCGCACATCCTTGGTGTCACCACACAGTTCCACCATATTAATGGTCTCTGGCATAAAGGAAAGCACTCTACGGTGAAAATGGATAACCTGCAACTAAAAGTAATTAAAGCACGTGAATTGGAAAATGCCACTCACCATCACCAACTCCATAAGCCACAAAACAGGAAGTGGGATGACTATGTGGACGTCCTCTTCACCAGCTCACGTTTCAAAGCGCTCTATATTCATCAAAGAAGCATAATTAGCTTAGATACATTTATATTTCATTACAAACATGGTACTGTTAAATTAAACTTACCAGCCAATCCTCCTCATCAAATAAAGCCTGTAGCTGATTGATTACAGAAGTTGAATTCCTTGCAAACTTTATATCATATGAATCCTTAGAGCATAACTCGATAAGACCAACAACTTCACCTCTCATATTGAACACTGGTGTCCCAGCTATGTTTTGCAGGATAGAAGACAAAACTAGTTGAGGCATAGGACCAGAGACTGGGCAGGTAACAGAAAAATGGTTGTCATATCTGTTGACAACCCTGACAGGACCCCTTAGGGAAGTTCTCAATTGATGTGCACTTCGGGTGGCTACAACAACAACAAAAAGGACATTTAAATAAGTAGAATGTTTTATAGAAGGTCAATCCAAGATACAAAATATATGTGTATCCTTACATTACAGAGCCTGGGTATAGGCTTGGTGGGATATCAGCCCAAGCCTTTGCAGGAGTGAAAATCACCTGCCCTCTTTCAACAGTGTCCTTACTGAATGTAATACCTTTGAAGTTGGATGCATTTCTAAATAACAAGCACCTCAGTACAGAGTTTCCATTTGTCGCAATGTTTTCTGCCCTCAAAAGTTTGCCATCACCAACATCAAGAGCCAAATAATTCTTATCTTCATTATAGGCTGAAGCATTTGTCAGAACCACAATATTTGTCTTGTCAGTGTATACAACCGAACCAATTGCAAATCCCTCATGCATCCCATCAAATTTGTTAATCCGGACTAGTGTAGCGACTGAAACAGATGTAGTAGCTTCCAGAAAGCTCATCTTTGCACTATCAATATCAGTTCTCTGAAATTTAATAGAAACAAATCAGATTGTTGGACTGATAAGTGGTTGTCATGTGCTAAAAATAGTAATTTAGTTATATTACCGATGACATCTTGACGAAGTCCCTTTCTGAAACGATTCTTGGCTTCTCGTGCTCTATACAATAAACCAGAAAGCCCTGTTTTCTTTCAGAAGCAATATCTATTTAGATTTTTTTTCCCACAAAGGAAAAAAAATGATGAAGTAGAAATAAAAAAAGGAAAATATGAGAAGCTAGAGGAACTGTTGCACAATAGTTTCAAGACACCGGAGGACCACCAGGATGGAATTTCCCAACCACATTTTCAAATTAAGGGCATGTGATAGTGTGTTTACATGTGAGACCAGTATGATAAATAGGGACTATCTGATCCAAGCTAGAGCCCCAACCTAACTTTCAGGCAAAAGTTGGCCAATAGGAGAAGGTGGCTTCTAGAATGAGAAGCCAGCTCTACCTCTAAACTGACATAAATGGACTGAGCATGTATCGTTCTAGAGAGTAGGCAATTGCAGAAGACTAGAACAATGACAAACTGGAAGGTTGCATTAGGCAATGGAAGATGTCATAGAAGTGATTAAGAGGCAAGACAGGCAGCAGTGGGCATCCAAAGGCTACTGGTACTCTATATTATACCCTGATATGAGATATAAATACACCCATAAGGGCAGGGGTGTAGCGAGAATTGATTTAAGCCTCAGGCCAAATAATAATCTTGCACTAAACTTCAACTATTTTTTTTTAAAAAACAATGTAATTTAAAATTTCCTAAAGGGATTTAAACCCAGGCCTAGGGTGGCCATAGATCTGTCTCAGCTACTCCAGACAGGTTTGGCGATACAGGAGTTTCCAAAAACAGGTTATGCCATATAGCGGGTATAGATATTTTGTTTTAAAAATAAAATTGTAGCAATTGTAGAGGTTGATACAAAGGATACCTCATACCAGAAATGCAACAACCTTTGCTATTTCCTATTGTTGAGCCAGGCATCTATCTTCTCAATTCTCATTTTTCTCATTCCCCCTACCCTAAACTCTCCACTGGCAAAGGAACAGTCCTGGGTTCACTAGCACTAGTAGCTTTACCAACTGCAGCTTGTTCCCTGCGAAGTTGCTGAAGGATGGGCACTATCACTTTTGAGAAAATACCAACACTATGGAGTGATCTCTTCAACAAATGTGCTCACTCTACTCTAGACAAAAATACAAGATATCGAACTAATGCAGCAATATGTCAATATTTATATGGGCAATGCTGACAGTCTGACACACAAGAACAAATCGCAAAGCAGTGCCAGGTGCTAACTAGAGTAAATGGTCAATGGTACTAAGAATCGGAGATAGCTAAAGCTAAACAATGATTACTCTCTGCAGCTAAGCGAGCCTCATCAACACAACAACCACCTCAACCACAGATTCTATAACGCGCAATTATCAAAATAAAAAAACTTTAAGCAGAGACACAATTAGTGTCGTATGAATGAGTAACCGGAAGGAGGAATCCTTAACTATCATACGGACCGATTGTTCAAGAAGGAACAGATTATTATTTTCAGAGAAATGGGTAAGTGGGGAACAGGAGTGGACGACTGCCATACTGATCAACGAGAATGCTACTAGGCGCGAGCGCATTGCAGCGCGCGATTCCAATATGTCCGTTGGGACTCGCCCGCGTAGTGCCGCCGGGTGGATTAGGGTCCGGGCCTCCGGGGCCGGGGGTGGGGGTGGGGTAGAAGAGCTGAAGAGGTGCTGGGGGATGGGGAAGCAGGGGGATGCTGGGGGCCTTAGACGGATGGACAGGGGAGTGGACGACCGGCGGTGGACGGCGGCGAGGCTGCGGTGGTGCGGCCGGCCGTGGGTCGGAAGAAGGCGGTGGGTTGGGTCGGAGGCGAGGGAAAAGGGCGAAGAGCGGTTCGGTTGTGGGGCTAGAGGGCCGCTTCGGGCAAGTGGCGGAGGAGCTAACCTGGTCGTCGGCGTCGAGCTCGCCGGCGCAGGGGTCGAACGCGTGGGAGCGACCGTTGTCTTCTTGTGCGCGGCGTGGAAGAGCACGCGTCTCCTGGTGTGTGTGTGTGTGAGGAGTGAGGACTGATGAGAGGTCACGTGACTGGTGCGGGAGGTCACGGCCTCAATGACTCTCACAGTATAAGCTATTGGGCCCGTAGCCCTGGCTTAAAAAGTTAGTCTAAAAACACTCACCCTACAGTGCAAGCATTCATATATGTGTGGCTTAATTGGATAGAGACACATATGAAGGAAACGATGCCCACAGTGGGCGTGACCCTACGCGAGGACACGGGGTAGCGCACCCAAATTTATTTCATCACCTACCCCTCAGCCCACAGCGCATCTGCTTCCTCCCCTTCGCCTTCTCCTTCCTTAGTTCTCCTCCCTCGTCGTGCTCTCCTCCCTCGCGGCGGACGTCGGGGACACCGCCGCCGTGCGCCTCGCCGTCGACAGCGCTGCTCGCTTCTCCTCCTGCGCGGACTCAGGAGCGGTGGGAGCGGCGGAAGTGGATGATGCGACGCCGACGGGTGGCCAGCCGTGGGAGCGGACGGGCGGCCGGCGGCGGGACCGGATGGCTTCTCTACCTCCACCTTGCGCGCACCTCGCCGCACTTCCTCCACCACGGCGACCTCGCCGAGGGAGACCTCGAGCAGCGGCGGCCGAGGCTCCCTCCCTCTATGTACCCCCACCTCCGGCGGCCGCGGCAAACTTGACGAGGAGGCTGTGGTCCTCGTCACCGATGCAGTCCGGGCTTGGAGGTGGCAGCCGACGGCGTGGTCCGAGTTGCTTCCTTTTTCTTTTTATCTTGTTGAATTCGATCTGTGAGATGTTTCTTGTTGAATTCGATCTGTGAGATGTTTCTTGTTGAATCCGATTTGTGATTTTTTTTGTTGAATCCTAAGATTTTATGCCTTTTCTTGACTCGGTGGCGGAGGGGAATTTTCGTGGGCAAACCGGGGATTTCTTCGCACGAGGAGACGGTGCCTCGAAGCCACGCCCTCCACAGCGCGGGTGCTAGCCGTTTTTCTCCTCCGCCCGTGGACTAGCAAGAGCAACCTTGCTCCACGCAAGCGCAGAGCCGAGCTGGCGCGATGGAGCACCGGTCCACGTCACTGCACTGTGAGAGGCCTGATGAGCTATCAATCGCTGCCAGCGATCGTTATTTTCCTCTTTTAGTAAGTTTATACACCTAAAGTCTACACATCTAAAGTTTATCCACCTAAAGTTTGTAAAGCGAATGTTTATAAGTCAAAAGTTTATATACCCGATTCTGATTCAAATTCAAATTCGAATTCAAATATTTTATATTTATCCTCTTTTAGTAAGTTTATGTCCCTAAAGTTTATCCACCTAAAGTTTGTAGAGCGAATGTTTATAAGTCAAAAGTGTATATACCCGATTCATATTCAAATTCAGATTCAAATATTTTATATATATAATATTTCTATACATAAAGTTTATGTGTGCAAAGTTTACGGTATAAAGGCTCCGTTCGAATCCTCTACAAAGAGATGATAAACTTTTAGATTTTCGTGGCACGCTTTTCAAACCGTTAAACGGTGTGTTTTGTGCGAAAACTTTCTATATGAAAGTTGTTCTAAAATGTCAGATTAATCCATTTTTCAAATTTGTAATATTTAAAACTCAATTAATCACACGTTATTACTACCTCGTTTTGCGTGAAACACTTAATCTTTATCTTCATCTTTATCTTTAGAGATTCAAACACCACCAAAGTCTATGCATATGAATGAGAGTATTATATTTTTTTTTTCTAATTTTTTACTAACTTTGTGTTTTTTTAAAATTCTACGATGAAAGGAAAGAAGGGAGAGGAGTATAGGGGGAAGGGTGGGTTCCGCCCGTTAGCCTCACCCATCGAAACCATCATATGAGTCTGAGGCTTGTTTGGATCTGGAGCTAATTAAGGAAACTCCAAGCTCTAAACTTCCACTTAAGTGGGAGCTGGCTACAAATTTTGACAATTTGACTCTTTGCAAAATCTTTGCAAAAACTAATTTTACAAATGAATCGTGGCCAAAACTTATTTTAAAATTGACCCTTTTGTTCAGCGTCAAATCGTATGGCGCTGAACTTAGACACCTCAGCGTCAAATAGCACGGCGAAGTTCATTTGTAAAATTAGTTTTTGTAAAGGGTCAAATTGTCAAAATTTTGTGGGTGCGAGCTCCGGTGAGAGTTAGAGACAAGTTGAAAAGTGTTTACCGAAATTTTGATAAAATGGCCCTTCTAGAAAACTTATTTTAGAAATAAAGTGTTAAAAACTTATTTAAAAATGAGCCATCTTCTTAGCGTCGAAGAGACTGGCGCTGACGTTTCATCGGAATTGACGTGAATTTACCATGTATTAGGTTGTCAGCGCCACATTCCTTGGAGCTGAGGTACAAATTATGTAAAATGATATGCATTACCATGACCGGCAGCTTCGTTCTGCTAGTGGAGTGGTTGGTTCTTTTGTTTATAGCCGTCAGACCATGGTTCGAATCTCCATTGTGCACTCTTTTAAACATTCTTTTTCACTGCTTTTTACCAATCCTAACAGCTCCGTATTTTCTTGGTCTATAAAATTGTATTTTTCTTGGTCTAAACATATAAAATTATAAGATGTTACATACCGTGTACTTTCGAAATTATACAAAGATCTTTTCCTTTTATGATTGTTGTTCCTAAGACAACAATAAAATATTTTGGGAGTTAAAACTAAGGATATAGTATATTTAATGGTTTGATTATGTAGTAGATATTATTTCATATTTTGTTTATTAATATAAAATATTTTCACCAAGAATATATGTAATAGATTTAAAGCGGTAGTAAAAAAATCCTACCAAAAAATATGCAGACCTAGGATTCGAACTCGAACTGTGACCGTCTTGATCAATGGCAAAGCATATTGCCACTGCACTAGCCGAGCGGATACGACTAGTACTTTCCAAAGGTTAAATTTATACGTTGACACCATAAGTGACGTGGTAAATTCATGCCACCTCGGGCGAAATATCAGGGCCAGTTTTCATGGCGCTAAAGTGTTATACCTCAGGCGCTGAGCCGATGGTTCATTTTTTAAATAAGTTTTTAATATGGATTATTTCTAAAAATAAGTTTTCTAGAAGGGCCATTTTGTCAAAATTTCGGAAGTGTTTGGCTAGCATTCAGCTCTAGATATGAAATTAATAAAAAAGAAAAAAAACAAATCCCCTAAACCTAAACTGCCCGTGCGCCGCTGGCCACCGGCAGCGTGCCACCACCGCGCGCGCTATCCCTGCACGCGCCGCCCGTCGCGGCAGCGCGCGCCATCCCTGCCCGTCGTCCCCCCACGCGTCGCCTGCCGCCGCACGCAGTCCGTCGGCCGCCGCCGTGCGCCGTGCACCCATGCGCTGCCTGTGCGTATGCTGTGGTGAGGAGTACGGGAGGGAGATAGTGAGAGGTAAGAGGTGAGTTTGGGGTAGTTCAGTGGCATTTCTATGTAAATAAGTTAAAAAAATTAAAGGGTAGTGGGTCTTTTAGGTTGGAGTGGAACTGTGGAGTAGAAAAACCTAGCTCCACCCCCGTAGTTCATTTTTTAGGAGTAGCTCCGCTAACTCCGCTCCCAAAAATGGAGGATCTGGACTGTTTGGCACAGCCCTGGCTCTAGGTAAGTTGGAGTTGGGAGCTCGAGCTGTGCCAAATGGGGTCTAATTATTAGCACTCCGGATCCAAACAAGGCCCTTGCTATACTTAATCGAAACCACAGCTATCATTAGTGGCCTCACGTAGATCATTCGGGCTAAGGTCACACATGAGATACATATCTCCCAAGGAATAAGTCTACTTTGACTCTCTTAACTAGTGATCGACTTTGATTAGTAACCTTGAACCACAATGTTGAATATATCGACCCCAACTATTAAAACCAGTGCAATTTAACTCTCTCGACGGTTTTGACGGGTGGTTACACTGACGTGGTGGTATTGACCTGGTTTCGTCCAATATGATCGCTTACGTATCATTAGAATTTAAATCTCTTCTCTATTATTATGAAAATTAAAGATGTTTCCGCCAAAATTCTGGTACGTAATTTGTGTTTGAGTTGATTTTCTAATATTTATGTTTATCTCTAATCTATCTATATAACTAATAAAAAGTAAGCAAGGATTCTGTGTATATTGATTTTGTACGTCGTACGTGTCCGATCCGTTGCCGCGCGCCTCCAGCCACACGGGCCGAACCATAACGGCACCGCCACATCAATGTATAGCTCCCCATGCGTTTTCTTCTCTAGTTAATTGCAAAAATCAATTCTCCACTCCTTTCCCCCATGATTCCCCTTCCAATTCGGCTTTAATTCACTACTCCCTCTATCCCGTAATATAAGACGTGGTCAAAATTGAGACGGTTTCCAAAACTAATCTTTAGCTTAAAATTTCTTATGTGCTATAATGTTTGTAAGAACAAAATTATAACCATATGAAAGTAAACTTAAATGTCAATCTAATGATATAATTTTTAACAAATAAAATTCATTTCATATTATATTAAGTGTTGATCAAATGTTTTAAAGGTTGAAACTTAAAATTCGTGCACGACTTGCATTATGGGATGGATGGAGTAGATGGATAAAATAGCTGAGGGGGGATTCAAAGTACCACAAAAATAAAAATATTTGATCCAAAATAAAAAAACATTAGTTAAAGAATGGTCCAAAGCGAAACGTTAGTAATATAAGGTGTCCAAAATGAAAGAGCAAATTTCACAAAACACCGGGGTTTGGGGGCATCCGTAACGCAAAACCTCAGGTTTTACAATTTGTTTCATATAAAACCCTAGTTATGGAGTAAAGTTTATATCGTCTGACTAATATATTTATATGTACAATAACTGCAAAAAAAAGAGAGTATGAGACATTGTTTTACTATATATACACTTTAGTTGCTTTCAACAATCGTTTGACCATGGTGGTCTAATCATTTATGTGTATATTAGCCAATTATGTTGAGTTTTTTGCAGTGAAAATTTGAGAGAGAAAAAAACTAGACGAGAGGAGAATGTGTAATTTGAGTCAACTAATTTGAATTTATGAAAAGAATAATTATATGTAATAATGAAATAGGAGTATTTTACATAAATATGAGATTTTGAAACATTTTGTGTTAAAACATAGATTTCTTGGAACAAATCATAACAAGCGTTGTTTTGTGTTATGATCCTTCAACTTATGGATGTCTCAGTAAGAGCCTGTTTAGTTCGTGAAAATTTTTATTTTGTGTCACATCGGACGTTTGACCGAATATCGGAAGGGGTTTTTGGACATAAATGATTTCATAACTCGCCTGTAAACCACGAGACGAATCTTTAGAACCTAATTAATCCGTCATTAGCACATGTGGGTTACTGTAGCACTTATGGCTAATCATTTACTAATTAGACTCAAAAGATTCGTCTCGCGATTTTCCTCCTAACTGTGCAATTAGTTTTTTAATTTATCTATATTTAATACTACATGCATGTGTCCAAAGATTCGATGTGCTGTTTTTGGAAAAAGTTTTTGGATATAATCAGGGCCTAACTAAGGTATTTGTGAAATTTACTCGAAGTAAAATTTATTTATATAAGAAAAGACAGAGAGAGGGGAGTCCTCGAGTATCTCCCCCATCCCCTCTGCGTCAGAGAAAATCTCCCGTCTGGCCGTCTCGTCTCCTCCGATCCTTGCGCCATCTCGCGTCGCGGCAGAGCAGGGAGGGGCGCCGATCTCCATCTGGCAAGCACAGCAGGGGCGGGGCGCCGTCGTCCTGCTGCATCCTGGTGAGCATCCACATCCTCTTTCTGATTCGTCTCTCTCTCCCACCGTCGAATTTGCTTGCGTTAACCCTAGCTTCTCTTTTAGATCTGGAAGAATCTCTTCTCTTAATTTCAGAGCCTTAACCTTAATATAAGTAACAGTTTGTTTGTTCCCCAAAAGTTTGGGGGGTCACCTGCTTTACTCAAGTTTGGAATCTGATTGTATAGGATTTATCCATGTTCATCCTTAGGCCTGAACATTACCCATATCATAACTGCATATGATTTTGACTGTAGCACGGATGGCGCCTAAGCGGCAGCGCGGCAGGTTGAACCGACTGCAACAAAAGGGCATGCTTGCCGAAGGGGAGGCGGCTGGTGATCCTTCTTCTCCTCTCTCCCCCCCAAACCCAAGGTATTTGTTCAAATTTGTTAGGGTCTGTCCTCACTTTGGTTCGATCTGTGCTTGTTTTCCTCCTTGCACCCGATCTGAGCTCCATCTGCATGTTCGTTTCGTTGTTTTTTTTTCCTAAATATTACCTAAATAGGTTAAATACTAGTAAAATTTATAAGGATGATGCAAACCTGTCAGAAAATGCAAACGCCTACATCACTTCCTTTGACTAACTATATTCTCTATGAGCGTGGCTTGCTCCGAGATGCTATACATGTGTGCCTAGAGGAGCAAGTTGTAATATTCTTAAACATTATTGGACAACCACCTTCAAAACAGGCTCATCAGCACTATTTGAGTCCAATGGAACAGTTAGCCTGTATTCAGTGGCGGAGCTAGGTGTAATCTGTGGGGTCAGCTGACCCCACAGGTTTTTGCAAAATAGTCCAACTATTGATATTTACATTGCAACCATATAAAACTTAAAAGAATTTTACAGATATGACCCCACAGGTTTTCACCGCTGGCTCCGCCACTGCCTGTATTGTGGACTTGTCGTCCATACCATAGGAGAGCTAAGAAATAATTTGGTAGGAAATGGAGTCTCAACAGATTGCGGGGATAACATGGGGGAGAAACCATGCTAGCAATGGATCTATGGTGTGGGCAAACTAGCAGATTGCCATGAGCTCACTATGTTTTCAAGTGTGCTTACACAATACGACAACAAATAACATGCCTGAGATGAACCTTATATTACTTCCATCTTGCGATTGGATGTCTTGTATTCTTTATAATCTTTTGACTTTTGTTACAGCACGATATTTGCTATTGATCCTTCTGCAGGTTTGGAATGAAATATAAACAAGGAGATGGTTGCACAGGAGAAAATGATAAACATAAGAAGCAAAAAGCTCACACAACAGGTATCACAATCGAGTCTTCTTTCCATGATTTTTAAGTTTTTCACCTTTTTACTGCAATAATAGCACCCTAAACCACACTTTTACATGTTTCTTTCACTAGTGCTTGGGGATCTGATTGATGTCTTTGAAGAACAATTCGGTGATTTGTATGATTCTGGGCAAGGTGTCTGGAGTGAGTTCAGTAAAGGAGTTGCTTCAATGTTATCTGAAAGTGTTCTCGCTGTTGCTTCATTTAAGGGTGAATATACTGTGATATACTAATGGGCTTCAATATTTTGTTTGACCATAATTGATGAATAATTGAATATATGATTGTGTAGGAGATAAGATGGTATGTTCATGCTCAGGCATAATTATACTTTGCAAGCCACTTGTCACAACTTTGCTCACTTCAGCAAGTTTGGTGAGATCTTCTCATGATGACAGCCAGATTGACCATGACTTGATGGTGAATTGCTAACCACTCTCTACTCCTTTTACTTGCTAAAAACCTGATGGGTTTTTCTGCCTTTGTTATTATTACAGGTTAAGGTGCGTAATGTGCATGACCAGTATTGGTTGGGAACAGTGGAACACTATGATCTTGACTACGATATTCTACTTGTCGACATTCAGACCCCTTATCTTTGTGTAGCACGCCTTTACCATGAGGTGCAACTTGGGCCAGGTAGCAAGGTAGTAGCTGTGGGTCGTGTTTTCAACACGAAAAAATTGATGGCTGCAAGCGGGTTAGTGAAGGACAAAAGGGATATATCTGATCAGGAAGAGTGTACTATCTCCACTTGTAAAATCAGTAAGGTACACTGTTCTCATGTATTTTTACATGTTGGAAACAAATAGTTGCATTAGGATACAACTGGCTTAATCAATCACTGCTTTTACTAAACTTCTTTTCCTATGTAATTACCCTTGGTTAATTGTCTTTTTCTTGAACTAATCCTGGTCTATTGTCACTTTTCTGTCAATTTGCTAGGTTGGGATTGGAGGACCCCTTATTGATTTAGATGGAAACTTTCATGGCATGAACTTCTATGGTGAGGGAGAAACACCCTTCCTTCCAACGAATATAATTCTTGAATGCTTGAAGCGCTTTGGGCTATCTCAGTATGTCTTCCACTATTAATGAGCTACAGTTTCTCCACCATCTCATCCATG
Source organism: Oryza glaberrima (assembly GCF_000147395.1). NCBI lineage: Eukaryota > Viridiplantae > Streptophyta > Magnoliopsida > Poales > Poaceae > Oryza > Oryza glaberrima. The sequence continues at coordinate 28,615,061 of NC_068327.1, read as the reverse complement.
TATGCTTGTAGGCCTATATGTTTTGCTGCACCAATTACCTGGCAGGCTTATCTTACTGCTCTGATAATATTCTATTTCATCACGTGCCCCTCGTGAGGGAAAACACTTCAAAATTATGATTCAGAGGTTTTGGCTCAAGTGGGCTTTTTTGGTCTGTAATTCTGTTCCTAAATCAGCTTTCCAGCAAAAAAATGGCTAGCCAAAAGTTCGCTTGCCTAAAATTTGGCCAATGACTGGCAACTGGCAAGAATGTATGGGATATGACTAAGGAGACATGTTCTTGCTGAAATTTCTGGCAACCACCAGAGTGCCAAATTTTGGGCCAACTCAATTTTTTGCTAAGGTTAATTTGATAACAAATAAAACACTTCCATAATCTTGTCATTTGTAGTTTCAATGGTCCCTCTTAACCCTTTTGGCATTTTTCAGTGCCTCTGCTTTTTTTGAATGTTTGTTCATTTAAAAAGTTAGGTTGTCTGCTATCCCTTTGAGCCAACAAGTACAGGTGTCTCCTGGACGCTTGCCACGCCCATTGTTGTCTAGCACTTCTGTTTGAATATCACAGCTAATATATTTGTTCAGATTTAGTTCTAATTCTTTATGGATTACTCTCATTTACGTTTCCTAGAGGTTTCATATAATATTTTCTCAACGTGGACTCTTCATGGAGTTCAAACTTTTATGGGTTTTATTTACGGGATCCCTAGAGGTTTAATATAATATTTGCTCAATGTGCACTCCTCTCTGGAGTACATGTGACCATATGACTTCAAACTTTTAGTCTTTTGGGTAAGCACTTCCTTAAGGTTATTATAACAAATATGCATTTTTCTACTGCAGGGTTGGAAATAGGCAGGGAGACTATTGTACAAGTAAGAAGAGAAACTGAACCTCTTACGAATAGATCACACATTTTTTTTCCCTTATCTACTGTTGGATCTGTAATGTGAGGATGGTTTCACAGTTTACTTATAAAATAACATGCTATGTAGTAAATTATCTTTGTGATAAGCAGTTCAAGTTGTGTGATAAAAGCAAATGTGTCCTGATGGCACTTACACGGTTACACCCTATATTTACACATCGAGTATGCACGATATACAGCTGATGAATTTTGAATTTTGACCTGAAAATGGATTAGCACATAGGCACATATGCAGCTACAATAGTGTAGATTTTGGGTGCATGTGCAGATGTTTTCAATTATGCTAGATGGTATGCTTGATGAGAATAATGTACATAGCGCTTGTTTGCAATTACTTTTTCTATTATGCCAATGCCTCTTCACTCATGGTTTTCATTTTAGGTGGGGATGGGAATGTAAAGGATTACCGAACTGATTTGGTCTTTCCACAAGGTGAACTCTTATGGCCACTAAATTGGGATTTGTTTTTTTTTTCAAGTTATATCATATTTTAGTTGTTGTAGTCTGTTGAGCATAATTTTGACTTCTATGCAAGTATGTTGTTTGTTTTCTGGTGCTTTCCTTATCTGTTTTAAAGGTTTTTAGCATTCTGGTATTAACATATGATCAGTAATGATTTATTCATGATTGCTTTACCTTTTTGCCAGACCTTCTTGATATGATACATGAAAATATACGCTCTCGCAGTTATCCATTGCCAGCTAGAATGTGTGGTGGGTGGTTGCTCCAGATTCAAAAACTTGTCCTCTATTATTTTTTCAGCTTTATTCTAATACTCACTGCTCTGTTATAACATGATTCCTTAAACAGTAGGCATGCATTTGGTTAATTCTTTTGAAGAAGGATTTCGCCCTCTCGATCCTTGTGGTGAAGACTTCATGAATGAACTCAATGTGGAGCTTGTGTCAAAGTTGTCCCAGAGTGTTGTCTCACTGGCTGCATTCAACGGTGCTTATGCTTGCTTGAATACAATCTCGGCTTTTGCACGTTATTATTTTCTCAGATTGAAATAATGAGCTTAATGTTGTGCATAGGAAAAATAAGGTGGTTTGCATGCTCAGGCATACTTATAAAGTACGGTCAATGCACAAGTGTACTGACGTCAGCAAGTTTGGTCAGGTATTCTGATGATGACACTAAAATCAATGATGACTTGCAGGTTGGTTTTGCTATTCCTTCAGCCCTACTCATGTGTGTTACTATAAGATATTGGTTAAACTCTACATTTGCAGATTGAAATCTGCCTTCCAAATGGGCAATGTGTCAAAGGGGTGCTGCAGTGCTGTTGTTTAGAGTACAATGTCGCTGTTATCAAAATCAGAGAGTTCACTGATCTTTGTGCAATACAACTTGAACGCCGAAGGCAATTCAAGTCTGGTAGTAAGGTGGTAGCCATAGGGCGTATCTTTGCTGAAGGGAGATTAACAGCTACACATGGAATGCTTACTGACAAACAGAGCAAACTTGATTGTGAGGTGCTTATGGTCTCCACTTGTAAAATTACTAAGGTACACTGCTGATTTCTTATTTACTAACCTGAAAAAAAAGCTTTGTGCTATGAGTGGCTTAATATGTCAATTCTACTACATAAGATATATGACATTGGAAATCAACTTTCACCCTCAATTGTACCCTTTCTCATAGTCTCTTCATTTTGTGCTAGGCTGGGATAGGAGGCCCCCTTGTTGATTTCAGTGGGAACTTTGTTGGCATGAACTTTTATGACGATGATGAAACTCCATTCCTGCCTAGGAATGAAATTATTATGTGCCTGAGGCGTTTTCAGACTAAAGGGTATGTGTTTCAATTTTCATATAGAACTTAATGTGATACAATAAATAGGCTGGCGACTAATGTTGCTTGCCTAAGACTTCAATTGTTTTAAGACCATTTCTGAAGCAGTTTCAGTCGTAAGAATATTTTTTATTGAAATAACTTATTCTTCAATTGTGATTATATGTTATCATTGTTGTCAGCAATACATCATTGATCTCTTCATACTAGATACTACCTTTTGTACTTCTTCCCATACTGTTCGAGCATCATGTGCAACTCATCTTGTTTTGGGACACCACACCTATGTATGTGTTGATGTTGTACCTTACAGCTTAGGCTTGTCTGTCAAGCTGAAGCTGGTAGAGCTTGGAGCTTATATGGCCCAACAGACCGGTTTCTGATGGTGTGCATAACCGTATGAACCATTTGCCTGAACTGGTTTATCGTTTATTCCGACCTCACTTGGTTGGCTGTTCTATTTAACCTTCCAATCTCAGCCATTTGTAATGCCACTCAGTTTGCGATAGTCTATGAATTTCCCTATCACGGATGTTTTGAAGTGTTGATGTCTGCTATAATTCAGTTATGTTCATGTCTGCTATATAATTCAGTTATGTTGATGTTTAAACTCGTTTCATTGCGGGCCTTTTTGATAGGACCAAGGCTGTTGGATATATTGATGAGAGTCCTCGCCCAAACAGGTATTCTTTCTGACACATAAAAAATGTTTTATCACAATGTCCACCTGAATTTGTTCATTGAAAGTTAATTTTTGTTGAATGGCAGGTGGCCAGTGCCCGAGCCGTACTGGTCTTACACGTCAGATGTAAAGCGTTTGAGTTTGGAAGAACTGATGAGCAGAGCTCCCAAGTTTGGTTGGACATCGCCGTTCTGATAACTGAAAAACCGTTGATGTGATCTCTTGGTTAACTGGCCTAGGAAGAATTGGACCTGTCGAGTTGGCCTACCTGTGTAACACATCGTCTTGTTAGTAACGGCTCTGTTTGAGAGGAGAAGATAGTTAGTTTGTTTGTTCTTTTTCCACGCACAGCTTCCCCAGTTACTAAACGGTGCGTTTTTTTTTAAAAAAAATTTCTATGTGAAAGCTGCTTTAAAAAAATCATATTAATCCATTTTTAAAGTTTAAAATAGTTAATACACAATCAATCAAGCTCTAATGGTTTACCTCGTTTTGTGTACCTTCTCAATCTTCTTTTTTTCTTTCCTCTCAATGCACTATAAATTATTAGCGACTTAATGGTACGTAAGAGCGAGGTAGATAACATAGCCAACTATCGGCAGCAATAGATGAACAAGTCATCAATAGATAGACAAGTTAATATATATATATATATTATACTTACTGCAACACAAATATTTTTTTTATTTTTATGGGCCCACCATCCCTCTATTTAGGGATGGATCCAGCATAGGGGCGGTGGGGTCTCGAGCCCCCACTACTGACGTGAAGACTATAGGAGGGGAGACTTTATATGTGTTTCTATGGGAGGGGAGACTGTATCACTGCTATTTCTTTTGGATCTGCCACTGCCTCTATTCCCTTTCTTGCTCCATCCTTCCCTTTTAGCTTTTTTCTTCCCCGTGAGGACGGGGCAGTGTCCTAGCCAACGCATGGATGCGGCCGGGGGCGAGGAAGACGGCGGCGGCAGCCACGGAGAACGTGGATGAAGGCGGCGGCCGCGGAGGACTGTTGATGCGAAAAAAAAATTGGTTGTTAACAAGGACGAGGGCAACAAACGCGGGAGAGGGCCGGCGGCCGCGGGAGAAGGGGTGGGATTGGCGCAGGAGACGGCGACGGCTGGGGTGGCCGGGGACGGCAGCCGCTACAGGCGCGGACAAGAGTGGCGGGACGTGCGCAGGGGCGGGCCCAGCTCAATTCAAGGGTATTCAAATGAATACCCAAAATTTTTAGACAAAAGATACATATGAGGTATATATTTCGTATGTATGCAGAGAAATAAAGAAAATAAATGTTACTGATCAAAAGAAGCCTAACAAGAAAGCCTAGCAGGCTAGCTCCCTCAAATTTGAACCCAATTTGCATGGTTGCCTAATTTATGCATTAACCGTGCTGTGATGGCATGATGCTAATCGATATATACTTGGTTGGTAGATTGTACTGCATATGTTTTTTCACAAAATATATCACAATAAATCAAGGAAATTGCTAAAAACCTTGTCGCAAGTTATAATTCAATAAGCAGTACTAAAATACCATATTGTTGATCATACATATCAAATGTTGTGCTCGTGTTGTAAAAGATTTTTTTTACCCCCTTTCCATTTCGAATACCCAATCTCAAAATCCTGGGCCCGCCCCTGGATGTGTGCGTAAGAGGACGGCGGGATGGATGAGGACGAGGACAACGAGATGGACGCTGGCGACGACGGTAGACGCCGAGGACGAGGACAATGGCCGCGACGTGGCGGATGCGAGCGATGACGGCGGAAGGATGCGGGCGAGGATGGCGGCCACGACACGGCGGATGTGGGCGAGGACGACGACAGCCGCTGAGGACGAGGACGACGGCCGCAGTGCAGCGGACGCGAGCGATGACGGTTGCCACGGGAGGACGAGGACGGGCTGACGGTGACCGCAACAGAGAAGGGCAAGGACGGTGAGACTGACGCAGACACGCGGCCGACGGCGGTGGCCACGTACGTCGAGGATGACGCTGCGGTGGAGGCGGTGGGACAAACGCGGGTGACTGGCTGACTGCGGTGGCTGCGGAGGAAGATGACAACGCGCGCGAGGACGGTTGTGTTCCCTTCCATCGCTGCGGGCCCCACAACCTCGGGCCGCGCAGCAAATTAGTCGCCCACCCGCCCGTTCTCTCTCTTCCCTTCTCTCCTCCAGCTCAGCAAAAAATCATACGTGGATCTTCTACCGCCCACTATTGTACCTGCTTTAAGTAGTATGTTTTGTACTATGCGGCATTGCTCTCTAACCTTACACTCATCTGGGTATTACTGAACAATCAACAACTGAACAATCTAAGCTATGTCCCCGCCCTGAGTAAGCCGTCCTTCTGATCCCATTGGAGAACCCTTCGTGTGACCTAGCCCTCTGCTTGTGCCGCTCATCTTCCCCCGCCCATCCACGGCTTTGGCGATGCGGACCTGCGGTGGTGAGTGACGAGGAGGAATGGGGAATGTGAAAGGGCATAGGGAAATGCCCAATGTTGTTTCACTATATGTGGGATACGCAATATCGTATGAACACACCTTTTTTAAATTTTATATAATTATTATTGTTTATTTAAGTGGGGGGACAAATTAATCTAAATCCTTGGATCATTTTTACGGACAGTATATTCTGCTGGTATATTTGGTTGATCTCACGGCCTTTTCACATTCACCCTCGGGAGTTTTTGATTTTTTTCATGTAAATCCATTAAATTTTGCATAAATGATCCCGCTAAAATATCAAGCAATGATAATTGATCATACATGATAAAATTGTTAGCTCCACCACTATTCACGTCCCTATTTCCATTACACCGGCACAAATGGGGAAGTAGGAAACAGAGAGGGCAGCTTTCATGGATTCTACCAATGCCAGTAAGTATATCCCACCAAATTTCGCATTAGAGTTGGTCTTAAAACTAGGATTGTATTGTTCATATTAGATCTAACACAAAGCAGAAGAAAAATAATCTATAATCAAAATAGTAGTTGCTATCTTCCATCCCTGTTGGTGGGAGGTAAAGGCGGTTGGTCCTGCTTCCACGTAGTGGGGTGGGGGCTCTGCTTACTACCATTGCCCTTGCTTCAGAAACTATTGATTTTCTAAAACATCTGGCTTATGGCAATTATTTTAGTACTGATTAATCAAACTAGTGAATCTACATTTGCAAGTCAATAAGATCTGCAGAGTTTTTCTTTCCCTGAAGTAAGATGTTTAGTGATTAATTCTATAGAACACAATTTTGAAGGTTTATCTAGAGGCTTTAAAACTCAATTTTATATGGTCTTCTGAAGCACTAGGCTGCATGGAAGAATTACGCTTCAAATAACCTTTCACCATTGAATGTTTGACCTCAACTCTTTGGGTTTGCGTTGAGACCGTGGTCCATTTTCTAAAATATTTTTTCTGGGTCATATTTGTGAATTAAGTTTTATCTTTTATGAGAAGTAGAGGTCTAAATGGTTGGGTGCTTGTCTAGGCTCGATTTTCTGGGCATTGTTGTTTGAACTTTTTCAATTAAAAGTTGTGATTGTGAACTTCCGTAATCATGCACGCTCTGTGATTATCGTGTTTTGCGAGTGTTGATCCAACAGCTTCCATCTCCGGTCATTAATTCTAGCTTATTCATCGATTGCGCGTTTCATGATATAAACATAATTTTACCTTCGTTTCGTTTAATTTGCTTTGTTCTCCTTGTTTAGTTGCTGTTGTCCCACTTGGATCTTTCTGTTAAATACAATGATTGACGCCCAGATCTCCTTCGGGGGCCAGCAAGCTCGTCAATCGGATTTCAACCCGCGCATAATCCAACACACAGAAATCTCCCGATACAATACATTAATATATGATGGAACTTAGGTTTTGAACGGGATGCCCTCCATCTTATCAATTCTTCCATTACTGACTTAACAGAATAAAGTGCTTACATGGTAGATAGACCAAAAATAACAAGTGCTTACAGCTTAGACGATACACATTCCGAAAATAACAAGAGCTACTCGCTACTAGTTAATTAGCATGTACCAAATTGATAAGCTGTCGAATTGAGCAGTTCACGCAAACGAAATGCAATCCAAGATACATGTACGAATTAACTTGCTAAACTGACACAAAATAGGGCTTAAAGATAGTCATAGTGCATTCTAGACAGCTTCTGGTACGTGTTGCTCCTTGCCAATTTCTTCATCGATATCCAACAGTAATACTGTTTCTGAAAAATAAAATGCAATTTCTTCATCGATATCCAACAGTAATACTGTTTCTGAAAAATAAAATGCAAGGTCTCTATAGATGATGACACTAATTACAAATAGAAGGGCAAAAGGAAGGGGTTTGTTTAAAAGAGATCATTACCTCCTCCACACCAACGTATGCTGCCAATACACTCTCCTAGCTAGGACGACTTGTCTGCAATGACCTGGAGCATGTCACTGATTGTCATCTCTGGACCCTAACAAACGTTAAAAAAAATGTTACACTTGAAATCAACTCTAAAAACAATATGCATAATTGCATACATACATACATATATATATATATATGTATATATATATATATATATATATATGAAACAGCACTGCAGCCATTATATGAAAGGAACCGTACGTACTTGCTTACGGCGCGCCCATGTCTTCATCATCCCCTTCACACTTGCCACGGTGAGCACATTGATAACCGCAGCATCACTTTGCATAGGACGCCGGCCACCTTATCCTCCAGGAGGACCGGTGCGCCTGACATGCCTTTCGCCGTCGGCAAATTGGTAGGGAAGAATTCATTTAGATCATCAGAATCTGTTGGAAAGACCACTGCTCCGCCCCTGCACATGCATGTTGTGAAACAGACAGCGTCAAACAGCATTAGTTACCTACTAGGAGCAGTAGGTTTGCATCAGCATGTACAGTAATTAACAAAGCTATTGCATTGAACATACATATACATATCATATGTATATGTAGTTTCATAAAGAAACAAGGGTGAAAGAAAGGCTCTCGTTAATTACAGTATGTGGCCGCGCGATGTTCCCGGATCAATACACATGGAGGTGCCGTCAAGTCCGAAGAATCCAATCGCGACAACCTCCTTCCCAGACAAATCAGCCTCATCGGAGAATCCCAGAGGAATGCAGTTAGGCGCCCCTTGGACACGGATCAGAGCAAGATCAACGTGTTCTGAGACGTGCACCAATCGAGCAGAGGCGATATGATCCGCACCAAACCGAACGGACAGTTCCTTAGGCTGTGTTCCTCCTGACACGGAGAACGAAGCACACGATTTAGTGATTAATTAAGTATTAGCCTAAAAACTTGAAAAATATATTAATATGATTTTTAAAAACAACTTTCATATAAAAAACTTCTTAAAAAAATACCGTTTGACAGTTTAAAAAGCGTGTCGCAGAAAACGAGGGAAATGAGTTGGGAAGGAGGGGAAAAGAACATAGCTTACTCCGCTTAGGATCGATTACGTGGGCACAGGTTAATACCAAGCACGACGCTCCATCGTTGTGAACAACAAAGCCAGTTCCCACGCCAAGTTTCCTGCCTTCTTTGGTAACCAGCACGCACGTCACCTGGACTACCGAAACGCGGTGTTCATCGTACACGCGCTGTTCCGGCGTCCGCGACGGCGGCGAATCACCTTGGTAAGCAACACAAGAGCAAAAAGAAGCGGTACGTTAACCACAAGCAAATTTTTTAATTTTTTTTTTAAAAAAACCATTTTCTTTTCTTGCAAGAGGATCAATGAAATTAAGAACAAAGCGCTAGTTGCAAAGGATAGGAGTGCAAGATTTGTAACTAACTTCTCTTGCAAGAGATCGAATGAATGAAAGAACAGTTAAGTTGTAGATGAGTGCAGATTCAAAACTAGCAGCGCCACTTAGTAGGATCTTTTGGCCTTAATTCAACAGTAAATGGGAGGGGAAAAAAAAAAGGACAGCTGGCCTACCTGTTGGCGCTGATGAGGACATCTTGACTTGTTGGACTTGCGGAAGAATGGGACGGAGTATCGGCATGTAGAGCGCTGTTTGTCCTTATATATCATCGCCCGCCGGACAGAGCTGTCCAAAAGGCTCGAGACGCAAGCTAGTTCGGCTCGTTTCAAGCTTGTTTGGAGCTCGGCTCGGCAAGAAATCAAACGCCGAGCCCGTTATGCTGTGCGCTTTAATAACTTACGCTTTTACCCCCTTCATCAGCCAAGCCATCCACCCCACAGGCCACAGGGAGACTGGGAGAGTAGGAAACGCGATATATATATAGGTTAAGATGTTGGGTGATTACCCCCTTTAGTGTGCTCAACATGGACACTGTCGATGGCCGCTATTGTCACCATATATACGAGCACCCACGTCGCGCAGGAACCACGCCCGTCTGTTCGGCGCCGGTGTTCGAGGAGGTGCACCCGCCGTCTGAGGCTACCATGCATCCTGCAGCTGCTTTTTTTGCATGTCCAGTCCTTCCATTGTGGCATTGTCTATTCTAGAGTTTGGAAATTAACATGACCAATTGTACATAAGTTTTTTTCTTTACACGAATTGTACATAAGTTTGTTCCATGAAACCATGGCCAAGTTATTTTGCAACTCAACTACATCAATTGTGTAAAATTGTAAGTTGATTGTAGTATTTGTTTTAATAGGAGAGAAATGCACATCACTACTTCTTAGAGTTGTCTATTTAGGCCGTGTTTAGATTCAATTTTTTTTCTTCAAACTTATAACTTTTCCGTCACATCAAATGTTTGAAGACATGCATGGAGCATTAAATGTGGACGGAAAAAAAACCAATTGCATAGTTTGCATGTAAATCGCGAGACGAATCTTTTGAGCCTAATTACGCCATGATTTGACAATGTGATGCTACAGTAAATATTTGCTAATGACGGATTAATTAGACTTAATAGATTTGTCTCGTAGTTTACCGACGGAATCTGTAATTTGTTTTGTTATTAGTTTACGTTTAATACTTTAAATATGTGTCCATATATTTAAAAAAAAATTGGCACAAGAACTAAGCACAGCCTAAACAAGCAGTGATACCTAGCTAGCACCACCGATTTAAAACCGATAGTAAATGTCCCGGGGCATCATTGTCGTATGCCTCCCACAGGTTCTAAATTAAAACCAAGAGCAAATCCTATTACGAACCGATCGACAGGTCTGTCCTAGTGTTCAGCATCGTCCATGATGAGTACTGGGCTACTGGCGCAGCTAGGAGCTCTTGGAACGGCAACGAATGCAGCAGCAGGCTATGGCGCTTCACCACGCTCTATGGGAAGGAATTGAACAAGTAAGGTGGTGTGTTCTTTTCTTCTGAAGATGAAGATGAAGATTAAGTTTTTTACACAAAATGATATAGTATTAACATATGATTAATTGAGCTTTAGTTATTACAAACTTGAAAAATATATTAAAATGATATTTTAGAGCAACTTTCATATAGAAAGTTTTCGCACGAAACACACCGTTTAGCAGTTTGAAAAGCGTGCCACAAAAATCTTAATCTTCATCTAACTCGTCGCAATAATTAATATTTCTATGAGTTTTCCGCTAGTATAGGCACCACCATAACAAGACTCCATGTCGAGACTGTTTGGTTGGTTCCCATAACATATATAAGGTTGCCACATATCTTGCGTTAGACAAATCTAACTAAGTTAGGTGGATTAGTCATACTTAAGACAAGATTCTTTCTTCACTATATAGGCTTCGCATGCCATTGAGATAAAAAGATGTGGCAAGAGTGGCTTATGCTAACTAAAGTGTATCTTCAATTTTATTAGCCAAACCTTAGGTAAGTTGGCCAAAATATTACTCACTCCATCTATTTTTGATAGTCATATTTCATCTTGACACACAGAGCAAGGATAAGTAATTCTACTTATCATCCATTTAAACATGCTACTAGTCATTTCTCGTAAACAAGCGATTCATTAATATTTATATTTCTCGATGCCAATGTAACCAATCTTGTGTGGAAGAATAAAGAGTCATGCATTAAATCCAAGAAAGTCATTAAGATGATAGGTTGTTGAATTGAAATATGTCTATCAAAAATAAAATTTTCAGATTTGGAAATATGACTATCAAAAGTAGATGGAGGGAGTATTATGACAAGCTTGGTAATAATTTGAAGTACTGAACTAATTAGCAGTCCAGTTGTCTTGGTGTATGTTCTTGCGTGCCATGCTTGTTGATTATGAGAAGGAAAATATTGAGACAATGTGTTGTTTCTTTTCCTTTGGCGTTGAAACATGTCGTCTCGGTGTACTGTTGATTATGAGAATGGAAATATTGAGACAAAGTTGTTTGCACTAGATAAACTTAATTGTCTGTTCATGTTTTAACGAGCTCAGACAAATCGAGCTGGAGCCTCGCAGAGGTTGAGCCTGTGTTAAGCTCGAAGGTCAGCCTTGGCTCGTGCGAGCTCGGCTTGTTATAGCAGCCGGACCCGGTTGGTAAATGCATGGGCATCCGGCCGTTGATCTTTTTGAAAGTGTTTTTGACCCATTCTACCATTTGAAGCTCCATGGCAAGTATGGTCAAGCTGAGCTGCTAGGCAGATGTACAAAAGCGTTTTTGACTCATTTCTGTTTTAGGCAATGATTCCATTACGTCTCTCGCTGCAACAAGCCAGATGATGGGCCAGTCGCTCATCTGGGCCGGATGAAATGCATGTGACCCGCTAGCAGCTAGGCGGAGGCAGTCACTCATTCGGGAAGGTAGTAGTAGCGTTGCTTGTAAGCCATGGTCACAGGCTCACAGCCTCAGGATGACAATGCATGTGAATATGTGATGTAACCGCTAGCAGCCTTTTCCCCGAGACAATGCCGGACCGCGGACCGCCGCACCCCTCAATCCACGCACTTTTGATGAGCCATCCATTTTTCCTATGGAGGGTTCAGATTTGAAGCTGCATTCTCACTCACCCGATAGGCACAGACATTTGTGTTCGTGCGTAGCCGAGTTCTTAGCGGGCATTTGTAGGAAAAAAAAAAATCTCAACTTGGTTTCTTTTGAATGGCCAGGTCACTTTGAGATTCCTTTATGCTAAAGCACCTCCGCTTTATCATCTTCCCCCTCTTCTCTACGAGCCATTGCCAATATCGTACTTCTTGGTGAGCCATTCTCCTGCTCTTCTGCTCCCGTTTTGGCCGAAACTTTTTGGCAACATTGCTCAGACTCACTTCTTTTCTTGGGGGCTTAGTGTCTGCTTCTTTCTCTCTCAGGTAGTGGCAAAGAAGAATAAGACCGTGTTTAGATGGGACTTAAAATTTTTAAGTCCCTATCACATCGAATGTTTGGACACTAATTATAAATATTACGTAGGCTATTAATAAAAACTCATTCATAATCTTGGACTAATTCGTGAGACGAATCTATTGAGTCTAATTAATTTATGATTAGCCTATGTGATGCTACATATTAATAAAACTCATCCATAATCTTTGACTAATTCATGAGACAAATCCATTGAGCCTAATTAATCCATGATTAGCCTATGTGATGCTACAGTAAACATTCTCTAATTATGGATTAATTAGGCTTAAAAAATTTATCTCGCGAATTAGCTTTTATTTATGTAATTAGTTTTCTAAGTAGTCTATATTTAATACTCTAAATTAGTGTCTAAATACAGAGACTAAAATTAAGTCCCTAGATCCAAACACCACCTAAGTCATTCCTTACGAAGAAGTGCTTTTCATAGCTCTGAAGATCTGAATAATTTTAGCACTGAAACTTTGTATTAGTTTCAACAATGTGCAGAAGGAACATGACAGTTTGTTAAACAAAAGTACGAATTTCAAAAGTAAAACCCCATACTCCAGCAAAACAGAAGAGAAATGGAAGCCCCAATCTTTTTTTTTTGTATCGAAGTAGTAGTAGCAAGTTAGCAACAGATCAAATAAAAGTAGTGTAGATTGCGCAAATATTACACAGAGAAGAGTTTGTGAAGTGCAACTCACCAGCAATATTCAATAGCTCTCAGCATATTGCACATTAAGGCCTTGTTTATATCTTACCCTAAAATTTTACACCATATTACATTGAACGTTTAAACACCTCATAAACTATTAAATATAGGCTAAAAACAATTAATTGTTCAGATTGCGACTACTTTGTGAGACGAATCTTTTAAAACTAATTGCTCCATGATTTGACAATGTGGTGCTACTAATAACATGTGCTAATGCAAGATTAATTAGCTTTAATAAATTCGTCTCGCGGTTTACTGACGGATACTGTAATTAGTTTTGTTATTAGTGCCGGAACACCATATACGACATTATATATAATACCCGATGTGATATGCCAAAACTTTATCCTCTGGATTTAAACACTCCCTACTGAAAACAACGTGTAACGCGCTATGGTGTGAGAATTCTATTTACAAATTTTGCATCACAAACGAATGACCAAACAAATTCTAGGCCTCACGAATTCACGATCGAAACAGCCAATGAAGCACTGAAGAACTACATATTTCAGATCCAATAGCAATTTGGACCATCAAATGACGTTTCTGATTTGGGGGTTTGTCTTGCAGATTTTTCAGAATTTGGAGCTGCTGACGAACTTGGAGGTGGACTAGAAGGAGAAGATCAAGGAGAAACCGGAGAAGATCAAACTCAAGCAGCTGCCTTACCTTGTCAGCATCATTGTCGAGGCTTGTGCTTGCATCACTTTGCATTAACGATGAAATTTCATGTTGAATTAGAGGGTAGGTCTAATCGGCGATCGATCGTGATTCGGTCGCCATGCACGACCACGTTTCCATGCAGAGCAACCGCTTTAGCCGATAGCAATCATTTCCCATTCCGTTTCTCTCCACCGAGCCTTGAGTGGTTCATCCTAATAGTGTGATGGTCCAGCCCAAAAAATTTATACATACACTTTATATACAAAATAATTATTATATAAAACTTCATGTATAGACATATTATATGTGTACAAACTTTGTAAGTACATGCGTACAAACTTTTTATGTACAAATTTTGCACTTATAAATTTGAAACAAATTCAACGGTGTGTTAAATTAGTCTCGAGAAAAAAAAATATATAATTTTATTACATCAGAAAAAACTATACATAGCAATTTTGTACGTATATATTTTACATATATGTGCATTTAAACTTTGCACGTGTAAAGTTTATATCTATAAACTTTGTATATGTAAATTTAAAACAAATTTTAAAGTGATATATGTGGGTTTGAGGCCCATGTGCATGCTGGCAGCCCACTCTAAAGAAAAAGCCCAGCTAAAAACAAGGCCCACACATCAGTCCAGAAAGGATTAAGTCTATTTTGCCTTCCTCATTTCTTGCTCCTGTTTAAATCATATTCCTCAATTGTACAACCAGCGAGTAATGTGACTATGAACCGCGCCACCGCAAGGTCTGGCACCTGGAACGATGGTGTATATTGCATCCAATCCCATAAAAAAACAACTTATGGGGAAGTGGGACAGAGAGAGTATTTTCGTAAATCTTTCAAAAACACGTGTATAAATAAAAAAGTTTAAAAATAATGTAACTTTTAAATTTTTATTCGATAAGCAACCGCATAAGCAAACCGATGGGGGTGTTATATAATCCAAACGAGGATGTATTAAATACATGTTAACAGAATGAAAAACTAAACCTGTTTTTTTTACTAGACTTCCCACTAAAACACGTTTCACAAGAACAGACAACACTAAGCGAGTAGGGCACAGGGCAACGCAAGCATCAAAAAATAAACAGTTCTGCGGGTCAGGCATAAAGAAACCAATAGAGTATCCGGAATCTGAAATCTGAGGAAGCATAAAGAAACCAATAGGGTATCCGGAATCTGTAATCTGAGGAAGCATATCACCACACAGCTGCTACAATTTGAAAGCTTGAGAGGTTTTAACAGCCCTGGATTGCCCCTAGAAAGGAATCACAATTTTGTGGTAGCCACCTACAATCCACAAGCTGGCCTCCAAAAGATTTTCCATCAGCCAAACGAAAACGGGTGAAGAAGCATCATTGAGGCATGACGAGAGTCATAGAGCATGCGAATATCCACGCACAAACTGCAAGTATATAATTAACAAATAAAAACTAAATTGATGAAAACGAACAAAAAGATCAGAACAAGATGTCCTGACATATTGTGATGCACTAGAAACTTACATAACCACTGTCTATCTGTTAGCTTGCGCCTTCATCTTTTATGTGCATTGGTAAGGGCTTTTCTCTTTTTTCGAAGCTCTGATAGACGCTATCAACGTGTGGTTTTACTCTTTTTCGAAGCTCCGGCACTAGTATCAACTGGTGGCTTCCTTTTCTCTAATAAAACATTCTTTTGGTCCATAAAAGGCTGCAACATGTCCTTGATTGCCTACACAAAAACCAAGAGATATTGTAAATAAGAGAAATTTGTGATGTTATTGATTGCAAAAGATTTCAAAATACTGCACCTTGCTTTTTATCTGTGTTTGAATCTTCTGAACATGTTGTATAATAGATTGCACCTTATAGGCCCGGACAGCACCTCTATTGTCGAAGCATATCCCAACCAAAAGACCATCAACAGTAAAGACAGGGGACCCAAATGAGGCACACAAGGAAGTAGCACAATCATGAGTAAAATCCGCCTTTCCTACAAACCTAATTAAACATTTCATAAGAGCCTATAAATATAATTTAATCATTTCATAGGACTAATTAAGCATTTCATAAGAACCAACAAATCTAATATAATCATTTAATACTCCCTCCGTTTCACAATGTAAGTCATTCTAGCATTTCCCACATTCATATTGATGTTAATGAAACAGAGGAAGTAAGACAGATGAAATTAGATAAAAATAAGGATTTTAGCTCACCGGACCGATCCAGGAGATAAAAGGTACTTTTGGATTCTGATATCCCAAGGTGTAAACATCCTCATTAATCAACGGTCCAGATTCACAGATTTTCACAGCAGCTAATGGATTAGTGCATTTTGGTTTGCTTAGCATGAAAGAGGCAAAACTATCAGCAATTGATACATCGGTAAAGTTAATCGCCACACTCTCCATGTTCAAGCCAGGAAAAACAGCAGCATAGAGCCCTTCAGAACCATAACAAAATGTCCCCTTGTGTGTTATGACGTAGCATGATAGCTTCTTCTTCGCAATAACTATTCCTGGAGCAAATAAAGTCGGTTTTCCTGCACTCATAGCTATTATCCTAACGAAACACATTTGAACCTTGGCTTGGAGATTATCAAAAGTATCCTGGTAATGAAACATCATATTAAAAAAAAAGCCATTAGGATCATTTGATATCTACTTCCTATAAAGAAACAAGCATACAACCATATACAAGAATTTGAAAACTTGAGATCATGTACAATGGGAGGTATATAAAGAACTTGAGGTTATGTGAATGATTGGTGCTTATAAATATGGTGCCTAAAAGAAGGATGTGTCCATATCATCGAGAACTCATATATAATTTATATTGTCTACTGCAAAATTCTTTTCTCAAGTGTAGATTATTATTTTTTTGATAAGGGCATGCCCATTTCTATTGAAGTACGGAAAACATGGTAGGAAGAAGGGAGAAGTTTAGGAGACAAGACATTACAAAAGTCAATACTCATACGGTAAGTAGTTTCCACACACACACACACACACACACACAGAGCCAGCGGACCAGATCCTTCCCTCGACACACTAGAACTACTGGAACAGCAGTACTGAGCCTTCACTAACTGGAGCGTAGCCTAGGGACTGCATCTACAGGATTGCAGCATCGTGCAGACTCCTACTTGATACAAAAGCAAAGAGAACCCAGCCATACTAACAATATAGCCATATTAACAATACTACAAGTAAACAGGACACGATCAATCACTACTGGTACCACAAGTGCTCAGACAACTACCTTTTCCTATTATTTTATACATAAACAACTGCCAAGCATCACACACAAAAAATATGAACAACACAAATCTGATTCTATTTACTATATAAGCACTCCATGTAAGCACTTGCGCAATTAAGCATTTATAACAACAGAACCAAGAAACCACCACGGGCTGCTGCAGGCAGGGGTTCAGCCAACTTATTTCGAGAAACCAAAGAGAGAGCAAGTTCAGTACAACATTAGTTTTGCCTAGTGCCTTAGACCATGCAAAACATCAATTAATCGTAATGTATAGAAAAAGTGAGTGACTGATTCAAGCACATACGAACAGAAAAGAAAAAAGAAAAGAGGAGGGGAAAAAAGCAAGCTCACCTTAGGCAGCATTTTGCAAATGGGGGAAACAATACCCAAGTAAAGGGTGAATCGGAGTAGCAGGTAGCCAGGCCACCGGGTGGAGGTGCCTAGGAAGAGAGATCGTCGCAGTAGCTTATGAAGTAGTGGCGTAACAAGAAATTTTCGTCCGGTGGTCCTGCTTCACAAGTTCACATCACATACCAAAATTTTGTATCACCGCAAATCCCATGAGTACAAATTCAGGTAAAAGGCGAACAAATATACCAATAATATCTTATAACATCAGTAATCAACTAATTTAACTAGCAAGTTCAAAATATGCACATATTACAATACAGATAGTTCAAAATGTGTACTCCCCACTCCTCTTCATGTTTTTACCAATCCTACAAACTAAAATAAGTCCGCGGCACATCACAAATTTGGCAATGGCAAATGCTTCCTTGATCAAACACAGTGAGAATAATGAAGATATGAGCTAGAGGTATAACCTGTAGGAGCAGGAGACGGCAGCCGGGAGCCGCGGCGCGGAGGGTAGAGAAGCCGCGAACGGCGGTCGACAGCGACGGGCAGGGGATGAGGGTCAGGCGACAGTGCGAGAGGGAGCCAGTCAGACGGGGTTCCCGAGCTCCCGGAGCTGGCGACCGGTGGCGGTGCGGCGGATGGACGCCTTCGCTCGGCGGTGGTCTGTGGCTGTGCCGATGCGGCGCCGCGGCGGGGACCGGTGGTGTGCGCCCCCGTCCTCCGGCCTACGCGGCTCGGGACAAGCGGACGGCGGCGGCGGCACCGAGACCCAGTGCTCAGTGGCGACGAGGAGAGGCAGAGAGAGGCTGCGAGGAGAGGCGAGGCAACGGCGGCGGCGCGGTCACGCGCGTGCGAGGGAGCAGCGCAGCGCCGCCGCGAAGCGCATTGCCTTACCGAGACCTAAGCGCAGCGCCCGCTTCTCCTTCTGCTTATTGGGCCTGAGTAGCTGGGCCAAAATCGGGGCTAGTCCCGAACCAACCGGGAGGGTTTGCCATTTGGAAAAAGTATATATAAGGTCCCTCATCTTGTCACCGAATTACAACATCGTCCCTCAACTGAAAAACCAGATATATATGATCCCTCAACTTACAAAACCGGATCACTCTGAGTCATAACTTACAAAAACGGATTACTCTGGGTCATTAGGTGGTTGACACCGGTTTTGTCCTACGTGGCTGCCGGTGGGTGAACTCCTCAAGCGGGGGAGTGTGAGGCCCCCTTTGTTAATTCGGGCGGGGGGCAGCGGGTGAGAATTGAGGGTTTGGATGGATGTGTGCTGTAGAGGGGGTCGGGGCCCCTCAAGAGCAATGAGATAAAAGGAGTTTATACAAGTTCGGGCCAATGAGAAGCGTAACACTCTACTCCTGTGTATGATGATTTTTTTGAGCTTGGAAAGTCTCTGAATCTCGGATGTACAAACTAGAGTTGGTATGCAAAAGCTAATCTTTTGATCCCCCCACCATGGACATGGGCCTCCTTTTATAGCCTAAGAGGGCACCACAGGAGTATACCGGATTACTTAGGGGAGAAGGCGAAAAGGAATTTATTGGAGGATGAACTCCTCAAGCGGGGGACCGTGAGGCTCTTCCTTTATTAGTTCGGCCTAGGGCAGTGGATGAAAATTGAGGAGCTGGAAGTATTTGAAGAAATGAGGGGGTCGGGCCCTCGAGAGGGGTGAGACAAAAGAGATTTAGATAGGTTCGGGCCGCTAAGGACTGTAATACCCTACTCATGTGTATGATAATTTTTCTAAGCTTACAAAGTCTCTGAATCTCTAGCGAGGAAGCTAAGACTCAGCTTCCCTTCAGAATTTTTAGGTTTCAACCACCTCCTTCGTAGGCCTGGACCTCCTTTTGTACCTTAAGGGGTTACCACATGTGCCATAAGAGCTACCTAGAGAGGAGGGAAAATGTTCTCTACATTAAATGCATGTCTTGTGCCTTAGCTCGGAAGCCATATGCACATTGCCTTGGTGGTGAGCCCATCAGAACAGGCCACCTGACACGAGGGGTGCCCTCGTCATCTCCCATTTAAGGGATGGAGACTTCTGGGCTCCTGTTACACCGGGAAACGGGATCCTTTCTTTGACCAGAGCGGGCGGACCAACTCCAGCTGGAATGAGAGGCTGAAAGCCTCTCGTCATTATGATGAGAACGGGCACGTCAAGGCTGTAGGCTGCCTGACAGACGGACAGTGCGCAGGTGCACTACCCCTAGTCCCATCAGTCATTCGATCGGTCACGGACCGGTCAGACGCGCTGCATGTCGCCATAAATGCGGGTAGGTGGGCACTTGGGGGCGGCCACCTAACGCATCGCACGTGGCGACCCACGGAGGGGGTCGAGGAAGCTCGACCCCCGGTCGCGGAGGGGGGCGGCCGCCCCCCTACCCCGGGCCCGACCCCCCTCGGGGGAGGGCCACGTGGGCACTAGGGGCAGCCTCCTTCCTCTAGTTTTGATACCCTCGGGCAAGGAGGGGCAGCTGCCACTCCACCCCGGGCCCGACCCTCCTCGGGGAAGTGCCACGTGGGTTTGGGGGAGGCCTCCTCCCTCCAAACATGGTACCCCCGGGCCTATATCATCGACATAATTGATTATGCTAAAGAGCACGTTTTATTCTATTGACATGACGACCACATCCTCGACCGCCACAACATGGGCCCATCAAATCGAGCCGCTAGACACGAGGGAGCATTGTGTCATTCGCCAATTAATGGATGAAGACTCTTAATTGGGCTCCTGTTTACACCGGGAAACGGGAGGCCGGCTTTAGACCAGAGCAAATGAACCAGCTCTGGGCGGATCTAGGGGCTAGAAAAAAAAAACCCACCATCACGATGTGATGAGGCGGGGTAACTTGCCGCCGCTTGTCACCTGTTCATTGACTGGGCGGGGTAAACCGTCTGCCGCATGTCACTTTGTCAGTGGCTAGGCATGGCAAGCCACACGCACATCGGCTGCTATATGGGGCCCACCACATCAGGCCGGCTGACATGGGGGACGCCTGCGTCATTCATCATTTAATGGATGGGGACTTAGAGTGCAGGCTTGCACCGGGAATACAAACTCGGGCCTGGCCGGAGTGGCCGGGCTGACACCGGATTGGATGAGAGGCTAAGAGCCCCTCATCATTACAATGGAACGGGGCATAACCCGCTGCACGCCGCCTGACACGCGGTCAGGGCATGAGCGCTCTGTAGTCGTCCCATCCATCATTCGGCCGGTCATGGACCGGTCACTGACCAGTCACAGGCCGGTCTGGCGCTCGGCACGGCGTGGAACGCCCGCTGCAATTGCCTTAAATGCGGTTAGGTGGACGCTGTGAGGCACCCACCTAACCATATACACGTGGCGGCTCGACCCCTCGGGCTTGGAGGGGATGGCCGCCGCCCATCCTTGGGCCCGACCCCCTGGGAGGAGTGCCACGTGGACACTGGGGGCAGCCTCTTCCCTTTAATCTTTGTACACCCTGGCCCGTATCACCGATAGTGGTGGCCATACCTGGGTGACCATGTCATCACCCCCTCCCTCTCTCTCCCCTCTTCTCTCCTTTCCTCCTCCTCCTTCCCCTCTCTCTCTCTCTCTCTTTCTCTTCTACCCTCGTCTAGGTGGGCCGGCCAGCCAGCGGGTTCGAAGGAGGCCGGCTGAAAGGGTCAATTAGGCCTAGAAGGGGGTGAATAGGCTAATTTAAAACTTTATGCGGAAGCTAAAACTGAAATAAGGTCGGAAAGTCTGATCCACAGTCAGACTATCCGAAAATATCAGATAGTCTGATGTTGGATCAAACTGTCTGATCCACCAATGAAGCACAACAAGTAGATCTATCACACAAACAAGAGTAAAGCACAAACAGCGACTAGATCTATAGCGGGACAATTAAGCAAAGCTAAAAGGAGGATGAAGGGAGATCACCAATGATGAAGTTCACGAAGTTGTTCCCGGAGTTCAAATCCTTGAGGGGATTCTACTCTCCGTTGAGGAGCTCACTAAGAGCCGGGTCTTTGCTAACCCTTTCCTCAAGAGGTTGCACTAAGCACTCCTCCTTCCACTAAGGGGTATCTCTTTCCTTGCGGAGGCGAGATCCGGCCTTCACAAACTTCTCCCGGCCAACCACACATAGATCGGTGGCTCGGGAGTGACACCTAGCCGTCTAGGAGTCCTCAACCTCCAAGAGTAACAAACACCACACAACTCTTGGTCAAACCCTAGTGCTCAAGATCGAGTGAAACACACACTAGGCCCTCAAACACCAAATCCACAACCACCAAGATCCACCACACAAAGAACAAGGAGGGATTTGAGAGAGGGAGAAAGAGCTCAAAGATCCAAAGCACCTTAGCACCAAGTTCATCCCAAAGTGAATGAGAATGAAATGAGTTGGGTAACCCTAGAAAAGGGTTAGGTGGGGGGTATTTATAGACCCCCCCCCCCCCCAAAAAAAAAAATGTGGCCGTTGGAGGGGAATCTTTCAGCCCACGTCGGATAGTCCGATACAAGATCGGATAGTCCGATATTTTAAACCTCCAAGGCAACGAGAAACAGAGAACGAAGTTCCATGAAATTTCGGACTTTCCGAGACATCGGACTATCTGATGTTAAATCGGAGTATCTGATATTTTAGAAGCAAAAACTTCGTCCTCAAACAGAGACTCAAGTTCTATGAAATTCGGAGTCTCTGTATCATCGGACTATCTGATCCGACATCGGATACTCCGATACTTAGAAAAACTCACTCGATAGGATTTTTTCAAATCAAGACAGAGAGTGAAGTTCTGTGAAAAATCGGATAGTCCGATACATCTGATAGTCTGATTTCAAATCGGATAGTCTGATGTTGCTCAAGTAAAACTGCAATAACTTTTTACTCCGAACTCCGATTTCGAAGATCTTGGACTCTATGGAAAGCTAGTTTCGTGGGTCAAACCCAACATAAAACATGGTCCAAAACCTTCAAGAGATGTTGAAAAACTTGCAAAGAAACCCGGTGTAAGTGTTGTGACAAGTGAAACAACTCGGGATTGAAATTTTGACTTAGGTTTTTCAACTCACACAAAGATGAAGCATTTTGAGCACTAGTATTCTACCAATAATATGCATGTGGTATCCCTCTTAATAGTACGACATTCCTACGACACAATGTAAGGTAAAAGATACAATATACTATTTGATCATTGCCGCATTGCATCGTGATGTCGCATTCATGGGGTATGCATCTCATTACAACATGTCGAGGACATAACAACCTTTACATTTGCTTGAATAAAAGTGTTAGTCCTCTCTAATCGCATTGTAATCAATCATCAAAATCATTAGGGGCCTACATGCACTTTCACCGGCAACGGGCGATGCGGTGGGCGGCCTTCTTGGTGCGGTCTAGGAGTTGATGACCACACGTGCCACCTCCTCCGCCTCCACCTCCACAGTGCACACCTCCCACACCATCCTTCTCGCCAGGAATCCCCTTGCTGCAGCCCACCTCCTCGATGACGCCCACCACCAATCCTCACGCCCTCGTCGTCGCCACCGGCTCGAGACCTACGACATTGTCGTCGAGGCCACGCGCCGCCTACAACCGCGTCGCGTTCCAGCTCCGCTGATCCAAGGCCATCCTCAACTTCCCCAACGAGGTCACAGCCGACTCAAATTCCTACATGAAATTTTCTTTGAATGCTTGTCTATAACTTTTCTAACATTGTACGAGTGAAATTCATTTGTTTATAACCCTCAGTAGCTATTAAAAAACTAAACAATTAGCTATCTCAAACGGAGCCTCAATATTCAAATATAAGGAATATTAGGTTCTACCAATATCTGTTCTGAACATACTAACATATACTTCCTCCGTTCCACAATATAAGACATTTTGGCATCTTCATACCTCGTCTAAATTCACCAACATCTATATAAATTAGGACGCGTATATGAAATACATATATGGATCCATGCATCTATTTAAAACCCAAAACGTCTTGTAGTGTGAAATAAAAGATATCATATAAATTCACCAACATTCATATGAATTTGGACATGTATATAAAGACACATACATGGATACATGCATAACTATTTAAAACTCAAAACGTCTTATGGTGTGAAATAGAGGAAGTATAAATTTAAAATATAGGTGTATATATTTGGCATATCCTTTTTATTTGTTCTATAATATATTATTAGTCTGTTTGTTAAAACTCTAATTCCTAAATTTAACTTCACTTGCTTTAGAGTGGAGTTGTGAAGCGGCTCGAACCCCACTCAGTTTACCTCTCTAGTCCATTTTATGATAGCTCTTCAGTATTTTCCGCTCCCTTTTTAGGTGAAGCTATAGTTCTGCCAACAAGCTCTCTATCTAGTACTACTGGTTCTATTATAGTTCTTGGTTAAGTACTCTCTCCGTCCTAGAAAAAATAAATCTAGGATTGGATGTGACACATCCTAATACAACGAATCTAAATAGAGATATGTTCAGATTCATAGTAGTAGGATGTGTCATATCTAATACTAGATCGGTTTTTTCTTGGACGGAGGGAGTAATGCCTTCCATGTGCATCCTAGCCATTCAGTTCTCTAGGCAAATTCTCTTGGCCGGCACTTGACCTAGGGCTCATTTGGATTTGGAGGACTAATAATTAGCCCTCCGAAATCTTGCTATTTAGAAGTATTTAATAAAGTCTATGTACAGAACTACTTGTTGAACCCCTGGGCTAATTCGCAAGACGAATCTAACGAGGTATATTAATTCATAATTAGCGGATGATTATTGTAGTATCACTGTAGTAAATCATGGATTAATTAGGATTATTAGATTCGTCTCCTAAATTAGCTTACGGGTTATGGAATGGGTTTTGTTAGTTATCTACGTTTAATACTTCTAAATAGTAAAGATTCTGGAGGGCTAATAATTAGCCCTCCGGATCCAAAGAGGCCCTAGTTGATTATGCTCCCTTCAAGAGCCAGACCCTCGCTTTCCCCTATAGATGGCCATAAGGCCCGCTCGGCACGGCCCGGCCCAGGCACGGCTAGGCACGGCCCACCAGCCATCGGGCCGGCACGGCCCGATCGGCCGCACCTCCGGCCCAGGCACAACCCACCAGTAGTCGGGCCGTGCCGTGCCGGCCCGAAGGCACGGGTGGCCCATCGTGCCTTTTTTTAAATAAGTCTATTCTCCCTCCCTCCTCTTTGGGCTGTGACATATTCCCTCCCTCCTCTTTAGGCTAACATATATATAGCTAAAATAAGTCTATTTTATGTCCCTATTCTTTGGACCGTGGCATATAAAATAAGTCTATTTTTACTCCCTTTTGTTGTGTGTTGGGCCTGGCTGCTGGCCCAACGTGCCGGAGGAGGGGCCCAGGCACGGCCCGGCGGTCGGGCCGGACCGGCACGGGCCCTACCCCGTCGGGCCGTGCCGTGCTTAGGCCAGGCCAAAATGTCGTGCCGTGGGCCGGACCGTCGGGCCTCGGACCTTTTCGCCATCTATACTTTCCGCTTTCAAGCTACAGCTCTATCGTCGCTTGTTCGGCCCCTTTTCCTCCTTTCCTCCGATGATTCGTCGTCGGCGGAGAGAGGGAGAGGGGTCCGGTCCTTCCCCCTAGTATTAGGTTAGTTTAGTCGGGTTTTCCTGTTTAGTCGGGGTTCTCCCGTTGTGTAGTTGGTTTTTTGAGTCCGGAGCAAGATGAACACAGCTGGAGCTAGCTCTGGAGTTTGTTCTCAGGGTCTTCTAGTCATCACTCGGGATCCCTCCAGATCTGCGAGTTCACAGGTAGCGTCGACCAACTTTCATTTCTTCGACGAATTTCTTCCTCGGCTGGTTCTCCTCTGCTACTTCTCCAGCGAAGGATTTTTTTTCTCCAAGGCGTTTGATATTTCCAAGTCTAGCCGAGATGGTCTCAATCTCCTATGAATCGGGTATGCCTCTCAGTTTTCTTTGCAAACTGCTACGTTCTCTCTCTAATCCTCGCCAGTGGAATAGTTATAGGGTTCATCCTGCCAGTGGAATAGTTATAGGGTTCATCCTTGGAATTTTTGTCTGCAAGCCAACTTTCTTTCACTGATCCGGATCCGGCGAATTTCTTATATGTTGTTGCTGATATTATTATGTGAATTCCAACATCCAAACCTCCTTTGCAAGGCCCCGTTTGGGACAGCATGTTGGTTCAATCTCCTGCAGCGCATCCTCCACCGTCGGAGTCAAGTTTCTGGATTTCGTCGTTGGGGTTGAAGGCAAAAAAGGGGGAAAGGACTCCATTGCTTTTTGCTATTTTTTAAGTCCTTTTCTGCACTTTATTAAGCTCAAGTGTAATTTGCCCAGTTCTAAGGGGCTTTTCTGCAAACCTGGTTGTATTCCAGTGTCCTCCACTGTATGCAAACTTGTACTCGTGTACTGTGTTACTTCTCTTACTTAAATAAAGTTACATGAGTTCAAAAAAAGAAAAGAAAAGAGCCAGACCAATAATCGGAGAATGAAAAAATATTACCAGGCTATTCTACTTTTACTTGTCAGGAGCATGAATTATCTCGATAGAACATTATGCAACTTTTACTAGGAGCCAGTTAAAAGGAGAGAATACTGATGCTACATACGTATGCTCCACTTTTCTATACATCAGCTATCTATATGATGTCTTCAAAAGAAGTGATCCATTCCATCCTATAGCACACAATGCACTGTCGTACAACACAACGCACAACGAATTGAAGAGGTAATTCTTCTTCCCAAATAACATACTTTCTTCATTTCACAATATAAGTCATTCTAGCATTTCCCACGTTCATGTTGATGTTAATGAATCTACTAACATCAACATGAATGTGGAAAATTCTAGAATGACTTACATTGTGAAACAGAGGGAGTACCAAATAATCAACCAGCATGTGTTGCTATAAGAACTCAAAATGTAGAATAAAACATGAGTTTTAATAAACAGTCATATCAATATTAAGACAGAAATAAGCGCTTTTTTCGGGAGCAAGACAAAAAACGAGCACTTGTGCAGATGTGCTCTGCCTCCAGTAGTATACATGTCAGGAAATAAAGCAGTGATTGTGTGCGCTTTGCTCAAGAAGGAACAGATGAGCATCAAATGCCTTATTTTACCATCACATATTGAGATGTTTATGAAGACGTCAGGCCAAAGCCATAATTAAGATAACTCACTCCACATTATTTGTTTTTACTGGAGCTGAAAGTGAACTCTTACATTTAGGAAAAATGGGAGTAGCCCATTACCAAAAACAAAGTTCATATTTGAAGGGCATCCGCAATCGAACCAGCAAGGCTCAACACCTCA
Source organism: Oryza glaberrima (assembly GCF_000147395.1). Classification (NCBI taxonomy): domain Eukaryota; kingdom Viridiplantae; phylum Streptophyta; class Magnoliopsida; order Poales; family Poaceae; genus Oryza; species Oryza glaberrima. The sequence goes on along the minus strand of NC_068327.1, from coordinate 28,588,110 downwards.
AATGGAGGTTGTTGGTTGATGGCTTTCACTGTTTGAGGGCAGGAGTCAGTGATCCAGAAATACGCAAACTTGTCAGCTGACCCAGCTGTGAGAGGGAAAAAAAAAAGGGTGAGAACTGAAGTTGAGTGGCTGAAAGGTAGAAAGAGAAGAGAATCACGAATTACCGGAATTAGTGTGAGTGAAGCGCTCATACGACTGCTTGGGAAAAACAGCATGAGTAACGTAAGCACTAACTTTTGCAGCACCATGAGCAGCCAAAACTTTCTGCAAAATAATTAGACAAAGAAGCATTAATGAGAAATGCAACATAAAGCAGCATATCCCATCAACAGTTTATGAATTAGTACATCCTCAAATGTGTTAAAACAATTACATGGAGTAAAATGAACATCAAGCCTACTAAAAAATGAAAATGCAAAAATAAGCATGTGACTGACTTTGCTAAGATCAGGTTTCACAAGGGCATGTAATTAATCTCTGTTTTTCAGGACCTCTGCCTGTTGGCAATTAATATGTGAAACGTATATTATAGGAGGCATTACTCTTTGTCAGACAACTAAAAACAAAGATAGCAAAAAACCATATCCCTCTTGGCCTCTCCCACTAAAGTGGAAGTAAGAAAATCCAACATTAGTAAAAATTAAGTCACTGAAGCACTACTTTGTAGTATCATGGCAAAGCCACAGAGAGTATGTTGATACCTGACATTCTCTAAGAGTTCCCCCAGATTGCACTAAATCATCAACAATAACCACATGCCGGCCTTCAGGATTCCCCTCCTTAATTCGAACTATCCTCTTGTCACCTTCCCGAACCTTTGCGCAGACAACCTTATAATCAAACAGCCCAAAGTAAAAACTCGGAGTCTTTCAACCAGAAAAAAAAAAAAGAGCAATTCCACAATGGCATGCATAACCGAATTTCGACATGTTCATTCATTCACACAAAACAAGAAGCTAACCATTGGGAAGTTGAGCAATAGCTTGTGGAAACGCTTCCACGCCCCATCATCCGGGAAGGCAATGGTGATCTGCGCAACACACAAATCACACAAGTCAGAGCAGTAGCAACACGAATTGGGTACTTGAAAGAAATTAGTAGGACACCGGTGGCCTTGCTACGCACATTGTCAGCATCGGGGAGCTGCCGGAGGCGCTGCAGCAGGAGCGGAATCCCGGTCTCGAAGCAGGGGAGGACGTCGTCCCCAAAGTAGAACCTCTCCTGGAGCGCGTGGATGTCGTAGATGACGACGCTGGTCGGGCCGCCCCGGGACTTGGGGATCATGGAGAGGATGCGCGCGAGGGTGAACGCGGTGGCGACGTCGCCCTCCTCCTCGACGCGCTCGAAGGAGCCCGTGGGGAAGAAAGGCAGCACGAGCGTGAAGGAGGCGATGAACAGCTTGGGCAGCGCGAAGATGACGGAGATCTGCTCGAAGATGACCGACGGCGAGCTGAACGACGCCAGGAACGCCACGTGCTGCCCCCGGATGTCGTGCGCGTTGTTGATGAACAGGTTGGGGAACCCGTCGTCGAAGCTCCTGCGCGGCGGCGGCGGCGGAAGCGAATCAGCGAATCAGGTGACTCCACGAAACCGGCGAGGAGGAGGAGGAGGAGGACGGGGAGCGTACCTCCAGTTGATGGACTGGAGATGGATGGCGTCGGAGCTAGCGGCGACCTTGAGCGCGAGCTCCTCGCACTCGGAGCAGTAGAAGAGGTTTATCTGCTTCTTCGCCTTCGGCTGCCTCGCCACGACGACCTCCATCCTCGTCCCGGGCTCCCCGGCGGGCGGCTGCAGCGGCGGCGGCGCGCGCGAGCGGAATCTCCGAAAAGAACGGCGCGGGGGGACGCGAGCAGTGTGGTCGGCTTTATCGACAGGGGAGAAGCAGCAAAGGTCTAGGAGCAAATTATTCGCTCAACACTTTTCTTTTTTTTTTTCGCGAGCGTAAACCCTAGCTTAGACCCCAGCCGCGCGGCGCGAGCAGGCTGGATTTGGGCTCGAGGCGAGACTAGCACCTACTAGTAGCGGCGCACATTGGGGAAGAAGATAATGCGAGATTTTTATAGAGCGCTACTTGCAAAAACTGACGAAAAAAAAACAAAAAGGGAGAAAGCATGGAACGCGCCGCCGCCGCTGCAACGCGACGGATTACTATCACCAATCCGATACCATATGGTGTCATAGAGAGGCATGAAGTACACAACCAACGGCTGGCTCTCAGGGATTAAACGTCGGTTCTAAAATGTACACACCGTTTCGAAATATTTGACGCCGTTAACTTTTTAGCACATGTTTGATCATTCATCTTATTCAAAAAATTTAAGTAATTATTAATTCTTTTCCTATCATTTGATTCATTGTAAAATATATTTTTATGCAGGCATATAATTTTACATATTTTACAAAAGTTTTTGAATAAGACGAACGGTCAAACATGTGCTAAAAATCAACGGTGTCAAACATTTCGAAACGGAGGGAGTACTAGTATACAGTAGTACAAATTTGAATTGACTCATATCTAATACTATCTAAACGGATATTCGTACGGTCAGATTCGCTAAACAAACTCTTACCACACTATCTAATACTATTACTACTACTAATCTATAAATAGAGATTCGCTAAATAATAAACTCTTACTATACAATCTAATGACCTGTTTGGTACAGCTCCAACTCCTAAATTTAGCTTCAGGAGTTAGGTATGTAATAAAGTTGTGGAGCTGCCTAAAGAGCTATACCTGTACCAAACCGGCCTAATACTACTATTAGTAGTATGTAGTGTTAGACTGTAGTATTATATAATATCTAATTCATTATTTGGTTAATATATTTTAGTACGAATGAAGCACCGAAGAGCATTGTTGGTGAAGGTTTTTCCCATGAAAACAAAGCGTACAGAAGCAAGGGAATCGTAAGAAGCATATGAGAACCTGAGCAGAAGACAAGAAAATTTCTCGAGTTCTAATGGGAGACATGGGACTAGTTTATTCCCCATTTGTCTCTAGTGGGGTGCTAATTTACACCAGCCCGTCTTGTGTGTGTGATTGATTATCCTTAGCCAAAATCAACGGTACAAAAATCGTAAGTTACAGAAATGTGGTCAATCCAAAAAGGTATACGAAATCAACACCTGAAAAGAATGCCAAAACTTTTGCAATGATCCAACCGCTGTTCACCAACAGAATCTGATCCAGGCCTATTCAAGAATTAAGATAAAACTGGCGTGTTTTTTTCAGGAGCATACCTCGCTTCTCCGGAACAAAGCTAAGAGCTGCCAGAGTATCTGAGTATATACAAGTCTAGCTAACGCACGGATCAGTTGACGAATAGCCCTTTTCCAAATTGAATTTCGGCTCGCTGGGATATACAAAGACAGTTGCGGCTGAGGCTGAAGGAGTCAGTGCAGCAGAATACCTCACTGAAGTAATTGTTATCCTTGGCAGCTGCTGGGAACCAGAACCAAGCGGCACAAGCTTATGGCTAACAATATGCTCGGTTTTCGGCAGAATGGATGCAGCATGATTGTGAGCCCCAGAGAAGACGAAGTTCTGGGAATCAACAAGAGAGTACTTGATTTCCTGAAGTAAGGATGTTGAATTGTAGATCTTCACATGAAAAGTGAAAGGGATTCCAAGGATAGCATAAGGAGGGCACTCCATGGTCACAACAAGTGGCGGCTCCTCGATATGAATTTCAGGTAACCTTTCTTTCATTATAACACGGCTATCTTGACTCTCTCCAATGCTTGAATCTCTTGACCAGCTCAGGCAAATTTCACCTAGAAAAAAGCTTGGACTAATAGTATGTGGATTCACTGAAAATATTCCTTTGTATTCTTCACTAGGAGCAATAACTGCGTATTCATTGGAAATCCCACTGATCTGTTGCACTGAGCAGAGTTGTTTTCCATCATCATTAGACGCAATAGTCATCGTGTGTAGCCGCAAAGGTACCTCTGTGCAATTTCTAGCACTTAAAATAAGCATATTTGACTCGTTGAAAGCAAGAGAACTTTTTTTATCATCATCACTTGAGGATCTGATCCTAGATAATAACAGGGGTTCTCGCCTAAATGGTCTCAAAAACTGTTGACTGACTATCATGGGGATCTTACCTTCAATTTGCAAGCTTCTGTGCACATTAAGTCTGTGCAGTGCTGCTTCTTCAGTCGAGTCCAGGGAATAGCCAAGTGAGACATAGAACATCACTGACATTGCTTGATGCCATTTTATTTCCAATTTGCATGACCAGGAATCACCTGCATATAATGTGGGAACAGATACAACCCCAAACGAGTGCTGGATTTTTCTTATGCTATCAACTTCTTCCTTTGACCCATTTTCCGTGGTCACATCTGAGACACCAAGAAGTTCAACATGATGACTTTCAGATTCTTCTGCTTCCCTAGGACTCATCAAAAGGCCTCCACCTTTGGCATCGACAAGGTTGATTTTCAGTTCACCAGAATGAACTGCGTGTCCTTTTGACAATATGGTCACTGGGACTGTAAATAATTCTCCAACCAATGCAGGACCAGGACAATCTAAGACAAGGTCAACTTGAGCATCTGGCTCTTCAACTTGGATCAGTTTCTGCCCAGAAAAAGCAAGTACATTGTCCTTCATAGGTAATGCCTCTACTTGGTCCTCAAATTTCCACAATGAAAATTCTCCCATTGAAACAGGACTTTCCGCTTGGCAGCAAACTACAAGACGTTTACTTATTGTTGCCTTCACCGCCAAACATTCCAGCTTTCCACTCTGTCCTGCAGAAAGTACTCACATTGTTATTTCATGATAGGACTAACAGAAGGGGAAAAGTTTAACATCAGCAAATGCCGAATAAAGCTTAAATTTTGATTTTCAATCTATCAGCCACAGCCAAAATTTGGATTTTAGAACTTAATTTTATAGTTGATTTTGATGTTTTTTCATCGTAGTTCATTTTCCAGCATTGGCATTTAAGTCGCTAAGAACACATATAAAAGAGTTTTACCCGCAACTTATGTTTTGGTTGCTAATAAGTGTCATGACTTAAAATCGGTTGTACGCAAAACGATGAGACTGGTAATGTCCTGTTGTTTCTGTATGTTCAGATTAAGATACTAATATGACAATATTTACAGGTTACTTTTCAAGAAATAAAACATTTACAAGTTACAATACGTGCAGAGAGCGGGTGGATGAACATCTAATGAAATAAACTATATATAATATATATAACTGATACCTGGTTTAACTTCATGAGTCAACCGCATCCATTTATCAGTGAACAGTGTCAGAGGAGTCTGAACAGCTCCATCATGAACATGTGAATTTGATGCAGAACAATCTTCCTGTGCACTAACTATGACAAAGTTACAGTCGGATTGGTTAAACTGAACCTCCAACTTATCAATCATAACTGGACAAGGAAGATGAGACTGTAGAGAGACACTGACAAGCATTGGTGAATCAGGTTTTACAGATTGATCGTGAAAAGCAACAGATGCGAGAAACACTATCCTTAGTGGACTTATTTGATCAATATCGAGGTGAGTAGATTCTTCCATCAAATGAAGATCAAATTCATCATCAGTGTTCTCCGATGCATGCTTTCCTTCCAAGATATTAATAACTTCCTGCTGTATAAGCTCTCTACTGGAAATGGTAGGAGATCCTGCTGGTCCATTTTTTCTTTTATTTTCTGAATTTCCCTGTCCACTGCCAGAGAATAAAGGTAATGCAGCCATCTCAAGTGAATAACTGATAAAGTCCTTCAGAGACTTAAGTTTCCTTGCACATTCTCTCAAGTAACCTAGGTTTTCCCAAAGTAAAGTGGCCCAACCTTCTTGACGGTATAGGCCAGCAACACCATCAAAAAGTTGTTTTGCATTACTAAAATCCCCTGCTGCATAATACTCAATGGCCATTCCACCACTACAGGCAGAAGCCATTCTTGTGGCACCTAGGCTCCGAAATGATTCATAAGCTTTTCTGAACAATGCAATTATCTCATAGGAATCTTGAAACCTTTCAGCTTCTGACAAAGCATAGCTGGTATACTCAGTATCAGAAAGGCTGCAAGCACAGTGTCAGATATAAGTAGTCATATAAAAGTTACGTTAACATCTAAAAGTAACTAAGGGTCAAAGAACTTACGGAAGCACCGCAACTGTATCTCCTTGCTCAAACAAGCGTACATACTGACCAACATATACGGAAGGCATTACTGACTCAGGTAATCCATTGACTCCTTTGGTAAGGCTTACACTTGATGAAGAGAACTCTAAGGCATACCTCTTCTCTCTCAAGTAATTTGCCGCCAACTGCCAGAAGGGAAGGCATCATAAAAAGATCACTAGTGTGGTCAAGTAAAAGGAATGAAACATCCTCTGTTGTAGTGCTGTGTAGGGAGAGGTTGAACCTGATAGTAGTAAGCTGGTTGAAATTCCCACTCGGTCAGTGCGTTGTCAGCAGTGCCAAAACGAGGAGATAGTGTATCCGGAACAGTTGTAGATGTTGTTTCTATGAGCTCACCAAAGACAAGGAACTGCCTGCTAAACCATTCCCAGTGAAGAAAAGCAACTTCTGGTGATCCAACAACACGCTCATAGCTTCTGATATGCTTACGGAACCATGTGATTGCTCCCACAACCTTCCCCCCATGAAGTAATATTGTTGATATCTTAAAGTGAAATTGCTCAGCAACTGCTTTTACCTCAACAAGGCGTTGTGTTGGAGGCAGTCTTGTTGAAGTTCCTATCATCTAAATAAGAGCAATTGTCAATGAAGGGTGTAAAGCCAATAGAAACTGCTTAAGCAATAGTGTCGGAAAAATAAAACAGTAAGGAATCTTGAAGGCTTTCAATATGTAATGTGAGATGCAAACACACATGGAGAGGATAGGGCAGGATAGAGTGGTAGCTTGGATAAATTATCTTTAATGCTAGACAGGTATGAGATCCTCATGAAGTGTTTTCTATATTTAATATTTTAAAAGTAGCACGTGCACAAGGGTATATTCAGCATTACAAATATATACGACATTTGGATGGATAGCAACCATAGCTGTCTTTCTTTATTTACTCATGAGTTCAGTGTCACAATAATCTGGCTTCTAAAAGAGTATGTCAGGTGTGGATTCACTTAATTATCAGTCTTTTAAGGTCTATGGCAAACATGGAACAGGGATCCAATTCACACCTCACGCAGAACACGAATGCCCTCCTCATAGAACTTTAATGCTTCAGGCCAATCCCGCCTAAACTCCGCATAAACAGCGACCTGGTGTTAGAATCAGAAATATCAGAGGAATGCAGCCCAAAAAAAATAAAAATTAGAGTAGTGAGAAGTCATTAGCACTACTGACTTTACCAAGCATGTGAAGAAAAATTTTTGTCCCAATACCACGGGCATTAAGAATGACTAACAGTGCTAAATTGAACCAGAGAGAGATTCCTCTTCCTACCTTGAAACAGTAGCGAATGCTCAGCTCAACAGATGAGAAATTCCTTTTCTCGATGCGAGCTTTGACCCTTCGTCCTTCATCCTTATAGTATGTTGTACATAACTCCGCAAAAACAGTTGTCAACCTTTCAATACAGAACATAATGCAGGTTAGTAGGTATAACTCCAAGGAACACATGAAAAAGAAAAGAGCAAAAGATAGTTTCAAAAAAAAAAGAAATATAACAGTAGAAGATTAAGGGGAAGTTTCAGAGCATACTTGTTGAGAGATTTCGTCCATTCCATTTCATCTCTCTCAACCAAAACAACCAGGTGCTTTGAATCAATTTCTGCACGTTTCCTCAAAGCAACCGTAACATCCTCGCTCAGTTCATCTGCAAAATGTTATTGGCTATCTGGTTAGGTTTGACGACACAAATATCATGCGAGTATAAGGGTCTGTTATCATAAGGCCCATGCCCAAGCCCAACCCTCGATTCCCATGACGCAGAGTGTAGGCATTGACATGTGTAAAATAACAGATCTAATGCTGTTGCAGATATGGCCAGTTGCAGATTGTTTAGCTAAGCTTCGTAAGCTAAAGTGCTAATTGCTTGTTCAGCGAGAAAATGTATTACTATTACGTATACTCGAGAGGATGCTTACCACCAGCTTGACTCTGTACAAGGATCACCACTAATTTAGTGTTTCTTCCCTGAATCACAGACCTGCAAAAAAAAAAAATGAACATTACTTGGTATTTGCGAATTCAGTCTGTGCTACACTAGCTGCTTATACACTGCTGATACTTCAGAAAAGTCCTTAATCCAAAAGAGGTCGATAGTTTCCAATTTGCATTGCAGGGGTGATATTTATGAGTTCTGATTATGCGCACATCTATTTGGGATCAACGATGCAAGAGATGTAGAGGAGGTACTTGAGGTTCTCGAGATCGGAGCAGGCCTGGAGCCACTGGGCGGGGTCCCCGGAGACCTGATCGGCCCGGAACATCGCGGCGACGGCGGCGGGCACTCGGGTGCGGTGCTTGAGGAGCCAGTCCTTCTTCAGGATCCCGGCGGGGGCCTGCGGCGGCGCGAGCGGGTCGCGGGCCTTGGCGGTGCGAGCGAGGATGGAGGCCTTGGAGAAGTCCGGGAGGGCGAGCAAGTTCATGGGCGGCTGCCTGGAGCTCAGCGCCGCCGAGATCGCGGGGTGCAGCTCCGGGCACCCCACGATGGACACCAGCGACAGCGGCGGCGTCCGCAGCTCCTCCGGGTAGTCCTCCATGGCCGCCCCACCCGCGGCGCCGCGGCGAGGCGAGGCGAACGGTCGGGAGGCGCTAGGTCCGGTCGCCGCCGGAGTGGTGGCCGGGGAGGACGGGGAGCTCGGATCTGTGGTGGCTGTTTGGTTCGTTTGGAAGAACCGGGTGGGGGCGAGGACGACGACGCGCAAGGAGTGGAAACACGTATCGCTATGTGAGATGTAATAATGAATATAGTCAGGGTGTTTTCTATGAAGTCTGAAGGACCTTGTTATAAAATTTCAGAATTCTGACAGTCATAAGGTTAAATGAACAAATCAATAAACTAGCTAGTACTCCTTCCATACTCATAAAGAAAGTCGTTTAATACAATATTTAAGTCAAACATTAGAAATATAAATCATAAATAACTCTCAAGTTGTTGAGTTTGAAAATGTAAAAAATATATGAATAGATTTGTCTTGAAAAATACTTTCACAAAACTATACACATATCATTTTTCAATAAATATTTTTATAGAAACAAGAAGTCAAAGTTGTGTTTGGAGACCATGTCGCTGTCCAAAACAACTTCCTTTACAAGTACGGAGGGAGTAATTCGTTTATGTTGAAAATGAAGATGAACTTAGAGCACGGAAAACAAAAAAAATCATAGGCGTATGATTAATTAAGTTTAGTTATTACAAAATTAGAAAATGGTTTTATCTAACATTTCAAAGCAATCTATATATAGATAGTTTTTCACACGAAATACACCAGTAGGCAGTTTGAAAAAACTAAAATATAGGGATGCAAGCGGGTCAACCCGCGAGTTCACTTATAGGTCAAATACTCCCTCCGTACTCGTAAAGGAAGTTGTTTTGGACAGCGACACGGTCTCCAAACACATAACTTTGACTTCTTGTTTCTATAAAAATATTTATTGAAAAGTGATATGTGTATAGTTTTGTGAAAGTATTTTTCAAGACAAATCTATTCATATATTTTTTACATTTTCAAACTCAACAACTTGAGAGTTATTCATGATTTATATTCCCAAGGTTTGACTTAAATATTGTCTTAAACGACTTCCTTTACAAGTACGGATGGGAGTAGATGATAACTCATGGATTTTTGCAACGTGGTCCGACTTGCCGCATCTAGAGATGCAAGTGGGTCGATCTATAAACTCATTTATAGGTCAAATTAATAGATAACCCGCAAGTCAAACCCATGGGTTACCCACTAATTTTGCCTATAAACGGGTCCGCGGACAAGCCTGCTTGCACCCCTAGTGAAATATTTTTTAATGACAAAAGAACATGATCTGTTTGGATCCCATGAAGACAAATATTAAGTATGGACATGTAAAACTAGAAAGCCAATAACACATGGTTAATTTAGTTTTAATTATTTTAAACTTAGAAATGGATTTATCTTATATCTTAAAACAATTTCACATAGAAAGTTTTAGCACAAAATACATCGTTTTAGCAGTTTGAAAAACGTGCTAATGAAAATCGAGGTAAAATATGTATCTTATAAGACAACGGAAGTCATTCGAATTTTTTTAGTGAATATCAACAACTAATTCCTAACTACACTAATTCGAAAGCAGAAATCACAGATTCAGAGGTCGGGTGGACCGACACGGGAACAGAGGAGGCCCGCGGTGGTGGGGCGATGCCATGCTCCCTAGCCTCCCCACTCTTCTCGCCAAGCTCACGCTTCCCCTCATTGTGTCGCCAAAGGTGATGATACCTAGCCTCTCTCTCTCTCCTTTCCCATATCTTCCCATTATGTTCTCTCCTATCTTCACGACGCCGAGGCCTGAGGCCCTCACGACAGCAAAAACGACAACCTAAGCATCAACCTGAGCTTCCCCATCTTTGTCACCGACAGAGCTCGGTGATGCCGCCGCCACCGTCTAGCTCCTCTCTGCCGACTACCGCCCTTCTCCCTACACAGGCACGTGCCATGGAGCCCTGAATAGAGATGAGGAAGAGAGAGAGGGGAGGAAGAAGATGTTGTTTCAATATTTAGGACCATCATGATTTTTTTTATTTTCTATTTTTGCTTTTGGTTCCAGGTCAGCTTAACAGAGCCTACAAAGCTGCCTTGGGACTACATTCGTTTGTTTTGAAAGATAAAGAACGTGTGTTATACTTATATCTGGTACTGCGGTCCAAAGACACGGTTTGAACTCAACGTGAATTATGAGGGACCTAAAGTGAACTTATTCTATCACGCGGTTGGAGTTCAATAGTCTATCAGGCCCATCCGGGCAGAGAGAACAAAGCGGCCCATCCAGGCAGAGAGAACAAAGCGGCCCACCACTGGCGGGAGTAGGCGAAGGAACAATCTGTCCCTCGCTCGCAAGCCGTGGAGATCCATCCTTTTTTTCGCATTGCGTGCCAGTTGCCACCTCTCCACCCCCCGCCCCTGGCTCACCCTCCGGGCCTCCCTCCCCCCTCCTCTCCTCTCCCCTCTCTCGCGGTCGCCTCGGTGCAGCCCGCGAAAATAGCAGCCGCCCGTTCCCTCCCTCTCCCTCTCCCCTGCCCTGCCGAAGCCGCGGCGATGAACGGCGCCACGGCCGGCTCCGGCTCCGGCTCCGACCACGACGACGCGCGCGCCGCCGAGGAGGCCAGAGGGGAGGAGGCGGCAGGCCGTGCCGTGGAGGTTGAGGAGGAGGAGGAGGAGGAGGAGGCGGTGCCCGTGGCGGAGGAGAGGGCCGCGTGGGGCGGCGGCGGCACTCCCCCGACCCCCGAGCCGAAGAGCGACGCGGACGCGGAGGGCGCGGGCTCGCTGGATCGGGTGGAGCTCAATGCAGGGGCGGGCGGCGGCCGTGAGCGCGAGGACGACGAGGGGGAGGACGAGGCCGTGGGGGCGAGGGGGGTGGAGATGAACGGGGAGGACGCCATGAGCCACGACGGCCACGACGGCGATGAGGATGGCGATGACGAGGAGGACGGCGACGACGGCGAGGAGGAGGAGGAGGATGATGATGAGGAGGAGGATGACGATGACGACTCCACCCCCGATGCGTCGCCGAGGGCGGAGGCGAAGGCGGAGGGCGAGAGCTCCACCGGGATGGCGGGCTGCGCCAACCAGGCCGCTGAGCCCGACCCCTTCCTCGACGGTGACGACTCTGGAACGGAGGAGGAGCAGGCGGCGTTCATGGTGGAGCTGGAGCGCTTCCACAGGGAGCACGGCCTCGAGTTCAAGCCTCCCAAGTTCTATGGCAAAGGTCTCAACTGCCTCAAGTGCGTGTCTTTCTACACCTCTCGTTTCTGTTAGCTCCTCAACCCGAGTACACCCATCTCTTCTCGTCTAAGCTTGCTTTGTTCCTTTTCCAATCCAGGTTATGGAGGCAGGTTGCCCACCTGGGAGGCCATGAGCAGGTATGGTCCTCGACTCCTTGTCACTAGCTTGCTCGCTGCTGCTACTGTAGAGTAAAATATTTTCGGTGACATATGTCCGGGTGGATCACGATCAAATAAGTTCAACAGTGATTAGTGAGCTGAAAGGACCTGAGTTATATTTATTCTAGTTAAATATTTTGCTTGTTCAGGTAACAATTTGTAAACTATGGCGTCAAGTTGGAGAGACTTTCAGGCCGCCAAAGTAAGCCTCTAATTTTCACAGAACATGTTATTCGCAGAAAAAAAAAAAGACTTCCATATGCGAGTAATTTGTTGCTGCCGTAATCCTTTGCAGGACGTGCACTACTGTATCGTGGTCGTTCCGAATTTTCTATGAGAAGGTGATGCATTTGCTGCATGATTTTCTTTTGCCTCTGTACTTGTCACAAGAGAACTTCCCCCTTTTCAGTTCTTTCTGTCACAAGTAAATGGTCACCAACAATCATTTTTTTTTCCTGCAATCAGTATCATATCGCATCAACTTTATTGTAAGTTTTAGTTGCAAAACTGTTAGACTTATTAGTATAGTTCTTAGTTTCAAACATAAGAATTGATCTAAAATGATGGGTCTGCCTTTATTAGTGTAAAAATTTTAGGGGTTCCCGTGTCAGTTAATGTTGCTTCCTTTTTTGGCAGGGAATATTTAATGTTCTTACTTCTTACTTTTAGTTTAACGAGCAATTATCTTACTTGATGCGTCCCTTAATCATTTTATTGAAACTGTTGCGCTTTCTTCAGATGCTATTACTCTTAATTCTTTAGATCATTAATTTTCTTAGTTATTTATATGCTAACTGATGCATGTTTTGGATGGAATATAGTACAGAAGCATTATTGTAAGCTTAGATTCCATCCCATATTTATGCATTGTTTTCTGCTTGATTTGTTAATTTTTGTTTCTCATTAACTTAGGCACTTCTCGAGTATGAAAAATACAAAGTCCGAACTGGCCAGCTTCAAGTACCATTGTCTGCTTTACCACAGCCTGGTGGTACTGGCCGTGAGGTAATTGTTCTAATAGTGCAGTTTTTAATAAGAGCTCTAATTTATTAATTCAGTTTATATTTTAGTTCAATACTGTACAATTTAACGGGATTCACCCTATTTGTGTAAATCTTTAATAATTAGATGAACACATGCTGTCCTTTTAGGACCTGTCTAATTCGCGCCTGCGCCAAAAGTCATGATCAGTTACGGACAGGATGCAGCCACGCAGGACTTTTTTTTTAAAAAAAAAATCATCACTGGAAGAATAGTAAGACGAGAGCACCCAGAAGGCCTCAATCCAGTTCTTGTGTCCCCAACTCGTGCAGCTTGCATCTCATTTCTTGAACTCCCCAGTCACGGTCACGCATGGGCATGGCGCATTTGTTTATAGCTTTTCGTGCATAGTCTCCCCTAATCCTTTCCCTGGAATTTGTAGCCCTTCTTGTTCTGCATCCCGAAAAGGGAAACTTTCAACTTCTCATTGCAAAAAAAAAAAAGATGCTACTAAAAACCTTTGATTGGACAACTTTCATCTGGAACTGAAAACTTTCACCTGGAACTTTCATCTGGTTACTGAAAACTTTCTTTTGGAGACTAAGCTTTCTACTAGAGATTGAAAAGCTTCCTATTGGAGACTAAAGAGCTTTTGATCGGAAAACTTTCACATGGAGACTTTCATCTCGAGCTAAAGCTTTGGAGCACACAACTTTCATATAGAAAACCAAAAGAATAAAACGGAAAAGAGAAGGGAAAGCATAATCAATGTGCTTGTCAGGGGCCTCCTGAGTGAATGCCAAGCCTAAACAAAATTGCATACCCCTTCGTGTCGATCAGGCCCGTATGCTAGCATTCCTCACAATGTGCGTGAGGGGATTTACTTTTTTTTTTATATCCATTTGTTTATGGAATGGTGTTACGCCTTTGTTAGCATGCACCTCATTAGTCATGTATAAAAGAAAGCTGTGATATTTACGCCAACCTAGCTGAATTAAGGACACAGTCTGGTTATATCCGGAAAGACCAAGGGATTTTAGTCACTGAATTCCTTCTTAAAATTGAGTGTTGGTTATGGATCCAATTTTATTGACATAGACGCACTAATAACTGATTTAAGATGCCTGCCATTTGTTAAGGTTTCCATCAAGATGTGTGGTGTTGCGTTGTTGCCAAAAGTGTTTTCTTGTCGATGCGTGTAAACTACTAGTTTTAGCTAGCTTGACAAGTTTGTTTACTGCCTTGCAGATTGGTATGAATCAATCATCTTCTGCCAGAGTTAGAAGGGATTCTGCAGCGCGTGCTATGCAGGGTTGGCATGCTCACCGTCTCCTTACCAATGGCATATATGGAGATCAAATGTTGAAGGTTAAAAAGATCTTGCTCTTTGTTTACATGTACCTTTTCAAGTCACCAACTATTTAATCAGAAAAGATTCAAACTTGTACAGGAAAAAGATTCAGTCCCTTCTTCAAGTCGTGGTAAGAACCTAAAGTATTTGGTATGTTTGATAAGTTTTCTTTCAGCAGTGCATCTGTTGTTTTTTCTCATTTATTTGTTTTGACACATTTAGGAGTACTCAAGAGGAAGAAAGCATCTAGTCCAGAGTGTGCTATCAAGGTGTCTCGTACAAAAATAAACAAATCACAGTTAAGACTTCCTTTCCTTTCTGTTGGTTATATAGCATTGGCTGATAATGACTTGGATTTAGCTACGGAATATGTCATTACAAAATTTTATAGGAAAATCCTAAAAATTACAGTCACATGTTGTTCAATTAAGCTTCTCAGCAGAATTTAAATCCATATATTTGGATACTTAGCCTATGAAGCCTGAACTTGTATTTATGTAACGGGATTCTCAATTTCAGGGATGACTCAATGGTCACTGATGTTGGAGAACCTGCCGAGTGGGTGAAGATTAATGTACGACAGACTGTAAGTCTCATATGGTGCATTGATATTACAGACAAGTTTTTCAGTGCTCTTCTGAAATCCTAATAGCATTTGAGCTGGTTTTTCTGTTGAGTTGCCATTTTTATTCGGGAGAAATCTCTTCATTTGGCTGTTTCTTTCCTGCAGAAAGATTGTTTCGAAATCTATGCTCTGGTTCCTGGACTTCTACGCGAAGAGGTGAGAAAAAATATCTTTAATGTTGAACGCATCACTTCAAACTGTTCCATTTTCCTAAAATAAATACCTGACTTAATTTGTGCGTAACAAACAAAAAGCTTCCACTTCTTGAACTGAGGCACTACCTGCGAGAAGAAATGAATTGTTGAATTTTGTTCTAAATGGTGCAGGTGCATGTTCAGTCAGATCCTGCTGGGCGTCTGGTTATAACTGGGGACCCAGAGCAGCCTGATAATCCTTGGGGGATCACTCCATTCAAGAAGGTGATAGCAGCAATTTGAATACTAATTTGAGCACGTTTGCATTCTCTTCAGATAACATGAAGTGATTACTCTTTCTCAGGTGGTCAATCTGCCATTGAGGATCGATCCTCATCAAACATCCGCCGTTGTCACGCTTCATGGCCAACTATTTGTTCGTGCACCATTTGGGCATGCTGATATGTAGATAGTTTCCTTTGAGTGCAGATACCACTGGCCCGGTGGTATTTCTGGAATTCTTTATAGGTTTGTGATTCACCGTTGCATCTATCCCTTGCTTCAAATTAAGCTCGTCATGCTTTGATATCAGGTATTCTGTTTTTCATGCAGGCTTTAGACAATTTTGTTGCAGAAGCAAGTTTTTGTGTGAGCAGACGCTCAATGCCGAGCTGACAACGGAATTTTGCTGTAATCAGTAGCAAGACTTGGGGATCTGCTATAATAGTATTGTTTATAGTAGTTGACATAAGTAGGCTGGTTTATTTTGGTTTGACCTACCGGAGATTTTTGTTTTGTTGTTTATTTTTAGTCGGAAGCAGAGTATATCAAAATAGAGAGATGAAAATAGGTTAAATGAAAGCTTAACTTCTTTATTTTTGGAAAACAAAGGATTAGTTTCTTAACATTATTATTTACTATTTTCATAGTAATGTTTATAAGTGCCTCTGGGCAATGCTTGTCCTTAAGCAAATTTTTTATGCTTGCATTTGATTCCTCGTCCCAATGGACTATTGAATTCTAAATTTTGTTGCTGGCTATCATCGAATATTAAGGTCCATGTTCTTTTCAGCTATTTCACTAGATATTGTTTGTGGATTATTTGTTTCATGTGTCCAAAAATATTGAAGCTGTTGCTAACTTTTCTCTAAAATTTACATGAGCCATCCCTAATGAATTTCGTTGGATTTGGTGAAAAAAATTCCACATATACAATCTTATCTACATCGAATTTATACCGTATTAGATTACCTGATAGAGGCATTATTTTCCAATGCTATTGGGTGGGTTGATTTGATAGACTTCTTTTGCTTTTGATAAATAATAGCGATAAAAATACCAAACTAAAACCCCTTGAAATCAAGGGCAGCCCCATCGTTTGGCATACTTGAGGAAAAAACGGAATGGCATATTTGCAAATAAAAAATAATTGTGAATAAAACTTTTATATACGTGTTTTCAACAATCCAAAAGCAAAGGCTGGAAAATAAACTATGATGAAAAATTCCCAAAATCAACTTTAAATTTAAGGTTGAAAAATTTAAATTTTGGTTGATAAGCATAAGCGAAAAGATGAGAATGCGAGGCTGCGTTCGTTGGAAAGAGTTGGGAACTAATCCCTTGCACACAAATGGAACGAATTGTAGCGTATGATTAATTAAGTATTAGCTTATTTATTTTTTATGAGAAATTAATTAATATGATTTTTTAAAGTAATTTTCATATATAAACTTTTTACAAAAGGCAATACGTTCGAGATGTGAAAAAACGAAGAATGTGAGTTGAGAAAGCCGGCAAAAGAACACATCCCTAATAGCTCCAGTAACTGAGCCCACTTGTAACTGCGATCCTACGGCCCAACTCCCAGGGCCCATCAATTAGTAGTGAAACAAATCCGGTGGTGGGCCCGATTCGCAATTCGCCAAACGGCAGGGACCCGACGCGACCGCATCGGCATCGCGGCAGCGGCAGCGTGCGGTGCCGACTTGTGGGAGGAGCCGCCTCCTCCGCCTCCGACTATATAACAAAAATCCTCCCGCACCCCCGGCACATCGTCCCCGCTAGTCGCCGCCAGTCACCAAGCCCAAGCCCACCCCCCCAAGCTACCAACACAGAACGAATCGGAGCGCCGCGCCGCGCCGCGCTGCGTCACCGGCGATGGACTCCGACTACGGCGTGCCGCGCGAGCTCTCGGAGGTGCAGAAGAAGCGCGCGCTCTACCAGCCCGAGCTGCCCCCCTGCCTCCAGGTCCGCACCCACCCATTGCCGCTAATCCTCCTTCCCCTGCGTGCGACATTGCGGTCCCTGGCGCGGCTTCCCGGCCCTAGATCTGCGTGCTTCCGGACCGCGCGGCGCCAGATCCCGCGCCGCTCCGGCGTCCGGATCAGTCCATCTCACCGGCGCTGGTCGTGTATACTGTTCGTCTGCTTCCGATTTGATTTCTCGGGGGTCTTAGGCCATAGGTTTACGTGTATCAGCTGTCAGTCTGTCACTCGTTTTCGGGTAACCAGATTGGATCTGAATCGTGCTGGACCTCGCCTGCGAGGTGCAGGGCTCTGTCTAGCAATGTACTAGTAGATCCAACCGGCGTGCCTGGCTTGCGGGAGGCTGCGTGCGCGGGGGAATTTTTTTTTTGAAAGCTCGTTTTGCCGTGTTGGTATTGTCGTGTTGCTGTTTTATTTATGAGTTTAGTAGTGGAGCGTAGCAACTTGGAATAAACAGTAGAGGGATTGATTCGTCTACAGCAACCATGGACTTTTCTTTTTGGACTAGCTTTCACGGTCCTGTGTTGTGTTGTTTACTTTTGTGGTGACCCATGAATCGCTATCAAATCGTAAGACTTTCTCCTGTTTAGTTATGCTGTTTGACTGGTGGCTGGATCGGATGAATTCATGATAATTTTGCGAATGATTTTCTCGCGTGCGTGTGATTGGTGGTGGATGAATGATTTTGTGAATTCACGCTCTGAATTTCTTCACTCCATGTAAATCAGGGCACCACTGTGAGAGTGGAGTATGGTGACGCTGCAATTGCTGCTGATCCTGCAGGCGCTCATGTGATCAGCCACGCGTTCCCCCACACATACGGGCAGCCCCTGGCCCATTTTCTCCGGAAGACGGCTAATGTCCCCGATGCTACTGTCATATCAGAGCATCCTGTTGTCAGGTATATATGTATTTTTTACTTGTGATATTCAATTTTTTTACTTGATATGCCATCTGCTGCAAGACAAGAAACTGTTTCGAAAAAAAGAAACCAAATACTAGTAGTAAAGTATTTGTCAAATTATAAGAGAATGCTGGAGAGAAATTACATCAAATTATTTGTCTTCGCCTCTCACTGCCTGCACATATAAGACATCTGATTGTTTTGTTTTGGATGCAGGGTTGGTGTTGTTTTCTGCGGAAGGCAGTCCCCGGGAGGCCATAATGTCATCTGGGGACTCCGTGAGGCAATTAAGGCTCACAACCCAAACAGCAAACTTATTGGTTTTCTTGGTGAGTCCTTTGATATGCAACTATGAATGTATTAATAGTTCGTTCCCTTTGTTCTCATGTCTGCTTGTTGCGTCCAATCAGACTTTCAGCGTTTGCTTAAATAGCTTCACAAGCTACTTAGCACACTATGTGTTGTCGACTTCCCCTAGC
Source organism: Oryza glaberrima (assembly GCF_000147395.1). Lineage (NCBI taxonomy): Eukaryota > Viridiplantae > Streptophyta > Magnoliopsida > Poales > Poaceae > Oryza > Oryza glaberrima. The sequence goes on along the minus strand of NC_068327.1, from coordinate 28,569,288 downwards.
AGCCACCAGTGTTTTAATTTGAATTAACTCAACATTTTTGTTATATTTTATTTGTTTTCATTACCTTAGCAGGTGATCACAACTGTATAGCATCAATACATCATTTAGTATTTTTGTCACATAAGTAGTGACATCTAAAGCTCTTCAACCGAACTTTGCTAGGTCCACTTAATGAAATTAACAACACAGTGATATACCTATACTAAAAAAAAAAAACAATCAGTGATGCTTTGCTACAAGATCTTGGACAGAGTACCTATCTTTCTTAAGTGTCTAATCCAAATCAAATGAGTTAATTTTGTGATTGGCATCCTGTGCATGAATCCCCCCAAGGCGGGCTTCTGTCTCTCATGCCTGCTTTTCTGAACATGTCTAACACTTGGAGCTAATGCTTACAGATTTTCTTTAACTGTTTCTTATGTTTGTGTTTATTTCGTTCTTTTGTTGAAACAGGTGGAAGTGATGGTCTTCTCGCACAGAAAACTTTGGAGATTACCGACGAAGTTCTTTCTTCATATAAAAACCAAGGTGGTTATGATATGCTTGGCCGGACAAAGGATCAAATTAGAACAACAGAGCAGGTCAATGGTGCCATGGCTAGTTGTCAGGCTTTGAAGTTGGATGCTTTAGTAATCATTGGAGGTAGGCTTTGTGGCATTAGTCTACTAAATAGCTACATTGTGTATATTTTTTTTAATCCTAACATCTGTTTAATTTCTGGTTTCTGAAGGTGTTACATCCAATACGGATGCTGCTCAACTTGCTGAGACTTTTGCTGAGGCTAAGTGTGCAACGAAGGTATATCATAATTCCCTTTTCTTGTTGCAGTCCGTGCCTTGGTTCCTGATTCCCTATTTCCATTGCAAGTGTATGTTTTACTTGCCTGTAAATGGCATGACACAATTTATTATTGAACAGGTTGTAGGTGTTCCTGTAACTTTGAATGGGGACCTTAAGAATCAGTTTGTTGAGACAACCGTTGGTTTTGATACCATATGCAAGGTAGCTTTACATTACTATGCTGGGGCTCCATTTACCTTTACTGTCCTTCCATTACCTCTATATGATGCATAACTGACCTGTTAGGCATGTTTGGTTTTGTCAATTGAGGTTGTTTATGTATGCGAAAGTGTGTTTTTTGTGCTATGGATAACTTTCCAAGTTGCCCATTCAAAAATACTACGCATTTAATTTACCACTTTGCAATTTTTATTTATTGTTGAACTTATTTATTATTATAACAGGTGAACTCACAACTTATAAGCAATGTATGCACCGATGCTCTTTCGGCTGAGAAGGTAATATCTAATATGGTTGATCCGCTTCTTCTTTAGTTGGATGTACTTTCGTGTCTGTGATACTATTTAGCTATGGTCAATTCCTTTATTTTTTTCTCAGAATTAAATAATCAAATTGAATTGAGACAGTAAAAAAAACTCTGAATTGATACTGTTAAGTCCCAGTACAGAAAGAGCTAAACAAATATAGAACACGGGCTATAATTTGCGGTTCACTCCTTAGTTCGGCCTATGTGGGAGGTTCACACTTCACACACAGGTGTACACAATCTTTGTATAGGCAATAAAGGATGCCAATACTGATTGATAACAATGCAAATTCGCCTAGGTCCATTAGACAACTGAATTATCCTTTTTCTTGGGGTTCCATGGTCCATTTGTTCTTCAGTATTTCTCTCAGCGTGGTTATTCAGTAGACATACTTTTCCAGCAAGGCCTGCTGAGCCTTCCTGTTTACAAATTCACATTACAAAAGTAACAATTTTATATGCCTTGTGGTTGTATTCTTTCTGGCAGTATTACTACTTTATTCGCATGATGGGGCGGAAGGCTTCTCATGTGGCATTGGAGTGTGCTCTTCAATCACATCCGAATATGGTTTGGACTTTTCAACTTTTCGCTTATGCTTCCTGAGTTGCTGCAAATTCTTCTTGCATTTGTTTGAACCTGTATCATATGTTCAGGTTATCCTAGGTGAGGAGGTTGCTGCATCAAAACTTACCATCTTTGATATCACGAAGCAGATATGTGATGCAGTTCAGGCAAGGGCTGAGAAGGGTAGGGGCCTTCTATTGTGATATGCTCATGTAACCTTGCTTTCACCAATGAAATGCCATTTTGTGAAAATTTATGAATTTACTTAACTTTATATTTGTTGCACAGATAAGTATCACGGAGTTGTACTTATTCCGGAGGGACTCGTGGAGAGTATTCCTGAATTATATGCTTTGCTTCAGGTAAGTTTGTACATGCCATATGGCTATTCATTTACAACATTTCTAAGTGGCATCTATGTAATTGTAGGAAATTCATGGGCTTCACGGCAAAGGTGTTTCCATGGAGAATATCTCCTCACAGCTTTCACCTTGGGCATCTGCACTATTTGAGTTTTTGCCCCCATTTATTAGGAAGCAGGTGTGTATTGTCTGATACTCATCTATCAACTCTTGGACATTCATAACTCTCATCAGGTCTCTGATATTGCATTGTTGTTTTCTGATGCAGCTACTTCTCCATCCTGAATCTGATGACTCAGCTCAACTTTCTCAGGTATATTATAGTATATGCAGCAATACTTTCAGTCATTTGCGTATGCTTTTTTTGTTTCATTTCATTATGTCTGATTACAACCTCCACATGGTTACCGGTGCAGATTGAAACCGAAAAACTTTTGGCCCAATTAGTTGAGGATGAAATGAACAGGCGTATGGTATGCTTTCTGCAGCCTTTCTTGTAACTGTCTCTTGGTTCTGAGGCATTACTGATGTCTCAGTCTACATGTGGAGTGAGTAATATTTATATTGGCTCATGATGTTCTTGGTATCTCTGCAGAAGGAAGGCACTTACAAAGGAAAGAAATTCAATGCGATCTGTCACTTTTTTGGCTACCAAGCTAGGGGTTCACTGCCTTCAAAGTTTGACTGCGATTACGCCTATGCAAGTTTCAGCTCACCTTTCTACTTGGACAAAGCAATTTTATTTTGCTGTTGATTAATTATATGTATGTTGTTTGGCTTCAGGTTCTTGGACACGTGTGCTACCACATCTTAGCTGCTGGTTTGAATGGTTACATGGCTACTGTGACAAATCTTAAGAGTCCTGCGAACAAATGGCGATGTGGTGCGGCTCCGATTTCGGTGAGATTACTACTGTGCACCCCCTTTTGGCAAAATTAGATGAGTATGATATGAATGAAGGGAACACCTAACCCACAATTCTTTTCCCTTTAGTCTATGATGACCGTGAAGAGATGGTCACGTGGTCCTGCGGCTACTCAAATAGGGAAACCTGCTGTCCATATGGCTACTGTCGACTTGAAAGGCAAAGCATTCGAGTAAGTGTGTACACAATCTATTAATCCCATCTTATATTCGATCGCTGTACAGTTGCTGTCATTGGTCTAAAGAAGATGCATAATCTCATTGACAATAACAAACTTGTGTTTACAGGCTATTGAGGAACAATTCTACCAGCTTCTTAATCGACGACATCTACAGAAACCCAGGACCACTCCAATTCGAAGGAGCAGGTGCTGATTCAAAGCCTATTTCACTGTGCGTGGAAGATCAAGACTATATGGGCAGGATCAAGAAACTCCAGGAATACTTGGAGAAGGTACTTTCCATAATCCCAATAATTGATCGATCTTCGTATCGAACAATCTGAATTCCTGTGGACAAATGGCACATGTTGGTGTCTATTCTAACTGTTGTTGCTGCGCAGGTGAAAAGCATCGTGAAGCCTGGGTGCTCGCAGGATGTTCTCAAGGCAGCGCTGAGCGCTATGTCATCTGTGACCGAGACATTGGCGATCATGACATCGTCTTCCACTGGCCAGGGAACCCCACTCTGAGTCAAATGGATTACTAAATCCACATTCGCTTGTGTCATCTGACATGTGGGGTTAGAAACAGTGATGTTGCAACCCCACGGCTTTCTTTTTCGTGTTTTTTCTTTGGAGAGTTTTGCCATTTTTGAGCCGGTAGCGTGAGAGTCTGCTATTGATGTGTTTGGTTGGACTGGAATAATAATTGTTCAGACAGCGATGTTCTTAAATAAACCAAATTTTGGTAGGCAAAAAATTACAGTTTGTGTTTTTCTTCCCTCCTTCGAGAGGGTTGCACTGGAGGAGTAATGGCTGATGGTACATAACTCGTGAGGCCAACTGCGTGGATCGGAAGAGCGGGCAAAGCTCCGGCCGCAAGGTTTGGCCGGGACCCCATTCGCTGCGTAAGCCGAAAGGCCAAAAAGGAAATTTTTTTCTAGAGTCCCTGATAGCTGATAACCGATAGTATTGGGTCTGTTCGGCAGCCCTATACAGCGGCTGTGCAGCTGCTACCATTGATCTTCTATAAATTTCACTGTAGCAGCTGGCTGCCAATTAGAGCTACCGAACAGGCCAATTCTTTTTTTTGGAGAAACGTTATTTTCTTTCCCGATGGCGAATCCCTACCGTTCTCGAGATACGTTGGCAAATGACCATTTGATAATCCTTGGAATGGTAAAACATAGAGCAGGTTAAAAATGCAAATATTAAAAAATTACCTAATATCATTTTTTCCTATCAAATAAATAAAATGAGTAAGTCCTCAAACCCACGCTGGTTAGCCCATCAAATTGTTGAGGGAAAGGAGAGGACCTGTCACTCAGTTTTGAACCTTTGAACCGAATTAACGAAATATTAATTTTTGTTCCAAGATGAGGTTCTTGTTGGTAAAGCTGCGCCGTTTTGGTTTGATATCAAAATATTGCCATACCAATGTTTTGGTAGTTTAAATAGTAAATGTGATGATTTGGTTTAAAGCCAAATATTTGGTAATGCCTGTACTCAATTTAGCATAATTCTAGAATGTTCTTCACCACAATTTGAAATTTGGCTCTCAATTGACATCAATCCAAAGACACTCATTTACAATTCTACCCTACCAAAATATTGGTAGTGCCAAAACTTGCCTAGAGTTTGGCACTACCAATATATTGGTAGGGTACTAAACCAAACAAGCCCGCTCTGTTTTTACCCATTTTTCTTCCTCTTGGTTGAATCTTCAAGAATTCCCTTCCATCAGCCAGCTGAACATAATATTATTGTGTCCAGGTCCAGGCAGCCCAGCTGAACATAATAGTATTACTGTGTCACACTCTTGCTACCTTCTCAACTCCACAAGTCCTTTTCCTCATTTGTGTGACGAGCATTCAGGAAGTTTAGTACTTTAGTTCGCAGCGTGCAGTCGGAAGGACTGCCCATATTTCCATAATACTCCTATTTATTAAAGTACCGTCATAGCTCTAGTACAGACATCCTACGTGCAAGTGTACAACAATCATTGGCGTTAATACCCATAGAGGGATTAGGTAAAGGTCATTTTCGATGGGTGGAATTCTTGAAGTTCTTCAAACCGGGGGGAGTTTAACACGGTTTAACAGCTTGTTGGTTGTGACAGTTTTTTTTCCCCACCTAACCCTGGCTATGATCATATATAACCTGCAATTCTAAAGGCTTAAATTTACCGAATCGAACAGCGTTGCGCGCTGGACGCCTAGATTTAGTACAAGTGGTACTACAAATCTACCATCTGTTTGCCCATGATCCATTTTTACGAGACAGTTGTGTGGACCTTTGTGCGAGAAAATCTGCATTCCTCCCCTAGCCGGCCATCCATGCATGTGCCGGCCACAGCCATCTGATCTAGCCGAGCAATCAATGCGACAGCATTGCACGGTATCGATTGCTACAGTAGCCGCTACATGGCATATTGGCATAGGTTGTGTTTAGTTTCACGTTAAAATTAAAAGTTTGAAAAAAAAAGTTAGAAATTTATGTGTGTAGGAAAATTTTGATGTGATGAAAAAATTAAAAATTTAAAGAAAAAGTTAGAAACTAAACTCGGCCATAAATCACAGGGCGTCCCGCACTCACAGTGACGTCACCGTTGGCTGCGTACTCGGTAACCGCACAGTCCAGACCTTCATCTGTGAGTTGTGACGCCGCCGAATGCTGCAAAACCAGCCGGTCTGAGTGTGGGTGTGGGACGCCCCTTTTTTTTCTACGAATAGTGGATGAAAATTTTTATCATTGTGACATATTTTTTAAACTGCCCAACAATATATTTCTTACGAAATTTATTCTAAAATATTAGATAAATCTTTTTTAATCATACATTAATACCATCTTATTTAACGTAAAATATTTAATTTTTATTTTTATTTTCATTTCCAACACAAAAGAACACCGCGGGTCGCTTTCCTGATCCGATCCCGTTTCTTTTAAAAAAACACGATCCCGTCTAGTCATGTCCGCATCTTGCGAGTCAGCTGCTGAGCTAATCAATAGCGGCAACAGCAACAGCGAGATAAATCACGGTAATCACAGCAACAGCAACAGCAACAGCCGGTCCCGGTTTGCACTGAGAAATCACTCGGTTAGCCAGCCGTTCGAATCCAAAATAAAAAATAAAATTAATCAAAATGCAATCATTTTGGTACTAAAATTTATCGGCAAACTTATTCCGAAAACCCTGCGTCCAGCTTACCTCGCCGATTCGCGCTGATCCGCACGAACGGGTTCGTCGTCGGGCGCACGCACAGCACAACCAACCCATCTACTCCATCTCATCTCCCTTATTCCAAGGGATGGCCCACCTGTCAGCCGCGCCGGCTATAAGTTGGCAGCGTGGGGCACTGACAGGTCAAGCCCGCGAGCCACAGCGGAGACGACGCGACGACGCATCGAAATCGCCCGCGACGCGAGAGAGAGGCGGACAATACTAGAAGCATCCCTCGACGCGAGACGCGACGTCTCTCTCGTCGCCAGCGGCGGCGGCGGATGGGGGCGGGGAATGGTGAAGTGCGGTACGGCGGCGGCGGTGCCGGCGCCGGCGAGGCGGCGGTGATGGCGGACGACGGGACCACGGTGTTCCGGGGGACGGCGCAGCCGCCGGTGCGCACCACGGTTGCGCTGGCGCTGTGGCTGGGGGCCATCCACTTCAACGCCTTCCTCCTCCTCGCCTCGCTCTTCCTCTTCCCCCGCCGCGTCGCCGCCATGTAACCTCTTACCCAAATCTCTCCTCCAGCTTCTTTTCCCTACCTCGCGCTCTGCTCGCCGTTGACGGGTTGGGTACTTGGGTCTCACTCTCGCCTCTCCGCGCTGTATTATCCAGGGTGCTCGCCACGCAGCTCTTCTTCATGTTCGCGCCGGTCAATGATATGAGCAGGTTGGGGCGCAAGATCGCCAGGTTCGTCTCCTCGATTTCCTCGGCTGCCAACGTTTTTTTACCTGACCGCATTGTTGGATCTTACATTTTGGAGGACGACGCATCCTCAGGTTCATCAGCAAGTGCGTGATTGGGTACTTCCCCGTCACATTACATGTCGAGGATTACAAGGCTTTTGATCCCAATAGAGCTTACGGTGAGCTTCCTCTTTATCTCATTCCATCTCTGGAATCTTGATTAATTCTTGAATCACATTGATGATTGATACCGAGGCTTTTCAGTTGATTCCTAAAGCTAAACAGAAACAACTACTAAAGATGATATTGTGATACTTGAATCTTTTTAATCTTTAAAGTATCAAACCCTTTTGGCCTATTTCTAAAAGCTAAGTAAAGGAGTAGTAATATATAGAAAAGTATGGAGTCTTTTATATAGAGGGCACTGTCCACTGGGTTGGTGATTATATTGTGCTGTGCTTGCAGTGTTTGGTTATGAGCCGCATTCTGTTTTGCCCATTGCCCTTGGGGTCCTTTTGGAGCTTGTTGGATTCATGCCATTACCAAAGATAAAGGTTCTTGCAAGCAGTGCGGTGAGGTTCCCACTTCCCAGATTTCCTTCCTAGGAGTACATTCTTAAGAGTTTGATCTTTCGACACTCTATTACTACATATGCTATTTATTGTGGCTGCGAACATCCATCTGGATGTAGAGGCCAGGTTTTAATCCATTTTCTAAATAAAGATATGCTCTTTACTGGTGAATTGGTCGGTGTTAGGTGTTCTATACCCCATTCTTGAGGCAAATATGGACATGGTTGGGGTTGGTTCCTGCATCCAGGAAGAATTTCTACTCCTACCTTAAAGCTGGTTATAGCTGCGTCATAGTGCCAGGAGGGGTGCAGGAGATGCTTCACATGGATCATGATTCAGAGGTAACTGCGGATTTCTTCTTTTATTATCAATAAAGACATTGCCTTCTTTCTCGTGCAAAACCAAGTGAAACACTTACATCTATTACCGGAATAGTGATGGTTAATTTTTGCAAATGACAGGTTGCTTTTCTTAAATCAAGAAAAGGTTTCGTTAAGATAGCTATGGAAACAGGTTCCCCTTTAGTCCCTGTTTTCGCTTTCGGACAGGTAATCTACTCTTGCACCCAATAAGTTCATAAATGCAAAATTCCTTATCCATATAGTAAATTTATTCATGGTATTCAGTTTGCTGATTTTTTTTTGGCACTACTTTGACTAGAGCTATGTTTATAAGTGGTGGAGACCAGGTGGCAAATTAATTGTCAAAATTGCTAGAGCAATTAAATTTACTCCAATTATGTTCTGGGGAAAATTTGGGTAACTTTCTGCAGTTTATATATATTTTTTCAATATTTTTTATTTGGTCAAGAGTTCATATGTCCTTGCACATTGTGATGCAGGACTCCCATTCCGTTTGCAACACCCATGCACGTGGTTGTTGGAAGACCAATTGAGGTTAAGAAAAATGCTCAGCCTACCTTTGATGAGGTGAAATATCATCTTGACATTATGCCAAGTACACCTTTTGATCAGTCTGCACACTAAAAAACTGAAATTAAATGATGTTCTAAGATAAATATTACCATGGAAAGTAGGATCTTTTTTGTTTTAATTGTTTTTGAATGGTAAAAAAATAAAAATGTATATATTCTTACAATTAAAATTGGGTAATTCCCTGATGTGGCAGATAAATGAAGTCCATGAACAATTCGTTGTCGCACTACAAGAACTGTTCGAGAAGTACAAGACTAAAGCTGGATATCCCAACCTCCATTTAAGAGTTCTATGATGGCTTCTGTAAGTTCCAGCAGTAAGCTCTAATGATCTGGATTTACGGAATAAAATGGCTATGCTGTTAGGCCATCAATTCAATCCCTCGTAGCACTGAAGCTGGAGTGTGTTCAGTTCAAGAGCCAGAATCAGAATTCAGTAGCTTCAGACATGATCCGCCACATTCCCAACAGCAGTTCAGTAAGGCAACGTATTGACTGACGAATTATCCTCTGGTGGTTTGGCTTTGGCAGAATAGAATGCATTGTATGTAAAGTAAATGTGTACATTTGTTTATTACTCACGATTCTCTCACATCATTATCAGCACCAGTGATTGAATCGTGCACAGAAGGGGAAATCTCAGGGTTCATATTCACAGACCTGGTGTACTTCCAAAGCTCCAAGTTAGTGCATTGGCAGCAGCAGCTAACTCGAGCTGAGAGCATTGTGTCGTCATACAGAAAACACTCAATTTTCTGTAACAATATTTCACAAAATAAAGACAGCGAAACCGCAGATAAATCAGTTCAAATAGTAAAGTTTTTAACAACCTAGACTTGAACAATATCGCTGACTCGGGCAGAGAGCATTGTCGACTTGTCGTCATACAGAAAACACAATTTCTGAAACAATATTTCACATAATACACAAGACTGCCAAACCGCAGAACAATTTGTACAAGTTTTAACGATCAAGACTGATACCGCTAACTCGAGCAGAGAGCATTGTCGTCACACAGAAAACACCCAATTTCTGAAACAATTTCACATAATACACATCACTGCAAAACAGCAAAACAATTTGTACAAATAGTACAAGTTTTAACAATCCAGGCTTACACAATACCGATAAGACCCCAAAGCATGGGTTTCTCATCCGTACTGATTTATTTTGGTCGGACAACAAAGTGCCGTTCTCGGAAGTCGAGGAACTGCTGAGCACATAGCAATGAAAAATTAAACACATAACAACAGTTCTGATACCGATACCAGTAACACAATAGACGGTAGTTCTGATACCGATACCAGTAACACCATAGAAGATAGTCCTCGTGACCTCGCTACCAGTTGGTAACGAGTAACGACCCTGAGCAGTTCCGGTAGACACTTGGGTTACAGATACAGGAGGAAGGACCATCTTGGTCCAACATTTTGGACATGATGAGTGAAGCGGACGCAATAACTATTTATACCTCCAAAGGCCGATCAAGCATAGATCACGACGATGACCATAGACAGACACAAGACTGACGGGACGGGCTACATTTGTTGGACTTGTGCCAGACTTCAACACTGGGATATAATCAACCACATAGTAGCTTGATGATTCTTCAGGAGTTTAGGTGAACAATCATATGAGTGCATCATGACGGATTAGTCATCTTACAGAGTGCTGGACTCCATTCCAGCATCCAGTATATCTCCATGGGCTAATGAGCTGTCAGATACAGGATCAATAATGCTGTATCTAGAGCTTCAAGCTGCAGCAATGGTCGCAGTCCCATTGAGACATAGGATGTAACCAAGCAATACTGACAAGAGCAACCGTTGCTCTTGGATCATTGTCCCATCCATCGGGGCAACATCATCATTCCAGGTACATCTGATGACCATGATAAGGACAACCTGCAGAAATTTCATAGCGAAGATTATCATAATAATCAAAATTACAGAAATAGAACTCAGGTCAATAAAATGAAAACTTGTATATGATAAAAAACAAGATGCATGATCACATTAGTATACACGTGCGGGCACATGATCCAATTGGCTTACAATAACTTCAGACAAACACGTATAAACCATTTCCCAATGTTTTGAAACAAGAAACAAAGAAAGCCTGAAGCAAACAGAAAGAATTTCTCTGGGAAATTTTTGCTATTTAGTGTCGACCATATCATATCACAAGCAAACAGATTGATTAAGATTCAGTTGGCTGTTTAGTCTGTATGTTCAGAGTAATGATGAACGCCATGATGCCATCAATGTACTTATCTTCTGTTAGATGCAAAACTAATCTGACATCAACGTTAAGAATGAATTTCCTGGTTTGGTTTCAAGTTAATTATGGGAAAGCATCACCCAGTATCGAATGCAATACTATTGGAGCATGATAGGAGATCCTAAAAAACATAACGAGATTAAGGAGTACAACAATGAGAATAAGAGACAAAACACAAGCATATTAACATCAAAGTTTGTCCCTTTTGAGTTCTGACAAGTTAGAACCAATAGGTAACTCCATCATTTTGTTCTGAAACAAAATGCATCTGAACTTCTGAAGGGCAGAATATTGATGGACTAATTTCCCATAAGAGTAAGATTGGCATTCTATGAATGTAAGCATGGCTTCTCAGTACAGCATAATTGGTACCTTATGAATGCAAGGGGGATTACTTGCCAGGTAAGAACCAGTACTACAAATACAGCAGCACTGCTCTTTTGTCCTGCTGCAATCTAAGGGTACCTATTAGGGACAGAAAAAGAACAGTTACTACCAGATAATCACAAGAAAAGATAACAGCAGTCCAGACAGAACAAACCTCAAGGTACAAATGTTTGGCAGCATAGTTCAGCTTGCTCTTTGGTCTGAACCACTAGCCTGTGTAAACTGAGGTGAGTGAGTTGGGAGGACCAAGTGCGGGTGAGTAGGAACCGGTGCTGCTACAAAGGCCAAGTAATATGAAGTTATTCACAAAAGGAGAACACTTAAGCAGACACTATAAAAAGATGCAGGGTGACGAATGAACGATAGCATCCATGTTAGCCTGGTAAATTTGGTGTGAGAACATATAGCATAACACAGTATTGTGTTTTCTGGAAAGACAAGAGGAATCACTAAATACTAAAAAAAATAGGCAAAGAAGACCACATTACCAACTAAAAAGGGGGCCTGAATGGTGGGCCGAGGTGTAGGCGATGCACTGCTAAAGTTTGATCCAGTTAACTGTACAAATGGATTTCCTGGCACATTGTAACCATGAATAGCCACATAACCATTACCCCCACCAGAAATGGACGGGCTGAACTGGCTAAATGGTTGGCTAGCAGTATTTGCTGCGGATGAAACTCCATAAATTGGAACATATTGCTGACCAACATATGGGTTTAATGTACCCTACAAAGAGATCTCTCATCAGAATCAGTCGATGCTTTGTAAAACCCTTATGTTGCGCAAGGAAAATTAAACGTAATATTTTTCACACTTCAACCTGTGGATAGATGTATTCTGTCCCATATGTAGTGTAGCTGCAAAAGGAGGAAAATGAATGACCGAACACACTTTATTGACTTCCAAAACAGCGATATTATGTTCCACGAAGAAAATGAACATATTTATTTGGCAATTTTCAAAGAGGAGCAGAAGAAAAATAGGATGCAGGCTATGCACAATCTACACAAAGTAATTGCCACAAGATTATATGCCAAATGTGGACGCCTAAGTAAGAACTACTTGAAGATTGTCACAAATGGGCCATCTAAGAGCAGGAAGCTGCATTGGAAAAGTTAACACATCATACCTGTATTGCGGAACCGGGAATCCTTGGTAATACCCAAGAGGAAGTGTCCGGTGCTGACCATAACCCCCTACATAAACACCCCTTGGAACTGGAACGCCAAAGTAGGACCCAGCTGATCTTGGCCTCCCTGAAAAGATTGTGCATGTATTCAGAACAAATGCATACAGAAATAGAACTATTATCACCGCATGAGCACTTCCAAGAACTGTTTAAGGTACCAAAATGGTATATTAGTAGTCATCGTATCACCATTAGGGGTGGCATACTGTAATTTGTAGTTTTTTGTTTGCAAAACAAAACAAGCACATGCCAAACACCAACATCATCAGTACTTCTGTTCAAATGAATGCTCAGTATCATTTTAGCTCACCTGTGGTGTTATTTTAAGTCCCAAACCCACTTGAGAAGGTATATAGTTGACTGTACCTATGTTCACTTGATTATCAATTTTTCTTCTTTCCATAGTTGTCTTATTCTAGGAGGACGAGTGCGGGTAACTAAATTCTAGAGCAAACACAATGTAGAACCGATCAAATAAGTTTGCAGAAGGCAACACAATCATACCACAGATACCACTGCAGTAACTTGCTAGCAAGCAAATCCTCACGGTGGTATCAAAATGTGCTCATAATCTACTCGAATAAGTTAGTGCAAATCAGTGTCAAGGCAGGGAGATCAATACCGAGAGGAACTGCAGGCTGAGCGCGGCCAAGCGACGCCAGGTTACAATTGGCACGCCTGCCGTCGATCACCGGCGTCGGGTCCTCGCATGCCTTCCTCGCCGACTCAGGATCGCGGAACGTCACCTGCACAAGGTCAACATGACACTTGTATAAGCCAACCACTGTTTACAGCCAGCAATTCCACGAACAAACAAACAAACGCCCGGAAAAAGCAGGATCAACAGCGGCGAAAAATCGAAGGGCACTGACGAAGCCGTAGCCCTTGGAGCGGCCGGAGTGGCGGTCGGTGATGACGACGGCCTCGAGGATCTCCCCGAAGCGGTCGTAGAAGCGGCGGAGCCTCTCGCTGGTGGTCTCCCACGCGAGCCCGCCCACGAACACCTTGGTGTAGGTGGTGTCCCCGAACGGCGACGCCAGCAGGTGCAGCCCCGAGCTGGAGCTCGACGCCGACGCCGACCCCGACCCCGACCCCTGCTGCTGCTGCTGCTGCGCCATCCGGCGAGCTACGCAGCGATCGGCTGGAATCCCTTCGAGGATCGGTGGTGCGGGTGGGCTAGCTTCGCTGTCCCCCTCTCCGACCTTGGGATTGGAGAGGGTTCGCGAGTGGGAGCGAATCGGCGGTGGGATTTTGGAAGGGGGAAAAGGTGGGCGAGTCGGCGGAGGAGGGGAAAGGGGGGATTGTGACTGGGGCCGACGGTTGGGTTGGCGCGCCTTCTTCTGCTACGGGAACCCAAGTCACGTTCGTTTGCCAGCGAAGAAGCCAGTGTGTGTGACAGTGTGAGAGGGAGAGAGCTGTTTGGGTTTTTCAAATGGATCACGCGGTTGACAGCGAAATTGCGGGCGCTTCGAAATATTAGAAACGAATTTGGAATCGAAGTGTTCGTGGATGATGAGCAAATTTGCTACTTGTCGTAAGTTTTGGTCGATATGAGGTAAGTTGGATTCGGACATGTTTGAGTAGATTGGCATTGCGTTGCATCACGGTATGATAATATAATTTTAAAAGTTCGTTGCATGTTTTTCGCGTTTTTATACTGTTTATATGATCTCAGTTAGCATGTAAGCAATTGATTTTATATAAAACAAGTTGAAGAGCTACATGCCTCTTCTATTTGGATTCAATGGATGTGATGTGTCATTTTTCTTTAATTTTTGGTTCAAGGATATTCTTATGAGGTTGTATTTATAATTTTAACAAAATTAATTAGAAACATGTATATTAGAGTATATATAACATGTAACTTACTAGCTATTTCTTTGACTTACCAAGTCATGAGAAAGGTGTTTTTAAGGATTAATTAACTATCTCTATGCGAAGGAGAAAACATCTCCATACTAAAGTGGAATTGAGATGTTGAAGTGGTGTTATGCTAAGATAAATTACTACCACCTTTTCCATAAAATATAGGGATTTCTAACTATACACTTAGATGAATTTTTATAATCGTGGATAGATATAGTACATTCAATATATCTTTATACATGATAGTGTGGTTGCTGCAGTAAACATAGCTTTTCCTATAGATAAATTATCTTATCCGTAGAGTGACATGAAAAAAAGTTAGGGCTAAAAATTACTCATTTTATCTTATCCGTAGCATATATAGAGTACGTTCCATACATCCATCTTGATACATGATAGTATGGCTGCTACAGTAAATATGGTAGCTTTTCCTATAAATGAATCATTTTGTCCGAAGAATGACATGAAAAAACTTAGGGCTAAAAGTTACTCATTTGATCTTATCCGTAGCATATCCTATTTTACTCACTAAGTTGTCGCACCCTTTTTACGAAAAAAGAGCTAAAAGTAGAAGTTATATAGAAGACCTAAAGTATGTACTTAACACTTCTAAAAACATCTAATGTACTATAATAGTAACACACAACAATTGTCGTGAAACATGTACTTCTTAATTCTTTATCTTTATCCATAAGAGAAATTCAAAATTACTTTAGAAAGTTTTATGACCACCATTATATTGTGTGATCAGTAAAAGTCCTGTGAACGTATGAAATAATCTCATACGAATTTGATCAAAAAAATTTTAGGGAATAGATCATATACTGTACTCCACCTGTCTCAAAATATATGATTCGTAGATATATAACTTCTCATACTAAATTAATTTATTTTGGACGAAGTGAATATTTGTTTTAACTATGTGCCTTATGACAAAGATTCTGCGTTCGGCACTCACTGCTGGGAACATATATGTTGCGCACGAAAAATAGAGCGGTCCATTAGCGCGTGATTAGTTAAGTACTAGTTTTTTCCCTTCAAAAATGAATCAATATGATTTTTTAAGCAGCTTTTGTATAGAAACTTTTTGAAAAAAAAAAATACCGTTTAACAGTTTGAAAAGTATATGCGCAGAACACGAGAGAGAGGTGTTGGGAACCAAGTGTACCGAACTGGGGGTTTGGATGGAATGTCACATCGGATGTTAGACACTAATTAGATGTATTAAACGTAGATTATTGACAAAATCCATTCCATAACTCTAAACTAATTAGCGAGACGAATCTATTGAGCCTAATTAATTCATGATTAGTCTATGTGATGTTACAGTAAACATGTGATAATTATGAATTAATTAGGCTAAAAAAATTATCACGCGAATTAGCTCTCATTTATATAATTAGTTTTGTAAGTAGTATATGTTTAATACTCTAAATTAGTGTCAAACATCCTATGTGACAGGTACTAAGATTTAGTCTCTGAATCCAAACATAACTGCCAGTCATGATGTAAAATATTTCCAAGGTGAGCCGTGACTGAGACCAAAATCTCGCACACCATTCCCATGCTCGAGCGAGTTCATCACATCAACCACACATTTCATCATAGATTACCGAGTAGAGAGTGCTTCTCGTTCACACTTTTCCAAACGATCGACTGCGTAAAAGAGAGAAGAAGAAAAAAAAACACATTTCTCGCTGAGCTCCATCGATGACGGATGACTCACACTGCTGACAAAAGAGCAGATTTGCAATTTGCAAACAGCATCGGACGTGGAAAACGCCCGAGCCTCTCCTGTCTCCTCCCGGTCTTCTGCTTGGAAGAAAAGAAAGAACCCGCCGCCCATCCGCGCGCGGGCCCCGTGCCGTTCCCCCTCCCCCGCCCACGCCTCTGCTTGCGGCTTGCCGCTTCGATCCCCCTGTCCTGTCCTGTCACGCCGAACATCTGAACGCCCGAGGCGAGCGAGAGAGAATCCCGCGGTCACCTCCCCTCTCTCGCTGCGCCTTCCGTGTACACCACCATCACACCCTCCCGTCCGTCCGATCCCCCCTCCGATCGCGTACCGAGCAAACACGCACACGCACAGCCGGGAGGGGGGAGGCGAGGTCCGCGTCGTTCGCGATCGCCTTGGGTTGGGTTGTGTCTCTCTCTCTCTGTCTCCAGTGATCCTGGGCCAAGGAGGCGGATGGACGTGCGCCGGGGCGGGGGCGGAGGGCGCATCGTCGGGGCGGCGCGGAGGGCGCTCACCTGGGGGGCGCTGCCCCTCCCGATGCGGATCACCAACGGCCTGGCCATGGTCTCCCTCGTGCTCTCCTCCTGCGACCTGCTCCGCCTCTGCAGCGACAGGGAGCGGCCCCTCGGTGGCCGGGAGTTCGCCACCGTCGTCTGCCAGCTCGCCTCCGTCGTCTACCTCCTCAGCCTCTTCGCCCACCCTGACGCCCCCGCCACCACCACCGGCGACGACGACGACGGCCAGGGGGGCTCCCGCCGCGCGCGCCCCGCCGCCGTCGCCGCCGCCGCGGAGCCCGCGCCAATGCATGGGCATGGTGGCGGGATGATGGAGGCCGACGACGAGGAGATCGTCGCCGCGGTGGCGTCCGGCGCGCTGCCGTCGCACCGCCTGGAGTCGCGGCTCGGGGACTGCCGCCGCGCGGCGAGGCTGAGGCGGGAGGCGCTGCGGCGGGTGACGGGGCGGGGAGTGGAGGGCCTCCCCTTCGATGGGATGGACTACCAGGCCATCCTGGGGCAATGCTGCGAGATGCCCGTCGGGTACGTGCAGCTCCCCGTGGGGGTCGCCGGCCCGCTGCTCCTGGACGGCCGCGAGTACCATGTCCCCATGGCCACCACCGAGGGATGCCTCGTCGCCAGCGTCAACCGCGGGTGCAGGGCCATCTCCGCTTCCGGCGGCGCCTTCAGCGTTCTGCTCCGGGACGCCATGTCCCGCGCTCCTGCTGTCAAGCTGCCTTCCGCAATGCGGGCAGCGGAGCTCAAGGCGTTTGCTGAGGCGCCTGCGAATTTTGAGTTGCTGGCTGCTGTCTTCAATAGGTACACTCCACATCATCCACTAATCTAGTTTGTTGATTTGTGTGCTTGCTCAAAGTGTTATAAGACTTTGCGCGACAATAGGCAGGCACAGTGTTAATTAATGGGGGAAAAATGTGATCTTTCAGTGTATCTTAAGGTTGTCGTCTTATGTTTGAGTAATGGACTGATGTTGATAGCTAGCACTGAATGGTATTTTAAGACCAGGTGATTTCCCACAACGGAAAGCCCTTCTATCATGTGATTGCTGACAGGGTAGAGCCCACAGTGTGTAAGCTAGCACATGCACTGGAGGTACTGGACAATGCATTATCAATACTATGTTTACTTGTTCTAAGAGCTACCAGCTAAATGCAGATAATGCCAGCTCATAGATAATACCTTTCTGAAGTGTTCACCTTGAATTGCCTTTTTATGTTCGCTTAAATAATACCGAATGTGAATGAATCATTGGTTTGTGCTCTCCAAACTTGAGAATATGTGGATTTAAGATCTCAACCTCTAGTGTGTATCTTTGCACCTTCAGATGTTCAGGGACTCAGGGTACACACATCTACTGACAGTTTACGGTGTTAGAATTTTCAGATTAATGTCATTTGTCTTTTGGAGTTTTTCTGTGTTACTGACTAGTAACTGTCGCTCTGTAGTCAGTATCCTTAGAGGATCTATTGTCTCTCTCTTTTTTTTTAAATGTACGATATGTTGTTTTGTTTTATTTTGTTGTCTGGAACCTTTACGTAATTGTAGGCTCATGTTCAAAAGCTTTGGTTACTGTCATTAAGTACACTTTAGATAACAGTAGGCTTGTGTTCCAATAAGTTATTGTTGGTTTTCATGTTTCTAATTAATGTATCTTTTCTTACATTGTTTTCTGTCATTTGAGAGTACTGAGAAAATATGGAGGTTTTTATTGAATCTCTTTAAAAAATTGTGGCCGTGTGTTTCAAAGTTCCAAATAGGTCCAACAGTTAGTTCCTAGGTATGCTGCATTTAGTATACTTTCCTAATATCCTCACTTGTGCTATTTTACCACACAAGCCACTTCTGTGATTTCCACAACTTTGTTGTGCAGATTTTTCATATTCATATTTTTCTTTGATTTTTCGTATCCAGTTATTCAGACACTGTACATATCGGCATATTATTCTACCAGTCAAAGTCAAAGGTGTCTATACATCTTATTTGATTTCTGATCTTTTAAACTGTACAGTGTTTTATAGTTGTTCTTGGCAGCTAGAACCATCTACCCAATACCGACGCAACTCTATGGGTTGCATATATGGGCAAGTGTCATGGTTCCATGGATACCTTTTTGCATAGTGTATTCTCCAGGGACTTTTCCGGAGCTAAGTGTGAGTTTGCCATTGACATTGTTCTTTCAACCTCTGCATTTTGGATTGCATATGTTTCAGTCTTAGTTTTTGATGTGGCAAATGTCACACAATATTTTAGATTGCACTGTGGTTGCTATACAGTGTTGATTTGGTACTATTGTTTGAAGATCCATTATACTGTGAGAATCAATCTGTTTGTACAACTTATCTGATTGTTATCCTCCTCTGTGCCCTATATAAGTTCTAATTTAGTAAATTTCATGCATACTTTATTGTTGGCTGTGTACACTCTTGTGGAGTGTAGAGGCCGGAATGATATCCATTATCTAAAAAATGTATACTTTATTGTGGAAATTTTCATTTGAGGCAATCACGCAGCTTGCTTATCTAAGGCCCCATTTAATCTCCACATTTGGAGATAAATTTTGGTTGCACGTAAAACGAGAAAGCTCATTAGCACATAATTAATTAAGTATTAACTATTATAAATTTGAAAAATGGATTTATTTTCTTTTTTAAAACAACTTCTATATAGAAACTTTTTTTTTTAAAATGTATCATTTAACAATTTGAAATGCGTGCTAACGGAAAACAAGGAAGTTGAAGAATAGAACGGGGCCTAAGTCGTTCTTACATCATCCTTTTTTTTTCTTTTTTGCTCTATTGTTTCGCTTCCTTAGTAGAACCAATAACTCCATATAGAGGTCATCTTCTATTAGAATTGACATAAAAACTGTTTTAATCGGTGTAGGTCCAGCAGATTTGGTAGGCTTCAAGACATTCGTTGTGCACTCGCTGGGAGGAACCTATATATGAGATTTACCTGTATCACTGGAGATGCTATGGGAATGAACATGGTGTCAAAAGGTGTTGAGAATGTCTTGGGCTATCTGCAGAATGTCTTCCCTGACATGGATGTCATCAGCGTATCTGGTTTTAACTCTTCCCCTTGAACTTTGCATGCTCCAGTTAGTTTTGCTTTCCTCTCTAAGTCAATGCCTCCTTTTAGCAGAAAACGAATAAAAAATCACATTCTTTAACTTCTGTTTGGAAATGTTGCGAAGGAAATGATGAAAAACATATTTCATCAGCACCCAAAATATTTCCTCTCCTATTGCTTTGTAACTTAAAGAAACATGTCCCTAATTAGATTTTTCCGATCTAGAGAGGAAACCCTTGGCTTCATTTACAGAAAGCAGATATCGGTTCTTAGAAGATTCAGCAGGTTATAAGATGGATTTTTTTCATCCCTAAGAAGTATTTTTGGATGCCTTTTTATTTATTTTCTGCTCATTGTGCACTAGCCTAGTTCAATTGTAAAATATATTCTGATTACCGAATAACAGTGAATGTACTACTTTTCATCAGACTCGCATCAAACATAGTCTAATATTCTCTGATAATATATTTGCGTGTATCAATTAGGCATTTGTGCCGGGGGTGCTTTTTTTGAAACAATGGGTGTTCACACTATCTGTTTTCATCAATTCACCATGTATTTTCTTGTCTTTGCATGCACATTGATGAATTAATCTGTGTGCATCAGGTAACTATTGCTCAGACAAGAAGCCGACAGCTGTAAACTGGATAGAAGGCCGGGGGAAATCTGTTGTTTGTGAGGCTATTATTAAAGGAGATGTTGTGCAGAAAGTTCTTAAGACGACTGTAGAAAAACTTGTCGAGCTTAACATTATCAAAAATCTTGCTGGATCAGCTGTAGCTGGGGCTCTTGGGGGTTTTAATGCCCATGCGAGTAATATTGTTACTGCATTATTCATTGCTACAGGACAGGATCCTGCACAAAATGTTGAAAGCTCACAATGCATCACCATGTTGGAAGAAGTAAATGATGGAGATGATCTTCATATCTCTGTCACCATGCCGTCCATTGAGGTGATTATTTATTCGTTTTACTTTCCGTTCCTACCTGCATTATGTAGATTATAGCATAACCTGCTAGCCTTAAATGGAGCTGCAAAATCTATAGCATAGAGATCTTCTTGTATTAACTGAAGTAATATTTTGTTTTAGCATGCAGTTTGATCGTGAGAGCAATATCCGCATCGATTTTTATTTATTTAATTTCTTCATGTTAGTAAAATGGTTCATTTTTTCTCTCAGGTAGGTACAATCGGAGGTGGTACATGTCTGGCCTCACAGGCGGCTTGTTTGAACCTGCTTGGTGTCAAGGGTTCAAATCATGGCTCACCTGGTGCAAATGCTAAACGTTTGGCTACCATAGTAGCTGGCAGCGTGCTCGCTGGCGAGCTCTCGCTCCTTGCCGCTCTTGCCTCTGGTCACCTTGTCAAGAGCCACATGATGTACAATCGATCAAGTAAGGATGTCGCCAAGGCTGCTTCTTGAGCAGCCCTTCGCATCATTCAAATGCTGGACATATTTAGACAGGGATTGCCCTGAGCTTGTGGAGAAGCGAATGAGCAATGGGCTTGTACATACTGCTGATAAGAGAGCGATTCTTTAGTTCCAAACTCAACCTGTATTATACTAGCATAATGTGTGAGGAGGCATTAACCTATAGTGCAGCTTCTGACTGTAATTTTACCCTTCAGTTTTTTTTTTCATTCTTCTGTAACCAATCAAACTTATTTTTCCATTTTTTCTGGATAGCAGCAGGTCAGGTTAACTTATGCTTTTGTGCAGTATAGCAGCTCAGTAATTTTTGTTTACAGCATAGAGAACCTGACTGTGTATGTTCATTTTACTGTTCGTTCTGCCTTTTGTTCCCTCCATGTCCCTCAGTTCTGAATTTTGTAGCCTGTATTGCATCTTGCCTGACTGCCTGTTGCCTGTGACCGAGTGTTGATAGTGTGGATCAAATCAGAACGCCTTCTCTTTTTATTTTTTCGCAATGGTGTGCCTGTTGCTGTCAGGTACTTGCTTTGATTTATAAGGTAAGTCGAATATACTGGTCCGGTTCGTTCCATAAGCACACAGATTTCAAAAGCCAAATGTGCTGTGATTCCTTGAGCTCACAGATTTCGGTGCGAAAATTCTCGTGTTCAATCACGCCTACTTTCTATTGTTGTTGCTGAAGAATATCCTCGCCGCGCTATGCTGGTTCCTACACCGCACTAGAACCACTTGAAATCTTGAATGATTCTCCTTATCTTTAACCAAAATCCTACTCCTAGTAGCTAAATAAATCCTACCTCGAATCTACAAGTGCACATATAATAACTTCTGTTCTTGTGTAGTCGCTTTCAATACACAAGTAGAAAAGGCAGATTGGATCAAAATCCCGGAAATTTCCACGCTGTTGAAGAGCAAACGAACAGTCTTCGGGCCAGATTTGTAGCCCAAAACAGCCCATAAAGCACCCCAACAATTCTCCCGTCTTCTCTCCGGCCCAAGAGACCGAAATGAACAGACTTTGGGCCAAATTTGTAGCCCAAAACAGCCCATAAAGCACCCAGTCAATTCTCCTTCACCTCCTCCTCCTCCAGTCCTCCACCGTCCAGCACTATCTCCTGCAACTGCTAGTGCAAGATCAACCAGCCCTCGCACGGCACAAAAATACACAATCCTTGCGAAAAGTTTGCTCCACCACCAGTACACCACACCCCCAATGCGCGATCACGTCCGCGTGAGGCACGGACGCCGCCACAATCCCGCACGCGACGACATCGGAGCGTTCCGCGCCAAGGCGATCGAGACCGCGATCAGCAGCTGACGCGACGGCACGGGTGGGTGGACGGATGATGGTGGCCTCCGGCCTCGGGCTCGCGCGCGCGCGGCCACAGTGGCCAACGCCGCTCCGGGACGCGGCATCCGCCGGCATCGTCACGTGGCCGCGCGGCCCACGGCCACGGCCGGCCCGTATCAAAAATTCGATGTGACATATCTCGGCCCCCCGTCCCCTCCACCCAATTCGCCTCGCCACCGCGCGCGCGCGGGGCCGTCGCCCACGTGTGGCGCGTGACCCATTCCCCGCGGCGTTACGTGCGCTCTCTCTCTCTCTCTCTCTTCCTCCTGCAGTAGCCTGTGCGGTGCAGCCAACAGTAGACGAATCCCCCTGAAAAAGAAAAAAACTGTAGGCGAATCCCAGGGTCGACACCTGTCCCATATCCTTGGCGTGACACTTCACGCATGGCTTTTTCTGATGCCATTTCATCATTAGTTAGGGTTCCCAGGTTTACTTATGAATAAAGATTAGTAAGTACTAGTACTACTCCTGAACAAACAATTATTTATGTAGTAGAATTGAATCATCGAGCCAGCTTTATATATAGAGAGAATTAATACTGTAAGCTTTGGGAGCCAGGCAAATTATACGAAATGACAGGAGACACAAAAGAGGCACAAATGAGTACGTGCTTACAAATTAATGTGACAATTGAGAGGTTGCCTGTCTCTAACCCAGATTAGGTCACCGCAGATTACGACCTCCCCGCGGGTGGCAACTGGGCGCATATCTCATATCATTTCAAGTCTCTTCCCGACCGATAAAGTAATCAACTGGCTGCTTAATAAGGTCATTAACAATCAAGTGCTAAAGTCAGACGGCTTCAACGAAAAGATTAGCATTATCATCATCAGGTTAACCATGGCGCCATGCACGGACAAGCGAGCTACCGATCGATCGAGAGACGCTTGGCGCCGCAACGCGACAGGCGAGGGAGCTAGCACATGCCCGGCGATGAGACAGCGCGCCGCTCGGATTATCTTAATCCTGCCCCCCTAATCTAATCTAATCACTCCTCCCCACTTGCATCCACGCAGCTTTAATCAGCCTTTCGCCCAGGCACTAATTCTTAATTAGCCGGCCGGCCATCGGATGCTGCCTAGCTAGCTTAGCTTATCTCTTGGCCATGATTGGTTAAGGTGCAGAAAATATTTAATCATATCATGGTTCTCTTGCTCCCCTGTCCAGTCGCGAGCTAATTAGCTTAATTAGCTTGACTGCAGCTAGCTACTAAGCTGATGTACATTTTTTGCTGTGCTCAAATTCGATCGGATTCTGTGGTTAATTAATCAAAACTAAAGCCTAGAAATTTGCGTGGCTGGGAGTTAATTAGTGTTAACTTATTCTGATGCACTGTCCTTTTCAACGCAGTGAGTTATTCCCGAAATAGATCGTGTGTGTTCTTTTCCGGCGGTAGTGTATTTTTGCATATATATGGATCGTACGATCTGCAGTTTCAGCATGCATGCACGCGCTGATCTGCGCGTACGGAAGGGAATCGGACGTGGAAGAAAAAGATGAAACAAAGCTATGAGTTTCGCCTTTTCACAGATTTGTATATTGCTTAAGTACTTTTCTGGCTAATAAGCGACATCATGACAGGCTTTTTGATTCTGTACGTACAGATTGATTAATTAACTTGGTGCCTGCGGCTAGCTAGGCATATAGCTGTAGTTGCTTAATTGGCTGCTGCGTGCTTTAACAATTGTGCGCCAAAACAGGCTGTAAAGAATGGTTTTCTCTAAGATTAATTCTGGTCGTATAGCAATACTCCTAAGCAATGACTTTAGTTCATATCTTCGTATATCGTACTTCCTCCGTTTCATATTATAAAACTTTCTAGCATTATCTATATCTAGATTCATTAACATATATATAAACGTGGACAATGCTAGAAAGTCTTATAATATAAAATGGATGAAGTAGATTCAAATTCAGTTGTACTATGCTCTAGTAGGGTGTGCAGACTTTGACTATTTAGAGGCAGGCATAGTGTTATCTGGTACTGGAGTAAGATGGCTTAATTAGCTATAGTTATTTGAGTTCAATGAACACATAGGAAAAACTGCACGCTCTCCGAAATAAGAAAATAGCTAAATAACAAGTCATGGTATAAAAGCTAATATAATAATTGAATAAATAAATCAGTACTCCCTCCGTTTCAGGTTATAAGATGTTTTGACTTTTAACAAAGTCAAACTGCTTCAAATTTGACCAAGTTTGTAAAAAATAATAATAATATTTTCAACTCAACACAAATTTATTATGAAAATATATTCAATTATTGAATTAATGAAACTAATTAGGTATTATAAATATTATTATATTTATGTATAAACTTAACTAAATTTGAAGTAGTTTGACTTTATAACCATGTCTTATAACCATGGAAGTGGAGGGAGTAGTACAAAAGTTGATATATGAATTAAATAGTATAAAAATTAATAGATATGGAATAAAATACGGTCTCGATATCACAAAGCTACCTTATATTCTGCGACAAGGCAAAAGTAAGATTCATGCATGTATTGCCTCTGAGGATCTTATTGATTAATTAGTTATTATTTCTTGTGCTTTTAAATTAGTAGTAATATACTCCCTCAGTGCTCAGAATATAAGGGCATTCCCAACCCAATGATTAGGATGGTATCCATAGCATTAAATAAACTGTCACCTATGATAAAAAATGATGTGACAAGTGAATAAATGAGGAAAAAGAAGAAAACCTTGTCTTGTATGAGACATAGTTTATACACAACATCCAAAACATCATGTGAGATAAGTAGCATTAAATTTAAGTATGGAATAGTGGTGTTTGCATTGGAAGAGTAGTGTCTAGTACTCCCTCCATTCCAAAATATAAGGTACAACCACCCTTAACCCAAAGACCAAGAAGTAATTATTATCATCTTGTAGTTTGGATCATCCTCATAAATATAATGTATGCATTCAATAGGATTAGATAATATGAGAGTGGAGGATTTAAAAAAGTTATAATTTAATAAAGAAGATGCCATAGTTAATTGCATATTTGTATGCATGCCTTATATTATGGAACATGTAAGAAAAATGGTTGTGCCTTATATTATAGAATGGAGGGAGTACTAGTTTCTTGATGATGTGGAGTTTATGGAAACCATATCTAGTGTCTTAGGTTGGGAATGGCCTAAAAGAAGTCGTTTTGGACAGCGATACGGTCTCCAAAACACAACTTTGACTTCTTGTTTCTATAAAAATATTTTATTGAAAAGTGATATACGTATACTTTTATAAAGTATTTTTCAAGACAAATCTATTCATATAATTTTTTTATTTTTAAACTCAACAACTTAAAAGTTATTTATAATTTATATTTTTAAGGTTTGATTTAAATATTGTTCTAAACGACTTTTTTTACGAGTACGGAGGAAGTAATTTACAGCAATCGAAACATTGAATATAGTCCTATCTTGCCTGCTGGCGGTGATATTGCGTGTGCGCTCCATCATATGGTTAATTACATTATTATTCGATACATTGATCTTTGCGAATTTTAGAGGCACGTACGCCGTACAAATTAACATCAGTATTGGATCTCTGAGCTATATATCCCTCTATGTCCAACTTGCGGCTGTATATCTACACCGGCCGGCTGGGCACTTGGGCAGTAGTACTGGTGGACTACTGGCATTAGTGCATTAATTAGAGCCGTCAGACAAATTAACTTAGATCTACGCGCACATCAACTTACTTTCTTTGTTAAAAAATAAATACATCCTGACTACGAATCTAAACCTAGCCTATATCCAAATTCGTAATCAGAAGTTGATGATTTTTTCTTGGACGGATGGCTATGTGCATAAATTAATGTTGAACTCGACTTAATTTTCCACCAAATTATTGGTGAACTAGTTAATTACTACTCCCTCCGTCCCATAATATAAGGGATTTTGAGTTTTTGTTTGTATTGTTTGACCACTCGTCTTATTTAAAAAATTTGTGTAAATATAAAAAGCGAAAAGTTGTGCTTAAAGTACTTTGGATAATAAAGTAAGTAAAAAAATAAATAACAATTTTAAAATTTTTTGAATAAGACGAGTGGTCAAACAGTGCAATTAAAAACTTTAAATCCTTTATATTATGGGACGGAGGGAGTAAGTACCAGCAAGCTACTCGCGGGCCATGATAGTAATAATAGTTTTGTTGGATCTTAATTATCATTGAGTTTGCTGTAGATGTTTAACTATTGGCAGTTGAATACCTGAACCTAATTAGCTGCAGGACTATTCGCCTGTACAAGCTGGATATCCGGAGGCAAATGCGTCAAACTAAACAAAGCAGCGGAGCTAGTCGCAGCGCACCAATCGTCAACTCTGAAAGTCTGAAGTCGTCATGAGTTTTATTATCCATAACATGCAGGCATGGATCGATTACCTTAGCACTGTCTTATATATGCATGCCTGGTAGAGTATAGTATTACTACTTGATTTTTCAAACCTACCAGAAGAACATGCAACATGTATCTATAACTGAATTTGCTTCTCGTTCTCTCTTTCTGCATTCAAAACACAATTTTCTTTGCAACCAGAAAGCAGAAAACCTTACACGCATATAATCCGTACTACAGGTGAGCACAGATTCCCTTTTCTTTAGTTGAGTTGCCGCTCATTGTTTATGTCCCTGTACGTACTTGACTTAATAAACGACGAAATAATTAAAGGCAGAGCTAGCATGCTCTTGCATGCACAGCCACCAACAGTGAGAAGAATTAGGTCATGGCAGTGGGCATGGCATGGCATGTAAGGCAGTTTTTGTCGCCATCCACGCAAGGCGTCACATCAAAATATAGCTTCCAAGTGTAGCTAAGCCGAGTTGGCCCGGCCATCTAGCTCGCCTGCCCAATTTTATAACCCCCCTAGATAACTTAATCATAAGCTCGAACACATAAACAATGGTGTTTAGTTGAGGAAGCCAACACCAGCACTCTTTGGATAATGAACTCTTAATCAAGTGCACAACTGCTCAATTATTTTACAGGCCAGTGGAGAGATCGTTCCAACGCTTTTGTCCACCCTATGTACAATTCTATATCTGCAAAAATACAAGCGAGAGCCAATAAACCCCCGCCATGTACTGTATCATTTGTTCTGGTGTCTTTGATATGCTATAAAACTTAACGTACCTTGGAATTGGATTGGAAGCATGATTCTCGTAGCTTCGATTCAATACTAGCACTAGCTAGTAAATAAATATGCCACCAGGAAGAGCAAACTACCCCCCCCCCCCTCCCCTATATGTATGCGCATGAGGTCACTCATGGGTGCATTCATGGACGATGCTTGTCGCTTTAATTTAGAGGCAGAGCTATAGCTATATAGACAACAAATCAACAATCACTATTCGCTACTGCAGGATAATGTTTTGATTTGATCTTGTCACCCACCCAAATTAATACTGCACAGTAACTAAACTATGGAGGAGAGTACCAGCCTAGCTAATCAATTAAACGATATCCAACAACACAATGCTTCAATCGCATGCATGTTGCCGATCTATCAGAGAGGCGCTCGATCGGCGGCCTCGCATGCGTAAGTGCAGTGTGGCAGCAGCAGCACGTACTGCTTGCGAATGGATCACACTGTGCGTGCGTGCAGCGTATGCTGCAGGCAGAGATCAATAAAAGAGCGTGCTAGCTAGCTAGCGCGCATGCACGGGAAAGACCGAGAAATCAAAGGCGCTGGCCGGGCGGTGATGATAATTGATAATGATATTGATACGGATGCGAGCGCACTGTGTGTGTCTCGTTGCAACAGGGGGCCAGCGGCCATGCTTGCAGCGATCGATCGATCGATGGGATGAGACATGGAGGCATGGGACGAGAGAGAGGGGTTGGGTAGGCACCGGCGCACCGCGCGAGATACGTTTACACAGGCACAACCGCTGATCAGGGAAAGCAGATGGGTATATCACTCGCATCGCGTGTTTGCAATGCAAATGCATATGCAGTGATCACGGAGAGAGAGAGAGAGAGTCCAAGTAGTGAAGGCTGCAGCTAGCACGGGATACTATACGGGCTATATATCTAGCTTGATACAGGGGGCGTCACAGCTAGGTATACAGAGCTCACATTTGCGTTATCTTGCTGCAGACTTGCAGGAGGAATGGGAGAGGAAGATGCAGTGATAAGAGCAGTTACAGCTGTAAACATATTTTAATGACATAAAAGATGAGAGAGAAGAGCAGCGGGCTACAGATCTATAGCCAGCTGCAGCACGTACTCCAAGATACAATGTGTGTATGATATATGGGACCATATATTAATAATATAGTAAATAACTATTGTATAAATTGACTATTAAATTGGCTATATATAAATTGGAGCCAATAGTGGATTATACTATTAAACTTGCTCTAAAACGGCCGTTTGATTCAGGCGAGGCCGGCCGATGCCAGTGCCACCGATGAATTTGGGGATCGCGAGAGATTGATGAGGAGGGCGAGATGGGCTTAACTGTGGCGCGCGTGGGCGTGGCCGCGAGGGCGATCATATCATATCATCGCGGTGGCTGATCGATCTCTCGCTAGCTAGCTGCTCGTGCTAGTAGATGGTGACCGAGACGCGCCTGCCCGCCACCACCACGTGTCTGACAGCTGTACGGGCGGTGTAGCCGCCCATCACCCCCACATTGCGTTCTCGTTTATTTTGACCGGACGAGAGGGTCCCCCTAGCTTATCCTTGACCGCACGTGACGGTGATCTAGCTAGCTCTTGCAGCTACGAGGCTCGATATCGGTCCAACGGAGTCCTGCCAGATCGGTGCAGTAGTACTTTTTCTTCGCGTGCGTACTACGGAGAAAATCAAATGTACATATATAATCATTTTATCCTAAAATAAACAAATCTAACATACAATGCGATGTAGTAGTACTATTTGAAGTATAAATCTGTTTGTTTTGGCTGATTTGGGATGAATCGGAATGGCGATGCATGGCTTTAATTTTACCACAATACCACCGTGTATATAGATGGATGGATTCATCTTCATATATACTAGTACTGCGGAGTATCATATGACCGAGTTAATTTATGTGCTCCGATCCAGTAACCAATTGGTTATTTAATTTAGGATCTAATTGATGCTAGAAGTGCTGACATGCACGCGTGACATGGCACTGTGCACAGCGCTTTCTTTAATTTCATGGTGCCAGGTCTGCACCAATTAAGTACATGCAGCTATATACTATCTCCGTCCCAAAATAAATGCAGCCGTAGAAATCCGTGTCCAACATTTAACCGTCTGTCTTATTCGAAAAGTTTATAAAAAAATTAAAAAAAATAGTCACACATAAAGTACTATTCATGTTTTATTATCTAATAACAATAAAAATATTAATCATAAAAATATTTTAAATAAGATGAACAGTCAAATGTTTAACATGAATAGTGTAAAACTGCACTTAATTTAGACGGAGAGAGTAACTCATTCTTAAAAAAAAAAACTGTGAAAAAGAATAATACAACTGCTAGAGGTATCCATTTGTTGACATGATATGTTATGGTACCGATCACTTTCAAGAAGATGGTTAATTAATTACGTCTGCACCGATGGCTGTTTTAATTTAGGGCAAAGTGGCAAAACTGATCTATAATTGATGCTACAGCTATTGTAACTAGCAGCCGAGAAGTTCTGACATGCATGCACGCGTGACATGGCACTGTGCACCGTGCAGAAATGCTTTTTAAAAATAAAAAATAAATCATGATGCATGATAGGCCAGGTCTATGTACCAGGTGCATGTAAGAGCAAGTTTAATAGTGTAACCAACTATTAGCTCCAAATCATTTATAGCCAATATAATAGCTAATTCATACAATAGTTGTTTACTATAGTATTAATATCTGGTTCTATCTATCATACACATATTACGTCTTAAAGTCTATGCTGCAACTGGCTACAGATCTGTAGCCCGCTGCTTTTCTCTCTTCATTTATCTCTTTAAAATATGTTTATAGCTAGCTTATAACCTGCTATATTGTACCTGCTCTAATGCAATCAATAGTTAGCTGGTCAACAGTTAAACGATCTCAAGATATCATGATCTCTTGTCTTTTAAGAATTACTCCGAACAAAAGAGATTCAACTTAAGAGTGTCCAGCGCGTGTTTGTGGTACCTGCGTTTAGAGTCAAAATTTAGAAATTACTAGTAACATGCTTACTCCAGTATGTTACTATACGGCCGCTGTCAAAAAAAGATGGTTAATTAATTGGTGTATCAAAGTCAACATGTGTACTGGCCCATGCACGTAAAAGACGGGGAAAAAACTGGCCGACCGAAAGACGTACTCGCCTTTGGATTTCAACCTGTTTTGTTGCGTGCTAGCTCCTTCCTTTTTTATATGCTCGTGTAGCTTTCATTGACATATACACCATTCATGTCTCCACTCTGCTAATCTGTGGCGACGATCATTAAGTCACTGTTCGTGATTGCGCGGCACTAAACTAATACCGCTGCGTCTCGAGATCCAGCCAATCAGGCCGTGGTCATTCAAATTTGTTTGCTCTCTCTCATGCGTCACATGACAATGACCCGTAATCCGCTATTAAAAATTAATTGAACACTTGAGAGCATACGCAAAGCGACAAGGTTATCTTGGCTTCTCCACGCCGAGAAAAGCCTGGTCACAAATTGCAAAACTCAAGTTTTCGCCCAGCTCGTTTGATTAATTTCCAGTTCCTGAATGGGACCTCTCACCAAACCGGACCTATCCATGCATGCCACATGCCAGTATTTGGGTGCAGCCGATAATACCTCGAGTCGTCCTTGATTAGTTGAGAAACCACTTCATTTCTAAAGTTATCCAATCTTGGAATTGTGAACAGTTGCTTGTACCCATGTTGAAATATTTCCAAACGTAAGCCGATTTCTTATCCTAAACAGGCTCTAGTACATGCAGTTTGGTTTAACGGAACATATCAAGGCTAGCTCTAGAAGCTTGCGATACACAGCGCATGTATATAATCGTTGGACAATTACGTACGTACAGTGCTCCAACTGGGGGCCAAAACTTATACTAGTACTAAACGAACCCAATACTCTTGGATATGATCGAATGAAAAAGCCTTCATGCGAAACCTAGCTACTCCTATTTTATACGCGTCCTAGCTGCAACCCCATACTATATAGTATAATTAAACTACATATATATAAACCGGGCAGATTTTTTTTAATATAAAAAAGCTTCACAAATCAGGACCGGTTCGTAGGTTTTCAAGTAGTAGCAGGAAGGAAGCGTACGTTGCATACATACTCCCTCCGTCCAAAAAAAAAATGACAAACCCTGTTTCTGTGTCCAACGTTTGACCGTCCGTTTTATTTGAAAAAATTATAAAAAAAATTAAAAAGACAAGTCACGCATAAAATATTAATCATGTTTTATCATCTAACAACAATAAAAATACGAATTATAAAAAAATTTTATATAAGACGGACAATTAAAGTTGGACACGGAAACCCATGTTTTGTCTTATGCGGATTGCTTGTACTTCCGGGCGTATATAAAAATCACCGGTACAGTAAAAAGCGACGACCCAATTGTTTAACACGCCTTGTAGGTCCAATTATTTGCTTGCTTGTCTGCCTACTGTCCAGTGACTGACCGAGCCCTGCACACCCTACGTGACAGCACCACTACCCTCGACTTGGCACCGATCGATCGGTGCATGCACATGCACCGCGCTGCCGCTGCCGCTACCGCGCACGCATTTGGGCGGCCGCCTGCGCGCGAGAGCAACGGCGCGCCCGCGAATTTCACGACGACCCGCGTCGACCACGACGTCGTGGGCGAACGCGTCGCGTGCAGCTGCAGTGCGGGCGCGTCCCGTGGGCGCGCGCGGGGGAGGGAGACGTACTCCACGTTTTTTATGTTCAACGAACGCGACAAACGAGTCCACGGCGCAGCGGGCGCCTCGTTCGCTCGCTTTGGCGTACGTGGCCTCTGCTACTTCGGGTTGCCCCCACACGCGCGCGCGCGCGCGGTGGCCTGGCCTGGGCGGGGCAGGCCGGCCTTTCCGTTCCCCGAGCGAGCGAGCTGCTAGTAAAAACCGGGGAGTTGGTGTGGGTGGGATTGGCATTGTATCGTGAGAGAGATTGATAGAGAGAGAGGCGGACCTCCCTGACCTTATCGGCAGCGCCATCCCATCCCTTGCCGTCCCCCCAAGAGCTCACCCCTCCGCCTCGCTTCTTCATCTCCTCTCCTTTAATTCGGCCCCGCGCCGCCCGCTTCACCCCCATCCCACACCGCGTGCCTCCTTACCTTCTCTTTGTTGGAATAACGATCGTTTCGCTTGCTGCTCCGGGGAGGTTTTTCTTGGGCGATCGATCGGCTGGGCAGGTTCGTCGGAGGGAGGTTTCTGCCGCGCGCCGCCGGGGTGTCGACGTGTCGAGCGGTGCGTGGAGGAGGAGAAGCGTGCGGCGGAGGTAAGGAAAACATGCTAGCTACAGCGATCGATCGTTTTGAGAGCTTCATCATTGCTGGGTAGCTTAGCTATGCTAGCTAGAGCTAGCTGCTAGATGTGTGGACAAGTCAAAGGCCAAAGCTTTGCTGTTGATGAAAAGATCTCCCATTTCGCTTTGGTTGCTTTGCTTTGCTTCGCTGTTTGGGTTTGGGCTGCACTACTGTGCCATGCAAATTACTCCGAGATTCTTTACAAGGGGCTTAATCTCGCTTTGTCTTGGCAGGTTGTGGTGGTGGTGGTGAGGAGCGAGTTGTAGAGGAGGAGCACCGATCAACCGGGAAGCTGGCGGCCGGGAAGTGGTGGGAGCGGCCAGATGACACGGCCATGGCCGGGATGGACCCTGGCGGGGGCGGCGCCGGCGCCGGCAGCTCACGGTACTTCCACCATCTGCTCCGACCGCAGCAGCCGTCGCCGCTGTCACCGCTGTCGCCGACATCCCATGTCAAGATGGAGCACTCCAAGATGTCACCCGACAAGAGCCCCGTGGGCGAGGGAGATCACGCGGGAGGGAGTGGAAGCGGCGGCGTCGGCGGTGACCACCAGCCGTCGTCGTCGGCCATGGTGCCCGTCGAGGGTGGCAGCGGCAGCGCCGGCGGCAGTGGCTCGGGTGGGCCGACGCGGCGCCCGCGCGGGCGCCCGCCCGGGTCCAAGAACAAGCCGAAGCCGCCCATCATCGTGACGCGCGACAGCCCGAACGCGCTGCACTCGCACGTGCTCGAGGTCGCCGGCGGCGCCGACGTCGTCGACTGCGTGGCCGAGTACGCCCGCCGCCGAGGGCGCGGCGTGTGCGTGCTGAGCGGCGGCGGCGCCGTCGTCAACGTGGCGCTGCGGCAGCCGGGCGCGTCGCCGCCGGGCAGCATGGTGGCCACGCTGCGGGGCCGGTTCGAGATCCTGTCTCTCACGGGCACGGTCCTGCCGCCTCCCGCGCCCCCCGGCGCGAGCGGCCTCACCGTGTTCCTCTCCGGCGGCCAGGGCCAGGTGATCGGCGGCAGCGTGGTGGGCCCGCTGGTCGCCGCGGGGCCCGTCGTCCTGATGGCGGCCTCATTCGCGAACGCCGTGTACGAGCGGCTGCCGCTGGAGGGCGAGGAAGAGGAGGTCGCCGCGCCCGCCGCCGGAGGCGAAGCACAAGATCAAGTGGCACAATCAGCTGGACCCCCAGGGCAGCAACCGGCGGCGTCACAGTCCTCCGGCGTGACAGGAGGCGACGGCACCGGCGGCGCCGGTGGCATGTCGCTCTACAACCTCGCCGGGAATGTGGGAGGCTATCAGCTCCCCGGAGACAACTTCGGAGGTTGGAGCGGCGCCGGCGCCGGCGGAGTCAGGCCACCGTTCTGACCCATGTCTTAGCATCCAGTTCAAAAATTCTCCAAATTAAGAATCGCGCAGTGCAGAAGCCATAGCAATCCAATGCAGATATGCAAGCTAAGCTAATGGTACAAAATTGCGACATGCATGTTGGATTGTTGATTGGACGATCGACAGGCCTTTGTACTGGGTGCAACATACGTATGCATCTATCATGCATGCGTTGCAAATTAAGATTTCAATTCATATTCATGAGGAGGTTTATCATATACACATATTTTAACATCTGTGGGGGCAAGAAGAAGCTAGAGGAGAGTTGCAAGAGCAAGCTCGGAATAAACCAAAGGTCAGTGAGATTATCCAATGTTTTGTGTTTAATTCTACCAAGTGTTTTTTTTTCATTTTTTTTCTCTTTTGCATTCTGTAATATGGTACTATCCTATTCTAGTTTGTATCTTTTGATCGGTAGAACCATGTTTCTGAAAAACTCTTGTTCCCTTTTTTCAACCTCTGAAACATGTGCAACACCAGAACTGTCTTATGGTCACTTTCACTGGTCTGAATTCAAGCTCACGATTTGGTGGCGTTGAATATTATTTTTTATTTTTATTTTTTGTTTTGGAACCAGATGGTGATATTGAATGGTTCTCGACCTGGTCAAAATTTCGAACCCTAGCTAAGCTAGGTCGATCTGAAGCATGCATTTTGAACACCATTTTTTTTTGCAAGAAAGTAGGAGTAGTAGTATACTCCTAGCTTAAAGTTTGCTCTCAACAAATTCAGGATAGTATACGATCAAGTACTGTACTATCCTGTGCTTAATTTTGGCGTTCTTGTACTGCTACTCCTACTATACTGTACTGTACTTAGTTTTGGCATTCAGTATATAGGTCCAGAAGGAACCAACCACCAGGAGGCAGGAGCCTTCTGCCCTCCCTCTTTTTGTTTCACCTGCAGCTTTTATAATGGCCTCTGAATCTCTGACATCTTCAGTCATGTTTTTGGCGTTTCATTGCTTGGAATTATATGTGTGATTGAATACTGTAGTATATATAGCAATACTTAAGACAGTGTCTAGGTGAGGTTCCGTTTAACCAACAGGCAAAGCTGTAGCAAGGCAGTGGCAGTGAGGTTCCGTTTAACCAGCAGGGCAGAGCTGCAAAATCTGGAAAGCTGCTGGCCATGAGATGCCAAGCCCAAAATTGACACTAGCTGCAAGATTCTCACCATCTGCTATAGTACTTGTACTATCATGCATCTTGCATTCTCGAAGTACAAATCTGGAAATAGGGGCTCGGTCCCTTAATGGGAAATAAAGAGGAGAGGGACGTTTCACACTTTCGCATAATTTGTGGGGGGAGAGAGAAGGCCCAGAGCTTTGGAACTTGCTCATAGCTTTGCAACCTTTGTCCTCTCGGAGTCCTGGAGATCAGATGCCAGAGCATCCCCACACCAATATCTGGTGGTCAAGCCTCTCCAAATCCGGGATACTAAGCTAGTGCCATACTGTCATAGTATCTCTCCCCCCTTTATTTGGAGCATCATCATGTCCATTTGTTCAGTACACTTTAGTTTTCAGATGTCGATGTGTTCAGCCACCTTTCCAAACCAACTGTTTAGATTATGAAGTATATTTGCTGAATTAAATTAGCTGGAGTAATCCAAACCAGCACAAGTGTTAATTAAGTTTTTGCACCCATGCATGCATAGCACTAGCTTGTTGGCATTATATATCTTTCAATGTTACTAGCTAGCTAGTACTATATGCGAGTTATAGTAGACATGATTTGGTCTCTAATTGGATATATTATTAATGAAATGCAAGTTGCGAAAGGAAAACTTAAGACGAGGTCTAACCGTCTAATAGTATTAAGTGCTAATAACAGTGCATATATATTAGGGTAAATTGTATTAACATGCACCTTGTCTCTAGTTGGGTGCTGTCATCTACAAGACTACAACTAAATCTTGTGGAATTCCATTGAGTGGCATTGGATGTTGTGTCATCTACAACTAAATCTTGCAGCAAGCGAGCAAACTGTATTTGCTATTGTCTAGAGGCCTAGTATTCAGATTAAACATAAAATATCGATGCAAAACATGCAAAAACAGGATTAAAATATGCAGTTGGCAATAGTTCAACCTACATTTATCTTATGAATGATAACTGTACCTTGCAACTTTGCCTTAAACAGAATATTTTTGTGATGAATGAAATACTTAACTTGGTGGTTAAAAAACCACTATATATTATTGTTTGTTCACCATAATGCCGGCCGTTTATTTGCTTGGTAATGGGTGGTAGTGATAATCATGTGGATTAATTTTTAATTTTCATGGCTTTAATCAGCTTATGTTTTAAAGAGATGATCATACTAAATAATGTACTGTTTCACCTGATTTGATCCCGTTAATTTATATAGAGTTTTGTTAACATTTCTATGTTATTTGTTCCCGGTACATTGACAATAATGTAAGACTAAGATCTTGCTCGATTTTCTACCTGATGATGCACCTCTTATGACTTCTTTCGTCAAGAAGGCCTTTGTCAAATCACATTGGAGTCAAGCATCAGATTGCCAAGTTTTCCTAATTTGGTCCTATATATACATGTTGTTCTCTATATTATGGTACATTAAATTTGAAAGAAACTAAAGGAACTTAGTAGCAAGGGCAGATCCAGAATAAGACTATAGGGGGGACTTATCTTCTAAGAACTAGCTTGGGATTTCATAGTTGCTGAAGCTAGTCTCTTTTCTTTTACTAGAAAAAATGTCCATGCGTTGCAATAGGTAAAAATATTTTTTATCGCCTATACATTATACTCTTATTTGGTTTTGGACCGAAAGCCCATTATTTTCTTCCTTTTCAGCCCTATCGTCTTCAACCTCCGGAAGTGCATGTACGATACCGGAGCCGATCCTCCCATCAAATTCGGTCGAATCTTTCACGATGGGTTAGTTGAGGGTTTTTATCCACTCGATCTCCTCTTTTCCTTTTTAAAAAATGGAGCAATCCACAAAACTCGGAATAAAAATAGTGATTGAGATTAAATCCGGTGAATTAAAGACGAATTTTAAGGAGAAATCAAGGGGAAAATGATGAGGGAGTTGTGGGAATCAATTTTTGCAATCAATTAGAGGAAACGCATAGAGGGATAGATCAACGTGGCGGCTGAGCTAGGGTTCAGCCTGACGACAGAAGAAAACCTAGTTGATAAAAAAACGAATCCTTACCGCATGCGAAAAAACGTAATGTAAAAAAATTGGGTTGAAAAAAAAGCGTGCCAAAAAGACTGCGATGTAAAAAAAAGTGGATGAAAAAAACCCTGAAAAAATGGCCAAAAAAACATGTGAAGAGAAAACTGCGATGAAAAAAGTGGATGAAAAAAAGGGGGGGGGATCGGTGAAATAATACGGACGGAAAAATACCGAGAAGCCTTATGTATCTTTTTATTAGCCTTATGTATATTTTATTATGTATTTTTTTATTAGGTATATAGAGATATATATTTGTTAGCATCATGCGGTTCTAATACATGCACAGATAAACCAATACAATTTTTCTTTATCTTTATATGCGATGACAAGATGAGTGGAGTTGGATGGATAAATTTGTTATGGAGGAGGCATAATAGGAATAGGGGAGGAAATAAATTGAAGGTGAAGTAGATCTTAGCGTGACACTCGGTGCAACCTAGCTTCCAGCTAAGTTAGCTAGCTCCCAACTGTAACATGGACATTGTTTTTTTTTAAAAAAAATCATTTCCTAGAAAACTAACAAAACAAGAAATTTTGTGCACTCACTGGGTAATGGATAATGTGAGCCAGATGACTTTGGTGGAGAAACCATCTTTGCTCGGTCGGTCAAATTCCACAATAGTCCCCGGTTCTAATAAAAACCGGGATTAAAAAGTATCTTTAGTCCCGGTTTAAAAGTTGAGGGGTACTTTTTGATCTTTAGTAGATCATTTTTAGTCTCGGTTCAAGAAGTTGTTGAGTTCAAGACAGACCCCGATTATTTTTACTCCCGGTTGGTATAAACAACCGGGACTACAAATAGATCTTTAGTCCCGGTTGTTTATACCAACCGGGAGCAAAGAGTACCCCGAGCCGTGCGCCATCTCGATATTATCCGCGCGTCTCCTCTCGATTTCCTCCCCTCTTAATATCTCCTCCTCCATCCCTTCCTCTCCCCTTCATCCCCTTCCCCTCCCGTTCCTCCCCTTCCCCTCTATTTTGTGATGTGATGTATTTGTGATCTCTGATGCATTTCTTTTCAATCTGTGATGTATTTCTTTCCAGATCTGTGATGCTATGATTTGTGGATGATTTGGGGATATATAGGGAGCAGATCAATCTGAGCAAGAAACAACAAAAAAAAAAGAAAGAAAAAAACTAGGGATCAACCGGACTGCTTCCACCATCACCAACCGGGACTAAAATATTATTTCACCCGGGACTAAAAATACCCGGATTTGTAGTTCCGGTTGTATAGGGGGTTCCCAACCAGGATTAAAGCCCCTTTTTCCACTAGGGTGAGGTTCGTTTCGTAGGGTCTAAAATTTCAGCAACGCTATATCAACGCACGTACGTACAGGTAGCCTAGCTACCCGGCCATTACCCAGTGAGCACACAAAATTTATCAGGCCCAGATGATCAGGCGTACGATGGGAAGAAGAGGAAGACTGGAAGAGGAAAGTAGGAAACTTACGGCGTGTACTGCTGCCCGCCCAGATGATCAGGCGTACGCTGCGGGCGCAGGTACGGAAACTCCCTCCCCCAGAACGTACGCCGGGCCTTCCGCCGTGCAGCTTGCCGCTACCGCGACGAGATGCGTCGCACACTCGCACGCGCCCGCCGCGCCGGGATGCCTGGTATAGTGGTACGGTGGGCGGCCGCCGGCCGGCGCTGCGCAATCACGCAGAAATCCGGTCGGTTAGATTTTGTAGGGGGCACCGGCCGGTGTCCGGTGGCCAAGGGCTAAAGCCAGTAGAGGCCGCGATATGATCTGGGCTGAGCGTGCCCAGCCTGCGAGCCCTGTAACATAGGCTGGCTGGGCCGCACAGGTAGTTGGGCCGTGAAGGTGAAGAGAAGATGTCCATGCAGAGGCCTCTGATAGCCCCGCAAGCAGGTGTACACTGTTACATACATGTCTAGACTCTAGAGATGGCAACAGGGAGCTATGACCCGACACCTGACTGGTTTTTACTCTATTAGAAGCTAATTATCTATTATATGCTAATTATGTTCTAACTCTTATACCCATAAGTTTACCGACGGGCGAAAGTTCTTACCTATTAGGTACATGGGTATGGGTCTATTCTTTACCTACTCGTACCTACCAACCCGAGGGTGAAAAAAACCTGTAGATTAAGCCTAAAACCATGAGTAACATAAAACTTCTTTCTTATCTTAAGTTCTATTCTAGTTATATGAAATTATTATTTGATTTCTTGATTATGTAATATGGTTGTAGATTTTTTTTACTCGACTTTGAGCGCTAATGTTAATAGCATTGTTGCCAGAAGAATTATTGATGGGTTACGGTTCAAAAATAGCTAATTATAGAACAAAACTATAAATGGTATGAGTCAATTATATGGGTATGGGTACCCGTTACCCGCACGGGTGTGGGTACAGGGATGATATCGAAAGCAATACTGTTTTGAGATCCAATGTGATCCGATTTTGTATAATTAAGAATGCGTTATATCTTGTATTCTGGCTCAGGAATGGTTTTGAAACTTGACAGTAAAATGAAGGAGCTCAAATGAACATTTTCCTAGGCTGGCTAGGCTGCATAGGTCGTTTGGTTCGTGAAATGTCCACAGGGTTTCTCAGGCGCAAACATGTCCTGGTGTTTTCTCTCAAAAAAAAGCGCGCGTGCATGCACAGGGGGAGAGAGACAGAGCCATCCATTAAGATTGTACTAAATCTACTACCAATTTTGTTTAGATTTTGGAGTCGGAACTCCTATCCGATCGAGTACGTGTATGTTTCGGCAAAAATTTTTTTTTTACCTAATCCCTTTCCTGTTCGGTCAGCCCGGATGTAAAATATACAGTATAGTGCCTGCTTTTCTCTGCAGCAGTTTTGCACAGAGGGTCCAATTTTGAGTGGCATCTTATATTCTTATACGTGCGGCCTGCCTCCGGTTCGTCGGGTCTAGATATGGCAACGGGGAATTCTCCATCGGAGGTTACTCCACCATACCTGCCTCCGCGGTGAAGAATTTTCCCCATCACCATCACCGTGAAATGCAATGGGGCAACGTCTTTCCCCATCACCGCCTCCGTGCGGGTAATTTATCCCCGTGGAGCCTCCATCCCCGCGATCAACTTACTCAACAGTCAACATGTATGCATTTCTCATATCAAACAATAATTTAGATACAAAAGATTAACACTCAAAATAGCAATTCTAGCCATCAATTTCAGCACATCAACAACAACTACAAAAACACAAGTTCACAAATTCAGATCACAAATTCGCAAATGCACATCATCAGTTCACAAATGCACATCATCAATTCATCACTTACAACAACAGTGCAGCAACAAGCAGTGCAACAAAAGTGTGCCCAAGAATACAATATCCATCATATTCCCAGATTAAGCAACAACACAATAATACATGATCATTCATCATTCATCAGTCATCACTCATTAGTTATCACCATATTGCAGCAGCAACACATGTTGTCCAGGCATACACAAAACCATAGTCGGAGTAGGTCTTCTGTGCCAAATATCCAAAAGCATTGCCATGGTTTACAAGTTTATCATGACACATAACAGGGGTTACAAACATCCAAAATCATTGCAAGAACAGTGCATGTCCATACATTCATGTCTTCAAACAAGAGCAAGTCCCTAAATTAAAGAAGTAGCAAAAGATATTCAATTAGTCAAGTATTTTATAAGGATATAACAAATAATGGCAATAGGAGTTTGATTGCTAATTTTAAGTTGTTGAAAGAATACCTCAATCCGATCTTGGATATCTTGAAGGCAACTCCAAAAGCTTGCTGCTTCTTCATTATCAGCTACAATATAACAATTATAAGAATTATTTTGCATCCATTGCATTGTAAAATCTATGCTAAGCATGATGTATGAATAAAACAGCATATGTACCTCGATACTTGTTTCGCAGCCAATCTTGTGAGCACATTAAGGCCTCCAAGAGTTCTGGAGTAAGCCGGCTACGATGCTCACTAAGAACCCTTCCACTTGTGCTAAATGCAGATTCAGATGCAACAGTGCTAACAGGAATAGCAAATATATCTCGTGCTACCTTCCTCAATGTAGGAAAGCTTGTCCCAACCACTTTCCACCAATCAAGAATTTTAAAGTTTTCTGTATTAATTGAAACCAACTCATCCTCTAGGTACCTGTCTAGCTCTGA
The DNA here is from genome assembly GCF_000147395.1 of Oryza glaberrima. Lineage (NCBI taxonomy): Eukaryota > Viridiplantae > Streptophyta > Magnoliopsida > Poales > Poaceae > Oryza > Oryza glaberrima. The sequence continues at coordinate 28,527,525 of NC_068327.1, read as the reverse complement.
TTTTAACGCGTATTGCTGCTGGTCTCCTACTAGTAACACGTGCTGTGATTGAAGACAATAAATCAGAATTGACAAGTGGAGGAGCTGAAGATTCCGTGTTATCCTCATCATCTTCCACTTCATACTCCATCAAATCATATAGAGTGTCTTTCACCTCAGCAACTTTCGTTGCACACTCTTCATTTGACTGACCAGTGATGGTTTCAATGAACCCAAGGAGATAGTCAATCTTAAACCTAGGATCAAGAATGGTGGCCAACCCCATTGGCCCTTGAATATCTTTCCAGTACTTATCAAACTTTTGAATCATTTCAACTGACGTTTCCTCTATAGTAGAATCACCACAAACAGCCCACTTCCTAATTTGCTCTTTAGCCTACAGATTTTAAGTAGTTGAATATTGGAAGTCACATAATTTGTGCCAGAAAATACTGCAGTGATGTCATTAAACAACTTGAGCCTATCAACTACCTCACTAGCAAAAGCCCATTCTTCTTCACTAGGAGCACAAATCTTCGAAAGCCAATATGGTCAACAATAGATAAAGGATACTCATGTAATATTGAACCTCAATGAAGATTGTGCAAGTGTCTTTGGCCCCATCTTGATCTTTCTCAATGTGCAAATTTTCAAATGGTCATGTAGATGTGAAGTCCCATTGCTGCCCTTCCCTCCAAGCCGCTTGTGGCAATGAAGGCATTCAGCCTTGACATCACCACAGACTTTGACTTTCTTGAAATCCTTCCAAACAACAGAAGTAAGCTTCCTCTTTGTGCCAAAATTCTCAGAATCATCTTCTGGCTCATCATCTTCAACTTGTATTGGCTCAGAATCATTAACAGACTCTGCTTGTGGTGGAAGTGACTGCGATTCTTGCTGGCTGCTACTCCCACAACCAGTACCAGCAGTTGAATTCGTGGTAAATCTGACAATTGACAAATAAATATATATCAATATATCTTTCATCCTATAGAATAATCTTGGAAAACTTGAAATGAAGAATCTCTACACATAAAGCATACTGAAATCTGCTACAGCCTATAGAATAATAAAATTCTTATGAGCTACACTACACAGATTCAGATTCCTTTAATTTCAAAAACTTAAGTTCATTACATATTTATAACTTAACAACATTCAATGTACAACCATACAATATACATGTAAAGATATCTAATTTTCTACAGATACTCTAAATACAACATTCAATATCTAAGAAAATCAAGCAAGCTGCAAATTAATAAATTGCACATGCTAAATTGTTAGGAACTTAGGATTACGAAAGTGAAGCTACAATATATAAAGGGTTAGCGTGAAATCGAACCCCATGGATTTGAATAAGCGCACGCTGTTGGCGGAAGATGAAGCTTCTGGAGTTCTTGGAGTAGAAGGAGCTCCTGCCTTAGTCGAAGCAGAAGGTGCTCCTGCAATCGCAAGACGGCTTTTTGGCCTAGTGGTGGTCCTTTTTATAGGTGGTTGCAGCGGCCGACTGCAGGCCTTTGCACCGGAGTTGGAGGAACCAGATCTGCCCACATGAACAATGGCAAATCCAGCAACAGGCACGACAGCAGGTGTGGCTGCAGCTGCAGCGCTTATAGCATGCGATGGCTGGTCCAACTCCGCATTGGCGTCCCTTATTGTGGACCGCCGAACGTGAGTTAGTGACTCAACGAAACAACGATGCAGCCATGGAAGAGGAATTTAGTGGAGGGGGAGGGGGATATGGTACTGTAGTTAGGCGTCTAGGGAGGGGTACTGAGTTGGGAGTAGGACAGCTAGATGTGCTCACCTTGCATCGTCGTCGGAGCTTAGCAGTGGTGAAGGCGAAGCCATGGCGGACTCGAGCGGCTGGTCGTCGTGTGGACTCGTCGTTTTCCCCTTTCTTGCCACCGAAGCCTTCACCTACATCCATCATCAGCAAAACAAATAAGGCTACATGACGGATCAGATATTGACAGAGGGTGGAGGAGGAGGTCGACGTCCGGTGGCCGGTGCCGAGTCCACGGCGTCCTCGGACCTGGGAGGCTGCGAGTGAAGGGAACGGGACGGCGCGACGTGGCACTGGGACCTGGCCACGGGGCTCGGGAGCTGGGAGCTGGGCCACCTGGGACCGGGCGGCTCGGCGCTGGTGCGGTCGCCGACACGGAGGGCGCGGCGGCCCGGCGCTGGCGCGGTCGCCGACACGGCGGGCGCGACAGCCCTGCGCGCGCGGGCACGAGATCGGGAGCCGGCGCCGCTCAGCCGCTGTGGCCGACGGACGGTGGCGTGGCACGTGGCGGCGTGGGGATTGGGACGAGCGGGGCGGACGGCGGCGTGTGGATTGGGGAATGGGGACGAAGGGGATAAGGATTGGAATGGTTAGGGTTACACAACTGCTTTATATACTCTATGCTTTGGGCCTGGTTTTTATGGGCCATATGGGCCAAATACACAGGATATTACTACACACATACTTTTATATCGGGCCTCCACGGAGGGCGGGGACGGGGGACGGTGAACCAAACCCGCCCCCGCCAGACCCGACGGAGACTACTTTCTCTCCATTTGATTCCCCATGGAGACACAATTGATACCATCACCATCACATAATGGGAGAATTCTCCACGGGGGACCGGGGACCGGGTACCCATTGCCATCTCTAGTCGGGTCCTTCGCTTCTTCCCGTGGACGCCGATCGTCAACCCGGTAAGTTGGTACTACCTTCCCTTCTTCTTCTTTGCTAGTGTTGCTGTTGTCTTGTTTATGACAGCGCGGCGCGGCGTGCTTTGTATGGTTTCGTGAAGGGGATGTTTGTTTAATGCATAACATTGCTATAATTTAGATTAGTTGTGGTGTGGTGACGCAAGTAGCTTAAAGATAGTGCCACAAATAATAAAATAAATACTATGATATCACTTCAGATGAAAATAAACTTTATAGAAGAGTTATTGATATCATTGAGATCTACAACTTTGTAGTGTATTACTTTTTCATTTCAAATCATTTGGAGTATCAAATAAGCATTAGTATTTCTTAAATAAAACAATTAAAACTAGTGAAAAGAATTTGGATACAAATAAAATAAATTACATTTAGATCTCTCTGGAAGGGATTTTTTTAAAGGACATGAGACCTCTAAATTTGTAAATTTTCAAAACAAAAATTTATTTTTTAAATATTTCAACAAAATCTCTATCTCTATCTCTACTACTTAAAAAAAAAGATGTGCTTCCATCGTCCGTAAAAAAAACCGGGCGAAAAAATCCGTCCGATCCAAAACAAAACGGGCTAAAAAAACCGGACAAAAAACGGGCAAAAAAGAAAAGAAAAACCAAATATGTCCCATCAAAAAAGGGCAAAAAAAAAAGAAAAGAAAAACGAATCCGATTCCGTGGTAAAAAAAGGGCGAAAAGAAATAAAAAAGGAATATGTCCGATTCCTTAAAAAAGGGGCGCAAAAAAAAACCAGGTGAAAAAAGGACCACCCAAAAAAAACGAATCCGCGTGGACGCGGTAAAAAAAGAGAAAAAAAATAAATAAACAAATCTCCAAAAAAAAAAGAATTATATGTGGTGCAGTAAAAAAAATCGAATCCTATTATATTTGACACGGTACTATATCTCTATCTTCTTTATCTCTACTACTTAAAAAAATTAAAAACGTTTCCGTTGTCCATAATAACGAAAGAAGGGCGAAAAAAACATTAAAACAGAAAAAAGAAGGTTCGATTCAATTTACTTCCATCGTCCATAAAAATCTTATCTTATCTTAATCTCAATCTTTCCAAGGGGACGAGCGGCACCCTCCATCCCCGCCCGCGCGATGAAACACCAGCCAAAGAAAAAAAAACAAAATTGAGCAGAGGGATAAACTAGATTGAAGTTCCCAAAATTAAAAGAGGATAAACGATATTGAAACTCCCCTAACTCGAAACGAGGGAATAAAATATATTGAAATTTCCCGACAAAATTCTCTAAATTCGAAGAACCCTAATTTCAGGTAAGAACCATAAGAGTCAAATTCAAATCAATTAATCCAAGGGTCTGGGTTACTTACCGGACTTGAAGCCCCTGAGCTCATTGGAGCTTTCCGGGAAGTGGCACTGCCGCACCTTCACCTCCTCGCAGTCGTGTCGGGTTCCCTGCATGCGCGCTGTCCTGGAGCACCCCTCCACCGTCCTTTGCCGAAGACGGGAAGCGTCGGCTTGGCGTCGCCCCTACCGTCGATGAGGTCAGGCCGCTCGGCGCTTGTCGCCATTTGGACGCCCACCTTGCCGGACCGCTGACGTCGTGGCATGGCTTTGCGCCGCCCTCGGGTGTGCCCCCCAGCCGGCGAAGCAGGAGCCGCTCAGCGGTCATCGCTGCACGTGCACACCAGCTTGCCGGACCACCGTCGTTCCGCTCTCTCGTCGCCGGAGAGAAATGGGATCAGGAGAGAGGGATTTGGGAGCTAGGGTTTTGCCCCTCTCCTCGGTCGGCGCTTCATCCGGTGCGGGGACGATTGGAGCTGTCCATTAGATCAGACGGCTCAGATTCGCCCAGTGTCGGGCCGTCGTCGCCGTTGATTACGCTGCGCCTAATGGGCCACGGAAGTGCATCGGACCATCCCCGCATATGTGGGCCATGCTCAGCTGCTCAGCTTGTGTGCCATCGAATGGACTCAACTCGCCGAAGATGGGCCAGCCCAAGTTTGGGCCGGCTTGGGAAGACCTGGGCCGAAAGCAAATTTGATCAAACAATGTGGCTCACATTTTTCAAATTAAAGTCCGTCGGATAAACTCTTAAGTAGGCTTGAAAAATAAATCTAAAACTAAATCCTAAATCCTATGCTAATTGATCAAATTAGACTCGGTTCTACCTATTTGTTAATATATCAAATTATACTTGATTTTTACAGATTTGAGGTTTTTAGGGTGACACTATCAAACGGCGTTTTTCCCGTTGCAACGCACGGGCACTATTGCTAGTAATATAAAAATAAAAAAATCGAGCGAAACCGGTCCATAATAGGGACAACAGATTTTGTGCCCATGGCCCATGGGGTGAATGGTAGAGGGCTTCGTTGCTTTACCAACCCTAGGGCCGAGCTTTTTTCTTTTCTTTTTTTTTTTTGACTAAACACCTGAATTGTCATTGCATAAAAGGGAGAAAAATAGTTTTGTTACAATGGATTTAGAGTTTGTAGACAGGAAGAGAAAATTTGTTTCCAATCATCTATTACGGATCTATTCTGCACCGCTAGTGTTTGTCCCCAAAAACCTGCCTCGCTTATCCCTCGTTGAAGGCATGCAGCTACAGAAGGTTGTTGCCCCCTGAAAACCACATCATGCCTATGATTCCATAGCACCCAAAAGCAGAGGAGGTAGAAGACATGGCAGTGCTTTGCTGGCAGAAGCTGCGTGTGACTTAGCCGGTAGAAGAACTGAAGGTCTTGGATTGAGGGTTGCACTCCAATATTTGTCCAGAAACTGACCACAAAAGGGCAAGTGAAGCACAAATGGTTTGCCGTCTCGTCGCCACTGTTGCAGATCACGCAAGACGCTGACTGAACAATCTTCTTCTTCAAGAGATTTTTCATTGTGGACAGTCTATTTCGAACCAGCAGCCAAGCAAACAGTTTTACCTTCAACAGTGCTCTGCAGCTCCAGGTGAACTTCCAATTTGGCGAGGTAATACCTGCAGGAAATTTTGCCTCATAAATTTGTTTAGATGTGAGTGTGCCAGAACGATCGTCTTGCCCCCCGTCAGTCCCTCTCCGGTCGCCGACGGCCGCTACTCGCCGCCGCTAGTCCGCCACCTTCCCTTCTTCCCTCTGTAAGCTAAATCGGGGCCTTTGTACCTGGTCGCCGACCACCTCTCCAAGCTAAATCAGGCCATCTGTCCCTCTACCTCTGCTAGTACCGAGTAACAGTCTCCAACCCAAATTTCGACATTATCGATTTGATTCAGTTGAATCGAGGCAAGGTAGAATCGTTTAAGATCAATCCAACGTATCCGGCGCCTGTTTTTTTAATTTTCACTCTCTCTTCTACCTAATTGCTGCCTCTCGTCGGCGGTAAGTATCTCTCTGTTTTTTTTTTTTCTGTATGCTGAATTGCTGATTGAGGTCTCCTGAGCGATCTATTTGGAATCACATACCTCCGGTTTTCCCACCTAAATTGACAAAGTATAGTATTTACTTAATTTCGTTTTGAATACGGAAAGACACAATCCAATTTCAATCAATGAAACGTGTCGTTTTTCAGGTCCGGTGACCTGTTTTATTCGGTTTATCATCAATCTGCAATGGCTAACAAGGGAGGGTATCTAAGCGTGTTAGCGCCCATTGAAACTACACCAACCATCAAGCAAGACCACATTACTTCCGTAAGCGTTTTATTTTGTAAATCTACGTCATTCTTCCCCCTCCCCCATCCATGAATCCTCCAACTTTTCCTTCGAATTTTTCTGCGGTCATATAGTTCCCTTCTTTGACTGTGGTCGGTATTTCAGATTTCATCTTTAAGTTTGCTTAATGTTTTCGCACCAAATGCAGAATGCTGTCCTACAAGACAGGATTAGCCAGTTGCCAGATGATATTTTGCTAGCCATCCTTGATGGACTCAATGTCCGAGATGCTGCAAGAACAAGCCTCCTCTCAAAGCGTTGGAGGCCACTCCCCACTATGATATCACATCTTACAATAGATGTTTCTGACTTTGATCCCAAGAGCATGTCCAGCTTCTCTGATGATGAACTGGGTCGGATCAATGCAACAGTGGTTAAGGCAACGAAGAGCATATTGGCATGCAGGAAGTCAAATGAGCACACTATCAGCCTCCTATCCATGAGATTCTACTTGAGAGACGATGACTGCATATCCTTTGGACACACTGTTGGCCACGTTATGGCAACCCAAAAAGTTGAGATGATTGAATTTACAATTTTGACAGAGAAAGATGACAATCAGTGCATTGACGATGATTTCATCGTCTATGGGAGACGTTTTGCGTTGTTCTTCAGTTATTGTCCAAATACATTCGGAGGTCTCACAGGACTCCAACTTGAGAATTTGAGATTTGGTGAACCAGAAATCATTGATGTCCTCAACACTTGCAAGCGATTACACTATTTACGTTTGTATAACTGCAGCTCAGGAATTTCCACTTTTTTGGAAGTTGAACACTTGCAACTCAGTGAACTTAGTATTATTAATTGCCGTTTTGGAATAATCAAACTTAGTTCACTCCCAAAACTCACACGGATGATCTTTGGTGGTTGGATAGCTTTCCAAGATCCACTTTCTTTTGGACATGTTCCATTACTGGAGTCTGTAACCCTCACCAATGTTGGTCTTAGTTGGCACAATGCGGTGAAGTTGAGCAAATTTCTGAGCAATATCTCTATAAGAGATCTGACTTTAGATTTTAATAGTGAAAAGGTATATCAATGTTATTCTTATAGTTCCATCTAAAAAGGATTATTCTTCTGCTCTGATGGCTTTACTTGTATGTTTGTACCATGTCATGTACTCATGTGTTCTTTTCCTTGTTGCATATTTGGGTTCAACCAGAAGGCCCAAAAGCACTTGCATCTGCATTCCACAAACTAAGGGTTGTGAATTTAGTTGATCTTCCTGAAGGGTATGATCCCTCGTGGACAATGTTCTTTCTTGAGGCTGCACCCTCCTTGAGGGAGCTATACGTGGCGGTAAGCACCTGCAACTGATGCTTGATTATCTGCTAAGCCTTTTACATCAGGGGCGTAGCCAGCTAGGTGGCACCGTGGTCCACGGACCACCTAAAAATTTGAAATTATAGTATATGTGCTGGTTAATATAGTAAAAATTGTATAGTGGACCACCTTTTTAATTGACATATTACATATAGATGGACCGCTTTTACTTTAAATTCTAACTACGCCACTGTTTTACATTTTGCATTGACTGCAATTTCTGAGATATGTTTTGCGGCCTGCAGGTATGGGATCATCTCTGCGAAATAGAGACGGATGATGAGAGGAGGAAAGCCTACTCATACAGCGAGAATAAGAACGCGGATTGGAATGCGTCTGCGTCAGATTTCAAGAACCACAGCCTGTCAACGTTAGTCATGTTTGGCTTTCAGTCGAACGACGAAAACTTGATTAGGTATATCAGACTTGTCATGGATGCAGCGGTGAACCTTGAGGATATATTCCTGTATAAGAGGATGGCGTGTGAAAAGTGCAAGGGCAAGAATCCAAGGCCCTTGAGGTACCCGTCGACCAAGAAACAGAGACAGGCACTGAGGAACAGAATTGCTCTGGGGACACATTCGCTTGCTACGATCCATTTCCCAACTGTATTAAGGGCTAATCACTATGCAAAACTGTTGTATTAAGGGCTCAAAGCCGCGTACTAAGTTATCAATTTTTTTTTCATACTTCCTTTTTAAGCTCTAATAAATGTCATCGGCTAGCGTCTAAAAAATATCATACCATTGTACTCCCTCTGTCCCCTAATATAAGGTATTTTGACATCTTGTTTGTATTATTTGATCATTCGTCTTATTCTAAAAAAATTAAAATTATTATTTATTTTATTTGTCATTTACTTTATTATCCTTTATTATCCAAAGTACTTTAAACATAACTTTTTATTTTATATTTGTATAATTATTTTAATAAAACGAGTGGTTAAATGTTAAAAGAAAAAGTGAATATCTCTCCTATTAGGGTATGGAGGTATCCATCTTTCCTAAAGAAATGTCATCGCCGTCGGTTTTCCATTAATAGCCAACCGTGTTTACTGTCGGTCAACACGGTCAAAATCCGCCGTAACAAAGGGGAGCTAGATGCATCTGAAGAATGCCGTAAACGCTGAGATCGACTGCATCCTCTCCATGTCTGGCCGAACGCGAGTTTGCCGATTGCTTTGCAGCTGGTGATCTAGCGGCCGATTCCTCGCACGTTGCATCGACATGGAGGAGCCCCATTGCCGGCAACGAGAGGAGGGAGGGAGGAGAAAGGGAAGGAGAGATTTGTACACAGCTGCAGCCAGGTGAGACCCACCATGGTACGTTGCGCCGCGCCGGCTTCCGCGCGGCGGCAACATGCCGTGGCGGTGGCCGCAGATGCCTCGACTGCAAAGCATGTCGGCGCGGGGTGCAGCGGCCAGCTGCAGCCGTGGTCGTCTTACCGCGCGCGGTCCGCGGTGCTTGCCGTGCCAAGACGTGGAGCTATGCCAGTATGCCTCTCGTGCGTGCTATGTTGTGAGCAAACACCACGTAGCATCAATATAATCCCTCCGTTTCATATTATAAAACTTTCTAGTATTACCCATATTTATATAAATGTTTATGAATCTAGACACACACACACACACACACATATATATATATATATATATATATATATATATATATATATATATATATATATATATATATATATATATTCTCATTAACATCTATATAAATATGGGCAATGTTAAAAAGTCTTATAATATGAAAAAGAGGAAGTATGTCGCAAACACCACATAGCATCAATATATGTCGCAGAGTTAACGTTGCAGGTGCGGTACGCCTCACCAAAACACGTAAAGAATAAGTAAGTGGCTTTAACCTAGTAGTAACAGATAAAGTTCTCGTTGTCACTGCTGAGACTTCACATAGCCCGGCAATAACCTAGAGGCCGCGATATGATCTGGGCTGGGCGCCCTGCCTGCGAGCCCCTGTAACATAGGCTGGCTGGGCAAGTAGGTGTACACCGCTACATACATGTCTCTGTATTCTCTCAGGGTTAGCAACCTGCTAGTGAACTTCTAATTACTCCTCTTTCCAGGAAAACAATAGTGATATCCACCATATCAGTAGCATTGATCGGAATGGTCTTCAGAATACACAATTCCTTGCTAGTTTGGTACTAAAAACGCCAAATGTCACAATAACTCAATCATAAGCAAATGCAGAAAATGCGGATACCCGCAAGCAATACGTCGTCTTCAGCGTAAATACAGATAAATCTCCAGCACATCAAATAATACGACGCTAATAAGGGGCAGGAAAATCCGGTAGAAGCATTCAGAAGTCAGAACAGCCCATGGCATAAACGTTCAGAGTGTAGCTTTCAGCAGCGACAACGTTGGACTTCTTGAAACGCTGGTGGTCGCTTCCTCCTGAGATAGTCAATCGGCCTTGCCCTCCTGTGCACCGACCTCCTGCAGATAGTGCTCCGCGTCCAAAGCAGCCATGCACCCTGGATACAATGATGAGTTAGAAGTCTGCCACAAAAATTTTATGCTCAGCAGTAGCCATCAATGATGAGTTAGAATTGATCTTGTCGACAGAGTCATGCATATAGACAATTTCTCTCTTTTTTTGAAGTGCATGTCTATTGGATCAAACTCCTGAAACAAGCTAGCACAAAATAATAGTAATAATAATAAGGCTTCATCATGTACTAACCATACTGACCATGTATCAACCAACATGAAAATCACAAAGGAAAAACTCTGTATGCTGCTTCTGAGATGAAAATCTTATCATCAGGCTTTTTCCTTTCACACGACAGGTAACAAGGTAGTTCTTTCTGAAGTATATAGAAATGGCATACTGCTTTCATTCTACATCAGCAGTACTGGCCTTATTCCCTGATTCCAATTTTTGCTAAACAACCAGACATCAGGATTAAAATCAGTCTCCTATGTCTGTGTCCATCAAAAATGCCAATTTGGATTGTTTCTGACCAAGACCATACTTGGTAACATTATTACTCCCTCCTTCCCTAAATGTTTGACGCCGTTAACTTTTTAAAACATGTTTGACCGTTCATCTTATTCAAAAACTTTTGTTAAATATGTAAAACTATATGTATATATAAAAGTATATTTAACAATGAATCAAATGATAGGAAAAGAATTAATAATTACTTAAATTTTTTGAATAAGACGAACGGTCAAACATGTTTAAAAAAGTCAACGGCGTCAAACATTTAGGGATCAAGGGAGTACTTTGTTTATGACCATCCGGAACTCAAGTTTACAGAGCATGCATGGAAAGTGAACCCAGTCTCTGCTTATTCCTCCACTATGTTGTCCATCAAAAAGGTCAATTTATTTCAGCAAGTCCATACTTGGTAACATATTAGTTTACTTTGTTTATGCCCATCCGGAACACATGTTCACAGCACGCAGGGAAAGTGAACCCAGTCTCTGTTTATTCCAATTCATTCTTTTATGCAATAATAAGTTCAAACTTCATCTCTGACAGGATCAAGAAGGGAGAATGGCGAAACATGACCAATTATTGAAGTTTGAGCATGGAGAATTTTGCATGTGCCCTCTAACCACATGAAAATGTAACTTGCACTCTAGTAAAAATACTTGCTGCAACATCAGTTAGCATGTAAACGCTTAACAAAGTTAACTCACATCACAGGAGTGACAGAGTGATGTACTGACCATACTTCTGTTTTTGATTTTTTTGCAAAAATACAGTCCGTACTTTGTAGTGTAGAAATTGAAATGCACTCTTCTATACTAAATGGGAAGTAGCACTTTTTTTTATTCCTAACAATATTTGGAATGCTTTAACTATGAAAATCCCAGAATAGCTTGAAAGTCACTTATCCCAGTTCAACAAATTCCATGATTAACTACCAGCTACTTATTAGTCAAACATATGAACCTACATGGTACTTTGGAAGCATTAACCGGCCTCAAATACACCTAACTTTTTTTAGGACTAATACACCCAATCCTAGCTTGGAAACAGAGCACGCATTCAACATGCCCAAAAGGTAGTTAGTATATCTAATCAACTATGCTAGATACATAATGAAAAGCACTTATTTCAGAAACTCAAACACGTTAACTCTATGATAGCTTAAAAAGGTTCTACTTTTGACCATCATCATTCGCTCACTACATACTCAAGCCCTGAACAATTTCTATTGCAATTCGCACTAGCAAATTGCAACCCATGAAGCAACTGATCTCTAAGAAAGTGCAGAAAAAAATTAATCACAGGTAACCTGAAAAATCATCAATTCACAAACCTGATCCAGCGGCAGTAATAGCCTGGCGATACTTCTTGTCCTGCACATCCCCAGCAGCAAAGACCCCCTTCACACTGGTGTGCGTGGAGCCTGGCTTGGTGGCCACATACCCATCAGCATCGAGCTCAAGCTGCCCGCCGAGAAACTTCGTCGCCGGTTCATGTCCGATGGCGAAGAAGAGACCGGACACCTGAAGGTCGGAGATCTTCCCAGTAACCAAGTTCTTCACCTTGACACCAGCCAATGGACCTCCACCCTCGCCGCCGTAGGCCTCGACGACCTCAGAGTCCCAGAAAACCTGGATCTTGGGGTTTGACAACGCCCTGGCCTGCATGATCTTGGAGGCGCGGAAGGTGTTGCGGCGGTGGATGATGTACACATGGGAGCCGTACTTGGTGAGGAAGTTGGACTCCTCCATGGCGGAGTCGCCGCCGCCGATGACGGCGATGGGTTTGTTCCTGAAGATTGGGGCGGCCCCGTCGCAGACGGCGCAGGCGGAGATGCCGCGGTTCCAGTAGGCGTCGGAGCCGGCGAAGTGGAGTCGCCGGGCGACGGCGCCGGTGGCGACGACGACGGCGTCGGCGAGCACGGTGGTGGAGTCGGAGGCGACGCGGAAGGGGCGGGCGGAGAAGTCGACCGCGGTGACGGTCTCGGAGATGATGCTGGTGCCGAACCGGAGGGACTGGGCGCGGCACCGATCCATGAGCTCGCCGCCGAGGATCCCCTCGGGGAACCCCGGGAAGTTCTCGACGTCGGTGGTGGTGGTGAGCTGGCCCCCCGCCGCGATGTCGTTGGCGAGCCAGCCCTCGAAGAGCACGGGCTTGAGCTCCGCGCGGGCGGCGTAGATCGCCGCCGTGTGCGCCGACGGCCCGCTCCCGATGATGCACACGCGCGTGCGGAGCGGCGCCCCGGCGGATCCCTCCATGGCTTGGCTGCGGCGGCGGCGGCGCGGGTCGGAGTGTCTCCTCAAAATTACGCTTCCTACCCGGCACTGGTCAGACCGTCAGACCGAGAAGGGAGGAGGCGACGAGCCAATCAACGGCCACCGCGCTCGGTCGGTCATACCCCCAGATGGATGTTGAGTTGTTGACCGAAACTATTTTCTTTTTCTTTGGACAACAAGTTGCAGAAAATCCACAATAATTGACAAATGGCAATTTTTTTTAAAGAAACACACAACAAAACGTAGACACTCACAACACGTGCATACTCACACTTTTGAACGCGCCGTACTCCTATAAACACCTCCAAAAAAACTGAACTGATATATCTCCATATGAACACACACTTTATCCCTATTAGCACATTTGGAAATCTGGATTAACATATCTTGAGTTTCATGAAGTTGTTGTGAGCGCATTACTATCGACGGCTATATTGTCTACTGTTGAAAGAATAATTAACCGTAAAAGCGAGCATATGTGTCAACTTTATAACTTCGATCTGAGTTGGATTTGAGCTACGCTCACTTGACGGCAAACTTTTCGACTGCACAGTATGCACGCACTAGATTCACAGATCGCAAGCGAGAGCGATCAAGTGATGTTAACAAACTAAGCTCAAAAATAGCTTTTGTGGTGTGACGACACAAGCAAAATCATGTCGGAGTATTAGGATTCGTGGTGCGATTTGCACATACGTGGATCTGCAAATCTTGCTCCTTCCGACCAGCTTCATTCAGATGAGGCCCGCCAAAAAAAGAAGGGCTTCATTCAGATGATGGCGAGAAATAGTGGCTTCCATCTTTTATCTTTCGGATGGAAACCCAAACAGATCGATCGAAACTTCCGCTGCGTGACACAGCCAAAGTGAATCACTCTCTTCCCATCACTACTTCCACTCTCCGTGCAGTTTCGTTAAGATAATGGCCAGTACGTGCGCCATGTTTATTTGGATTTGGTCGTTCTAATGATGATGAATTGATGATGATGTCCTCCTCCATTGCTGCATTACCTGTCGAGCTTTTCAGGATTCAGGCAGGAGAGACACGAGCACAGGAACATGCTGCCGACTGCCCACTGCTTTAATCCTTTTTGTTCATGCAGCCGATCAAATCTCGCTTTCGATCCCTTTGCTGTAAACAAAAAATTCAGAGGCAGCGTTTCGTTCAAACGGACCAGAATAAACAACACTAGCCGCTGGCCCATGAGCAGATTTTTCTCTCGACCAAATCCACGATACTAATTGTAGCAACGGGCTTTTCTACTACTACCCGTGGGCTTTTGGCTAATGACCCAGCCTTGTCTCAGCTTCAGCATTTTTACCATTTATTCACGCTACATCATTGAAAATTTTAAATGCAGTTCTTTCAGGATGATGCAATGGCACTTTCAGACAAAGAAAAACCTGATCGATAGCAGTGTCGGTGTCCGGCTGTCCGCTGCTCCTGTGCTTTCACTAACTAGTTGACAAAGATAAACCAGCATTGTCCACAGAACAGCTAGTGATAAACAAATTAAGACGATAAGAAAAATCAGTAACAGGTGAGACGCAAAGATTTGTTTGGCCAGACTAGCTATGTGTTTCTGACTTTCTGTAATTGGTGAGAAATTAACCCCATCCATTTGGGCATGCATTAATTTTTTTGCCAAAAAAAAAGACAGATATCGTCAAACTGACTCTCCATCGACACTTACTTTCAGCAGAAGAAAATGGAGTACACTCACACGGCAGAACAAAGAAATTGGCATGTACCATTAAAAAAAAGAGAGAGCATGCACGCTGCATGGAAAGTTTTTTTTTTTTGAAGGAAATCACTGCATGGAAAGTATATCTGTAACAGTCTGAAACGTTAACACGTATTTGAATATTCAGTTGTATTATTCTTGCCCCGTCCTTTTCTATCGAATAAAATCCCATGGACCTGGACGGCTAGACGGCCGTTCGTGGAAGAAAAATTTTGTCACACAAAATTAAGGTCTACTCTAATACAGATGGCAGTTGGAAAACAAGTGTTAATATCTATCTTGAACCAATGAGCATGGGAAAAAAATTCAGATTATGCGGCTCACATTTCACACCCTGTTAATTACATCCTCATGTGTATTAAGACATGAGTGTCGTCAATCCAAAAACTAGTTTCACATCTTAATTTAGACTTCATTCGAAGCACACATTTACAACCTTTTAACTAATCTGTATCTTTGTTCCAAAAAAAATTGCAGCCATTCCAGACTTTGATCAGATTGTTGTCAGGTCTACCGATGATCTCCTGCCGCTGGAGCTGGCGTAGTCCTCGACCGGGACGGAGTTCCGCTTGATGAACTCGAGGCAGTCGGCGATCGCCTGCGCGTAGAACGAGTTGGACCGCATGAACGACGGCGGCACTGTCCGCCGCCCGCCGTCGACCTGATGCTTCCCGCCGCCGACGAGGAACCTCGTGCTGCTGCTCCGTGAGCAGCCGCCTCCAGCCGACGACGAAGACGACGACGACGACCGCGGCCGCCTCACCGTCAGCAGCTGGCGCACGTACCGGCCGACGAGGCCGAGGAACGTGAGCAGCTTGGCCCGCAGCCGCCGCACCGAGAACCGGTTCCTCGGGCACAGCCGGAACCCCCTCGCCGGCGGCCGCCGCCTCCGCCACCTCCTCCCTATCCTCACGTAGCTCTCCGGCGAAGACGCACAACCCTCCATCTCTCTTCGAATCTTCGATCTCCTTTACGTGCGTGTGTGAATTGCGATCGATTCTGTACGGCCTCCTGGATCGCGAGCTATACTCTGCTTGATGCTGCCGCTGCCGGCTGCCGCTGCTGCTGCTGGTCAAGTGGCAGCAAGCGAAGCAAACTGGGGTATATATAGCTCTCGCGCGCGGGTGTCGGGGGAGAGGAACGAGGCAGGAAGGTAGGTTTGAATCGAGCCTTTTCGCGAGAGCGACATGCGCGGGGATTAGCTTAATTAAGCTGCTACTCCACTAATTAACACGCGATGTGAAGCCGGTACGGACAAGCAAACAGCCAGTGAAGCCGGGGGGGCAGTGTGACGTGTCCGTGTAAAATGTGAAACGGGTGGCCAGCCTGCACGCCAAATTTCGCCGCGTGATTGGTTGGGTCATCGACCAAGCAGATCAAACAGCAGCTGCTGACAGTGTTACTACTAGTAGACATGAGTGAATTAATTAGTGGGCATGCGTCCGTGCGTGCGCCCTGCTCAGTTCTACGTAACTGCGTAGAGATTACGTATAGAATAGTGATGTTTCGTCCAGCAGAGTGAGTGGACTTGTAGGGGTTAAGCGCAGCAGTTAACCATAAACATGCGAGTTGGCAGGAGTTTGGCAGGGCTAGTTAAAAACTCAAAAGAGCCATTAACAAATGTACTGGCATGACGGATCTGTCAGGAGATCTCTCGGCACACGGTATATGGGGAGGTGGATGGAGTTTGTTCGTACCGGCATGAGGCCAGTTGCTGCAGACAGTTTGATTCTTGTGCCCCCATGAACTTGAATAATAAACTGTGTGCGTATCAGCGAAGAGCTAGTATATCTATTGAAATACTATGAAATGATGTGCGTGGATACTCTGATATCCAGCTGGTGTGTACGTCTTTGTCCCGACCAACAACCCAAATATTTTCGTGTTGCTGTCCTCTCGATTCAGTTTTCATGCATACATATATTCAGCTCAACGAACGTTAACACGTAACACCACAGCAAGAACACACGTCAGATCATATCCTTGACAATCTCCCTCTTGACGTACAATGCATGCATTCCAGAACTTTTTTCAGGCAGATCGATGGAAAAATCCGTCCGTACATAAATTAGAGTCTTGGATCGATTAGTCAAACCGTTGAGCTTGAGGTCACAGGAGAGCCACACGTACCGCATGGCACGCACCTGCCGATCGATCGAGCCGCACGCAACGCAGGCACGGGGGCTCGCGCGATCCGCAAAGTCGCGATCGATCGATGGTGGCCGCGCGCGCGCGGTTAGGTACGCCGTGAGCCGGCGAAACGGCCGGAGCCGAACACATGGCGCGCGCGCGTGCGCGTGCGCGTGCGCGATGCGAGATTGCGAGGAAATAATCGTATTCTCATGCCGAGGCTACCACGGGAGACGGAGTTGGTCGTACGTGCGCCGGTGCGCCCGGCGGAATCTCGCGGCTCGGCACGAGGGCGAACGGGGCGTGGCATGCGCGGCCGCTCACCTACGACCGCGACCGTGCGTGCGTGTGTGTGTGTGAAGGAGACACGGCTTCGCATGGAGGGGAAAGGGGGCGTGAGTGAAGGGGACACGTGTGGTGGACTGGGGGCTGGGACTGACGGCCGTGTGGGTGAGTGGCGTGGCGCCATGTCGTTTTTGCCTTTTTGTGTCCGTGTTGGGCCGATGAGTGAAAAGCAGGAGTAGCACGTTTTGTTTGGAGCACGAGCCACAAGGTGTGCGTATAATTAAAGAAAAGGGGATGGTTTACTTTTGGACTTTTTGAGTCTAATGGCATTTGAGTACATGCAGCACTGAGTAGGAGTACGTTTTAAGCTGCTGATTAGTAGTATATACTTTGCTCTTAGAGCAGTACAATAGCAGGCTATAAACCAGCTGCAAAGATATTTTAAAGAGATAAATAAGGAGAGAGAAGAGCAGCGGGCTACAGATTTGTAGCCAGTTATAACACGGACTCCAAAACGCAGTGTGTTTATGATAGGTGGGACTAGATATTAATAGTGTAGTATGTAACTATTGTATGAATAAACTACTAGATCGGCTATAGATGAATTGGAGATAGTATTTGGCTATACTATTAAACTTGCTCTTACACGGTTACACCTATTGTGTTCTTCCGGAAACACGGAAGTGTGTTGACGACCTGGAGCCGATGTTCTCCCTGAAGACTGAAGACCGAAAAGAGTACAGCTAAGGTAAGCTACTGATGGAGCTGTTGTGCCGATTCGTTCAAAAAAAAATTGATGGAGCTGTTGTGCAGCACATGGCAACCGACAGGGCCGAATCTGACGTCAAATGCCAATAGGCCAGATGGAGGCCCAAAAGTGATTACGGCCCATTATAAACTGGAGCCCACCAAAACGTTCAGCTTGGCCTGCAACGCTACGAGAGGGCCCACAACTCGCGGAAAAAGTACACCCAAGGTCCCTCAACTTGTCATCGAGATACAAAATCATCCCCAACCGCAAAACCAAATATATGACATCCTTCAACTTATAAAACCGTTCACTTTAGATCCTTCGGTAGTTTTGACCCCGGTTTTGTCTAACGTGGCAGCTGAGTCAGTATGGGTCCCCATATGGGCCCCACATGTCAGTGTCCACGTCAGCACCTTCTCTCTTTTTTTCCATCTTCTCTCTCTTCCTCCTCTCTCACATTCTTCTCGTTCTCATTGCCATCGCGGTGCTGCATTTGGATGCAGAGGATCTCGCCCTATGCGACGGCGAGCTGCATCTGTAGCTGTGACACCTGGTTCTGCATGAAGGAGATGGCCCCGACGCAACCGTAGACTGGGTCCCTCATCCGGTCGTTCGCCTCGTACACCAGGCTACTCACCGCGTTGCCTTGCTGCTGCGCCAGCAGCTCCTGCATTGGAAACACGCATCAGACGCAAGCATGCATGCACGGTGGCGCGGGCACCGCCATTGATGACGACCTTATACGTGTTCGTGCATAGGCCATGCAATGCCAATGGACATATACACATATATGTATGTTGGGTAAGAAGAAGTTTGATTTAATATACCTGGAGGCTGGAGCATCTTGCTAACATTGCTGTGTTAGACTTCAGGAGTCTTTTATTGCTTGGCTTCACTATTCTATTTGGGATTTGGGCCTGATGGCCTTGTAAGGTGGCTGGTGCGTGAGTGAAGGCCCAGCTGTGAGCTGTGTACTAGCTGGAACCTTTATATACTTTGCCGAAGCGCTGGTCGTAGGCAACGAATAAGAAAATACAATATCACCAACCTCCTCTCCAAGTCAATTCCCCACTCTGTTCTTGCTCAGTTCCTCTTTTCTTCCTCTCAAGTTGCTCGATCCGTGCCTAGTTTGGCGTTTCGCCAAGGGAGATCTCACTGATTCGTGACAAATCTGGTATCAGAGCAGTGGATTTTGGGGCAGCTTGGCAAGGAAGAAGGCGAATCCAACATTGATGGAGCGCATGGCGGCGGTGGAAGGAGAGGTTGAATCGCTGACGACGAGGGTGGCGGAGCTCACCACAAGCCTCAACTCCATCCTGGGATCCCTACAAGGTATGGAGAAGTGGATTCCGGCGGTGGATGAAGGCATAAAGGACCTGCGTCAAGCTGTAGAACAAGTTGCCTCGCGGGTGACCACGCTGGAGGCAAAGGCGCCGGCGACAACTACGCCGGTGACTATTCTGCCCGATGGGCACGGCGTAGCTTTGAACCACCAGGGAGCTGCAACTGGTACCCCAGTGGACCAGGGGCGCGCCCTGGTCAAGGGTAAGCTGCAATTTCACAACTCGCCAGTTCATTTTGATTTGGGGGATTGCTCTGAAAAAGGGATGGGAGGATTGCAGAGTCCTGGAAGGTCTAGTGGATCTAGGTTACCCAAACCTGATTTCCCAAAATTTGATGGAGACAACCCAAAGCTATGGAAAACTAATAGTGAGAAGTATTTCAGTATGTACCAGGTTTCTTATGAAACTTGGTCATCCTTTGCCACACTCCACTTTGTAGGGAATGCAGCGTTATGGTTACAAACCTATGAGGAGTTGCACTATGTAGAGAGCTGGCCAGAATTGTGTGTAGCAGTGCATGGGAAGTTTGGTAAGGACAAGTACCAACAACATTTAGAGGAGTTAGAAGGGTTGAGTCAAGTTGGGGGAGTTGATGAGTATTATACTAAATTTGAGGAGTTGATGCATAGGGTCTTAGTTTACAACAAGAGCTATGATGAGACATTTTTTGTTACTAGATTCAGGGGGGTTTAAAAACTGAGATCAAAACAACTATAAAGTTACACAAACCGAGAACGGTTGATCTGGCGTTATCTTTGGCAAAAACGCATGAGGAATTATTGCTGGAGAGTAGCAGGAAGAACTACTCCAAAGGAGGATACAAGGATGCTTACAAGCCGGTGATTAAACCTATTTATCAAGGCAAAGGGATTCTGGGAGCATCACCAGAGGAGGCTAAGAAGCCTGAGGAGAAACCCAAGTGGGAGGAAAGATTTGACACACTGAAGGCAGCAAGGAGAGCTAGGGGAGAGTGCTTCAAGTGTGGAGAAAAGTATGGCCTAGGGCACAAGTGTCCTAAGTCTGTACAAATTACATGTTTTGGAAGAATTGCTTGAAGTGCTCCAATTGCAGGAAGATGGTTCCCAAGGTGATGATGAAGAAGAACAAAAAAGTGATGAAGAGCTAGTTTTGTCTGAGTTTGCTGTGGCTGGAACCATGGGAAGGAAGACGATTCGATTTCATGGGATGATACAGAAACAACAACTGCTGATACTGCTAGATTCAGGTAGTTCCAGCAACTTTTTAGCAGAGAATGTGGTGAACAAGTTGGGACTTCAGTGTGAAACTGTGCCAGCAACTCAGGTGACCATTGCTGATGGTGGGAAAATGCAGTGCAATCAGCTTGTATCTGGTGTGGAATGGTGGTGTTAGGGGCATACTTTCACCATTGATTTTAAGGTACTGAATTTGGGAGGATATGACATGATTCTGGGCATGGAATGGTTAGAATCATTTAGTCCCATGTGGATAGATTGGAGAAGGAAGAGTATCAGATTCACATATATGGGAGATAGGGTGTCACTAAATGGAGTTAAACCAAACCTCTCCCAGACCACAATGCTATCTGTTAAGCAGTTGAAGGGCTTGCATAAAGATGGGGCAATATCACAGATGGTGCAACTTTGTGCAATAGAGGAAGTTCCTGATATTAAGCAAGAGTTACCAGCAGCAGTTGAGCTTGTAGTGAAGGAGTTTCAAGATAGGTTCAAGGAACCAACTGAGCTGCCTCCACATCGCCAGTTTGACCATCACATACCACTGCTTCCAACAGCTAAACCGGTTACTAAGAAACCTTATAGGTATGCCCCTCAGCAGAAGGATGAGATAGAACAACAAGTTGTACAGATGCTACAGCAGGGAATTATTCAGGCCAGTTCTAGTCCTTTTGCTTCCCAGTGTTGCTGGTAAAGAAGAAGGATGGCTCTTGGAGGTTTTGTGTGGATTATAGGGGGCTCAATGACATAACAGAAAAGAATAAATATCCAATGCCAGTGGTTGATGAGTTGCTAGATGAACTAGCAGGGACTAAATGGTTCACTAAACTGGATCTAAGGTCAGGATACCATCAGATAAGGTTGGCTGAACAAGATGAACATAAGACTGCCTTCAGGACTCATCAAGGTCTATATGAGTTCAGGGTGATGCCATTTGGGCTTACAAATGCACCAGCAACCTTTCAGGGGTTAATGAACACCATATTCACTGCTGCCATCAGAAAGTTTGTGCTAGTATTTGTGGATGACATTCTAATCTATAGCAGGACTCTCTCTGAACATGTGGAGCATCTGAGATGGGTGTTCACTCTGCTAAGACAGCATCAACTCTTTATGAAGGCAAGTAAATGCTCTTTTGCACAACAGGAATTGGAGTATCTGGGCCACATAATTGGGGTCAGAGGTGTGGCTACTGATCCTTAGAAAGTGAAGGCTGTACAAATGTGGCAAGTTCCTAAGAATTTGAAACAACTTAGGGGATTCCTTGGTCTGGCAGGGTATTATAGAAAGTTCATTCAAGGTTATGGCCTGATGACAAAACCTCTTACAAATCTGCTTAAAAAAGAAGTCAAGTTTGTTTGGGAGGAAACCCATCAGCAAGCATTTGAGTCTGTCAAGAAGGCTTTAACCACAGCTCCAGTTCTAGCACTTCCAGATTTCTCTCAGGAATTTGTGGTGGAAATTGATGCTAGTGACAAGGGGATAGGGGCAGTGCTTATGCAGCAAGGTCATCCATTGGCTTTCATTAGTAAAGCATTGGGGGTCAAAGCGCAAGCCATGTCAACTTATGAAAAGGAATGTTTGGCAATATTGTTGCCAGTCAATAAATGGAGACCATATTTACCGCACTCTGCATTTGTGATTCAAACTGATCACAAAAGCCTAACACATCTGGGAGAGCAGCAGTTGAACACATCAATGCAGCATAAAGCTTTTGTCAAATTAATGGGCTTGCAGTACAAGATTCGATACAAAACAGGGGTAGATAATCAGGTGGCAGATGCTCTTTCCAGGAAAGTTGAGGATGAAGAGGTGCTGGTCATGTCTATTAGTTCACCAAAATGGATGGAGATTGTAACTGAAGGTTATGAGCATGATCCAAAAACTAAACAGCTCTTGGAAATTCTGCCCCTTCAGCCTAAAGGATGTGACCACTTCCAGTTGGTTAATGGGGTAATTTGATACAAAGGAAGAATATGGCTTGGGCATCATAAGGAAGCACAACAGGCAGTTTTGCTTGTATTACACAACAGTGGGGTTGGTGGGCATTCTGGTGTTACAGCTACCTATCAGAGAATCAAAAATCTGTTTGCATGGACAGGGTTGCAAAAGGATGTGCAGCAATATGTTGCTCAGTGTACTACTTGTCAGCAGGCCAAAGTTGAACACTGCAAGTCTCCAGGTCTGTTGCAACCATTGCCAGTCCCTGTGCAAGCTTGGATGACTGTCAGTATGGACTTCATAGAGGGACTGCCTAAGTCAGGCAAATATGACACAATCATGGTAGTCGTGGACAAATTTTCCAAGTTTGCTAAATTTATCCCTCTTGCACACCCTTTTACTGCTTATACAGTTGCTCAGGCATTTATCCAGCAGGTGTATGATGTCTTTGGGATGCCTCAGGTTATCATTTCTGACAGAGATAGGATTTTTACTAGGAGTTGTTCAAACTAGCGGATGTCAAACTTAACATGAGCTCTTCTTACCATCCACAAACCGATAGACAAACTGAGCACTTAACCAGTGTTTGGAAGGTTTCCTCAGATGCACAGTTCACTCTGCTCCATCTAAATGGTCTAGTTGGCTGTCCCAGGCTCAATACTGGTATAACACCTCCTACCACAATGTGCTGAATAAATCTCCATATGAGGTCTTGTTTGCCAGAAAGCCTACACATTTTAGCCTTGTGGATGTGGGTGCAAGTACAGTGCCGGATGTGCAGCTTTGGCTCCAAGAGAGAGCTCATATGAATGAACTTTTACATCAGCAATTACTAAGGGCTCAACAGAGGATGAAAAGTCAGGCTGATAAGAAGCGTTCTGAGAGGCAATTTGCTGTTGGAGATCGAGTTTATCTGAAATTGCAACCGTTTGTACAGATGTCTGTTGCCCGAAGATCTTGTCAGAAACTGACCTTTCGGTATTTTGGACCGTATACAGTGTTGGAAAGGATTGGCGCTGTTGCTTACCGCTTGGATTTACCTGCTACTAGTCAGATACATCCGGTGGTGCATGTTTCCTTACTCAAGGTGGCAATCAAACCAGGCACCCAGGTCAGTTCTGATCTCCCTCTCAACTATTCTGACGAACAATCTACCATTCAGCCTGAAGCGGTTCTTCGTCGAAGTCTGATTAAACGTGGCAAGAGTGTTGTTCCCTATGGGCTGATCAAGTGGATTGGCATGCCTGAGGAGCTGGCTACTTGGGAGAACCTGCACCAACTCCGAACACGTTTTCCTGATGCTACTGCTTGGGGTCAAGCAGGTTCTTAAGGGGAGGGGAATTGTTAGACTTCAGGAGTCTTTTATTGCTTGGCTTCACTATTCCATTTGGGATTTGGGCCTGATGGCCTTGTAAGGTGGCTGGTGCGTGAGTGAAGGCCCAGTTGTGAGCTGTGTACTAGCTGGAACCTTTATATACCTTACCGAAGCGCTGGTCGTAGGCAACGAATAAGAAAATACAATATCACCAACCTCCTCTCCAAGTCAATTCTCCACTCTGTTCTTACTCAGTTCCTCTTTTCTTCCTCTCGAATTGCTCGATCCGTGCCCAGTTTGGCGTTTCGCCAAGGGAGATCTCACTGATTCGTGACATGCTGGCGCCGAAGACCTTGTGGACAATGGTGAACTTGTGGGGTTCGTCGGCGGGGAAGAAGGGCGCGAAGATGCAATCCTTGGTGCACCGCCGCCGCAGCAGCTTGCACGACGCGCACGGCGACCCACTGCACATCGTCCCAATCCTCTCTATCTAATGTGCACACACGTATAAAACGCTTGTACGAATGACAGTGGCGGTCAGTGACGGGCCACGTGGCGGCGGCGGCGGCGACGACAACGTGGGAGAAGGAGACGCGCCTCCGCTGTGGGGATCGGCTCCGACGGCGGATTGCTACCTCTCCGCCCGCTGCCGCGCTGCTCCGCCCCTTCGGCTTCAAGCGCCGTCGCTCCACCCGCCGCCACCCAATCCGCCCCTTTGGCTTCGCGCGTCGTTGCTCCGCCCTGCCGGCTTTCGCCCGCCTGTGCCGTCGCCCCGCCGGCTTTGGGTGCGTCGCCATTCCGCCCGCCGTCGCCCCACTTCGCCTTCCTACGCCATCGCCCCACTCCGCCCGCCTCCACCCTGCCACCCCCGCTTGCTTCGCGTGCGTCGCCGCTCCGCCCCCCGTCGCCCCGCTTCGCCTGCCTGCGCGCCATCAGCCCGCTCCGTCGTTGCTCGCCTGCTCCGCCGTTCCCCTCGTCGCCCAACGCTGCGAGGCCGCTTCGCTGCCGGTGGTGACACAACGCCATTCGTGACCGGCCGCCGCCCTCGCCTTCTCCCGCGTCGCAGCCGCCGCCGCCTCCTTTCTCGCCTCGCCCCGGTGGCCTCCTCCCCAGCAGCGCCGCTGGCTTGCCAGAGAAGAGAAGAGAAGAGTGAGAGAGAGAGAGAGGAGGAGGAAGAGAGAGGAGAATGAAGAGGGAGGGTACTGATGTGGCATCCTGACAATGTGGGCCTGTTAACAACCAAATTCTGTAACATCTATGTCAGGAAAGAAGATTGGATCAAAGCAAAGTTGGAGGCGGAGATCGAGTTCGGAAACAGAGCAGGAATCGGCTGAAGTCCAAATCGGCTACGATTAGGATCAGCTGGGTCTGAGTCGGGTTGAGTAAGCCGATACAGCCGATTCCGACAATACGAATCGTACACGACATCGGGTTCAAGTTAATGTATTTCAAGATGATTGCCACGCACGGATAGAGTCCTGGGAAGGAAATTGTATCTATTAATTAGAATATTTTATGTAAAATCCTTATAGATAAATATGGGCAAAAGTCTGCCGTAAAGACTTGTGGTATCTTAGAGTTTGTTAGAGATAATAGTCGTGTCCGGTATGGGCATATCTTGTAATTCTCGGGTATAAATAGACCCCGAGCCTTATATAATTAACAACACACGTTCAATACAATCTCGGCGCATCGCCACCCTTTTGCTTTAGTTTTGTTTCGACGAGTTCTTGCTTTCGGGTTGAGCTGCATCGGTTTCGATCTTCAACAAGAGGTAAAACTCGTTATGACGGATTATGTTTTTACGATTAGTGCTTCCATCTTTATGATACTCTAATCTTATTTATATAATTCGTTGAGTTATCATATATCTTATATAATCTCTAGCAATATCGCCACCTAATCTACTATCGGCTAACATCTGTACGCAGAGGGCAGCTGATTGGGTTAGATCTTGATGTTGATCTAGATTATATGAGATATCTACCATTCTATGAAACTTCTAGTGGCTTGATTGTCTAGATATCGTTATTCTTTTCATACTTAATGCTGTATCAGTTGAGTTTGACCTATTGAGTCGTGCTTAGAATACCGATCTATAGCCTGCCTTCTAGTTGCCGATTAGAATAGCATCAGAGTTTCAGCCGATCTTATCTGATTTAATTATATTTGTTCTATATGCTTCATTGACATGTTAAATCTGCCCTCTATATCAAGATATTGCTGTGTCTAAGTATATTAGGCTCTTGTTCAATATATTATTCTTACTTTAATATCCTGATATAGAGTAGTATCGGAATATTAGCTGATACATGCTAGATTTATCTGATCGGGTACGCTATAAACATATATAGTCCTATTATTGATATATATTTCAATCTAAGTGATTTATACTGTCTCGGCATGATGACCGATCTATCCCAATCACTTGATTTAAGTATACATCGATATAAGGAGTATATATCGTGAATATCTACAGCCGATCGAGTAGATTTAGTTCTTCTTTACTTATTCATGACTGCCGATCGATGCACAGATGACATCGGCTTAAAGATAAATGATATGTCATCGGCATCTAGCCGATCGGCTATCATTTATAGATTTAACCACGGTTCCTTTGCTTATATTTCTTGTTGATTACAGGATCAAATCAACTGGCACGCTAACACATCTGAAGGCGAGCTTTGGACCTGCACTGGAGTTAAGCAGATCTCCCAGACCACGTGTTTTCTGTCAACAGAGGCCCACGTGGGTCTCACGTTGACTCAGCCGCCACGTGGGACAAAACCGGGGTCAAAACCACTGAAGGACTTAAAGTGAATGGTTTTTATAAAGGGGGCTACTATATAAGGGAATCCCGTTTTCGAACGGGATGATCCCGAGTAGGTATCAGGTGTAATACCTATCAGGTATCAGACGATTCTACACATGTTTCAGGTGATACTTGCAAAGTATCAGGTGATACTTATCAAGTATCATACGATTTCTACCACGTATCGCGTGATACTCGCAAGGTATCATGTGATACCTATCAGGTATCAGACGATTTCTACCACATATTGTGTAATACTCGCGAGGTATCATGTGATACCTGTAAGGTATCAGACGATTTCTACCACGTATCGCGTGATACTCACGAGGTATCATGTCAGGTATCGACGATTTCTACTATGTATCACGCGATACTTACTAGTATCGGATGATACCTACCAGGTATCAGGTGATTCCTACTAGATATAACTGGACATCTCGTTGGGGAGAGGAGCATCCGACGCGCGGCCGGCCACCTGCAGTCATCCCTTGTAGACGGCGACGACGACGGCGGCAGCGGTGGACGGGCGCGGCGGCGACGGCGGCGGCGGGCGCGGCGGCGACGACGGCGGCGGTGGGGGACGGGCGCGGCGGCAGCGGCGAGGGGCGGCGACGGCAGCGGTGGGGGCGGGCGCGGCGGCGATGGCGGCGGCGGTGGGGGACGTGGACGGCGGCGGCGAGGGACGGGCGTGCGTTGATGCCTTCAGCTGCGTCGCATGGATGAGAATCGCATCTGTGGAGGAGGAGTATCCTGTTGAGGGATGGTATCCCGTCCCCTAGCATTCCCGTTTATAAATTGAGGGATGCCATATATCTGGTTTTGTGGCTGGGGAACGATTTTGTAACTCGATGACAGGTTGAGGGACCTTGGGTGTACTTTTTCCACAACTCGCAGGGCGGCAGGGTCTAGCAGATCAAGCGAGGCCGAGGCCCAATCGAGTTTGACGAGCCGGGGACGCAGAATCCAACTCCTCCCGGTGGAAGTAAGGTTGGGCTAGGCTGGCTAGCCAAGAGGGCTTTTATAGGCTCCTGGGCCGCATCGCCCTGCTTCGGCAGTTCGGCGTCAACTTCTCCGCGGATTTGTTCGTCTCTCATCTCTTCCGCACGCCGCTGCTCCTCTGCCTGTTCGTCCATCTCCGAATTTTCTCTTCTCCTTTCGACTCTCTTTGATTCTCTCTCTGATAAAAAGGTCGTTTTTTCTCGGTTTGTTTTCTCATCTACGTGGATGTTGCCGATCACAATCGCTCGCGGAACACCGCTGTGTCTAGCTTCATGCCCCTGCGGTGTTCGTCGAATTGCCCGGCTGGGCATCGATGTGTGACCAGCGGTTCAAATGATCAAATTCCAGTGTCGTTTTCAGGTATTGCGCTTTCACTCTAGAATCACGCGTTTATCTCAGCAATTTCTTCCGTTGGACTGCATAAAATCTGGATGTGATGCTCGGCAGTATCGCGCTGTTCAGGTTGGTGGCATGTCGCGACATTGACTTGTGCCTTGCGGCGGGTTTATTTCCTCTGCTGCTTGGACGCATTTAACTACAAATTGACATGAATAGTACTAAATTAGCATGGCCTTTTTAATGGTTGCTGGACTCAACTGCTCATTAGCTACGTCCGTTATGAAACTTTGAGTTTGGTATAATCGAACGTGGCTATTTGCTGTTTCAATGGTAGTTGATGATAAGATCCTCTTTTTTTTTTCTAATATACGAGACATTAGGTAATGCACAGGACAAAAGCTAATTGGCCATATAAGATTGATTTGACTACTTGCTTATTCGTGATACAATTGTGACACAAGCTGCATACGCTTGCAGCTCTTATGTCTGAGCAGTGTTATAATAATTAGGTGACTAGGATGACAAAGTAGCCAAGCTTATCCTTGTTTTTTTTGTATGATTCAACCCTTCAACGATGTTAATCTTGTTGAAGCAGTAAATCGGCAGCTCTTAAGAAGTGAGTGCACTGGGCTCTAAAACACTTTTCAACTGAAAGACTGAAATGCAGAACTTTTTACCATATTTCCTCCTGATACCACTGTGGCAACCAACTACCATAGACTACTGTTTTTTAAAATAAAAAAAATGACACCAGTCACATGCTTTTTCTTGATGCCAAGCCATCAAGATACCGAAATCAAAAGAAGCAGGTGATCTAGTCATTTTTGATCGATGTGCATCTTCATTTCATTGGTTTGTTGACCTTTCTTGATAAATTATTTTCAGAAGAGACCTTTTGCAAAAAAACAAGTGTTTGTCATGTATGCTGTGATTTTGCTTGAACTGAGCGGGATTAATTGGATGGAATCACTGAAAGTATGTTACTTTTTAAGTTTTATGGTTAGTTGACAAAAATACTATATCACTGAAACACTTGCTCAGAGAGAAATCTAATTAATTACGCGTGTGGGTACCTCATTATTGAAGAAATCAGTTGATTAAATATGCCATGCTGACTTTATTCTCCTGTTCATATGAAATAGTACAGATTTGGTTGCATCATTTATGGTGACTTCCTAAAGGTATGACTCCACAGGCTTAGTTAAACTGAGACGATTCAGTTGTGTTCACAAGGGAAATTGTTGCCTCTTATTATTATATAAATCAACCAGTTGCACATTACTAGTTGGTTCTTTGCTCAGTTTAAATGGACTCTGAATAAATAAGTACAACTGATTCATGTTCTGTGAGGATTACTGATCAGTCTTCCTGATATTTCAGTAAAATGTACTGAAAGTGTACAAGCAGGACTATACCAGGTATTCGGTAGAACTAATTTTAACTCGGTGGAGTGTACATCTCCACCAGACCACCACCTTGGTTCGAGTTGTTTAATACTTTGATCCAATTTGTGTGCTTTTTATCTGTTTTGTTAATAAGAAATGTAGTTTTCCTACATGTTTTAATTTTCATCTTGTTCCAATTATTTACTTAAAAAATCAATAATTCAAATTATTGCTGATGTTACTTACCAATCTCCCCAGTATTAATTAAAAGGTGTGTCATGTAATCACAAAATGAAAGGGGGCTTGTCTATTTGTATTCAGAGGTAAAGATAAACGACACAGGTACACAAATTTAAACCACAGCTGATGCCACTATGAGCTGTCGTTGAATTGTTATTGCATGGTTGACAGGTTTTTAAGTTGCTCTCTTGATGTCCAGCAGGTGAAGCAAGGTAATTTCTCAAGTGATGCCTTGGACATAAACATGTCAAGCTGTCAACTCTTCTTAGTTGAGAGGCAGTACCTGACATTTAACTCAAGAAGAAGAGAAGCAATTTGTATTAGAGAACTACAAAACCTGCTGAATTTCTGGGCTATGTTACATTCATGTTCTCGTACCAAGGTTTGCAGTCACTTTACTTAGAACTTACCTCTACTAAAACCTGCTTCACTTACTAGAAGAAGTCGTTTCGCTGACTGGCCGAACCGTGCTTGTCGGGGTTTGAGTGGCACTATTTTCTTAGAGATAGTAACAGCTATGCATGAACTCATACAATTGATGCCCCCATGTGCCGTAGTGTATTGATGCCTGTGCAGTTGGCCTTCCCGTATGTGTGTACTCGAACTGTTAAGTGGATAGTAAAATGCACAGCTTCAGGGTAAATAGGTATAAAAAATAGTGTGTGACAGACTTGACAATGCTAGTGCTATTGTGGTTACCCAGCATACTTGCTAGAAAATGGCTTGGAAGCTTAAGGGTGTGTTTAGTTCACGCCAAAATTAGAAGTTTAGTTGAAATTAAAACGATGTGATGGAAACGTTGAAAGTTTATATGTGTAGGAAAGTTTTGATGTGATGGAAAAGTTGGAAGTTTGAAGAAAAAGTTTGTAACTAAACAAGGCCTTAGGAAAATGGATAATCATTCGTCATGATCATATACGTCAGATTTGCAATTTTTATTGTAGCTTGCTGACGCAGGATTTGCCGGCCAGAGCAGTGAAAGGCACCTCCAGGTCCGGACTCCAGATGAGAGCTACCTCGAAAGATAATGCCTATCCAGCAGGCTTCGCAGAAGGGTCCATGCGAAGGAATTCCCTAATCCAGACACTTTAGGTAACCGGTCACATCAAACTCAAAAACTACATTTGGGCCGAGTTTAGATCCAAACTTTTTCTTCAAACTTCCAACTTATCCATCACATCAAAACTTTCCTACACACACAAACTTCCAACTTTTCCGTCACATCATTTCAATTTCAACCAAACTTTCAATTTTGATATGAACTAAATACACCCTTGGTCTAGTCATATGATGTTGTATTTCTATGTACTAATACATGACAGTGATTGAACTAGTATAAGAAGTCTACAAGGCACGTATGTTCTCTGTACTTGAGCATGTAGATGCACATACATCTGAAAGAAAACACATAATAAGGGAGATTGAGGGAGGGGCTTCTAAATTCTCGAAGGAACATTCCGTCGTTATTTATATATCATTCAAATGGTTGAAAAAAAATAAAAAAAATTCAACCAAATAGATTAATATGAGATAGATCACTCCACAAATATGCAAGTTAAAATTCAACTTCTACATGTTGAAAAAAAATAGAAAACACTATGGCTAGTTAACGTGTTTTCACAGTCAAATTTGTTTTTTTCGTTACAACTTGTGAAAGTTAAATTTGACCCTACATATTTGTGGAGTAATTTATCACATATTAATCTATCTTATTAATTTTTTTTTCAATTTTTTTATAATCATTTAGATGACATGTAAATAATAAGGGATATCGCCTTGAGAATTTATAATAGTTTCCCGGGAGATTGATCAGGGTGTACATTGCTTGCTTATTGGGCAAAACCCTGTTTGAAATTTGAGAAAGAGATAGAGAGATGATCACAAGGGTTTGACTTTGACCAGGGATAGAGGAAGGCGCAACGCTGGGAGCAAATGAAAATTGACCATTGACCGGCCGATCGGTATGACGAGAGATTAGCCCGTTCCTTCTGCAAAGAGACAAAAACATCACTGGAGCCACACCAGCACATGTTCTAACCTATCAGGATTCCAATTTTTTAATGTGGAGGTAATAGCCATTCGCCTGCAGGTAATCACTTTTTTTTTTCTGTGCAAGCTTCTGTTATATGAGTATGTTTTCGCCGGGTGTTTTATGAGTATGTTTGCTTTTTTTTTTCTTTTTTCTCTCTCATTGTTTTTTTAGAACCAACAGTGCCAGTGTTGAAATTGATCTTGTTTATTTCGTTTGGGAGAAACCTGTTAGCTGTGTTTGAGACATCTGAATTTTGTGTACTCTGAAATTGATATATGCCTTGACATTTACTATTTTATTTTCCATTGACAGATTATACAGTGACATGCCGAGCAACAAACCGGCCTACTATTTTTCTTCTTTCCGGATGGAGTCACGATCACTGTTGCACGGACATTTTGTCTATGACGCGGTAAGAGGGAGGGAAAAAAAACAGTACATATTATGGACGTTTGCGTTGCAGCCTTGCAGTTGCAGGTTAGTTGGATCAGTAGGAAGGTCAGAGAGTTTCTTCAAGCAGAGAATCAGATCTGGGGAATGGAATGGCGCGAGCAAGGAAGCAACCAACCGTCCACTTCCATTTATAACTCGCGGCTCGCGAGCTTGCAAACCCCCCTTGCTACATCACCAACCCCCACCCTTTTCTCCATTTCGTGGCCAACTCCTCCGCAGACCTGCCCTTCCGTATGGGCCTTCCCGGCCGTCGCCACCGCGGCGCCATGGCCGGCCGCGCCCTCGTCGTGCTGCTGTGGTGCGTGTCCGCCTCCGTGTTCCTCCCCTCCGCCCGCGCGCAGACCACCACCTTCACCAGCGCCATCGACGGCAAGAAGGCGACCACCTTCTCCTTCCCCACGTTCGACAAGTCCCTGATGCAGCTCGGCGCCAACCTGACCTTCTCCAGCAACGCCACCGTCAGCCAGAGCGCGCTGCAAGTCACCCCGGACAGCAGCAACAATCCTCTGGCCTACCTCGTCAACCAGGCCGGCCGCGTCTTCTTCCCCACCCCGTTCGTCCTGTGGTCCTCCAACTCGTCCAACTCCACCGCCGATGGCAAGTACGTCGCCTCCTTCTCCACGGTGTTCAGGGCCAACCTCTACCGATCAAACACGACCATGAAAGGAGAGGGGCTGGCGTTTGTCATCGCGTCCACCAACGCCATCAACCCGCCGCCGGGCAGCTACGGCGAGTATCTTGGTCTCACCAACGCCTCCACCGACGGCAACGCCACCAACGGGTTCGCGGCCGTGGAGCTGGACAGCGTGAAGCAGCCCTACGACATCGACGACAACCACGTCGGCCTCGACATCAACGGCGTCCGCTCCAACGCCTCCGCCTCCCTCACCCCCTTCGGCATCCAGCTCGCGCCCAGCAACACCACCACTGACGACGGCAGCTACTTCGTCTGGGTCGACTACAATGGCACGTCGCGGCACGTGTGGGTGTACATGGCCAAGAACGACACCAGAAAGCCCTCGACCCCGGTGCTCGACGCGCCGCTGGACCTCTCCACCGTCCTCCGCGGCAACAAGGGCTACTTCGGCTTCTCGGCGTCCACCGGCGAGACGTACGAGCTCAACTGCGTGCTCATGTGGAACATGACCGTCGAGAAGCTCCCCGACGAGGGCGCCACCAAGAAGAAGGCGGCCCTGCCCGGATGGAAGCTCGGGGTGGTCGTCGGCGTGTCATCCTGCGCCGTCGCCGTGGTGCTCGGGCTGTTCGCCGCGCTGTACATCCGGAAGAGGAGGAAGAGGATCGGGGACGACCCGAGCTCCGTGTTCAACACCACCATTGATTTCAGGAGCATCCCGGGTGTGCCAAGGGAGTTCGATTACAGGGAGCTAAGGAGAGGGACCAACAACTTCGACGAGAAGATGAAGCTCGGGCAGGGCGGCTACGGCGTGGTCTACCGCGCCACCGTCGTTGGGGAGAACGGCCAGAACATGGAGGTCGCCGTGAAGCAGTTCTCCGGTGCCAACACCAAGGGGCAGGAGGATTTCCTCGCCGAGCTCAGCATCATCAACCGCCTCCGGCACCGTAATCTCGTCAAGCTCGTCGGTAAGCTCTACTACTTTTCTGAACATTCAAATCTTAGCTCGATATTGTTTATGTTTTTGTTCGATGCATGATAGTATCTTTTTGTGATTTAGTGATTAAGAATAGCTGAGTAGGACATTGATGCCGCCCTGATGAACTGCTAATTTCGTGATGAAATATTTCCTCAAGAACATCACCTTAATAAATGCCAACCCAAATCGCCAGATTATCTTTTGATTTGATTTGAAATATTTTCGCTTTTATTGAAATGGATGCTCCGATAAGTTTAGACTTTGTACTTTGTACTTGTTATTAGACCGCGTAGATGTTGTCTACTCGTGCCAATTTTTAACTGTTACATTCTCAGCAACAATTTCCTTCGTACGGTTGCGTGAAAATGAAAGCTTCCGAGTTCCAAGCCGTCGGAAATTTCAGTAGCCGTCTGAGAATAGACAAAAGTAAGCAATTTTTCATACCCACAATCACATGAAAACGATACACCACGACAACGATTACTGCCTTTATCTCAAGAAAAGTAGCAGATAAAATTCTAAGATAAATACACACAACAGATATACTAGTAGATATTTTTAGCAGCTCAGCACGCCACATGGCAACTTGGCACCTAAGTTCAAAATTAAACACTGACCAGTTCCCACCGATTACCGAGCGGATTGGATCATGGCCAATACAGCTTGGATCAAGGCAAAGGTTTGACATCGTTTTGTCGCTTGCATTGTTGTTCGGAGAAAAATATTTGGTACGGAGTAGTTGTAGAACGGTCTGTATACCTTGCAACACTAATTAAGCCTTTTTTTTAAGGAAATCCTATTAGTTTTTTTAATCTTGAGAATAACCACTTGTCTCTGACTTGAATAATTGGGTCATTGACAAAACTAACATGATTCATTCTACGTTTTTCACGTTTCAAAAATAATACACAATTCTATCTCTTGGGATAAGCATTCAATATTGATAATAAGCTAGTGGTGTACCAAAATACACAATCCTAAAATATTTTGGACGACCTGTCTGCAGGTTGGTGCCACCAAAATGGCGTCTTGTTGCTGGTGTACGACTACATGCCGAACGGTAGCCTGGACACGCACCTCTTCGGCGGGCCGGAGTCGGAGGTGCTGAACTGGCAGCAGCGCTACAACGTCGTCACCGGCGTCGCGTCGGCGCTGAACTACCTCCACCACGAGTACGACCAGATGGTGATCCACCGCGACATCAAGCCGTCCAACGTCATGCTCGACTCCGCCTTCAACGCGCGGCTCGGCGACTTCGGCCTCGCCCGCGCGCTCGAGTCCGACAAGACGTCGTACACCGACATCATCGGCGTCCCGGGGACGCTGGGGTACATCGCGCCGGAGTGCTTCCACACCGGCCGCGCGACGCGGGAGTCGGACGTGTTCGGCTTCGGCGCCGTCATCCTGGAGATCGTCTGCGGCCGCCGCATCTCCTGCAGCAACCCCGCCGGGTGCAGCCAGCTGCTGGAGGCCGTGTGGAAGCTCCACGGCGCGGCGGGCGGCGGCGGCGGCGGCCGCATCCTCGAGGCCGTCGACCAGAGGCTCGCCGGCGAGTTCGACGAGGCCGAGGCCGAGCGGCTCTTGCTGCTGGGCCTCGCGTGCAGCCACCCGAACCCCGGGGAGCGGCCGAGGACGCAGGCCATCCTGCAGATCCTGACGGGCGCCGCCCCGCCGCCGCACGTTCCGCCGTCGAAGCCGGCGTTCATGTGGCCCGCGATGCCCGTCGCGCTCGATGGCGACGACGACGACGAGACGTCGCGCAGCAGCACGGTGATGAACTCGTCGTCGTCGTACTACGTGTCCTCGTCGGGTTGGACCCAGAACTACCAGGTCAGCAAGGAGCACGAGGTGGCGGACAGGGACGTGGCGACGGTGTGACCGTAGACGAGTCCACGGCCCACACGTGCGGCCGGGACCCGACCCATCGCATCGGATTTGGCACGTTACCGTGGAGTTGGTGACAACGTTGAGAACAAAGATGGGACGGATGAAAGGTGTAAATAATGTCCATGAATATGCTATCGAGCTTTCCATTTGTTTTTTTTGCTCTGGGAGCTTCTTTAGTACAGTGGAGTACAAGACTACTGGTGTTTAGATTTGTTTCATTTTCTTCATACTTTGATGTCAAGCTGTAATGTTCTCAATTGGTGTAACAATGGTGGCTTGATCACTTCCAAATAGCGGAATGTGTAAGCATTAGTCATGATAGGCGATTGCTCCTTATACTCGCGTGCAACATGTTCCTCTTTGCGTTCGATCCTTCAAGTTAGAGGTTAGTTTTTACGGCACGTAAAATAACACGAGTCATTAACACATGAATAACTAACTATTAATTATTATAAATTTAGGAAATGGAATTATTTGATTTTTGTGAAAAAAAGCACAAAATATATCGTTTACAGTTTGAAGATGAGAAAGCTACACGTTCAAGTTTCTGAAAAGAACGGTGTCTTAGTGCTGGTCGACACTGGACCTTAAACTTCACATTACACTGTCACACTGCCTTTTCTGTGGCTTGCAACGTGAGAGCAAACTTCAGCAATACATGGATCAAACCTGTGGGAGCAAATCTGACATCTGTGGCTTGCAACGTGAGAGCTTCCATGCTTATATATTACTTACCCCAGCAATACATGGATCAAACCTGACCATTGTAGACCATGCAAATGTTAATGGAGCCAATTGGTTCTCTGTATTTTGTTAGGCAAATCTGCAATCGGAGAAGTCATGAACTTCCAAAGGATGCTAATGTGCTTTCCGAAGAAGGGCATGAACCTTCGGCATAACCCAATCGGAAGTTGCTGGTCCCAGTCTGTCTTGGTCTCTTTGTTCAGTCATGGTCTCTCTTGGACTCTTGGAGAAGAAGAGTTATGTACAATGTATGTGGCAGGTGGCACGATTGGCAAGTCCGCAAGTGGGAGAAGTCGACAACCACTGGACCAATTCCTTCCCGCGAATACCCCCTTGACTGTACATCAGTACATCACCAACTCCATCTCCCTTTACTTATGCATCGCCAACTCCACTGCTCCATGTTGCTTCTGCGCCGTCTCCGCCGTGCCGCCATGGCCGTGCTCATGCTAATGTGGTGCGTGTCCGTTTTCTTGCTCCTCCCATCTGCCACCGCGCAGGCCACCACCTTCACCAGCAACGTCGACGGCAAGGAGTTCACCACATTCTCCTTCCCCAAGTTCGACAAGCCCCTGTTGCAGCTCCCCGACAACCTGACCTTCTCAGGCAACGCCACCATCGCCCAGGACGGGTTGCAGCTCACCCCGGACAGCGGCAACAGGCCCGAGATCTTCCTCGTCAACCAGGCCGGCCACGCCTTCTTCACCGCCCCGTTCGTCGTCTGGGAATCCAAGTCGTCGTCGTCGTCGTCCAACTCCACCGCCGCCGCTGCCGCCGATGGAAAGTACGTCGCCTCGTTCTCCACCGTGTTCAAGGTTAACCTGTTCCGCTCGAACCTGAACAAGACGGTCAAGGGCGAGGGGCTCGCGTTCGTCGTCGCGTCGAGCAACGCCCGCGGGCCGCCGGTCGGTAGCCACGGCGGGTTCCTCGGCCTCACCAACGCCTCCACCGACGGCAACGCCACCAACGGGTTCGTGGCCGTGGAGCTGGACACAGTGAAGCAGCGCTACGACATCGACGACAACCACGTCGGCCTCGACGTCAACGGCGTCCGATCCACCGCCGCGGCGCCACTCGCCCCACTGGGTATCCAGCTCGCGCCCAGGAACACCACCGTCGACGACGGCATCTGCTTTGTCTGGGTCGACTACAATGGCACGTCGCGGCGGATGTCGGTGTACATCGCCAAGAACGAGAGCAAGCCCTCCGCCGCCGTGCTCAACGCGTCGCTGGACCTCTCCACCATCCTCCTCGGCAAGACGGCGTACTTCGGCTTCTCGGCGTCCACCGGCGCCGCGACGTACCAGCTCAACTGCGTGCGCATGTGGAACATGACCGTCGAGAGGCTCCACGACGGCACCACCACCACCGCCACGAAGCTAGCCGGCACGTCCGGCTGGAAGCTGGCCGTCGGCGTGTTGTGCGGCGTCGCCGTGGTGCTCGGGGTGGTCGCCACGCTGTACACCCGGAAGAGGAGGAGACGGAGCGGCGGCGACCCGAGCTCGGCGTTCAACGCCGCCATTGATTTCAGGAAGATCCCAGGTTTGCCCAAGGAGTTCGACTACATGGAGCTGAGGAGAGGGACGAACAACTTCGACGAGAAGATGAAGCTGGGGCAGGGCGGGTACGGCGTGGTGTACCGCGCCACCGTGGTCGGGGAAGATGGCCGGAGCACGGACGTCGCCGTGAAGCAGTTCTCCGGTGCAAACACCAAGGGGAAGGAGGATTTCCTCGCCGAGCTCAGAATTATCAACTGCCTCCGTCATCGCAATCTCGTCAAGATCGTCGGTAAGCGATCATTTCTCGTTCTGGTTAACCGAAAAGGATACTTAGTTTAGATTGAAGTTGTGATTAGAGTATTAGATTGGGTACGGTTTGTCTAATAGTTTGGAGTAGGAAATAATATTCTGAGATGGCACACAAGTTGGCACGGCAAATAGATGTTTAAGAAGCTCACCACGCTATGTGGCAACTTGGGCCACTTGGCAGCTAAATTTAAAATTGAATCATCAGTCCATGACGTCTTTGCAAGCAGATTGAATCATAAGATAGATATTGGAGTGCTCTGGTTGACAATATGATAATGCAAGATTTGATCTTTTGCTTGCATTGTGTTAGAAGAAATATAGCGTTCGTTAGTTGGAACTTGGAACAGCCATGCAAATGCACATCTCTCTCTCTATATATATAGTTTAATTAGCTGCCAATTCACCATAAGAGGAGACATTCATATCCCAAAACAAACACCGTACGTTCAGTCTTCATTTTTCAAATTTCAAAATGATACGAAATTCTGTAAGCAAGTTCTAAACACATTTTGGACGACATGCACGTCTGCAGGTTGGTGCCGCCAAAATGGCAGGCTGTTGCTAGTGTACGACTACATGCCGAACGGCAGCCTGGACAGGCACATCTTCGGCGAGCCGGGCGCGGCGGCGCTGGACTGGAAGCAGCGCTACAACGTCGTCGCCGGCGTCGCGTCGGCGCTGAACTACCTCCACCACGAGTACGACCAGATGGTGATCCACCGCGACATCAAGCCGTCCAACATCATGCTCGACTCCGCCTTCAACGCGCGGCTCGGCGACTTCGGCCTCGCCCGCGCGCTCGAGTCCGACAAGACGTCGTACACCGACATGGCCGGCGTCACGGGGACGCTGGGGTACATCGCGCCGGAGTGCTTCCACACCGGCCGCGCGACGCGGGAGTCGGACGTGTTCGGCTTCGGCGCCGTCGTCCTGGAGATCGTCTGCGGCCGCCGCGTCTCCTGCAGCGACCTCCCCGGCTGGCTCAGCCTGCTGGAGTGGGTCTGGAAGCTCCACGGCGCGGCTGGCGGCGGCCGCATCCTCGAGGCCGTCGACCAGAGGCTCGCCGGCGAGTTCGACGAGGTCGAGGCCGAGCGGCTCCTGCTGCTGGGCCTCGCGTGCAGCCAGCCGAACCCCGGGGAGCGGCCGAGGACGCAGGCCATCCTGCAGATCCTGACGGGCGCCGCCCCGCCGCCGCACGTGCCGCCGGCGAAGCCGGCGTTCATGTGGCCCGCGATGCCCGTCGCGCTCGATGGCGACGACGACGACAGCGAGACGCCGACGTCGCGCAGCAGCATGCTGCTGACCTCGTCGTCGACGGGGTGGACCAAAATCTTCCAGGTGAGCAAAGAGCATGACGTGGCGGAGAAGGACGTGGCCGCGGTGTGAACCGCCGGGAAGAGTCAGCGGCTCGCGTGCGGGCGAGGCCTGGTCAATCGAGACCGCCGAGCTGGTGGAACACTGGACGACGTGCAGGAGTATGACCAAACAAAACGGAGTAAAAAAATGTGCGTTGCCATGGAATGGCGGAGGTTGTTTTTGCTCTAACATTTTTCAACTTGCTGCGTTAAATACAATCTAGTGGTGTACGGCGGTGAGTGTAGTTTATGCGAGTAGTAGCTGTATTTGTCACGTCAGAATTTTTTTTTCCCATGGTGCGCAAGAGGGAGGGGAAAACAGTTGCTTATTGTTCCAAGCTTTGCAGCCACCTTAGTACTACCATACTGGAGTATTGCGAGAAAGGAAGGTCTTGGAGCACGTTTTCAAAGATGCTTTCTTATTTTAATGGTTCAAACATTTCGGTTGGGGTTATCGACTTGGATTATATCAACAATACTAGTGTACTGGAAACGTGGTTATGAATTTATGGTGCTCTTATCATCCAAACTAGCTGGGTGGCCCGCGGCTAGCACCTAAACAAAATCATATACTTTTTAGTATGATTTTACTTAAAATTTATTAAATAGCTATCTCATTGTCTTAAGACTTTGAAAGACCAAACCTTATCATCATCGTGTTTCTAATTATATAGTTTTTGAAAGTTATACCAGGTGCTACTCCTTATGTCATCTCCTTCTTTATTTGCTTGTTCGATCTACCACTATTTCTATTCATTCTTCTTGGAACCTTTAAAAATTAGATTTTATAGTTTTTAGAGTTTATTGTCACGTTGGGTTTCATTTTTATAATTTCTAGATGTCCCGTCAAACATTACTATTATACTCCTTTACGGCCCGTCCACTGTCTCTTCTCTTTATTGTTATTGAGATTTTAAAAATCAAAAATAATTATTGTTTGGGTTTATTTTTACTTTCTAGAAGTCCTGCCAAACCGTTAGCGGCTTTGCCATTGTACTCCTCTACGGCTCGCTCGCTGTCTTCCTTCTTTATTGTCATTGAGATTTTAAAATCGAACATGATTATCATTGGGTTTTTTTTTTTACTTTTTAGAAGTTCCGAACCTTTAAAAATTTTGTAGTTTTATTTTTTTTATAATTTTTAGAAGTCCCATCATACGATGCCACTATGCCCCTCTACAGTCCGTCCGCGCCGCCTACTCTTTATTGTCATTGTGATTCTAAAAATCGAACATAACTATCGTTGGAATTCATTTTTTATTTTCTAGAAGTCCCGTCGGCGACGGCTCTGCAACTATACTCTTATACACCCTGTCCGCTGCTTCTCCTTTTTATTATCATTGAGATTTTAAAAATCGAATATGATTATCAATGGGGCTTGTTTTTTTTTACTTTCTAGAAGTCTCGGCAATCGCCTTACTCGTTTACTTCACGGCATGCATGACGTCCCTCCTTTTAATCGTCATTAAGATTCTATTTGGTGTTTTATTAACAATTTTTATATGTCGTATCAACCGCCACCACTCTACTCCTTTATAGGCATGTTACTTAATTTATCTCGTCATGTGTTTTAGATGGTCTTTTCTTTCAATAATCTTTATTTTTATAATAAATTTTATTTATTTATAAATTGTATTCCTAATTGAAATATTTTTTTTCTAATTTTAGATTTATTTTGCTAATTTTGGATTTA
This sequence comes from Oryza glaberrima, assembly GCF_000147395.1. Taxonomy (NCBI): domain Eukaryota; kingdom Viridiplantae; phylum Streptophyta; class Magnoliopsida; order Poales; family Poaceae; genus Oryza; species Oryza glaberrima. The sequence goes on along the minus strand of NC_068327.1, from coordinate 28,486,508 downwards.
TTTATTTTGATTCTGAATTTTAATTAATCTCGTATTGGGTTCTTATACGGACTCTTCTTTTAGTATTCCTTATTTTTAATTCCAAAATTCAGTTATTTTTAAATTGTATTCCCACTTAGACTCTCATTTCCTTTTCTAATTTTGGATTTTATTTTATTTTTATTTCTAATTTTGATTAATCTCGTATTGGGTTCTTATATGGAAACTTCTTTCAATATTGCTTATTTGTAATTCCGAATTTCAGCTATTTTTAAATTGTATTTCTACTTGTACTCTCCTTTCCTTTTCTAATTTTGGATTTTATTTTACTTTTATTTCGAATTTTGATTAATCTCGTATTGGGTTCTTATATGGAAACTTCTTTCAATATTGCTTATTTTTAATTCTGAATTTTAACTAATCTCGTATTGGGTTCTTATATGGACTCTTCTTTTAATATTCCTTATTTTAAATTATTAATTTAAGCTATTTTTAAATTGTATTCCTACTTGGACTCTCATTTCCTTTTCTAATTTTGGATTTTATTTTATTTTTATTTTGAATTTTGATTAATCTCGTATTGGGTTCTTATATGGAAACTTCTTTAAATATTGCTTATTTTTAATTCCGAATTTTAGCTATTTTTAAATTGTATTTCTACTTGGACTCTCCTTTCCTTTTCTAATTTTGGATTTATTGGGTTCCTATATGGACACCTCTTTCCATATTGTTTTTGACTCCCCTTTTCTTTTCTAATTTTGGATTTTATTTTATTTTTATTTCGAATTTTGATTAATGCCATATTGGCTTCCTATATGGACTCCTCTTTCCATATTGCTTATTTCTAATTCCGAATTTAAGTTCTTTTTAGATTGTACTTCTATTTGGACTCTCCTTTTCTTTTTTTTTCTTTCTCTCCGATTAAAGTGGGAATTTCTAGCTGGGTGGCCCGCGCAACTGCGCGGCTAGCTTCCATTCAAAATTATTTTTTTACACACATTTTTCTTTAAAATTTACTAAATAGTCATCTCATTATCTTACATATTTTGAAAATGAACCTTATCATCATCATTTTATAGTAGTAATTCTTAAAAGTCACACTAATCGGCACCCCACACTCCTTAGCCTCCCCTTTATTTTCTTATCATGTTTATCACGACTTCTATTCATCACCCTTTGGAACCTTTAAAAACATGTCTCGTCAGGCTTTCTTTTTCATAGTTTTTAGAAGTCCTATCAAACTTAACCACTATACTCCTTTACGGCATACCCATTGTACTCCTCTTAATTATCATTGGGATTATAAAAATTAAACTTGATTATCATTAGTTCCTTTTTTTTTTACTTTTTAGAAGTCTTGTCAACTGTCACACCCGAAATTCACTAATAATTTCCGAACTAATTTGTGCATAAAATCCTCGTCCAGAAATCAGCCGAGGTACACAAACTGACAATTTAATATACAAATCCATCATAATAATAACGTTACATACTTACAAAAGAAAAGAAAAACAGCAGCGGAATTAACGGTCTAGCGATAGCTTTAGCTCCACTCCCACAGGCAGCTCAACTGGAGTATAAGCCAAACGTCTTCTCCTTCTGGATCTTTTCTCTTCAACTGAGGTTGATTGATTATTGCAAGGTGAGCATATGACATACTCCGCAAGCCACACAGCAAATATGCAAGTGCACAAGGATACCAAAGGATGGCATAATATATTCTCATTTGCAAAAGCAGCATTTAGCAAATATTTAAGAGAAATAAAACAGCAGAGTACTTTAATCATTAATTTTAATCAACACTGAACAACACGCCCATGCTGCTCAGGCCCAACCATTCTGAACAACCATACCCGGCTGTAAAGATCTAACTCCAAACCAGGAGCTAAACAAATTATTACCAGTTATAGCATCAATAATTATTGTGAGAGGTGTGAGACTAATCACGAAAAACATTGCTCAACTCGCCCATAACCGCGGGCACGGCTATTCGAATAGTTTTACTTTGGCCAGAGGTGTACCACTGTACCCACAAGACACAGCCTCAACATCATGTCTACCATACGTCGCGATACTGGAAAGTACCAGAATAGAGGCTGTGACAATACCCCCTGCACAACACAACTCATCACAGTGCACCATTCCTGGATCATAATCACCCCCTCTATAAATATAACCAGAGGCATGGACTCCCCAACGACCCCCACGAACTTCTTGCCGCTTCTCAGTCTGGTGCCCCGCAATGAATCATGCTATACAAAAGGTAAAGCCGTTGCCCACGCTGGCTTGTGGTTGGTACGGTTAATGTTTCACAACAGTAGCTCGCGAACCGGTCCTTAATTGTCATGAGCATGACCTTCAAAACCATGTGCTCACAACCCACCATTGACAAGTTTTAATTATCAATTAATTATCATAACACGATTAACCATCGTGAGCTACCATTAAATATAATCATAAATAATAATGTAGTATGATTCATCCCATTAATGAGCTAATGTTTCTAAGCATGGCTAAGCAAATATATATATATATATATATATATATATATATATATATAGCTTTTAGCTGAACCAAACCAATATATAAGCTTCAAGCTAATCAATTTGTTACCCAAGGTATCAAGGAATAAAGTAATCAATGCAAATTGGCCATAACAAAGGAATTGGTTCACACCACCAGGTGACATTCGAAAATAAATGCACAGTTGAAATAAATAGAGAATTTAAATATAGGATCAACATGCTCAAAGGATTTGTGTTTAGTATCTGTGTGACTTGCCTTGTAATAATCGGTCTTCAATTAATCTTCTTGAACATTCCGACGCACTCACGAACCTTCGCAACGACGGAAACGGCAAGCTAACACGCAAAACGGAGAAAAAAACTAATAAAAACCAAATAAACAGTACATAAAAAATAAACAAACATGTAGATCATGATTTTAGATGAATTTAGAGACTTGAACGGCATCATTCCGAGTTCATATGAATTAGTTATGAATTTTACAAGACTAAACTGATTTTAACATTTATTTTTAGAAGGGAAAGGGGCTTTATGACATCATCGATGATGTCATCACCAGCGAGAGGCTCTGAACCATGAGGTCGCCGGAGCTAGAGGACTCGGCCGGGTCTTCCGAGGACTCCAACGTGAATACGACGACGACGCGAACTCACCGGTGCAAAGAACAACGACGGACGACGACGAACGACGGCCGGCGACGAGGTTCGACGGTGGCTCGACTCAGGTCCCCGACGGCAACGGCGCTCCGGTGGTCTTCGGCGGCTGCGAAGGGGTGGACGGGGTTCCTCTCCTCCGTGCGCACCCGACGGTAGCGACGGACGGCAGCGGCGACGACTACCGCGGCGGCGCGACGCGGCTGGACGGTCGCCGGCGGTGGCGGCTAGGGCAAAGCGGCGGCGGCGCTACGGGCGACGTGGGAGCTCGAGAGTTGGGGCAAACGAAAGAGGACGTCAAGGGGATGCTATTTATAGGCATGGGAGAGAGAGATCGGGCTTGGAACGCAAGGAATCGCGCCGAGAAAACCTAGGGTTTGGTGGAGAGATAAACTCGAATCTAGCTCGATTTCGCGTTGATTTCTTCGGGATAAAGTCCGATTCTTGGGGGAAAAGATAGAGGAGGATAAGAAGAATATTTCCCCTCAACTAATTTTAGAAAAACACAAGGGGAAAGGTCGGATTTGGAGGAGAAAAACCGAGCCAAATCGGTCTCAGTTCGGCTGCTAGAGGTAGAAGATAAACAGTGTTGAGGGACGCAAATTAGACTTTTCGTCTTGGGCTGGCTGAAAACAAAGCAAAGAAAGAAAGAAAAGGAGGGAGCTCGGCTGGGCCGACTTGGGCTGCACGGCCGTGCACACAAAAGAGGGAGATGGGCTGGAAAGGGCCCAAGACTAGGAAGAGGATTATTATTACTTTTCCAATTAAATTAATCAATGAAATGATCTTTGAATTGTTAAAAATACTTCCAATGCTCAAATAATTCCAAGAAAAATCTTGAACATACTTGGACACTCAAAGTATTTAGGAATATTAAAACCAGACCATTTAATGATTAATTTAATATGTGGATAATTACTGAAATGTTCTTTGTATGATTAAAATTAGGAATTGAGCTCCGAAAAATCCGAGAAAATTCCAGAGAGTATAATTAACCATGGAGAATTTAATAAAAATTAAATCCATCCATGCTTTATATTTAGGAAATTTTATTTCCCACATTTAACTTCACTTGTAAATTAATGAACATTTAATATAAATTCTAATAATAATTTATTAAATAATTTATAAATCATAAAACGAATATCAGGATGTGACATCAACCGTCACGACAATACTCCTTCACGGCCTCCCCGTCGCCCCTCCTCTTAATCGTCAATAGGATTCTAAAAATTGAATCTAATCATCATTTAGGTGTTGTTTCATAGTATTAGATGTCCCATCAACGGTTATCATCCTACCCCTTTACGGCTTGCTTGATGTCCCGTTCCGTATAGTCATTTTCCATAATGTCCCATTCTTTATCGTCATTTGCCACCCTTTATCATAGATAGACTTTTTTTAATATTCTTTATTTTCTATTTTGTATATGTGCTATTTATAAATTATATTCTTACTCTTATTTTCTATTTTCTTATTACTAATTTTATTTTTATTTATTATTCCAAATTTTAATTAATTTTGTGCTCCTATTTTCTACATGGACTTTTTAAATTATTTTTTATTCCAAATTTTAATTGTCTCCCTAGTTGAACTAATATTTTTATTTTTATAATTACTGAATTTATTTATTTATATATTGAATTATACTTAATCTCGTGTTTATGTTCGAGATGGTCTTTTATTTTAATATTATTTATTTTTTATTCTGAAATTTAGTTTTTTTTATAGATTTTATTTCTACTTGAACTCTTATTTCTCCTTTTCCATTTTCGAATTGATTGTATTCTTTTTCCTAATTTTAATTAATCTTGTATTGTATTATACATGGACTATCTTTAATTTTAAACTCTTATATTTTTCTCTGATCAATGTCAAAATTTCTAGCTTCCACATATGAAGGGCCTCATCTTTTCGTTTATCCTTATGCTTATCAGCCAAAATTTAAATTTCAACCTTAAATTTAGAGCTGATTTTCAGGTTTTTCATCGAAGATTCATTTTTCAGTCTTTGCTTTTAAATCGCTAAGATATATATATATAAGTTTTATTCACAAATTACTTTTCGTTTGCAAATATGCCGTGAAATGATGGCTCTGGAAATTTCTAAATTGTAATAGCTAGGTGGTCCTCACATTATGTTGCTAGAACCCATATAAAATTATCTAACTTTTTTACGCATGATTTTCTTTAAGTTTTGTTAATCGTTGTCTTAGGATTTGAAAAAATCGATTATGTTTTCCAGCCGTGTATGTTGAGCATCGAACAGACTCCGTGTGTGTGCTCACCACGACTAACGGTTGATACATATATACATGCATGTGGTTTCTAGTTGCCAACTTGAGATTTAAGCTGATCGTCTGATTTTGATAAATGCAAACCAAGTTGGTTTTGCTTTTCCCGTTCCAGAATTAATGTCGATTGGTTTTTTTTACCTTAAATGGTTACTTTATCGTGACTATTGCCGAAGGCAACGATATGATGCTGGTTAGGGTTAACAACCGACACCTATAATGCCTCGAGTTATAGGTGACGATTGTAAGCTTCAATGCCTCGCGAGCACGACCTCGAGTAGGAAATTCGCTATAGACTGGGTAATGCGAGATGGAAATCTCTTTCAATAATATTTTGAGTCAACGATTTATTTAGGGATACAGAGGGAGTAAATGTTTGTAGTTGTATATATACATGCAAGGCTATAATTTACATGCAATGAGCAATCCAGATGATACTGAATCCAATTTAAATGGTACCCAGGCTACATAAACATGTATGGGTCAACAGCTTGCTAGTTTGCTCCATCGCTTGTTTCATTTGTAGGTCCACTGGTATGTTGTGACATGCATGAGAATGCTTATGTGGACAGCACATGTACAGCAGCATGTTAATCCGGCTGCAAACATATATGCAATCCAACTCTGCTTCGGCTTGTTTTATCCGATTCATTCTACAGCAAAAGTGTGGGGATATTTGCTGTGTATGATTATTTCTCTAACTCTTTATCCGTTTGTAGAAAGACAGTAATATTTCTATATATTCATAGCTCAATCTGAACCATTATAATCTAGACCCACTATGATCTAACGGTGTAGATATTTCTTTTTTCCTTCGATTAATGTGGGAATTTCTAGCCTCCACGGTGAACGTGGTGCCTTTTTTTCGAGCTGTCTTAATAATATAATAGATAGATCCGCGAAGGTTGTCGCAGTGCCGTTGGCTACTGCCAGAAAAGAATTCTCCTGTAAAGCTGCATTTGCATGTTACTTGTCATAGAATTTCTTTTTTTTCCATTTTTTTTAAGAATAGGCTGGAGATTTACCTAAGAATATATTAAGGCCATCTAGATCCCCTGGCTTCAAGAAGCTTGGGCAAGTTGCTATGTGCCGCTGTGTAAGACTGTAAGGTTATTCTCCCTGCAGAACAATCTGAAAAAAGACTTGTTCAGAATTCTTTGGGTGCTCAAGTGCAAAAAAAAAACCTTACATACCAAAATTTGGCAGCAAACTAAATGTAGCCACTTTTTTAGCAACTTTACTAAAATTTGATAAGGTTAAAAATGACATCAAAGTAAACAGGCCCTTATTTTTCGGAGCCTTATAAGGGCCCAATTCACCATGATGGCCCAATAAAACTATCGGTGCTGTGCACCCCAGGCCCGCCATCTCTCTGGGCTCCTTTCTTGTCGCGAAATTTGTATTGGGCCCAAATCACCATTATGGCTCAAATCACCATTACGGCCCAATTCATCTTCTCTTCGCCTGCTGCCCAAAACTGTATGTAGGCCACCCAGTCGACAGCCATCTGGGCTTCTTTACAGGCTAACAATTACAGCCCAACGCCCTCGCCGTCGTCAGAGGCCGAAAGGCCATCCCGATGTTCGCCGTCGAGTAGATCACGGCTTCCCTATGTACTTCTATAGTCTCTATTCATCCTCAACACAACTACACAAGCGACGGCGGCGCGGTGTAGTCGTGAGTTGTGACGCAGCCGGTGCGCCATGCGACTTTGGTTGGCATCGTCGAAGCATTTTGGTTGGCATCGCGTCCTCAGGTGCGAGTGTGTGACAGTTGTTCCGCAGCGCGCTCATGCCCACTACTGTGAAACGTGAATGCCCTGCGCCCCTGCCTGCTGATCACCTGCCGCACAGTGCCCGCACTCCGGTATTTCGCGATCGCGGTGGTAGCCTGTGCAAAGGCAGCGAGCAGCAGTACTACTACTCACTTTGCTATAGCAAATATAGTGCCCAGTCGTAATAACACTACACTGTAAAAAGTCTTCCTGGCTAAAGAAAACAGTAAAAAAATTACTTAAGTTTTTACTTATAACGTTTAACCACTCGTCTTATTCAATTTTTTTTTACAAATATAAAAAACGAAAAGTTGTGCTTAAAGTGCTGTAGATAATAAAGTAAGTCACAAATAAAATAAATAATAATTTCAAAAAATATTGAATAAGACGAGTGGTCAAACGTTGCAAGCAAAAACTTAAAATCTCTTTATTATAGAACGGAGGGAGTATGTACTAGTAGGCCGTGTTTAGTTCCCCAAATTCCTAACTTTTCATCACATTACATCACATCGAAAACTTTACTGCATACATAAACTATCAATTTTTTCTCTAAACTAACAACTTTCTTCCAACTTCTCAACTTTTCCACCTCTAAACATGGCCTTAGTATCGATGATTTGTTCCCTTTCCTCGATCCTGGGCTGGCTGGACCCGACCGCTGATACCGTAAATCGGGACGAAACACGAGGCGAGCTGACCAACGAGTATGGCCATGCTTTCGCTTTGCAGCACGCAGAGCCAAGAGAGAGGCGACCCACCAACGGGAGGACTGGCCCGCGCCGCACACGCACACCCAAACCCCACATCGTGTCGCGGAGCTCGCCGTCACGGTCACGTGTCGCGAGACGCCAACCGCTGCCAGTTACCGTTGGTTCAGCTGGCCCCGCCGCCCCGTCGCGCCCCGCGCGGCCGGCGATGTCTCACTACGCGCGCCAGCAACGTTACCACCTCCCTTCACGTGCGCCTGCATGTACAGTAGAGGTTGCGTGGCTCAAATTATACAGATGGGCCGAGGCGTCTCCCGGTCGTGTCGCGATCCGCCGCGCGGCGCGCGCGCGCGTCGGGCTGGTTCCACGTACTACTACTGTACTCCATCGAAGTTATTTTGGACAGCGACACGGTCTCCAAAGCATAAATTTAACTTCTTATTTATATAAAAATATTTATTGAAAAGTGGGACATGTATATTTTTATAAAAATATTTTTTAAGACAAATTTTTACATTTTTAAACTTAACAACTTGAGTTATTCATGATTTATATTTCTAAGGTTTAATTTAAACATTGTTATAAACGACTTTGTCGTGACAGCTAACGCCTCGCGGGTTCGCGTGGCGCTCTTCCCAGCTTGAAGACAAAGGTTTGGCTCTCTTCGCTTTCTTCTTCTGTCTTTCGTGGGGTATCGACGCGCAAAGCCGCAAACGGCGCAAATGGTGTGGTTGGTGGTACGTACATTCGCTTCTTGCCCCAGCAGATTACTCCACCAGGTGCGACTATACTACTACTGCTGCTACCTCGTGATATTACTTTTCTATGCCAAATATGCGTTACCTGTCTTATTCCATTGTTGGTTTTGATTTGAATGACTGTGCCGCAGATTGCGTAATCTGATGGGCCTGAACCCTTATGTTACTCGTGTTACATGATAGCTCTTTCACCAGAGAATCCAGCCAATTCATGCTAAAAGGTTTGAGTATGGAGGAGTCGGTGTTGCTGGTGGGTTACGGATTATCAAAGGAACCAACTTGGAACCTTGGACTGAAAAACGGGGTTATGCTTGTTCACGTGTGTGAGTTGATGATCGCTGCGACATTATATAGATAAGCTTTGTGATTCAGGGTGCTGTCTGAAAGCAAAATATTTCCGAATCAGCAAGGTAATTAAGGGATTGTTCTGAATCTGTCACGGGCAAACATTGGGCCTCCCTTTCCGGCACATTGACCTTCCATCAACGGACTGTGACATTCTAGTTGCGAAATTAGATTTGGAATGTTTTGCTTTCATTGGATGATACGTCTTCGTCGACATGGACGCATAACCCACCGTATTTCTCAGACCCGAGTTACGTTCAAGTTTCCCTGTGAGGCTGTTGTCAGTTGCTGAAACAACCGTTCTTCTGTGAAGCGACGATGGAAAAACATGTTATCGTGCCGATTTAATCCAGTAGTGAGATTAAAAACCTTTTTCGATACTTGCATCGATCTGACTTCGAAGATGGGTGGTGTTGTATGGAGACATTCAAGAACGCGAAGCGATCTCGTTGCCATCATCAACCGGGGCAAATTCGATTCGGTTACGGCAAGCAGACGATACAGCCTGCCCGCGCGAAAGCAGATGTTAGATCGAAATACTGACAGTTCAGATACAAATCGCCAAGGACGCACGTCGCCAGAAATTACCTCCCCCGAGCTCGAACTGCCGTCTCGGGCTCTCAGCATCCAACAAAGAGAAAAGAAAAGGCGAAAAAAAATAAAGAAAACTGCCGCCTCGTAATCATAGAGTAGTGTTCCTACCTGGAAGTTTAATCACCGTTAGTGCTGATGCGGTTGGGCACAACCACACGGAAAGCAAGCATCTATAATAGACTTGTAGAGTTCTATAGTGCAGAATTAAGAATATACATTGGATTAGCATATGCATCGTTAGAAATGTGGGGTACTAATACTTCCGAAAATCATAAAGGAGAAAGTCGAAAGTATTGAGGGGCCCTCTGTTGGAAAGGTGTGACCTTGATGGGGACGATGAACTGTTGGCGTGCACGATACAGGTGTAAGGCTGCAAGCAGAGGGGAGCGCGGCCGGAGAGCCAGCGAGGAAGGCCGGGAAAATTAGACCGACGAGATGACGATCTTCTTCAGACGGATAGAGAGAAAGAGAAAGGAACACGAGAACCGCAATTTCGCTGACACGTCGAATTCTAGAACTGCTCGGCCGTTTTGTTGGAGCACGCCGTATTATTTATCCCGGATCAGAACAGAACAAAAGTGCAGTGCTGTGACGATCAACGAGCTGCTGGTGAAGCTCTGCGCTGACACGTTGATGCAGCGGAGCACGGCCTTTGGAGCTGCATGGCATGCAGTGCATGCATTGCCCAGTGGTGTCTCGAATGCGTCACCGATGCACTGCCCCCATACCATCATATCTATCCTAAACAACACAACAAATCTTGTGCAACTTTGCAACACGGCCTCTGCCTACGAGATCGGCGACGACGCGATCACCGGCCGCCGGTACGACGGGCTGAACGAACCTGGCTGGCATCCTAATCTTTTCGCGTTCCCATTCCCCGGCCGTTTTCTTGGTGTTTGCATTGCACCGCCAGGCGGGCGGGGGCCCGCACTACGGTTGGTGGGGACGCGCATTGCGGGTACGTGATGCAGTAAACGCGGCAGGAGCGACCACCACGGCTACCGGTGGCCATAACTCACACCAGGAAAGGAGAAGGCAACCTGCCTTGACTGTTGCTCCGCTGCCTCGCCGCGCGGCTCGGCCCGGCCCCCACATCCCGTTTCTGCCATTTCCCATCACAATTCACACCCCCACGGCGAGGAGTCCAGAAGCGTCCCCTCTCCTCTCCTCTCCACGCCGTCTCGTCTCGTCTCGTCTCGCCGACCGACCCATCCATCCATCGATCGATCGATCGCTGGATTGAGGGTTCAGTTCACGCGCGACACCAGCAGCCTGCCTCATCACCTTCCGCTCCCGTCCCCTTCCGCCTCTCGCATCATCGCCTTCTACATTCTCCGCGCCCCTCTTGAGGCGTGATACCTTGGCCTTCTCTGCCCGCCGATCTGCCTCGCCACGCGGTTCGTCGTGCTGCTGCGGGGCGGCGCCCGGCGGCGAGGGGGCGCGCGGCGGGGTGTAGGTAGCTATGAAGAACGGGGCGAGGAAAGACGCGGGCGGCGGCGGCGGCGGAGTGTTCGTCCCGTGCGTCGACATCAAGTCGTTCGTGCTCTCGCTCGCCTTCCTCACGGTGTTCGTCGCATTGTGGCAGCTCCAGCCGTACGGCTCGTTGCTCACCGCGGCGCGCTCCACCGCCTCTGTCTCGGCCTCGCCATGTTCCCTCATGGCCACGCCAGCCGCCGCCGCCGCGAGCGCAGGCGTCGTCCGGTCGGAGAACTCCACCGCCGACACGGCCAAGACCGCACCGGCCGCCGTTGCTAGCGCAGTCCCCGCGCGGTTGGCTAGGGCGGCGAGGCCGGCGCGGGTGGAGGACCCCAACAAGCGTGAGCTCCGGCCGTACGGCAGCGCGGCGGCGCTGTTCGTTCAGATGGGCGCGTACCGCGGCGGGCCGCGGACGTTCGCCGTCGTGGGATTAGCGTCCAAGCCCACCCATGTGTTCAGCAACCCCTACTTCAAGTGCGAGTGGCTGCCCAACCCCACCGCCGGCAGCCCGTCGCCGCGCCCCGTCCGCACCAAGGCGTACAAGATGCTCCCGGACTGGGGGTACGGCCGCGTCTACACCGTCGTCGTCGTCAACTGCACCTTCCCATCCAACCCCAACGCCGACAACGCCGGCGGCAAGCTGCTCGTCCACGCCTACTACTCCACCACCTCCCGCCGCTACGAGCGCTTCGTGGCGCTCGAGGAGGCCCCGGGCTCGTACGACGAGTCCCGCTTCAGCCCGCCGTTCCCGTACGACTACCTCTACTGCGGCTCGTCGCTGTACGGCAACCTCAGCGCCAGCCGCATGCGGGAGTGGGTGGCCTACCACGCGCACTTCTTCGGGCCGAGGTCGCACTTCGTCTTCCACGACGCCGGCGGCATCAGCCCGGAGGTGAAGGCGGTGCTGGATCCGTGGGTCCGCGCCGGCCGGCTCACGGTGCAGGACATCCGGGCGCAGGCGGAGTACGACGGCTACTACTACAACCAGTTCTTGGTGGTGAACGACTGCCTGCACCGGTACAGGCACGCCGCCAATTGGACCTTCTTCTTCGACGTCGATGAGTACATTTACCTGCCCAATGGGCAGACGCTCGACCAGGTGCTCGGCAAGCTCTCGGGATACTCGCAGTTCACCATCGAGCAGAATCCCATGTCCAGCAAGCTCTGCGTGCAGGATCCAAGCAAGGATTACTCAAGGTTTGTCTTTTTGATTCCTCGCATGTTCTAATTTTGGTCCTCTTCTTGCATACCTACTCCCATTTTATATCGAAGAAATTCCATATCTGCTATTTTGTTTTTCAGATTTAGGGGGTGCTTGAATGTAGGATATTTGAGTACTTTTGCGTGAATTAGAGCAAATGCTGTGAAAATTTTGCAATTCTTTTTGTTATAGCCGTTCAGTATATCAGTTTTAGGCTGCAGGGTGCATTCTGCTGGGTTCGGTAGCATTTTTCTTTTGGGTAGTTTGTTGTCTGCCATGGAATGTGCATTGTGTTGATTAATCTATCAGACATTCTAGACGAGGTTAAGTAAGTCAGCGGTTACTTATTTGTGCAATTTGTTGATCAGTTGGGCAATGAGCTGTAGTATAATATAGTAGTAGTATTTCAACTTGCAAGTCCAGACTGCAGACGTTGATTGACTGGTATGTTCAAGTGTGTAACCATGTCTTGTATTGTATTCTGATTTGTGACTGGTATGTTCCTTCAAGTTAACTTTGCATAGGCTTCGGTTAGTTCGGTACAAAAGATCCAATTTTCTTTTAAGAGTTGGTTTGAGGTACTCCATCTTATTCATTGGGATGAGTAGGTGATGGACATAAGTCATCGCAATTCATCATCTTTGCCAACATAGGCTGTGTTTAGATCCAGGTGAAAAGTTTTGGCGTGTCATATCGGATATACAGACATATATATTTGAAGTATTAAACGTAGACTAATAACAAAACAAATTATAGATTCCGCCTGTAAACTGCGAGATGAATTTATTAAGCCTAATTAATCCGTCATTAGCAAATGTTTACTGTAGCACCACATTGTCGAATCATGGAGCAATTAGGCTTAAAAGATCTCGCAATTTACACACAATCTGTGTAATTAGTTATTTTTTTCGTTTATATTTAATACTCTATACATGTGTCCAAACATTCGATGTGAGATGGTGAAAAATTTTGCCAGGGGATCTAAACAGGCCCATAATTGTAGGAAACTGCAAACTAATTAAGGTCACTAAAGGAACACAAGTAATGTCTGGCCAGGAAAAAGGGATGCAATTAATGAAATTAATTGATGTCTAAAAACTCTCACCATGCTTTGCTGAATAATACTGTATAGATTTCCATGTATTACATGAAAGTGAAACTATCTATGTGCAAGAAACTTCTTTACGGAATATTCAGAGCATCATCTATTATTATTATGTAACCCCTGCTAACAAATTTGACTTCACAACTACTTCCTCCGTTTCACAATATAAGTCATTATAGCATTTCCCACATTCATATTGATGTTAATGAATCTAGACATATATATATATATATATATGTGTGTGTGTGTGTGTGTGTGTGTGTCATTCTAGCATTTCCCACATTCATATTGATGTTAATGAATCTAGACATATATATAAATGCTAGAATGACTTACATTATGAAACGGAGGGAGTAGTGTGTAACTACAGCATCTGATAACTAACAATTTTCTATAGATGCTCTTTCTACCTGCATTCTTGATCTTTGGGCAAGTCATTGCCTGTACAAGTGCTGTTGTGAATGTTGGCGCCTGTAAAAGGCCCAATTTTTACACAACAAAGGGCTCATGACTGTTGGTTCCTGAAAAAAAAGACCTTTTTTTAACACCAAAAGGTTGAATTTTTATGCTCTATCATGCTTTTATGTCTGTTTGCAAGGAAACAATTATAGTAACTGTTTAGATTGGTAGGTTTGACACTGTTTGATGCTAAAACATATTACGTGTGCCGTTCATATGCAGGGAATGGGGTTTTGAGAAGCTTGTCTTCCGCAATTCAATTACCAAAGTTAGGCGAGATCGCAAATATGCGATCCAGGCCCGAAACGCATACTCTGCCGGCGTACACATGTCACAGAATGTCTACGGGAGGACAACCCATAAGACAGAAAGCCTGATCAGATACTACCACTATCACAATTCGATCAATGTCATGGGAGAGCCTTGTCGGGAATTTGTGCCGGTGCCGGTCAATGGTAGTAAGTTGATGTTCGAGGGGATCCCTTACGTATACGATGATAACATGAAGCGTTTGGCTGGGCAGATCAAGCGGTTTGAGAAGGAAGCAATTGGATCTGCTCATACATAGGCACATAGCAACTGAACTACTGAAGACTGCCGGTACATAACTACAGTCTACATATATACCTGATGATATTGTTTACGATGCCTGGTTGAGAGTTGAGACGGGCTCACGCTTCTGCTGTTGCAAGCCACCGTGTCTGGCTGGTAAGCAGAGGGAAGAGCTTGCAAGTGGGTTGGTCCAAGTGGTGTAAAGTTTTGGTTCTTTTTATTGACATGCCATTCTCTACAGGAGCACTGCTGTTTTTGCTCCATTTTCTCCTTTCTCTTTTCTCCTTACCCCCACATCTGTTATTATAGATCTGTGTAAACTGTAAACTTATGGCCCTGCCTTTTTACAGTAGATTCTTTGATAGATCTCCCTCCGGGGTTACATGCAGTGTTTGTTGTTTTGTGTGTAAATCTGGATTGCACATTACTCTTCTGTACTATCCATTAGGCCATCAGCAATGGTGCCTTCGACCCGTCCCCTCACAAACGGCCGTTTCCCTCCCGTCCTCTTTTCGGCGTGAGCCGTCTCCCCAGCTAGGAGCGCGTCTACTCCTTGGGAGACGCGGCTCTATGCAAGGAGCGCTCGCTTTTCGCGGAGAGCCGGCCCTCGCCCCTGCGAGGAGACCCGCTGCGAACTCCCGTCTCCTCACCGCTCCCCCCAAATCCCCTTCCTACCCTCGCCCCCTCGCCTCTCTCCCACGGCGGCGCCCACTCGTCGATCCGCTCCACCGGCCGCCATCGACCGGCGGGCGGGGAGGTCCGCCACGGCAGGGAGGAGCTCGGCGGCCTTGAAGAGGAGGAGGGCGAGCCAGTCGTCGGCGAGGCGGTGGACGAGGCGGCGCTGGGCGGAGGTGCCGGGGGCGGGGTCGATGTGGGAGAAGAGGGTGTGGGAGATGGCGATGTGGATGAGGAAGAGGAGGGAGAGCGGGAGGACGAAGGTGGCGGCGATGCGGGCGAAGAGAGGGCGGTCGGCGACGATGATGATGAGCTTCGTCGGCGACGGCTGGAGGGAGAGAGGGGAGCGGGAGGAGGGCGACCGGCGCTGACCTCGCCGGCGAGCCGCCGCCGTCGCTGCCCGAGGCCAGATCCGGCAAGCCCAGGCCGGATCTGGCCACCTCGCCGCCACTCCGACGACGACGACCCTGCGGTGTTCTACCTTCGCGGCCGGTCGGCGCGGCTCAACTTCCCCGAGGAGATCTCCTTGCTGGCGTCGCCGTCAGAGGGTGGCGGCGCAGGCGAGCCCCGCGAGCCCGACGGCGGCACGCTGTCCGCGGCCTCGATCCGGAAGAAGGCCATCGAGTTCGGCTCCCATGTCGACGCGCTCCAGACCGGCATGATGGTCGCGCCGACCCACCACCGCGAGCAGCAGAAGCACCACCACCACCCGCACCTGCAACCGCACGGCGAGGAGCAACACCACCACGAGGATTGGATTAGTTCTAAGTATGAAGACATTCATACTTAAAAATCTCTTGTTGATCTCTTCCTCTCGCCCCTGTCTTGGTTGGATTAGTTGCCATATTAGAGTAAGCACTAATCCAACCATACTTCTTGCTCGATCTTGATTTCGCGTGGTTAAGTAAGTCGTATTAGCCTTTCAGGTTAAGGAGGTTGTTAAGGTTTTTAAGTAAGAACCTCCTGTAGCTTACTTACTAGTTTGTGATGCTTGCTGTATTTTCTTCTAGTTCTTGGCTTGGTCTTAAGGAGTTTTTGTTTGATTGTATAAGCTGTTTTCTTAGATAATGGATCGTATAAGTTGTTGGATGGATCAGCAAGTATTAGGCCTGGTCCTTCCTTCCTTGTGTACTACTATTACTCCCATGTAGTACTATGTTTGGTTCTCTACTTATCAATTCAGTTAAGCATTTTTGTGTGTAAACTGTGTTTGAACTCTGCTTTTTGATGATGTGGAATTGGAATTTGGGGGAGACACTGAGCGAGAGAGAGAACGGTCGTCGCCGACGCCGTGTGGTGTGATTGGTGTCGAATTGAAACGGCAACGAACGAACCCACAGGTACGGTTGGGCTCGTCTCGGTCGGAATTGACTAGAGGGTTCCAGGGTATTTCGGGAATTTGCCACCTGGGGCTACTGTGGACGACACCCACTGTGGCCTGTACCCCCACCCGGTTGCTTTGGATTTTGAAGCCACTGCTCAGGGGGATAATACATCGTGAGGTTGGTTCTCTATAGCCACTCTATGAGTGCCCTCGGTTAGTCTCTCTCACATTGTTGATGTCCTTAGCAGTGTGCTTGTCTCGTGAGCACTTGGATCGCAAGTAAACATACTGTAGGCTGCTACTATTCTGCATTGAATACTGATGTGCTGAATCTGGAAATGACAAAGCTGAGGTACTCCCTCAGTCCTAAGAAAAGACAAACCCTGGTTTTTCGTGTTCAATTTTGACTGTCCGTCTTATATAAATTTTTTTTATAATTCATATTTTTATTGTTGTTAGATGATAAAACATGATAAATATTTTATGCGTGACTTGTCTTTTTAATTTTTTTTCATAATTTTTTTAAATAAGACGGCGGTCAAACGTTGGGCACGGAAACCATGGTGTCTTTTTTTTTTTTGGACGGAGGGAGTAGGCGTTTTGCACAAGTGTAGTGCATATGTGTGTGGCTTCACTTACCTTTGATGAGCTAGCTGGCCTTGTGCATGCCGAGATTGGCTAGGCAATAAGTAGGCATTTTTGGGGATGTCTCCCAACTTTTCCATTAGCCACTATGATTGGAGCATGGCCTGAGATTGGACGGATATAAGATGGTGTTTGGAAAAGAGGGACTAAACTTTAAACTTTAGTCCCTCCACCACCTTAAGAGCAGGTACATTAATAGACTATTTCATTAAAAAAGCTAGCTATAAATGTATTTCAAGAAGATAAAAGAGAAAGAGAAAAGTAGCGTGCTATAAATTTGTAGCCAGCTACAGCACGGACTTTAAGATATAAGATACATGTGTGTATGACAGATATGACTAGATATTAACTGTGTAGTATATATTTATAAGTAACTATTGTATAAATTGACTATAAATGATTTAAAGCCGGTAGTTAGTTATACTATTAAACTTGTTCTAATGAGGGAGCAACAGGGGGGACAGGCTAAATGATAACGCGTGATGGCTAGGCGGCTCCACGTGGTCACACGCTCTACAATGGCTTTTGTGTCTGGTCCAAGTAACAACAACTGCTTAAGAGCATCTCCAACAACATCTTTAAATTAAACTCTTCAAATACTCATATAGCCAACTCTCTAACTGATTTGGGTAGTCAAACTAGGTATTCACTCCAACAATCTCTCTATTTACATCTCCAAAATAAAAAAAAAAAGATCCGTTGCCTTCTTCTTCCTCCTCTTTCTCTTTCTCTTTCTCCTGCATCTGCAGCCCATCGATGGCGGCTTCCCGCGCGCGTGGGCAGCGACGAGGCGGGCGGCAACGGCTGCGGCGGCTCCCCGTGCACGCGAGGAGGGCGACAACGGCTGTGGCGGCTCCCCGTGCGCGCGAGGAGGGCGTGCACGTGAGGCGGGCGGCGACGATCCACTGCGATTTAGGCAAAGAGAAAGATGGTAGGAGTGGTGGGGCCCATGGACGGCCAGTTGAAATGACTCTCCACGTTTGGCCAGTGACTGCTATGATTTGGCCAGCCATATGGCTTAGCCAACCGAATATAGAGACTGTTGGAGGGTATTTTTTCTTCATACTCTCCAAATTTTAGCTTGGAGAGCCATTTGGCTATTCTCTTGGAGATGCTCTAACCTAGATGCGGCAAACGTTCAGCCCCATCGTTTCGTGGAATAAGCGAAATAGCATATTTACAAATGGAAAGTAATTTGTGAATAAAACTTTTTTATACGTGTTCATAGCGATCTAAAAGCAAAGGCTGAAAAAAATCCGATAAAGAAAATCTCAAAATCAGTTTCAAATTTAAGATTGAAAATTCAAAATCTGCATAATAAGCAAAAGAATGAGCTTCAGAGATTTTTTTTTTCGGTCGGGCTACGATGACCCTTTCATTATATGGTAGATTAAGGGTACCTTACACAAGCATAGATTAGATAGAACATAAGTAGACCTGCAGGAGCAAGCATTTATTTGCATAACAGGGCATTAGCTTGTTCGTATGCACGGCCTGCTATAACTCGCTAAAGCTTTGGTTCCCAAGCACTACCTTAAACATTAAAAGTATAACACCATAGCTTAGTACATAAATATCCTGGGCGGCTGATGATTCATTGGGACTTAAAGAGGACTTTATCAGCACTCCCCACAATCACCGAACCCCGTGAGTAAGGTACGCCCTCAAAAAGCTTGGCCATAGGCACTACTTTCCAGGCCTGTAGCTCTGAAATCTTTCCATCAGGTCTCTTACGCGGTGAGCTGGACCGGTGCTACATAGTGCCAGCAAGGCTTTCCGCGTGCGTGGCAGATGGATGCGCGCCCTAGCTAAGCCCCTCGCCTCCAAGCAGAGCCGCGCGGAACCTGAACGGCGCGAGGGAGCGCGCAACACCGAAATCCCCGGGCACGCGCGCTGTGGGCAGCGTCGCCTCGCACGCGCGTGCCCTAGCGCCGTGAAATCCCAGAATCACCCTCCCAAAATCCACTCCCGCTGCAGCTTCCGCCACAACACTAGCGCTCCCGTCACAGCCACTCTTCCTCCGGCCACCAAGTCAAGAAAATGCACGAAAAAATTCGGGATTGGAAGAGAAGAACTCAAAGAAGACGGATTCAACAAAACAAATTGAGACGTATGTACACCACATGATGAAGGAGAAAAAAAATCCGCCAGATCCGCCGCCGACCACCGCATCAGAGTCATCTCGCTGCCAAGGGGAGCTCGGGGAGAAGGAGGGAGGCGTGGAGCGGCGGCGTCCCCCATGGCGGCGCTGGAGGAGGCAGGGCCTCGCGCCGACGACCGCCGCGTCCGCCAGATCCGCCACCTTGGTCGGGTTGTCGCCGAGCTCCGCCGCCAACACCGCCACGCCAAGCCCGTCCACCTCCTTCCTGGCCGCGGCCCTTCGCCGCCGCCTCGAATCGCTCGCTGCTCCAGGGCCTTGCGCCGACGACCGTCGCGTCTGCCAGATCCGCCGCCAACACTGCCTTGGCCGGGTCGTCGCCGAGGCAACCTGTCGTCCACCGCCGCCGCGGAGGATGCCGAGGCGCTGTCGGCCACGGCCGCCTCATCCGGCGCCGCATCCACAGACGGAGCCGAGGCCGTGGACGAGGAAGGCGAGCGGCGAGTGCGGCGGAGTGGGAAGAGAAGCGGAGCCGGCGCCGGACGGGGAGGACAAGCGGCGGGTGCGGCGGTGCGATGAGAGGAGCCGGAGGGGATGGAATGGATAGGATCGAATGGGCGGAGTGGGAGGGGAAGGGTAGGTGGAGGAAATTATTTCTTCCACTCGCCCATGCTAACCGCACCTAGGTCACGCGCACTGTAGGAGTAGTTGCCTTGTATAGTGTCTCCATCCAATTAAGGCCCTGTTTGTTTCAGCTTATGATTATTATAATCTAGATTATTAAGCCAGATTACTATAAGTTGGATTATAATAAGCTGGCATAGAATAAGTTGTGAGTTGTTTGTTTGTCTGGATTATTGAAGGCATGGATTATTGGGTCTGAAAGGCTAAAGTCTATAATGCCCTCAGCTATCTGTTCAGTTGATGGCATAGGTGGGTAATTTTTCTCAAGTATGTAGGGGTAGTGGGTCTTTAGCCACTCAATAATCTGAAAAAAGCTCTTCTAGAGCAGCTTATCAGATTATAATAATCTGCTATAATAATCTACTTGTTTGTTTGAGCTTACTTCTAATAAGCTAGATTATAATAATTCTAAGCTGAATCAAATAGGGCCTAAGCCACACATATATAGGTGCTTGCACTTTGGGGTGAGTGTCTTTAGGCCAACTTTTTTAGGCTGAGAGGCCTCAGTGAACTTGTTTATTCCAAGTCTGCGGGACAGACCATCTCTGATAGCTTCCTTGTTAGCTCTGTCCACAAGGAGCACACTGCACACGTCTCTTGAAGGTTTCGAAGCGCTGAACCATCTCGGCATGGTCACGCTCCTGGTTGAAAGCCTTGCACCACTGCTTATACAAGGCCCACAGGGCATCATCTGAAACAAGGTCCTTCTCTTCTGCCACAAAGATCACCCTACCTTCGCCGTCGACGTGGCAGGAAACGCCCCTAGGCTAAACGCATAGGCCTAGGCAAAATTAGGCCCAAAATCCCTACAGAATGTAGACTGATCATCCGGCCCATTATACCAAACGTAGCCATAATCCACATGGATCATACAGAAACTACGATCCGTTTTGGCCCAACACGTTTAGATTAGCCTGAAATTTTCATCAGAGGCCTAATCCGGAGGAGATCCGACGAAAATATCCCCCCCTCCGGTTCGCGTGACCTCGGTTGGTGGTCTCCCCTTCTAAAATCTCGCCGAGTCCACAAGCGCATTTACCAGCAGCTCCACTCCCATCCATCCCCGCGACCCTCGCTGATCTCACCACCACCCCGACCCACCCGCACCGCCCCACCATCACATCGCCCGCGTGAGATTGCTACCCAAAAATCCTCACCTCCGACGACGAATCGAGGAGGAGGGGAGAGAGAGCTCAAAAACCCTAGGAGGAGGTTTGAGGGGCCAGATCGATGGAGAGCCCCGCGAAGGAGGAGGCGGGAGGGGAGCTGGCGATGGAGATCGAGTCCACCGTCACGGCGGAGGACTGGCGCCGGGCGCTGGCACTCGTGGTGCCCTCCGTCGTCGTCCTCCGCACCACCGCGCCGCGGGCCTTCGACACCGAGGTCGCCGGCGCCAGCTACGCCACCGGCTTCGTCGTCGACAAGTCCAGGGGCATCATCCTCACCAACCGACACGTCGTCAAGCCAGGTAGGGGCCCGCCCGATCCCGCCCGTTTCCCTCCCCGGGAGTTTCCGTGTGATTTGTGCATTGACTCGTGTGCTACTGGTTTGATGCTGCTGTTGCTGTGTTCGCAGGGCCTGTCGTCGCGGAGGCGATGTTCGTGAACAGGGAGGAGATCCCCGTGTATCCCCTGTACAGAGATCCTGTAAGTGTTTGCTTTCATTTCATTTCATTTCATTTCTGTTCTATTCTATTTTGTTCTCCCTGTGCTAATGGCATAATGTTAATCCAAAATTTTTCCCCCTCTTCTCGAAACAGGTACATGATTTTGGTTTTTTTCGCTATGATCCAGGTGCTATCAAGTTCCTTAAGTATGATGAGATCCCGCTAGCACCTGAAGCAGCATCTGTTGGTCTGGAAATCCGGGTTGTCGGCAATGACAGCGGCGAAAAGGTTACGTAAAAACTAGATTAACCTCTTTCCTAGTTGATATTGTGAACTATCATATAATGAGCAATGTAGCACAAGAAACTTGCTAGGATTTACATCTCCAGAAATTCTCTTATGGACTATGGGACAATCATTTTTAATTGTTAGGCATTAGGCTTTAGTTTCTTATATTGGCCTTGTTTAGTTCCAAACTTTTTCTTCAAACTTCCAACTTTTCCATCACATCAAAACTTTCCTACACACATAAACTTCCAACTTTTCCGTCGCATCGTTCCAATTTCAACCAAACTTCCAATTTTAGCGTGAACTAAACACACCCATTGTTGAGAAGCACAATGTAGAGCTCACAAAGCAAATGTTCTGTACATCGTACAGTTCATTGTGGGCTCTATTATCACATGATGCAGTTTGGCATTTCAGCAACAGCAAGCGAACTGTCTCTTCTTGCATCTAATAAAGGCTAAAATGATACAATTCATTGAAACCTCTATGTTCCACACATGTAGTTCACTGAAAACTATATAATCAAATGGTACAGTTTGGCATTTCAGCAAGTGAACTGTCTCCTCTTTCCTGTAATATTGTGTGGTCTGTAGTGCTTATAAGATTTTAGCATATAGGGAAAAAGACAATGCATACAACATCCTATTATGGGCCTTTAATCAATATTTGTTGATTCAGGAGACATCTCTTCAACTAGTTGGCTCAGAAACTGTAGATATGTGCCAATCAATGGTATAGATCAAAACATTTCACATATTAGGCTGGAAAGAGGCACTGGAACAAATTATTTTACTTCCTATCTAAGTGTGGTAATTCAGATTCTGTTGTGTCCTATGTGACATGCTTTGACGGGACAATGATTTGTACTAACACTAGATAGTGATGCTTTAATATGTATATACATTTTCTGGACCTAGATTTGGAGGTTAATCACTTAATCCTTTACATTCCATGGGTACACATCAGCATAATAACTTCAAAAATTATCCGATAGATTGTGTTTCATACTGCAACGGTTTCTGATTTTCTTTCACCGAATGCAGGTGTCAATTTTGGCGGGAACACTTGCTCGACTTGATAGAGAAGCACCTTACTACAAGAAGTATGTCTCCTTTCTAGTTACCATAACGGCCCATTACATTAGTGCTATTTTCTTTTCTCATGATTACCCTTGGATCTATTGTTGGACATAGGGATCAAATATATAGTACAAAATTCATTTGTTGGCTACTGAACTTAGAAAATAGTAATAAAATATAGGGAGATACATATCATAGAGGATCAGAGATCATAGTTTACTTGCTATGCGAACTTTATTTAGTTTCAGTAAGTGAAGATACATATGGAGAAAGCGGATTAAATCTCAACCTTTCGCTTCATTTTTCTCCAAGCCTTTTCAATCCACCGAACTTGGGCAAAAAAGACTTTGTAGTTCGTATTCACTCTATATTCTCTACCCACCCAAATGGAGCAGCTTGCCACCACCAGCTTCTACTAGATAATACTATATGATTAATAATTTTTATGTGCAGCCTTGCTGCATATAATCTTACGTTTAACCTTTTTTTTTGACAGGGATGGGTACAACGATTTCAACACATTCTACATGCAGGTACTTTTCTCGGGCTACTCAATATTACATCCATACTCTCGTTCTCTTCTGACTTGTCAGTTGGGACATTAATACACACCTTTTAACCATTACTTATCTGAATGATGTGCTCATACAATATCGATATTAAAATATAATGATTCCCATTTTAAAAATAATGACATTAAAGTAGTTCTCGTGACAAATATACTCTTATAATTTTTTGCATGACATATTTGAATATTTTTATGTATATAATAATGGCCAAAATTTCTAAAGTCTGACTGTATGCATTCTAGAATGAAATCTATTTGAGAATAGTATATGTTTAATTCAAATTGGTGATGTTCATGCATCTTCTGAAATATCGGGCATGTTTTAGTTTGATGCCGAAACCAGCCTTATCAAATTTTGTTAATGCCACACCTTATTTATTTATTTTTTTGGGTAAGGTAGGTATGTGGTGGTACGTTTAGTTTGAAACCTCATCTATTTGGGTGTGATGTTAGGTCAGGAAGTTTATTAGCTACCAAATATTGGTATGGAAAGGTAGGTATGGTTGGTTTGTTGCCTTGCTAAAATTTGGTAAGGTTAGAAATGGTAGCAAACCAAGCATGCCCATTATCCGTGATTTTGTCTTATAGTTCAATTGCTTTTATCCAATAGAGGTTCACTAATTTTCCTTTTACTCTCTCTGTCATTTTAATGTAATCATATGTTTCTATAGGCTGCATCTGGTACCAAAGGTGGCTCTAGTGGTTCCCCTGTTGTTGATTGTCAAGGAAGAGCTGTCGCCCTGAATGCTGGAAGTAAATCTTCCAGTGCTTCTGCGTTTTTCCTTCCATTAGAACGTGTAAGTTGTTTACAAAATGTTCATTGAAACTAGCTAAATGCATGTGCTTTGCTACGGATAAAAGAAAACATATTAATGTGTTACCCATCTTTTTTGCTATAGGGAATATTCATCTTACTCTAATTTAATGTGGCTATCCATTTACATTTGATATTTTTTAGTATTAAGAAGTTCAGGGATTAACTTGCAAAATTTACAATGGGAGTAGGTGGGGTGACAGATTCATTGCCACCACCACTACCTTCTTTTAAAGGAGTATAGATATACTACTTTTAGCCCAGGAAGCTTATGCTTTTGTTCTAAAATTGCAAGGTCTCTTATTTAATAAGACCAACGAAGTGGTCCTGCTAGTTGAAATTGATACGAGTCATAAAAGCACACATGCAATTAGGTTAACATCTATACTAGACATCACAAGAAGAGAGAGAGAGAGATAGAAAGAAAAATATAATTTGGCATTGACTGACATCCGAGTTCATACAAAAAGGAATAGCATTGCTGTTTAATATTGATTAATTGTAAGGTCTCTTATTGACAGGAACAACGAAGTGGTCCTGCTAGTTCAAAATGATGTCATTATAAAGCGCACATGCAATTAGTCTAACTTTAACATCTATACTAGATTAGCTGGCTTAATGATTTTCATCAGGTAAAAGTATGGTATGAAGTATCCTATTATGCACTAGACATCACAAGGAGAGAGAGAGAGAACTTATAGTTTGGCACTTTGGCATTGACCAAAATCCGAGATCATACAAATAGGAATGCCATTGCTGTTTAATATTGATTGATTGCCCGTGGCACCCTTATGTTTATTATATTGTTTGTCCAAACTGTTTCCAGGTTGTTAGGGCACTTAATCTGATACGTGACAGTTGGGAAGCTTTTGGTAGCAAGCCTGAATCTGATTACATTCCTCGTGGTACACTTCAGGTGAGCATGCTGTCTGATGATCCCATTGTTCTTTTTTTTTTACCAAGACCTGCTGTTTCATTAGATGTTTATTTCTATTACGGTGGAGCTACTGAAGATGTATGGTGAACAAGTAAACATTTTAGCACTTAATTGTTCTTCTTTCTTTGTATGTCAGTGATAAAGTTTGTGAATTTGCAATGATCAGCACCACAAGTGTACAGAGTGCTGCAGCAGCCATTGTATAGTCAATTTTGCTCCTCTGACTGCTGTACTTTTATTACAGCGATAGTTAAAAAGCACAATCTGTCCATGAGATTATTAGAGTTAACAAAGGCTATTACTCTTGTTTGTGTTGCCATTTCTACCTATTCTTGTTGCCCCCCTCCTGCCAGTCCTTAGATCATTTCCCTTTTCCCTTGTTTTTAAGGTGACCTTTCAACACAAAGGATTTGAAGAAACTCGGCGTCTTGGACTCAGGAATGAAACAGAACAGGTATTTTTGTGCATCATTGCTGGTTTGCTATTGGCTAGAATTTCCACCCTCTTTGCAATTTGAATGACATCAGTCAGCATCAGAAAATAGTCATGTTCAATATGTTTGTAATGTATAAATTTAAGTTGTTCGAGAGTTTTTTTTAAAGTTGATCTATACTTGCTATTTGTGACTAATTACTGTTAATCTGTGTTTATATTTGTTTTGCATCTAATGATTCTTTATCTGAAGAAATGAAAATTTAAATATGTGTTTCCATTGTGTACATATTGAATGTCAAAACATCATGCACTGCAATTAACATCTGCAACTTGCTATTTCTATTTGTACAGATGGTACGCCTTGTTTCTCCATCAGGCGAGACTGGAATGCTGGTTGTTGATTCCGTGGTAAGTTATGATTCTTATTACTATTCATGAATTTTAATTTTGATTTATTTTTTCAGTTAGCTCACTTGTATTGTACCATTCATGATTTATGAAACTGAACTCTGTCCTTGCAGGTTCCGGAAGGACCTGCACATAAACATTTGGAACCTGGTGATGTGCTTGTTCGCATGAATGATGAGGTAAGTAATGCTGTATAATTTGTTACTATCATGTGGACAGGTTTATGGTTGGGCAGCCAGTCTTAGGATCTTGTGATGACTGCATATGCTGCCGCGTTTTGCATGAGCTCCTTGGGGTCCTCATGACCTCATCCCCTTGCATGAGTTCTTTGGGTCCTCGTTTCCGGTTGGCCAGCCATGGCATTGTAGCTTTTATGGCTAATTTGTATTGAGTATGCGTCTTAACTAGATTATGAAGAAGGCTTTGTTTCACTTGACACCAACTAAATTTAAGCTATGCACCTTCACTGCTACATTTACCACAGCCCACCAATATTTATTTATTTTTGTCCATGGGCAAATTATTTCTGGTACTTTGAACACGCAGAAACCTTAAAATATAAACAGTTTCTTATGTTTTGTTCACTAATGTTTTTTCTATGTCATTTTTAATTTTCATATCATAGATTTGACATTTATACTATGCTAATTGCAGGTTGTAACACAGTTTCTCGCAATGGAGACCTTGCTTGATGACAGTGTTGGCAAGGAGATAGATTTGCAGATCGAAAGAGGTGGTACACCTTTAACAGTAAAGTTGGAGGTAATTTGCAGCACTGGCATATCTTATTTAATTGCCTCATTAGAGAATGGTATATTTGCGTCAGTCGAGTAGTCCTAACTCCTACCACATGATGCAGCGCTAGTGACTATTTTTTCTATTACTATTAATAAGCGACCTACATCATACTAATTTGATTCTTCAGGTTGAGGATTTGCACTCTATAACTCCAAATCATTTCTTGGAAGTTAGTGGTGCTGTGATCCATCCACTTTCGTACCAGCAGGTATGTTTGCCACAGTTTAATGGTCTTTTCTGAGCTGTTGCCCTCTCTGCCCCTTCTCTAGCAAATAATTGGATTAACATGTTTATAAGTTTATGAATTGGATAGTGTATATTTTTTAATTTAGAAAGTCGTCAAGATTAAACTTTGACCATTAATTTGCTATAACATGTATATTTGATAGTTAAAACCAATATTGTGCGAAAGCACGTTGAAGTATGAATCTTTGGTAAATTTACTTGTAATTTGATTATTTCTTGGTCAAAATCTGCAAAGTTTGCTAGAAATATTGGATCATGTTG
The DNA here is from genome assembly GCF_000147395.1 of Oryza glaberrima. Lineage (NCBI taxonomy): Eukaryota > Viridiplantae > Streptophyta > Magnoliopsida > Poales > Poaceae > Oryza > Oryza glaberrima. Next base: position 28,459,218 of record NC_068327.1, on the reverse strand, counting down.
AACTTTTTGCTAGAAATGTTAGCCTCCCTACTCTGGTCTTGCATGAAAATAGTTGCAACTCATTTAATTGTATACTTCATCATATGTTCCCTCTTTCTAGAAAGTCATTTAACATTATAAAATTATACGTTTACAATATTTATTGAGTATTGAAACGTTACTAATCTTTTTTATATGTAGGCAAGGAATTTTAGGTTCAAATGCGGTCTCGTATATGTTGCTGAGGCAGGGTAAGACATCTGATGATAACAACTGATATTCATTTCCTGAAAGGGCATCAAAGCATAGTTGTGATTTCTAGCTGGTCTATTTTACCAGGCATTGGTCATATGATAAATCCCTTTCCAATAGATTATGAGAATTGAGTCGGGTTTGAACTCCCAACTAAGTTTCATTTTTCACAGCTATTACTATCAGAGCACAACACCCCTTAGTGAGTTTTAGCTGCAATTTATGTTTATATGTTATTCATCTCTTTGCAATATTTCACGTTGGGATTATATCTGTCTTTTTATTGGCTTTTCAAGTTTCCTGTTGGTGTCTTGCCTGCATTAATTTTCTTCTATTTGTTAGCTGATATTCTGTCTAAAATGTGATGTTGTTTATCTTACCTTTTCTGCAACTTAACCACCATCATAATATGCAGGTACATGCTCTCTCGGGCATCTGTTCCACGCCATGCTATTATTAAAAAGCTTGCAGGAGAGGATATTGAAAATTTAGGGGACCTTATTGCATGTATTTCAAAACTATCTAGAGGAGCAAGAGTTCCTCTTGAATATGTAAAGTACACCGACCGTTATAGGAATAAGGTAGGAACATCTTCCTTGGAAACTTTTAATCATGATAATTAGTCATATTTCTGTGCGTCCTAGTAAACATTAACTCACTTCAAAAATTACAACTGATCATTTATCTTGTTTATGTATCCAGTCTGTACTGGTGACCATTGATCGGCATGAATGGTATGCGCCTCCTCAGTTATATACTCGAAATGATGCAACTGGCTTGTGGACTGCAAAATCAGCTATACCGCCGGAATCTCCTTTTATAGCTTCAGCTCATCATGCTGGTCCTATTGATGCAAACTCCAATTCTGTTTCATCTTTACCTGAATCTAGTCCTATGGATCTCAAGTGCCAGCATGAGTCTGAGAATTTGACAGATGGATGCATCAAAACACAAACTGATGATGAGATTAATGTAGATGGATCCCACTCGAGTGAAGATTCTCTTGTTGAGAAAAAAAGGCGGCGGGTGGATGAGGAGATAGCTGCTGAGGGAACGATATCATCTTCTGGTGATTTAGATGAAATAAAAGGTGGTGGTTTGAGGCATCTGTCTAGTGTTGATGGTTCTGACCTTGCTCGAACAATATCAAGTAATGCATCATTGGCAGAACAAGTAATTGAACCAGCCCTTGTAATGTTTGAGGTGAGCAATATCTATGTTTGATTTCAGAAGAAACTTTCATAGTCATGGTCATCAGTTTGATGTGTTGGTGTATGCTGCCCAAGCTTCAACTAAGCAGTATGCAGTCTCCTGCTGATACCCCGCCTAGTAGCAGTTACGCGGCATACTTGGCCTTCTGTGCTGCTTAAGCTTTACAAGTTTGGGCCACCTGTTCCTTGTTTGTACCCTTGCATGCGTACTTGTAGACCATTCTTTAGAGCACTTGTCCTGATGGTTCTGCGGGGAGCAATGTTGTTGTGTTGGGTGATTTATATGGTGATTTTGTTCTCATGTGGCCTATTGGGCCAGATGGTCGTGGTTCCATATCTTTTCATCTGAAGTGAACGGCAGACTTCCTGCCATCTGTTTCAATATTGTGTTATCATTGGTTAACATTTCAGGTCTATAGGTTATTGGACAAACTACTTGGGTGCTGGAAAGTTGTATAAAGCCTAGTATTTGGCATTGTAGGCCTTTTTCTGAATACTAACTACCTGGACAAATATTTTCTTGTATATCCTCACCGCTGCTTGTTGAGTCATTTTTCTATAAAGTTTAGTTCTTACTGTTCCATTACGTGCTTAGCAATATTCCCCACCTTTTAACTTTAGAGTGGTGAATGTTGTACTACTGCTGTTGGTTTAACCTGTATGTACCTACAATGCTTACCTTGTGCTTGTTAGTTTTGAGCTCGTAGTGTTTCTTGTTCAAAACTGCCTTACTGATGCCTACCTTTTATAGGTGCATGTACCACCAGTGTGCATGCTTGATGGAGTGCATTCGCAACACTTCTTCGGAACTGGTGTAATAATATATCATTCGGACTGTCTGGGTCTGGTTGCTGTTGATAGGAATACAGTTGCTGTATCTATCTCTGATATAATGCTTTCTTTTGCTGCATATCCCATTGAAATACCTGCAGAAGTATGAGCTTGCTCCCCTCCTGTTCATTATAAATATTAACGCACAAAATTTGAACTTATTATTAGCTTATGCACTTTTATTTTTTAGGTCGTTTTTCTGCATCCCGTTCACAATTTTGCATTGGTTGCTTATGACCCTTCTGCACTAGGAGCTGGAGCATCAGTTGTCCGGGCTGCTAAGCTTCTTCCTGGTTTGTTCTCTTTCATGTGTTAATTCCCTAATCTCTGAATTTAGTTATGTCCACACTAAAAATAACCTTTCTGACCTACCAATCCACTTCCAATTTTAAGCTATAATTTTGGATTTATGTAGAACCTGCCTTGCGCCGAGGAGATTCTGTCTACCTAGTTGGGCTAAGTAGAAGCTTGCAGGCTACATCAAGGAAATCAATCATAACTAATCCCTGCACTGCTGTTAATATTGGGTCAGCTGACTGTCCACGGTATCGTGCAATTAATATGGAGGTCATTGAGCTCGATACTGGTACCTTCTAAGTACATTTCAACTTGTGATTTCATGTCTTGTTTATTTTTTCAGAATAACTATATTGAAAAATATTTGTTTTAGATTTTGGTAGTGCATTTTCGGGTATATTGACGGATGAGCAAGGAAGAGTTCAAGCATTATGGGCAAGCTTTTCCACCCAGGTTAGTTTACATTACAGTTGCTTTGCTTTAGCCTGTTTCCTAAGTAATGATGCTCGCACGTTCTCAGGAACATTTATTCAAAAGAAAAAAAGAAAGAACAAAACGCCGTCTTACACGGAAGGTTAGCCGTTTGATATCTTGAACAATCAACTAAATGGACAATATAAGAAACTATATTCACTACACTTAAAGGCCCTAGACTTTTCTGCATGTTTGACTAAAGTTGATAGATTCTTTGTCCTAGCATTAATTCATACCCTACACATTTAATGCTTGTAAGCAATGGTATAATGGCACCATTCTTAGCAGTTTAGCCATTCTTCCATGTGCTTATCGGGGTTGTAAATCAATTAATTATTTTCTCCAGCTGAAATATGGTTGTAGCAGTTCGGAGGATCATCAATTTGTTAGAGGTATACCAATATATGCAATAAGTCAAGTCCTTGAGAAGATAATCTCTGGTACTCCTGGACCATTTCGTATTATCAATGGAGTTAGGAGGCCAATACCATTCATCAGACTTCTGGAGGTGGAACTCTATCCAACTTTGCTTTCAAAGGCAAGAAGTTATGGATTGAGTGATAGCTGGGTGCAGGTAATTTCACGTTGGCCTTGCCTTTAGTCTTTTCTGAAGTTGCTCTGCTTGGTCGGACAGCTATGATTCGTTTCCTGATGGACTGTCAACCTGAATGTTCTATGTAATTACGCGAGTGCAATATTTATTGTTCTGGAGAAATATTCATGCCATTCACTTGAAGTGTTCGCTGACAGATAAATGCTGCAGTTTGTAAGGAAGAGGAGTAAAGGACCTCGCTTGATTGGTTTTGGACTTGTCTAATATGCTAGTGTTATGAGCAAGTGGAGAGGTTTTGGATGCATGAAATATTTACTGTTCAATATGATTATCCTTGCAGGCTCTAGCTAAGAAGGACCCTGTGCGAAGACAAGTTTTGCGGGTCAAAGGTTGTTTGGCTGGATCCAAAGCAGAAAATCTCCTTGAACAGGGAGACATGATCCTTGCTATCAATAAGGAGCCAATTACATGCTTCCTAGATATCGAGAATGCTTGCCAGAAATTGGACCAATCTGTTGATTCAGATGGAGTCCTTAACATGACAATATTCCGTCAGGTGAGGACTGGTTGTAAGAAACCAACCATTTTTTTTTGACGAAACTGTATGAATCTAAATATCTATGTGTTCAACCGTGTCAACATTTAACAGGGAAAAGAAATTGATCTTATTGTTGGAACCGATGTAAGAGATGGCAATGGAACAACACGGATGGTGAATTGGTGTGGATGCATAATCCAGGATCCTCATTCAGCAGTGCGCGCACTTGGTTTTTTGCCCGAAGAAGGTCATGGAGTTTATGTTGCTAGGTGAGAACATGCTCCACCCGAATTTATATGTTGCTTCTATGGGTTCTTTGATTGGAACTATAAGCCTATAGCTACTGTGGGTTCAGGGATGCCAACACTTGAGAAGTGCGAGCATTTGTGATATGTCTTTTGTTTTTGTCTGTTCTACAATTCCCATGTATCTCAAGTTGGTATGGTCACTAGCTGTGCCCGATATTAGATAAAATTTTAAATTTGAATCTAACAACCCTGGTGAGTACACTTAGTCAGGGTAGAGTGTAAACCGAGTAACCCTATCCTGATAAAGGGAAGAGAACAGGAATTGGGGTCAAGGGTCTCAACAAGTTCAGCTCTACCCTTTCAATTGCACATGTTTTTTTTGTTCTTTCCAACTTTACAATCTCTTCCTAGTACATCCTATCCAATAATGAAACCCATTTGTGTTATCTTGGGCACCGACAGCAAATCAGCTTCATAAAAGCCATATTGATAGTGTTTCCTCTAATTCCCCTCCCAATGTCATAATAGTAGTGTAGCGCTCCAAATCTTATATACAGATATATGTAATCATTTAGAATTCTCCCTCCTTGATGGTAAATCTAGAGTTGGTTGAAAATTTAAGATGTGTACATGGCTTGGCGGTAGGTCCATAGCATTGGTGTTAAGCACATTTTAGATACCTAATGGGAACGAGGAATGAGTATCAAATATTTTATGCAGATGGTGTCATGGAAGTCCCGTACATAGATATGGTCTCTATGCTCTGCAGTGGATAGTGGAAGTTAATGGGAAGCCAACTCCAGATCTTGAAACTTTTATACAAGTGGTGAAGGTACGTATTATCAATAGTTATCTTCCTTTGGTATAGTCAAGTCTTTTCATGTGATATATCGACCTGGCAAGCTTATGTTCAATTGATTTGAATTAATACTGATAACCTTTTATTTCAGGGATTGGAAAATGGTGAATTTGTTAGGGTGCGGACCGTCCATTTGAATGGCAAACCTCGTGTGCTTACTTTGAAACAGGACCTTCACTACTGGCCGACCTGGGAGCTCAGGTTTGAACCAGAGACTTCCACATGGAAGAGGGGAATAATAAAAGCGTTGCAATCAACTGTAGCGTGATCAACTATGTTTGTGTTTGAACTCTTCATGCTCTCAGAGGGTGTTCCTTAGGGAGCCTAAGCATGGAGGTGCGGAAATGGGGAATGCGTGCCCAACTGCCCATGTTGGTAAGCTAGAATCCTGCGTAATGCAGGATGGAATGGTTGGCATTAGGATAGGATGCTTGAAGTTGAAGGATATAGTTATTCATAGAAAAATATATGGATTCATTGCCTGTGGATAATTAGACCGCAGCATCTGCTTTTTGTATAATCTATTCTATTGCTACAATTTTTGCAGTAATAATAAATCTTTAGCTCTTTAGCGACCATATAACCATTTTTCTGCGTAACAACATTGTTAATCATTTTTTTGTTTGAAACCGAGTTAATCATTTTGAGTTACCTAGCAACAGATTTCAACCTTGCCATTGCCCGCCCCATTCTGCCGTCTGCACCAGTCACAACCCGCCAGCCTATTATTCAATTTTGGCTTCGCGTTCCCTGAATAAAAAAAGGTGCTTCACTAGCACCTTCCTACTCCGAGCTTTCTACTTTACATGCAAACAGATTGCCTTCAGGAAAATGAGGCTAGCATGTTTCACCGGTACAAAAATAAGGAATCGACACGCAAGTAGGAGTAGAGAGTAAGACAGCAACTTAATTTTATCTATGCAACCTTATGGTCAAATCTGTCAAACCCTTTTGTGCCATGTATGACAAATGTAAACCATGCAGCATGCACCACCTCATTTTCATCCCTAGTTAGGCGTCTCCTCTCCCACAAACGCATTGTCCCGGTCGAGCAGAATATATTCTGCCACCACTTGTTAGCTCGAACCAACGTCCACGAAAACGAGGACCACCCTTTATGTGCGTCCTGCCACTTCAGTCGATGCCTTCCCCTGAGGAGAAAAGAGGCGTTTTAGGTAGGAGTTCATTGTTGCCGGATTCCCTCTTGCTACCAACCGATCGTAGTATTCTCCTTTTAAATTGGCCCCGTTCCTTCCATTCTCTCTCGTTGCCACCGTGAACTTGAGCGACCTCCTAAGCTAGCATGTATTCCACGCACAGGCTCACTCGAGCACACGCGCACCAACGCATCATACATCGCTACATCCCAGCGAGATAGCTAGGGAGAAAGATAAGAGGAAAACTAAGGCCGAGCCAGGCATGGGTTGCTATCATCTGGGCAAGTTCGTGTCGAAAGCTCTCGGAAAATGCAACGGTAAGTCGTCTTCTACACTGCACATGTTGTTTTCCTTGCCACGTCGTGGTCTGCATCGATCACGTGCTAGGACATGATCGATCGAACTAGGTACTTCTGCTAATCTGCAGCCATGCATGCAGGCTGCTTAATTAAGTTTTCGCTACTATAAGTACGATAGATTTTCAGCTAATAATCTCACATGTAAAACCCGTTCAAAAGCATGTATATCGTCCTCACATAGCCACATGTAAATGATAATATGATGTGTGATGTTTTTTAGGACAATGGATTAATAATTTGATATATAATGTTAGTCAATGTTCATGTACCAAATGTCCAAACCAATCTCAAAATCGCGAAGTTCATTTTTTTGCTAAGAGTTGTGAAGCGTGGCGACATGCAGGGCGCGAGAGGGGGTGGCGGGAGGAGAGGCTGGACTACGCCATGGCCTACCCGCCCGGCCCACCCACGGAGACGTACTACATGCGGCCGGTGGCGCGCACGGTCACCTTCAGCGCCGCCAACTCCGTCTACGTGATCCCGCCTGCAGAGCCGCCGCACCAGCAATCCCCCGAGCCCCAGCCACAGACGCCGCCGCCGCCGGCACAGCAGCAGCAACACGGGCCCGAGCACGAGCACCACCAGGCGCAGCCCCAACCCCAGCAAGAGCCGCCTCCGCCGGCGCAGGACGCGCCACCGGCCGAGCCGAAGCCGCCGAAGCGTGGCAAGAACAAGAAGTCTGGCCGCGTCCGGTTCGGCCCCGAGCCGCCGCCACCGGAGCAGCAGCAGCAGCAGCAGCAACAGCAGCAGCCACCGCAGCAGCAAGAACAGACGACGCAGCAGGCCCCGAACGCCGGCGCCGAGCACGCGCCGGCACGCCACGCCACGTCGGCGCCGCCGGGGTACTTCCGGTACACGCCGTCGCCGCTGCCGAGGTGGGAGGCGGCGACGCCGAGGCGGCACGAGTACTTCTCCGGCGAGTACCGCTACAGCTACCCGACGCCGGTGCGCGAGGGGATCTACCGCATGGCCACCGACGCCAACAGGCTCACCACCATCTTCAGCGAGGAGAACCCCAACGCCTGCGCGATCACGTGAGCCATCCGCCATCGATGATCGGTGGAGCCTCGCCGCCGCCGCCGCCGCCGCCGCCGCCGGCGCGAGGAATAATCAAAATCCGTACGAACACGTACGCACGCGCGCCCCCATTTCGTTGCATTGCATCGGGACCGTTCATTGGTCGGTTTGTTGGCTCTAATTCGTGCAGGAATCCGGTTCTGCTTGACCTGTAGGTGTTTGTAGATAAGGACTGGGAATTAGTTCTGTTCCATCGCCTGATATGCTGAGATGAACATTTCTCTTGCTTTTCGGGCCTTTCGGCTCTTATTACCCTTCCACTTTTCAGTTTTTAATTCACAAAGTTGCTAGGATATTAGTCAAAAATCGTTGGCTACATGACACGGATGAAGAGTTAATGACATTAACATTCATGTTAGCTAGGTTTTTTTTTTTGTGTGTGTGTACGTGGGAACGCATTGACAAAGTATTACTAACATGCATACTAATTAAATCTCCTCTTTTAAATTACTCTTTGTGGGTCGTCGAATGAGCATCTCTCACTTTAACCGCAAACCCTTTTCTTTCACCGATACCTTAAAAATTTACCAGTGCGCGCAACAATTTGGTGACTCCAGTCTTCGGATGCCCTAGCAGACTCTAGAAAGTTGTGTACATCGCTGTTCCTTTTCCAGAATGAGAGCGATCGGCGAAGGCACATTCTTCCTCACAGTGCAGAGCCTCTCCGTGCGATCCGGCCAACGCCGGTGCAACGCTGCGACCTCGCGGCCTCGCGTACGTACCTCTCCGTGTGGTTTCTGCGGCTCGGTTGCCGCGTCCGCGTCCGCGTCCGTGCCGAGCGCCGTACGCGCGCGGTGGCCACAAAAGCAAACACGGTCGCGAGGCCGTGACGCCATGTGACTCGGGAGTCGTCGCGCGCGGGACGGGAAAATCGCGGAGATACGCGTGAAATCGCGCGCGTCCCTTCTTTCCGGCCTCGTTCCACCGGCCCTGTTTTGCCGTTCTCTCCTTCCTCCGTGGGCTTCGGCCCGAGAGACGTGAGGTGGGCATTGCACACAGACACACGGACACACGGCCATATGCCCATACGCCGGGGCAACGAGATGTGCTCCTTCGACAGTGTATCATCTGAGTATGAAACTCTGAGTGAGTGGCTACCCTTGTCGCGCTGACTGTTCTTCTCCAATCGACAGTGTATCGATCTCTCTTATCTTTGTAGGTGTTGAGTCAACGCTGGCCCGCTCATCACCGCCGTGCCGCGTCACATCGAACAGTCCCAAGTCAACTTAATCGCTGCAAGTAGAGCCCCGGACTAGTGGTTCAGAATGCGATTAAGCACATAAATAACTCTCTGGCCGAAAGGTGTCAAGGGGCCACATTATTAGACGCTCATTTTTCTCTGTTACGTCGTTTCTTATTCTTCGATGCCTATCACCGCACACTACCGGCCACAGTCGCATATACTCCTAGATTATCATTACAAATCAATGGCCAAGCACAAATTGAGTAATTAGTACTAGCTGTTGGATCATTACGCACTATTGCAAAAGGCGTTGTATGTGAACCATATTCCGATTCTGCAAGAGGCCTGCACGCCTGCAGCTGCTCGTTTGGAGGATCTCTATGTTCCTACGAAAGATTTCCAAGCAGCAAGAGGACCTTTGCCTAAGTTTCTAATCTACAGAATCCATATTCGATATGCCTCTCAAGGGAATAACTAGGATGAACTAGCTACTTTAATTTTGTAAAGAAGAAGGGGGCACAAGAAACCTCATAAGAAACACATTGGATTCAGCGTGGTAGAGTCAGAATTCTTGAAGACTAGGGTTAGGATATGGATCAACTAATAGAGTGTTTGTTTTCTATAAAATTTATATAGTGATTTAACAAAATTTTAGAGGCAAACCTAGGGCTCAAGCCCTAGCTGCCCGCTGTGCCCTGGGTTCAGGATTCGAACCTACTTAGACTGGGTGAACACCTTTCACACCACACCACCTGATCTATGCTCAATTCTCAAAGGTTAAGGAAGCAAGATTTACAACCTTTCATTGATTATGTGGTGTGCCGATTGCTGAAAGCGAAGTAAATAGCTCTTATAAGCTAGATCATCACAATGAAGGTAGTTTTGAGTTCCATATCTATTTACCATTTGGTCGGCGTGGAACCCCTAAAATGGGTAATCAAGGGAATCAACAAGATCCATTATAGATTCCACTGGGCAGGTAGATCAAATGCACAGGGCGGCTACTGCTGAGTCTATGACCAAACAAATTTTGGCGATCTCGTCATCCTCAACCTTATTGCTCTCACATCATGCTGAATCTGGTTGGCTAGTTGCACTAAACCTCACCGAAGAAACCATGGCAGGGACTCATGATACCTTGTTCGAACAAGAAGCACGATTTCGCACTGGTTTTCACGTCCTGTTGCATGGGCATGGGTAATGATGAGTTGGCTCTATTGTGGGAGGAAAAGGCTGGATGTACGACGTTGAGATCCATTCCTTACCACTGACCATCCACGATCGTATTCCCACACACACCCAATGCCGTAGGATGGTGGCTCAAGCGATACAAGGTAACAGATGGATTAGAGACATCTGTGATGCCCTCGGTGTGCAAGCGATCTTGGAATACTTGTAGCATTGGTTGTGGATCAGGTCATTCGGTAGCCTCTCTGCCAGCTAGACTCCTTCGTCTGGAAATGGGAGAGTTCATGTCTCTACTCCTTGTGATCGGCTTACCAAGGCCTTTTTCTAGGGTGTGTCCTTCCTCCTTATCGATTTGGAGAACCCCTCGCACCCCCACATTGTCGCTACTTCCTATGGTTGGTGGCACTATGACGCTGCTAGATGGTTGACCGGCTAAGCAACATTGGGCTACCACACTCGGATCATGGCATTCTCTATGATCAACATGAGGAGACTATCTACCACATCCTAGATGTCTCTCTGGAATCCTAAAAACTTTTGTGTACAGTCCTTGGTGCAATTCGACAGTGTTATTGTATGTCAATCAACGGGCACTCCTTCCACCTCCGGCTTTGCAATAGCCAGAGAAAGATCCTAAAAGGACAGAGGAGAGATTTTGACACGGTCGTTACACTCGGAGCTTGAATGATATGGAATGAGCACAACAATCACGTGTTCAATCAGATGGAGTGGAGCTAGCCCAAGGTGGCAAAGGCAATGGCGGAGGAGGCAGCGCTGTGGCGGCTGTGGCTAGGACGGCCTCAGCTCAGCATATATAGTGCCAGAGTTTAGGCCGCCTATTTTCAGTCACAGGAATAGACCAACTGTGCTGTTTCTTTTTTCTCCCCCTTTTCTTCTTCATGTTCTTCCTTCTGGTTTTGTTTTTGTACGGTTCGTTTTGTATCAACTTTACTTTTCTTAATACAATGATGCATAAGACTCTTGTTTATTTCTGGAAAAAAATTCAATATTCTTATGATCAAACTGCTTAAAGAAATGTAGATTATATGACCATAGCTCGCTCTATTCCTTTACATGGCAACCGAACGGCCAGTAAGCATCCCTGTCAAGGGGACAGGGCCATCCTCTCTTAGCTTATTAATCCTCTAATAAAGAAAGAACTGGGTCAAAATTAAAGGAAAAAAATACTCCCATACAAGGTTGCACTTGCACCAAAATTCGTTCGCTACTTGCACGCACAGATGACTTGCACTGATAACGACAACATACTGGAATTGCTCAACTGCAGCTAGCGAAAGACTAAATCAAATTTAGTCTGAGAAAGTATACACCAAAGTCTCTGAGTGCACGCTCATTTGATTCCTCTCGAACAATCAATCGATATGCTTGCTTAGAAGATTCGTCTGTCTTTCAGAGTTTCAGTGAATTGAACAACCTCTTTTTCAAATATATGTTCATGTACGACGGCCGGTACGACACCTATTAAATTTGGCCCATCATACGCTTGATCATATACCAGAGCAGAGAAGAAGTACTCACACCTTAATTCTGAAAACAGTGTTGCTAAATAAGTCCTGGATGCTGATTGATCACCCTACCTATCCCTAATTCGTTAATGCAAGATGGTTACGTTCTGTACCAAGGCGAACACCAGTACCCCACTCAGCTCAGGGTTAACCAATTTCTGGTTGCTACGTGCAAGAGCAAACTACCCAAAGAGAACAACTGAAACATTGAATGGAAGTACACAACTAGAGATTCTAAGAATAATACTGTGATCGATCGTTGTCTTGTGCCTATCAAAACTTCGAAAGTGTCTCTGCACTTTCTGAACATTCCCACATCATCAGCAACTGCAACTTGCGAGCACATTCCCTCCCAGTCTGCAACCACTACTGCTCGAAGTGTCCACGCAATTACAGATCAGAAGATATGATCCATGCACAAACCGATGAGCATGGAGTGAGTGAGCGAAGCGAGGAGATCTTTTCACCCTCGTGCTTCCTTTCCCAGAGGGTGCAACTGTGCAAGTGCGAGAATGCAGACAAGAAGAGAGACGCCACGCCGCGGTTGCAAGTGGTGGCGCCGGCGAAAGCAAATTGATTGAGGGACACGGTGCTGTCAATCTGTAGATCACTCAACTCACCACTTACCCAAGGCAAAAGTGTTCGTAGGAATCGTACTGGGGTATGAGAATGTGATGAGGTAAGAGCAGAGCACGTCAATAATGGCCACTAGCTAGTAGTAGTGGCCGCTCTATGTCCTGCCTGTCGCTGCATCCACTGATCCACATGTTCAGTCACTTGTGCGTGCATATCAGCCGATCCGAGGGCCGCGAGACGTGTGGGACGTATGTAAAATGTGGCAGCTGATTGTTGTGGATTCAACTTATATTTGCGCCTGTAATTAAAAACGATGCCAATTATTGCCCCATCGGTTACCCTAAAAAAACTAAAACTAAAGTCAAAATTTAAATTTTGAATTGATTTTAAGATATGTTCAACTTAGTTTGTTTTTAATATTAGCTTTTAAGTTGTTAAAAACACATATATAAAAATTTTCGAAAATCATTTTTCTGATGGCTAATAAGTTGTTATGGCTTATAAAATGGCTCTATAATAGGAAATCGGTTTTTTTAATTGCTAATAAGTTGTTATGGCTTATAATAAACTTATGGGTAACGGATGAGGCTCTATAATAGGATAGTTCAGGTATAATCCCAGCTTCATGCGATACATCCCCAAAGATTAGTTACTTAGCCAAATAAAACTTGACTGAAAAGAATTCCGGTAGCTTAGCCCCCGCGTCGCCCACGCGCGGGTGACACGGGGGAAAACCTAGAGCCGCCGCCGCCACTTTCTCCCCCTCTCCCTCCCCTCGCCGCTGCCGGAGCCCGCCGCCGGATAACCGAGCGGCCAGCCGGGATGGCGGCGGCGAGGCCAAACCTCGACGGTGCCCCGTCTCGACGCATCACAGGCGGGCCAGCGCGCGGTGCGGAGGCGTCACAGATATGGCATGGAGGCGGCGAATCTGGCGCCGCCGCGGCCGGATCCGGCCTCCCCGCGGGTGGATCCGGCGCCTCCACGCCGGAGCTGGCTGGAGCAAGCCGCTCTTGGGCGGCAACGACAGGAGGTGGAGGCAGCGGCGTCTGGCGGTGGCTGGCGGTTGGCAGCAACTAGTGGAGGAGGCCGGCGTGCGCGACGACGGGAGGTGGAGGCAGCGGCTGGCGGCAGCCGGTGAGAGGCCGGCGTGCGTGGAGACGCGACCGACGGCGGTGGAGGACGCGGTGGCGGTCAGCAGCGTAGGCCGCGGTGGCGGAGGTAGCGGAGGACGTGGTGGCGGCCGGAGGCGGAGGCCACGGTGGCGGAGGCAGCGGAGGACGCGGTGGCGGCCGGAGGCGGAGGTCGCGGTGGCGGAGGCAGCGCAGGCCGGCGCGAGAAGGCCGCAGTGGAGGCCGCAACAGAGGCTGGCACGCGCGTGAGGCTCGGCCGAGGAAGGCGTGCGGCCGGCCTGGAGTGGCAGCGGCGTGCGGCTGCATTTCCGGTGTCGGTGCAGGCCCAGATGGTGCAAAGGGAACTGGCGGCGGTGGGTCGTCTTCCTCGTTGCCGATCGGCACCCTCACCCTTTCTAGAGCTCCTCCCCCTCTTTGCGAGGAGTTTTTAGGCTGGATTGAGGCGGCCGCTTGTCAGCGGGAAAGCTCAGGCTGCCGAAGCAATGCCACCTAGTCCCGGTTCTCCTTCGGCCAGATCTGGCGAGGAGGCCGGCGGGTGGTGGAACGGAGGGGTCCTGGACCAGCTCTCAGGGTTGGTGGTTCGAGGAAGTCGGCCGACGGCGGGGCGTCGGTGCGGGGTGGTGGCAGTCTTGTCATTGGCAGGACTGAAAGCTGACCGACGGAGGGGCGCCGGTCGGGTGTGGTGGAAGCCATGTGCCGCCGATGTTTAGATGGTGGATTCGGATTGGGCGACGGACCACGGCGGTAGGGATCCCGAGCGAAAGCTTAGCCCAAGTCTTTGAGCCAACAATGACTACGTCTTCGGGCGTGGTAACCCTCCTGGGGGCATTGTTGAGGTATCCCTCCTCCCTCGGCAAGGAGCTCTGGGCAAAAACCTAGTCCAGTTCTTTGGACGGATGACGACGGCGTCTTCAGCATCGCGACCTTCGTGAGGGCGTCGTTTTTGAGTCTTCGTATCGTGGTGGTGTTGTTGGCCAGGTGGCGGTTGGTCTCGCATAGCGATGGCCGGTTCGGTGCTTGGCTTCCCTCTCTATAGTGTGTGTTTGGGTGGTTGGCACTTGGTTCGAGGCGTGTGCTCTGGTGCACATCCTTCCTCGACAGTCAGCTGTCGATGTAAAACTTTTCTTGTAATATTTTCTTCCTATCTTAATTACATTGAATGACCTCCTTCTATTATTCCGGCAAAAAAAAACATCCCCAAAGATTTTTATTTATCTTCAAATGACCATGGAGCAGTGGAAGGGAAACTTTTGCCACGACCCGAATTCTGAACGCGATAAGCTTGCTAGCTAGCGTTAGTGGGCTAGATCAACCCTCCACCACGGAAACGCCAACATGTGCTGACCATGTTGGCCAACTTTACCGGCCGGGGCTTCGAAATGGACAGCAAACGACGAGCATTTTCTCGTGCGCCCCCGCCCCCGCGGCCCGCCGCGATGTGGCGCACTCGCACGACGCATGCAGCTAGCGGCGTGCATCGCAATTCGCAACGCCACTGGATGATCTCTCGATCGATCGCGCTTTTCCGGCCGCCCCAACCACGCGCATCCAACACCCGTACGTCGCACACAGTCGCAGCAGCAGCAGCGGCGGCTACTAGCTCGGATGGTCGAATACTCGTCGTACGACGGCCAGTGCACAGGCGCACTCGGGGAGCTAATCGATCTGACGTTGTTGGTAGGTAGGAGTAGATCTGTCGATCAACATGAGGGAGGATTATCGGTGCACGTACAACTGTCTGGATTAGCTTATGCACGAATCATGATGAGCGTGTCATGATTGATTCTTTCAATTCTGTTTAGCCGATATGATTATGCTTGTAGATGTAGCAGCAGGTGTGTGCACACTGATTTATTTTTAATTTCGCTCCAATTGACTGGTAGCACTTGTTGTTTATTGAGCATTTGATCGAGCCGATGATTTCGATCAACTTGACCGAACTCCTTCACTTCGGTCAGAGTTGTATATATAACTAGATGGGTACCCCGCGCGTTCTTGCGGGAGAATTATGTGATAATATATTATATATGAGTTCTAAAATTTTCTTTCTTACCTACTATACTATTTTTATGTGCATGTTTATATATTTTTGTAACTTCATCAATTATGCAAAGGTTATAAATGATTAGGTTGTATGGTGTGCCTTTAGGAGGAAGATGTGTAATTTACACTCCTGCTAAATCATCCAAAGACTAAAAACAATTGAGGTGATGTGAAGAGATACATTATACACCCTTGATGAATCATCCAAAGGCTAAAAACAATTAAAGTGATGTGGCTTCATGAGAGAAGAGAGAATTATCATTAACTATATTTAGTGGGGATAAATTTTATAGATATATAGGATTACTCCTCCGTCTCAAAAAAAAACTCAACTTCTAGATTTTAAATTTTATCTCACAAAAAACTAACTTATACCATCCAATCTACCCTCAGCATGTAAAACGAGAAACTTTATCCCTTCAATAGCTTTTACCTACCTATCACTCTTACTACCTTTTTCAATGATTAATAGCATTTTGGTTATTCTCATGCTTCACTATTTTTATCTTGGATGTTAGGAATGAGTTTTTTTGGACGGAGGGAATACTCGATTATGGATTTTAATTATGAACAGGCAAAGTGGGATTATGGATACACTTGTTCGTAATCATGTACTAGTACCAAATACTGACACATTACCTTCTTCCCAAGTGTATGCTCTCTATAGGTCTATATAGTACCACGATGATATTTGGAAGATTCTGATTAGCCATCTCCTTTAATACCCCTTCATTCTCTGCACTTTTGCAGTACAGAGCCAAGCCAACACAACCCCTAGCAGGCTACCATGGATCCTTAATTATCTCTCTTAATCCCCAACCGTCTCCAAGCTCAAATCTCAATCAACAAGGTTACGCGCGGCTTAGGTTTTAATTTAATTCAACTGCCACCAACACGCACCAGTCAAAACGGCCAAATTTGACATGTAAATTCATCAGCCACAAGCACACAATTGCACAAATCCATCATTTTCACTTCATTAAATAAGCTCGCAAGTACGTGTAGTTCAGGGACACAAGGTTACTCACCACCTAGGTATGGCCACAGCCATCCATTAGCGAATAAAAAGATTAAATTAATCCAATCGAGCTAGCTAAGCAGGTCATCTAACCGCATCAGTCAAGCATGAACAGGGTGATTAAGTGATGATTATTATTAATTAATTACACCGTCCCAACCGGCTTTGTTTGACTTGTCCGACCAGCTCGCCAGCTACAAATACCCGCGGGAATGGCGAGCTAGCGCAGAAGGAGACGCAGAAGCGCGCGAGAGAAGAGAAGAGAAGCTAAGCTAGCCATCAAGGTCTCGAAGAGGAAGCAAGAGCGCGAGGAGGAGAGGAGGAGGAGGCGGCGGCGGCGGCGGCGATGGGGATGAGCATCGCGCAGGCGGTGGCGGCGCTGATGGGGACGTGCGCGAGGCGGCTGTCGCGGGCGGCGCGGCGGCTGCACCTGCGGCCGCGGGAGGGGATCGCGGCGTCGTTCTCGTCGCGCGCCATCGTGCCGTTCCTTGGCGGCGGAGGCGGCGGGAAGAAGGCTATCTCGTCGTCGAGGAGGAGGAGGAAGGCCGGGGCGGAGCTGAGCTTCCGCGCGGAGGACGGGGTGTGGAGGAAGGAGATACTGATGGGGGAGCGGTGCCAGCCGCTGGACTTCTCCGGCGTGATCTACTACGACGCCGAGGGGCGGCGCCTGGAGCAGCCGCCGCCGCCGCGCTCGCCGCTGCGCAGCCCGCTGCCGTCGTCCATCAAGCTCGCGGCCAACGCCGGCAGCGGCGGCGGCTACTAGCCGGAGATCGACACGTACACCCGCTCTCTCGCAGGCTTGCAGCAAATCTCTGAACTTTTGGAGCCAAAGCTTAGCCAGCCGCCTTCCTCTGCTTTCCTGCGACATAGTAATAGGTCTCTGCTTCTGATGATCTGTTCTTCTTCTTTTTTTTTTTTACTTCCTTTGGTGTGCGTAGTGATTAGTGATCACTGATCAGTATCAGTACCATGTAAAAGAGTTTATGGAAGCTTAGCTTGATGCTCTTCAGAAGTTGGCACCTCTTTTTACGGTCATCACTCTGATTCTCTGAATATCTTTGATCATCTAGTAGTTGTTCATTAGCATTTACTATCCGGCTACCTTTTCATGTCTTTGTTTTTGTCGTATTTTTTGCACCTTGTTTCTTAGGTAGTACTACTACTCTTAGCAAATTAAGAAATTGAAGTTAGTAAACGAATTTTCAGAGAACTTATCCAGGGTTGGCAAGGACATGATGGCTGAAATGGATCAGTGTTTGGTGGTTGGTGCATGCAGTGGTTTGTCTCGTGCTAGTATGTAGAACAGTAGAAGGTTGTATCTAGCAAGATGGACTAGATTATTTTCTTTATAGACTATCAACTACCAATACCATTGTTCCATCCTTGTTCGTTGTTTGTTTGCGAGATCATGGTCAACCCATGTCGGATGTAGTCCTCTACATTAGCATGCGTATCACTTTATCAAGTTTGTCCACCATATCATTTTTCTTGGTAACGTGGCGCAGAACTTCGGTTCTGCACACAAATCAGAGGACAACCTGACTTGAATAAGTTTACTGTCAATTTTCATCTTGTACCATTATTGAGATCCCAGTTGCTGCGCAGTTGTGCACTGATCATTGAACAGAGGGGGCAGCTCAAGTCCCATCGCTTTTCCTACAAAATATAGGAGGGATTGACTTAAACGGAAAGAATTGGTTGACAGAACAATTCGGGTGGAACTACTCATTATGCGTTTCCAAATGTTTGTTATGATCCAACGAGCAAAGCGAACTCTCCAACATCCTAGACCCACAATTAATTTTCCCCAGCATGCTCAATTATAATTAATTTTACAGCACTCTGAAAAAAGCTTATGCCTTTTTTCCCTCTAATATAATCGGCAATCCTCTTGCCGTTCTCGTTTTTTTTTTTTAAAAAAAAAGCTTATGCCTTCCCACCTCTAAGCTCTATACAACATAACGGAAGAGGATCCTCTTGACTTACTTCTCTCTAACTTTGAGTCACTGACATATGAGCCTACTATATAGAGGGCCACATATCAATGACACAAGTTAGAGAGAAGTAAGTTAGAGGATCTTAATCCCAACATAACTCGGAAAATTATGCAGCGGAAACAGCCTATCCTCTCTTACTATAAAGTCCACTAAATCCTAAAGCTTAACATGCAAAGATGCCACATCATCATCCATTAACAATTATTATATTTAAACATCATGCAAGCATATTATATTATTTATAATTTATTAAATTTTATAGCTTTTCAAATGCAAGCTTGTTAAATCATCATCTCACATAATTCGCATAATATTTCAATGTCTCTTGATCATTTTTATAATATCTTATATACTTATATAGTTCATCCTAACTCCTAATTTAGTTAAAATGTGCTCTCTCTCTCTCTCATTAAATCATATCACATTAATTGTTTTGTCCTTAGATGATTTATCTATAGTCCAAATTATCTCCCTCCTTTTCTTCTCTTATTAGGTCATATCACCTCAATTGTTTTTAGCCCTTAGATGATTAATCTATGATCCAAACTATCTCCCTCATTTTCTTCTCTCGTAAAGCCACATCAACTTAGGGTCTGTTCAGCTGCAGCAGCACTATAGCATGTAGGAACAGTGAAGCAAGCACAGAAAAAAGCAGCGGCCGGCCACGACTGGCTACAGGCAGCTGTTGTACCTGCAAGCCAAACATGCCCTTACTTTTCATTTGAATCATCATTCTACATACTATTTGAATTTGAATTATCATAAACCACATCAATTTACGTAAGTTTATAGTATCTAGCTATCTTACAGATTATTTTTACTCAGTGTTATCATACTAAACTCCCGCATCAACACACATGGTCCACCTATTCTAATGAAAACTTAAAAATTATCGTAGAATATGAAAATAGATGTAAGGCATTATGAGTAAAAGTTTTATTCCCGATAAAACTTTTGCTCTTAAACAAATCTCAAATGTTAATTTTTATATTATATGGTAGTTTTCAGATTTACATTAAATATTTTTCTACTCGCATAGGAGGCTACAGTGCTACACAAGATTTTTTTCTTTTTACGTCTTGCAAGGTTGGAGTAGTAGTTTACCGCTCTTCTAGTATTTTCCTAGCGAAAATGGCCAAATACCTGAACCTGATAATGCCACGAAAATGGTCCACGAGGAACAGATGAAATGGCTTGCCTAGTTGCCTGCCTGCTAGGTCAGTACCAGCGAACAGTGGTTATGCGGCGACTTTATGCGGCCGGATAGCGTTGCGAGGAGCAAATAATTCCCCCGGAAAACGACGGCGCCACCACCCACCCCGGCCAACGCCGCCGTGAGGAGGGATCGCGCATCGCGTCGCGCGGCAACCGTCCCGTCTCGCTCTCGCGCGCCCGTACGACAACGCGATGCCCAGATTTATGCCTCTGCTGTTAGCTGGGGCTCGTCATGCGCATGGCCGGGAAAAAAGGACAGCTACCATCGACGAACCACGTTAATTGAATGAGCCGCTACCTAACTAACATTTCACGCACAAAATCATCTCGTTAACAAGAAAAATCTGGAATAATTAATCAGGTTGTCAGAGGAGGCAGTAGGGGATACTAGTCACTGTCACAAGTCGGCAAGTCGCAAACCAAACCATATGCGCTGAGTTCACTGCCACAAGCACACAGAAATGCAGAGATCGCCATTTTCACCTAGGCTGTGTCTACTTCACGCTGAAGTTTAAAAAATTAATTGAAATTGAAACAAGGTGATTGAAAAGTTATGTGTGTATGATAGGTTTGATGCGATGGAAAGTTAGAAGTTTAGAAAAAAACTTTGGAAGTAAACAGGGCCCAATTTATATTTTGTACAAGTGCACTCATGCGCCATGATGGCACGGCAATTCCAATGGCGAAAGGACAAGATTTTTGACGGGTAGGCTTGACATGTACTACTACAGGCTCGTGTCGTGCGGGTGACTCAACGCGACGCGACGCGGGCACACGAGCCGGCGCGCGCCGCGGCCTCGGCGGTGTCACGGCCAGAAGCGGCAGCACACTGGCTTGTCGTCGCCGGCCGCCTTGCCGTTGCCGGCGTGCCGCTTCTTGCCCTTCCGCTTCGGCACGGTCACCGTGAGCACCCCGTCCGCCATCCGCGCGCTCGCCTCGTCCGCCGCCGCGTCCTCCGGCAGCCGGAACTGCGTCACGGCCGCGCGCCGCCTCCCCGCCGCCCTCTCCCTGCAATGCCACCTCACGCCGTCGTTTTCCTCCTCCTCCTCGCCGCTGGCCTTCCCCGCCTTGGCTGCGTTATTGGCGTCCTCGTGTTCGCCGCCGGCGCGGACGCGGAGGATGTGGCCGTCCACCACCTCGACGGCGACCTGGTCCTTGGCCAGCCCGGGGAGGTCCATCTCGAACACGTGCGCCACCGGCGTCTCCCTCCAGTCCATCGGCGGCCGGGCTTCACCGGCGACGACGCCGCCGGCGCCGGGGAAGAACCTGTCGAGCAGCATCCGCGAGAGCACCAAAGACATTGTTGATGTTCTCCTTCTAAGCTTCTTCGCGTGAATCTTGCGAGTTCACTCCGACTTGGCATGCACGAGTGTTCGTCAACATTTTTATAGATGCGAGCACGGTGGCGCGCGAGAATGATCGAGAACGCGTGTACGGACATTTCCTTTGCGGTTTTTCTCCCCGTCTGGTTGCATCCGGATGCGGGAAGTGTTTGCAGACTCGCAGGGAGGAGCGCGCGAACACGCGATTTTTCTGGTAGTTTCTCGCGTTTTCTTCAGCGTGTTCTTCGCAGGGGAAGAAAACGGGTTAGGGGAACACAGCGATGCAGAGGGATCAATAGATCCGTGTTATCGACGGCTCAGATGATTCCACGCAGGCATGCAGACGGCAACTCTGTAGGCATGGAACTGAAGGAATTTGTGCTAATTGGGAGATTTGACAGATTATTGGTGCTGATTTATTCCGTTTTCTGTAAATGACACTGCAAAAATCTTGCTCTTTTTACACATTTTGCAACAAAGAAATAACGAATATTGCCATACGATCAGACCCAGTACGTCTAAATAAGACTTAACTTACCGATTTATTGTAACAGTTTGGGTCTCTTCTGACAGATTTTACACAACTGCTGGTCCGCACTGCTACCGGATGGTAACAATGAGGTTCCTGTCGACGAACTTGGCGCCACCAACTTTGCCCTGCATCGCCGGCGGCAGCTTTACGACGCGCCTCTGGTCGCCGGCTTCTATCAGTAGTTCTGATCCACCTCTATACTGCATTTTTCAGACAAAACAACAGATTGTCGAAAACAGCCAATAGAGATGAGTAGTACTGAGATGATGTGCTCCTTTGAATCAAGAAAGAGTACTGGTAACTGCCTTACTTGATATAGTTTGATTTCAGACTTATCAAAGCCCGGCATGAAAAGGGTCACCGATTTCTGAACAGAATCAAAACTAACTGAAGGGTATACTTTGTTGCTTGTATTCCTCAGTAAATCTTTTGCATTTTGGCTCAAAGAATTCAGCACTCTGCTCCAGTCTGCTGAAGAATCAGTTGGCAGAAATGGCAGAAACGAGAAAGTCATCGGCAAAAACTTCTCTGCAACTCCTTGGTGAATTTCGAAACGCTGTTCAGTATAACCAAATGCTCCACATATATTTCCACCAGCTTGAGTTGTACATCCCCAGTATCGCAATGCAGAAGATACAGAGATTGATCTTCTAGGGTCCATGATGAGGAAGCATGCAAATTTTGAGGGATCGGCAAACCAAACCGATATTCTCTAAAAGAAAAAAAAAAGCAGATTTCAGCTAACTAGTTGAACACATATCTACTAGGTTGCTGCACAAAAGAACTAAATCGGGAAAATTAACCTGAATAAGTTGTTCAATATCATTCCATAACTCTGAACTCAGTCTTCCTTCACTAGTTTTACCATTTGGCCTTGCAGAATCGTATATTAGTCTCATCGCGGAAGGAGAAGCCAGTCTTCCTATGTCAGTCTTTTCTGCTAGATCCTTCACATACCTCAAGTAAGACCTGTCTTTTGTGTAGCACCAGCATTAAGTTTAGAGACTATCTCCTGTGGGAAGCTAAGGTGAAGTTGGAGCAAGGAAAACCTATACCTTGCTCTCTCAGTAGCACCAATTAGCCGTAGAATTTCCTCTGTATTGTTGCAATCATACACTACCACATCAAATTCCTCTTGTGAACTATTCCTTTGAGTTGAAAAGAAGTTAAGCAGCTTCTGAAGAGCTAACACTGAACAGACCGAGTCCATTCCGGGTAAGACTCCAAGCTCCTCCCCTACAACCTATCCCATGAAAAATCATCAATCCAAATGACTGCTTTATCCTCATGTCCCATAATACAGCAAAGTTAAATTGCCTACCGCCTCAAGGACTCCTTGAGTAAGATTGATCTGCGAGTCCACTTTCTTTAGCCGGTCAAGGGGTTCAAGCAGCATCTACAATGTAACCATACAACATTCTTCAGCATCATGAATCGGAATATCATTCCAGTTTATGATATAACTATAGCTAAAACATAGAGGATATCACTTTCAAGATAGTAGTTTACTTTACTAGTCTCCAGCTTCATGGTGGAAAGATTGGCAGCGCACTCGGTCAGCGAGTTACCGATCTTACAACCCATCAATTGCTCTGTGGTGGGATCTTGGGACTGTATGACCAAGCATGTCTTCAAGCCTTCACTTGCATAATACTAAAACGTGGAAAAGAACAAGTTAAAGGCAATTCTTTCATGAACCAACTAACCAGGAATTGATACAACCATCAGAACATATTCAGTATTTCGGCAATATGAACTCGCCATTTAATTTTACCTAATGTCATGCTACATTGTACTCGGTTCAATTCATGGAGCATCCCGGCTAATGATCGATAAATGATACTACAATAAATCTAAGTAATGTACAGCGAGCTCACACCAAACTAGTACAATTTTCCATCAAGATAACGACGAACGCAATCGATGGAGAGAGAAAGTTTTCACCTGAGCGGCGACGGCGGCCGCGGTGGTCTTCCCGGAGCCGCCCTTCCCGAGGAAAGTCACCAGCTTGGGAGGAGCACCGGCACCGGCGGAGCAGGCGATGACCAGACGCCGCCGGCCGCGGCCTCCCCGGCGGGGAGCGGCGAGGATTTGGCTCGCCGCCGAGGCGAGCAAGGAGGGAGCCATCCACACTCTCTCAGTGGCTTTCCTCGCGATCCGATTGGGATTCCGGGGTCTCCGGCCGCGCGTGTGGGCGAGCCCCCTCGGCCTCCCGCTGCTTCAGCCGTTTATAAAGAAAAGAAAGTTTCTTTTCTTTGGGATAGGGCAAAAACCCCACCTTTGGGCTTTGGCCACCTCTCTCCTCCCCCAATTCCACCACTAGCCCTCGTGTCCCCGGCGCGGCGGCGGCGGCGGCGATGCCTGACCAGCGGCCAAAGCGGCCGTCCGACTCGGTCGCCGCCGCCTCGCCGGCGGCGAAGCGCGCCCGCGACCCGTCCGCGCCGGCGTTCCCCACATACAGGGACGCCCCCGACCTGCCCCCGAAGATCCGTCTCCTATGCGAGATCCTGGCGTCCTCGGCACCCGACGTCGACGCGGCGCTCGACGACGCCGACGTCCGCGTCACCTCCTCCGACGTCGAGCAGGTGCTCCGGTTCTCCTACGCCCACCCGCGCGCCGCCGTCGCCTTCTTCCGATGGGCGGGGCACCGGCACCTCCGCCACCAGCATTCCCCCTACTCGTGGAACCTCGTCGTCGACCTCCTCGGCAAGAACCGCCTGTTCGAGCCCATGTGGGACACCGTCTCCTCCATGCGGACCCAGGGCCTGCTCTCCCTGGCCACCTTCGCCTCCGTGTTCTCCTCCCTGGCGGCCAACCCGGCCAGCTCCCCACTCAGGGCGTTCGTGGAGCTGTCGATGTACGGCATGGACCGCGACACGCCGGCGCTCAACTCCCTCCTCTCCGCGCTCTGCCGCGCCTCCCGCCTGGACGACGCCCGCGCCGCGATCCCCGTGGCGCGCGCCGAGGCCGGCACCCGCCCCGACGCCGACTCCTACGCCATCCTTCTGGAGGGCTGCGAGGCTGCCGGCGACCCTCACGTTGCACGCGAGGTGTTCGACGAGATGCGGCACGTCATCGGATTCGATCCTGCCAATGTTCCTGCCTATGATTCTTTCCTCACTACACTGATTTCAAGTGGTTCCTCCACAGCGTTAATGGATGCGATGGACTATCTTGCTATCTTGCACCGGCAGAGGTGCTCACCTGGGGAGAAGTTCTTCCGCGCCGCACTGGCCGCACACCTCAAGGCGCGTGAATTGCGCGGCGCGGTGGTGCTCTGGAACGACTTTGTCGTAAGGCGGGGACTCATCCCAGATAAGGAAATGTATAGCACAATGATCATGCTGCAGGGCACTCTTGGGCATCCTGAGGTGATTGTTGAGTACCTTGATGAGATGACCTTTGATGGAGTGTTTCCAGATGCGGACACATACAATATGGTTTTCCAGTTCTTGCTGAAGGGGAGGAAACTCCGGGAGGCGTCGGCAATATTTAGCGAGATGGTCAAGAACGAGTTCTGGCCCAATGAGGCAAATTGTTCGCTCGCGCTTCGTATGTTCTTGGATACACGAGACTGGGATTCAGGGATCAAGTTGTGGAAATGCATGCTGGAGAATGGGCTTCCACCATTGGAGGAGAGTGGGAACATGCTCGTATCAAAGCTAAAGGATGAGAGGTTACCCGAGGCATGTAAATATGCAGAAGACATGATTGATCGTCGTATCAAGTTGAGCTCTTCCACAATGTCAAAGCTGAAGCAATGTCTGATGAAGGTTTATAAAGGACATATCCACGATCACCTACTTAGAAAATGGAAGGCGCACTAGGTATTTTTACCTCTTCTTTGTGGTTAAATATAACAGGGGAAGAAAAGCTAACATTTTGCCCCCAAGTAGCTGAGTAGCGGTTGATGGTGATTTTCTGGCTGCAACTGCAACTATAGGAACATTATGCGCATAGCATCAGTAAAAGTTGCAAAGCATTGGCTCAAGGCTAGGTGTACAATGTAGTGACATATTTGGTAAGGTAGTTTGGTAAATTAAACTTGACTCTCCTAATGTTTTTCTTTTGCATGCGTTTCTTGCGTAGAAATTCCAGTGTTTTCTTTGAGTTTTGTTCTCCCTTTCGACATGATGTGGCGTTGGGAAATGAACATGACATCCTGGTGACAAGGATTTTCTTTTTGGTTTGTTTGAGAAAGAGAGGGATCCTCTCCCATTTCTACTAGGTAAAATTTGCTCTATGACACCCAGTTTTGTGGCATTGGCCTTGTGGTTTTCTCCATCGGCTGTAATAGGGAAACACACTTGCAGCTAACTCTATCATATCCAACTTGAGACTGATAAAAGAAGAACCCATCTTGAATCTGACAAAACCATCTCCACCGTCATGCAAATGGAGCTGAGCACACTCCAAAGTTCTTTAGTTTCTTTCCAACTTTCCAGGTTCTGATAAATGGTGACAAGGAAGTGTCATAATTTATCAGTAAGTAGGAAGTTTACTCTATGGTTAGATTGCCGTACATTGTGGCAAGAAATGCACACTCGTAGTTTCTTCTGGGAACGACGTGTACCGACTGAAGGAAGTGCAAAGAGAATTCACATTAAATATTTTGCAAATGATTTCGTGCATGGTTGGCAAGAAGCTACTCACCTGTAGTAGCATCGAAGTGCTTAATTCATTACCAAAAGACAGCAAATACAGAGGCTGACATTTAGTCTTCACTGTGACACTGTATTTGACAGTGCGTACTGCTCAGAATATGAACCAGAATATGAACCGATATGACACGATATCAGCTTGAACAACTTTACAATTGTAGATCTACTCAGCTTATTATGTCCTGTGGCTTCGAAATTTGCAAGAACCTTTCAACAAAGTAAATAATAAGCGACGATGAGTCGATGATGAATGGCTGCATGTTTGGGTGCATCGGCGGAGATTGAGCCCCCAAACACCCCAACCAAAAAAACAGGACCAAAGTACCCAAAGAAAATAAAATCAATGTGGTAAATTTTTAGTTTTACCTACACTATGGTAAAGAACAAATTTATATTATTTGATTATATTAGTTTGAATCAAATGAAGAAACGATTTGATTATATTATTTTTATTGGTAGTCTGCTTACATCGGTGAGTAATATTAATCGTGGCTAGCTATATTTTTTGGTGCGACATTTTCCAAGAAAAAAAATCAAAATGTATAATGTGAATCACATATATTACAATTTCAACCATATATTTTTACTATAATTTTAAATCTTAGAACATAATTTTTCGTGCTTGTCATATAGGAACTATGAAACAAATAATTATCTATTTGATTAAAATATTAATTTAGAATAACATATAAGTAAAAAGAAAAATATTTTTTTATAAAATGTATCAAATGTTAGAAAATGTATATGTTATATTCCCAGGTGGCCAAGTATCCTGGTGTAATTGTGCCTAAGAAGAAAGAGAAAATTGTCGTATGGCATACCTCGAGGATATTTTCCCGTTGACTCGACGTCAACTCCGACTCCTAGTGGGGTGTGGATCCCCTAGAGTTGATGCTAGAACCACCTGATGTAGTTCCAGAAATATCAACCTCTATCTGTTTCTACCAGCTGAGAAATTCTACCAACTGAGATTAATTTCTCCTAATTAACTCTCTTAACTAGTGTTGATTTAGTGAGAAAAATATTTTCCTTTTCACCAATGAGATAAGCAACACATATCCCCGTGAGATCGGTTTATCCTTATTCTACATATTGAAAAAAAATTGTCTCGAACAACGCTACTTGAAATTGATATAATAAAAACAAGAAGAAAATACATATGTTTTTTTAGATTATATTGTACTTGCATGTTACTTTTGGGAAAAGAGTGTTATTTGTTTTAGTGTTGGCTGGAGCGTAATTGCTATTATGGAAGGAAACACCTTAAAGAAAAGGTAGTTTTCCTTTAATTCTACACTAATCAAGTTAACTAGATGAATACCTTGCCGCGTTACTGCGGGGAATTAAGTTACATAATATGTACAAACAGGATGCAATATAATTATTAAAACTAAAACAAATTGATACTTATGAATTTTGAGTCTAAAAATAATTAAGATTGCATGGTGTTATGAGAGAAGAAAGAAGAGACAATTTAAACCATAGATTTATCATCAAAAGGCTAGAAATAATTGGAACGATATGGCTTAATGGGAGAAAAGAGAAATAGCATTAACTACATTTAGTGGGGATGAACTATGTAAGTATAGGATTAGGTGCGATGAGTGCCTTAATTGATCTCATTAGCACAAGAAGAATGACTATAAATTTGCCAAATCCTCGTGTAAGTTGTCAAATAGGCCATGTATTTTCGTGTTGGCCCGGGCATGTATGTAACAATCTATTCTCAAAATCACATCAACAAATATTTAACAAATATTTAGGAACGAGTTTACCTGTAAATTCAATTGTCAGGCGCGAGCTCTAACGATTGGACCTTGCATAGTAACTTGAGGAGTATTGTGTGTATCCAAATAAGTATGATTCCCGACGGGGAATTTAACTATTTGGTGCTTTTACGGACCGTCACTCGTGATATGCCATTCTTCTGGATAAACTTACAAAATGCCTAGTTATTAAACAGAATCGGTCCGCTCGTTTAACCAGAAAAAAAAAATCAAAACCAATGCCTAGTTCAATGATATAATTGACCCGCGAAAAATTGGTTAAACTAGACAATTTTCTACATAACCGAATGAAAACCGGGATGGTCAGACCGGCAAGCACTTTTTACTGAAAAACATGAAGAGACGCTTGGCCGCCGTTTGCCCGTAGGAGGGGTAAATAGTTAAATTTCCCTTTCGGACCCTCGTCCCTCATCGTCGTTTGCCCGGCGCCGCCCGGCCGCCGCCGATCCCCATCCATTCCGCTAGCGAGCAGGGGCGCCGTCGTTCGTCCTGCTGCTTCCGCCGCATCCATCCCTGGTGAGCACATCCTCCGCCACCGCCGCCTGCGCCGATCCCCATCCATCCCGCGAGCGAGCAGGGGCTCCCCTCGTTCGTCCCGCTGCTTCCGCCGCATCCGTTGCGCACATCCTCTTTCCCATATCTCTCTCTACCCACGCACTTTTTTCTTTATCGAATTTGCGTTAACCCTAGCTTCTGTTCTGGAAATTTGCCTTAACCTTGATACTGATAACAGTTTGTTTGTTCCCAAAAAGTTTCCCATGTTAGACCCGCCCATGGACCGGTTCTAGCGTTGGTATGGAGAGCTTCCGTGATGATCAGCGCGCTGGTCCTCAATCCGAGCAACACTCTGATCATGTGTCTGATTCTGCTGAGGATGCAATATCTGATGAGGTGCTGCATCTGCTGATGTTGCTACAGCATGTGAAATGTGATATGTTATGCTGTTGTACCTTTTTTTTTCGCCCGCAAATTTCATTAACACCACTTCAGGTTGGCAGGACATGCACTTATGTCTTCAATGAAATTAGAGAGATTCCAAATTTCTTTTTTTTTCTCTTGGCACCAGACCACTTTATAAGATGTACAACAAGAAGTTTGTTTTATTTTTGGTCTTTTTTCTAACAAATGTATTTGGCATCTATTAACAAAAGTTTGTTTTAACTATTAATAGTGTATTTCCACTTGTAGCAGTGGCATATGAGTGCTTGCTGAACATGTGCCTTTATATATTAACAGGATGTTCTTGCACCAACAAGACTGTCATTAGCTTGTGCTGCTTCAAAAGAAAGAGAGAAGGAAAACAAAATGGTGGTGCCAGATGAATCAACCATCTGGGATGAAGTTCTGGAAGAAGCCGATGAGCTAGCCTATGTGCACAAAGTTCCTCCTAGTATATCATTCCTATCTGATGGAACAGGCAAAAGTACGTTGCCATAAATCCTATTTATCTACTGCATAGATATGTATATTCTTGTTTGCCTTACGGATAAAGGAGGAATTCGGTTTTAGGAGCTTTCGTACATAACAATTTCTGTTTTTTTACACTGTGAGTTGTTTATCGTTTCTTCATTGATACAGGGAGAAAAGGTGAACACAGGCTCAAATTCTCAATACGTGGATCCAGTTCTGTTTCACTGAATGTGAAGACTGAAAACCCATACATTGGGGAGCAAGAAGTTTCATCAGTAATGCCAACAAACAGAGCTCCTGAAGCCATGATGGCTGAGCAGTTGGAAAATATCAAGGAGGAAACTGAAGATTTGCCCTCAGAGTTTGCTTGTTCAACCAAGAAAGCAAATGTTTCAATTTCTGAACTTCTTGACAGTTTACAGGATAGAAGTGCCTCCTCTGCTGGGACACCATTTTTGGTTAGTGTTTTGTTGCGCTATTTTGTTATTTGGAGTTCTTAGACAACGATTAGCTTGTCTCTAAATATTATCTCAACGCAGTTGCATCAACACACCAGACCTAAGGAAGAAAAGCCAAAGGTCCCTACTTCTGTGAAGAGAACACTTGCACTTCTAGGTCAGAGGAATCTTGAGACCGAGAATCCCTTGGAGCATGTAATTGGTGAAACATCTAGCGAGGAGGAAGTAGGTTGTTAACATAACCAATGATATAAATACTTACTCTATTATGATCTTCAAAATGATATGTTTATCCTGCAATAGGACGATGCTCAAAACAACCTGGCTTTGATCAACAAAGATGTCAAGGGGCAAACTATGGCTGACATATTTCAACAAGTATTTAATGCAACAAGCATGGACTGTTTTACACTGCCCGTGAGATCATATGGGTATAACAGTCCTGATAATTATCTTCCGAATGATCACTTAAATATCTCTGGTTGTTCACATTTATTTGTTTTATGTATCTCTGTGGCAGATCTGGTTATTATGGAAGGATGCAACAAATTCTGCAGATGGAGAAAGATAGGCATGCTGAGTTCCTAAGACAGTATAACAGAGAGCAAGATTATTTAGGTGCGCCTTAATCATCTGTAGCTCTGTACTACCACGTACATGTTCATAAATAAGCTTCACTAGTGCATATACACATTGCTGAAGTAGCTACTCGTTGTATTTCCAGGCGATCCAAAGGGGGTTACAGTTCAGATTTTGTCAAGGTCTCTGGAAGGAAAGCTAACAATCTGCCGCTGCTTGTTCATGGAGAAGAGCAATGTATGTGGTTCATCTCTCAAAAAGAACTGTTTGGTTTTTGTTCATTTTGACCAATTGTGAAGCACTCAAATCCTGCATTACCAGCATTTTGTGCTACTGATGTTTCCATGGTACTTGTGTTTCAGTTGGCCACAACAGGGGAAGTGTCAACAGATCGTGACATGGATAATAGCAGCGTGAAAAGGACCATCATCTTCAGTCCCAAGATATGTGACAACGTGGATCTTCTAGCAGGAAACATTATTCACATCTTCCCACCATGGTTTGCTTTTTATAATCTGTTTCTGCATTTATTTTTGCCGATTTCTGGTTGAGAAACTAACAACTGCGCTACCTCAACAGGAAAGAAGTTAAGGTGAAAGAAGAGACGGTGATTCTTTGCACCTACTTCTCGCATCGTGGAGTTTGATACTACTTGAGATGCTTCTTTTTTAGATGAATTTATCATGAGTAAGAGGAAGCAACGATTATGCATGACCGTGTCCTGTGTATGTTGGCGCTCCCGAGTCCCGAGTCACTGCACGACCTGCTGACCTGATAGTTTAGAAGTTAGAACCCTCCTGATGACCACATGATGTAGCCGAGTTTGTACACAGCGTACTTTGACACAACCAGTATAAAATGCTAATACATCATTGCCTTTTTTATTCTGGAGGAGAATGTTTTTTTTTTTTAACACAACCAGCAGCATTGCCTTCTTTTTTCGGAGGGAGAATGATTTTCTTTTCTGAGGTATACTCTCTGTATTCAAATATATGACCGCTGTTGACTTTATTTGGTTAGATTTTTAATACTTTCAAATTCAATAGTACCTTTCAAGGTATTTAGTTTGGAAACGTGAAAATCATATGGGTGGATTTTTCTTTATAAGTACTTATACCATATAATAGAATAGATTAGATATTATTTTTACAATTGTTGTAAAAATTGCATGCCAAAAAATAACTAAATTCACCGGTGTCACGTATTTAAACACAATATATAATGATAGACATGACGCAAACCAGCACACATTCAACTGGAAGCTCTCAAAAACAACAGAAATGATAAGACTGCTAATCGATGTAAAATTTCTATAGCTCAGCAATATCAAAACAAATTAGTTCGATACAAACAATGCAACTACAAAGTCGTGAAGTCGAAGCCTTTGAGGCATTAACTTTGACAGCATGCCATAGAGACCATAATACTGCTATACAGCGATTAGAAGCTATGGATCACCTTTCTGCTGGTCCTATAGCATCTAGTCCATACGGAAATCCTACACCTCATCTTTTGGCCGTCAAACAAAAATGAGAAAATTTGAGCAACCAAAATTTTGCCTCTGACAAAGTGCCTTCTTGGAGTATCAGTATCATCCCAACAAATCCTACGGGGTGCCAAGGTTCATGCTAATAATCACAACTCATCATGAGCTTCAGGTTCTAAATCGTCAGTCTTTTGTGGTTCAGACTGACTCTCTTCAGGGGCAGCTGATTCCGACGATGTTTCCGTGGATTCAGCTTCTTTGGATTCAGATTCCGAAGAGTCAGTTTTCTCTTTGTTAGCAGACTCTTCTTCCTTGGGAGGTTTCTTTTCTATCTTGGGTTTTGGTTTAGGTATCCTATTGACACTAGAAACCTGCAGACAAAGATGAATCCCCAATGTTTTGACAGCGGTGAAACATGTGCATATTATTCTAGAATCTTAATATGAACTTCCTAACCTTATCTTGTAGGTCCAGAACTTTTTCGTAGACTTCTTCAGATGTGAAAGCAGGTGGACTGTAGACAGGGGTGCTGCAATATGATAAATGGGAGTTAACACATATACACATTTAAATGTAGAACTCGCGAAATTGTGTTGGCTCTAGACTCAGCATACCTTTTCTGTATGGCTTCCTTCTCCTCCAACCAAGTTTTTACTTTCTCTGCTTCACTTACAACCTAGACCCAGATAGCATCACAACCAATAAAATGAGAATCACATCATAACCAGAATGAATTTATCGAACTTCATTAAGCTCACTGGTTTACCTCATCTACCCTCTTTTTTGGAAGCCACGGTTTGTTCGAGTCCCAGTTCTTAACAATCTGCAAGACCAGAAAGTGTTACAGATGAGAATAGAGTAGCACAACAATCATGAAGTTGAGCAGCAACAAAAACATTGTTTGGTCTTCTGTATAGATACCTTTTGCAACTCAGCAAGATACAATCTAGCATTTTCACAAGCCGCTGGTCGGGCTTTTAGCTCACTCAATCTGGGCAATAAAGAAAAAAAAATCAATGTCAGTCAATGACCTATATGAACCTAAGTGGATACAGAGCAAGTTACCTGAAAAGAATTGGGTCACCGATGGCCTTAAGTTGGTCAAGGCGTTCCTTGAATTCATTTGCTTGAGCATCTTCACCATCCATATACAACCAATCTTGTACCTGCAGTTAAACAATCTCAGCATGAGGATTCAACAGACAAATGAAACCCACCAGAAGATTATTATTGAACAGACCTCATTAAGTTTCTCTGCAAAAGATTCCCTCTCCTGTTCAGTTGAGACGGTCAAAATTTCTGTGTTCTCTTCCAGCTGTGATGTGCCAAATAACAGAAAACAAGTAGTCAACAAACATAAGTATAGCACCTAGTAAATAATAACTGTGCTAAACGTTACGAAACTTTTCTGTGTTTTCTAGATTTATGTAGACAATGGAGTTCCTATTATCAGTGCAAAGCTGAAGTTCTGAGGAATATAATACCCTCAAAGATTTCAGATATATCAAGAAACAAGAGGGGTCATGTGAATGGCAGTAACATGTTTTATGCTATTAACACTGAAGGTAGAAGAGAACAGAAGGTACCTTCTCCTTCATAGAGTATATGTAAGACTCCAGGTTATTTTTCAGTTCAGCAGTTCTCCTCCTTTCAGCATCCTTCTTATCGAGCGCCTCTAACCTAGTTTTTGCTTCAGAATACAACTCCTTCGAAAGAATTGATCCAGCACCAGCCATCTTTTCCACAACCTGCCATTGGACAATATATTTATTAAGTCATGTTCTGTCAATATTAACACCAGATTTATGACCTTCTATCTTTACCTTTAACGGGACCCTGAATGTTCTTTTCTTGAGCACCTTCTCTGTAACAATATCTTGTACATTACTCTCATCTATTGGAGCACTGGACTTATTTGCATCCCCATCAGAACTCACATTCTCCTTACTGTCAGATGTGTCATTAGCTGCTCCTCCTTCCGAAGACAAAGTCTGACTGGTGGAATTACTCTCTAGAGTTAAATTCTTCTTTGGAACTTCAACCCATTCAGTTATCTCAATCACTGCTTCTGCCCTATCAAGAGAAATAATTCCGCTCCTACTCAAAGAAAAATGTAGATTTGCCTTGATGGGTGCAGATAAATTGCGGCTACTGTACCTGTTTGAAATAACCACATGGTTAAATTCATGCAGTGAAATTAAACACATACAAATTGCCAATGGCAATGGTGTTGAGATATTATTTAGAAATAGAATAAACATATGTACTGCAGCCTCGAAGATGGAATGTTCCGCCCCCAAAAAAATAGCAGTTGAAATAAAGGTACTCTATGTTCAGCTTGTTATAAGCAGTACCATGACACAAAAAAAGTACATAAGATGATATGCATTATGCATGCTTACTTTTCGCTTGCATCTGTCAGGCCTGATACAGAATACTCCACAAATTTGTGTGATGTAACACCTGGAGGCAGTTCAGAAGCTTTTTCATAGCTGATAGAAACATCGAAGTCTTTAGTATGTCTAATGGACCTGAACATCTGTAGACAACAAAACAATTGCAAGCTAGATTATTTTTTAAAAAAAAACTTTTTTTTTTTGCATATAATCAAAAGGAAACAAGAAAGGTGCATTATAACCTTAATTCCCAATTTTTTCATCCTTGGCACCAGTAATTGATCAGTGCTTTCATCTTTGACATAATCTGGGCCATTTATTTCAAACACAAAACCATAAGTAGAACCATCAATCATCCCTAACTTACGGTTCAACTTAATTCCATCACTTAAGTTAGCTGCATGCAGTGAGGCACCCAGAACAATTGCTTCATCTGCATCAAGATGCTTATCCAGGTCACTTCTTCCCAGGAATTCCTGCAGCTTAGCCTGTACCAGGAGAATGGAATTTTATTACAAAAATAACAAGGTGAATGATGGAAGCACAACTGTTTCAGAAGTACAGTTAAGTCATCTGCATAGTAGGTTACAGTGGTTAACAAATGCCTTTGAGATATGATAGCAAATTTTTAAGATGTTAACTAAAAGTAATGGATTGTATTAAACTTATGATGAGAATCAAGTGACAAGAGAGAAATAAAAACATGGCAGTCATGTGCCTGAATGCCATTAGAGCCCCACAATACAAGGTCAAACATAAAAACGAGTTCAGTTTAATCACCTGCAATTTTGGTACTCGAGTAGCTCCTCCTATTAATTCTACAGCATAGATATCATCAATCTTCATTCCAGAATGTGCAAGCACTTCTTTAACTGGAGTTAGAGCCTGCTCCCATAAATCTTCACAAAGTTCTTCAAATTTTTCACGTGTAATGGTACTCCTGTAACAAGAAGCGACCATTAATTCAACAAGTAGAACCTAGAAAATTGTCCTGACTCCTGATCATGATTTAAAACTAGAAAAAGTTTACTTTGTACAGAAAGAAATCAAGAAAAGATGAAAGGAAGGCAGAACATCAACCATTATAGAACAATACAGTAAGGAAGAAGGGTCGACTATGCTTGCAAAGTATTAATATTGGCAACTACTGTATAGATTAAGAAGCCAGTGTGTTTCACTATCTTCCAGGTTCCGATGTTCCGTGCAATCAATGGATATGCAAAGTATTAATATTGGTACCTACTGTATAGATTAAGAAGCCAGTGTGTTTCACTATCTTCCAGGTTCCGATGTTCCGTTCAATCAATGGATATGCAAAGTATTAATATTGGCAACTACTGTATAGATTAAGAAGCCAGTGTGTTTCACTATCTTCCAGGTTCCGACGTTCCGTACAATCAATGGATATGCAACAAAGGCCAATGCAGAACATCAATGGAGTAGCTACACTTCAGGCCACAGTAAACAACCTTTGTAGCTCTTAACGAATTTGTTCTAATGGAATTGCATTCATGTAATTCAAAGATAACAAGGTGATTGATTTAATTGAAACACCGGTCAGGTCATTTTAGCAGATAAGAGACAAAGCACCTGCCACCTAGCATGCATGCTACTCCAGCATAGTAAGTTGCTATGCAAGAATTTGCCAGGCTGACAAGCATCTCTAATTTTCAACAAAGTTTCAATTGTTCATAACCAATTAAACTCGAGAGCGTTATCTTGAAGGCTTGAACAGAGAATCCAAAAATGTTAAGTAAATTTCCATTTATGAATTTATAAATATCGGTCCATATTACATGTGTGAAGATTATGCAAGTGGTGAGGACGCACCTGAAATCGAGATCATTATATAGTGATTCAACTGAAATTGGAGCAGCAGTATTTGCACTCAGAATTTCTTTGGTACGCTTAACTTGCTTCTTCAACTTAGCCATCGCCTTGGGAGACTGGCGGATATCAACTCCATTACCGAGTTGTTTATTAAATTGATCAGCAAAATAGTTTACCAGGCGCATTTCCATTTCAAGGCCTCCAAGTTTGGAGTCCCATCTAACATCCTTAACCTGTAGATAATTAGCTGAAGAAATTAGTAATAGATTCTGGCATTCTGTATCTCTGTAATGTAGGCATTTAGCAAGCTCAATTTTTCATATATTTGTCAGATCTTCCATCGCTTAGGCATGTGAAAGATGATGTAAAAAAAGGGGTTTTCAGTGGACTTTTGAGTAAGCATACGAGGGACAAAATTGAACAACTAAAAGACCTTGGGCAAGATCGAATTGTACCTGGAACTGGTTCACCGATACCGTCTTCCCAAACTCCTTGGCCTTGTAAGCTGAGTAGTACACCAGCGCGGCGTAGGTACTACCTGCGCCCATGTCATAGAAGATAACATGCCTCGACTCGTTCGAGAAATCCTTGTCGATCCCGTACTGCAACGCTGCCCCGGCGTGCTCATTGATGAGCGCGAGGACGTTAACTCCGGCAAGCTGCGCCGCCTGCGTCAAGGCCCGGCGTTCGGCCTGCCCAAAGTAGGGCGGAACGGCGACGACGGCGTCACGCACAGGAGCGCCGACGTGCGCATCCGCGAGCCCAGCGGCGTAGTGGAGCACCATCGCGACGATCTCCTCGACGGTGTAGACCTGCCCGTCGTCCGCGCGGACCGCGGCGGCGCCGCGCGCGTCGGGGACGAGGTCGTAGGGGAGGAAGAGCGCCTCCGCGACGGACCGCACGTAGGGGAAGGGCTTCGCGAGGAGGTCCCGCGCGCGGGCGAACACCTTGGACGGGTGGCGCGCGGTGATGCCGGACGCCTCCTCGCCGGCGAGCCGGTTGCCGTCGGCGAGCGCGGCGAGCGCCGGGGACTTGCGCTTCGACATCTCGTTGATGGCCACCGCGATCGGGACGCGTCCGGGGGCGAGGTGCACGGCGGCCACCTTGAGCCACTCCGACCCCAGGTCGATGCTCGCCACCGCCGCCTCCGCCGGCGGGACGAGGACGACGGCGGCGGCCGCGACGACCGCGGCGAGGAGGAGGAGGAGACCCGATGTGCGGGGCGGCGCCATGACGAGCGGCGGCTAGTAGAATGGCATGCGGGGTGGGGGGGTTAGGGTTTGGAGATCTGGGACTAGTGTGGCGGATGCAGCACACACGGTGGAAGGGGAGAGGAGAGAGCAGCGAAGGAGGGGAGGGGGAGAACGATCTCGACGGGGAGGAGGAGGAGAAGGGCGTGTGCTATATTTGCAATTTTTGTGATTGTTTTTCTTGCGTTCGGAGTTTTTTCGATTATGACCCTGAAAGGTTTTTTCTGATTTCGAGTTGTGCGTTGCTGCTGAAGGTGCTTTGGATTCTTGGTGAATATGTAGAAAAAATTGAGGGCTCATGTGAAAAAGGTGAGAAGAAGACCGTGGCAGGAACGTCACGAATTGAGTCACCAGTCCAATGAAAATACGACACGTGGAAAAAGATCCACATGGCACGCCTTGGCTAGCGTGGTGCGCTGGAAGAGCGAGAGGAGCGTGTGCGAGACCGCACGTGGAAGTCTCGTGCGGCGACTACCGAGTTTATCGAGCGTCACGTCACATCAAACATGCCAGTACCGTCATGGCGGGAAGCTTGTACAGTAAAAACGTAGGAGTAGTGCTAGTGTGTTTGTGCAGTTTAAACTGTGCCATGATAAATAAGGAAATCATTCAAATTGGCGAAAGCATTTTTGGGATGATAATGAAATTATGTTACTGATTTTTTTTTCATCTATCACTGGTCAGGTATTGCTAAAAAAAGTGTTTGATAAAATACTACTAGTAGTAACTTGCAATCTTGCCAGCATCTGAAAAAGGATTGTTCACCTGCACCGCACAAGCCAGAATGCAAAAGCTTTGCCCAATGAGCACTACAACGCTGTTCAGTGTCACACTCTCACTGCACTGTCTGCTCAGTAAAGATCACAGGTCAATCTCCAAGAATGCACAGCGGTTGTCTCATGCTGAGCTCAACTTTTAGTCCTGGAAATTGTGCAAGGTCGTTGCTTGTTCCCAAAACGTTCTGCCACAAAAAAGCTACTTTTAAAAACATGAACAAATAAGTTATATACTACAGTGATAGAAGAGTTGTCTGATCATTAATAGCAACACGAATTGGGGTTTAGCAAATGAACTTACAAGTGCAGCAAGATGAGCTTCTTGTAGAATACTGCCATCAATCTCCAGTCTAGCTATTGGAAACTCTGGAAGATGCCCTGACTGTTTCTTGCCGAGTAGATCACCAGGGCCACGCAGTAGCAGGTCGGCGTTAGCCAAGTAGAATCCATCGGATGACTTCTCAAGCACCTTCAACCTTGGCAGCGCGCTAGGAGTGGAGCATAGGAACACACATCTGGATTTCCTTTCGCCACGCCCTACCCGACCCCTTAACTGGTGCAGCTGAGACATTCCAAATCTCTCAGCATTCATGACAACCATCATGGAAGCATCAGGAACATCGACTCCAATCTCAATCACTTGTGTTGAGAGGAGAATACGTGTTTCCCCGGATCTAAAACTGCTGAGGGCTCCATCCTTCTCATCGCTCCTCATGCGACCGTGCAACAGCCCACAGGGATAACCTTCAAATTTTTGCTTTATGGAATCAAACTCGGCTTTTGCTGCATGAAGTTGTGGTAGCTGCTCTGATTCTTCTATGATAGGATATACGAGGTAGACCTTGCCTCCATCAACCAGTTCATCACTCATCATCTTCAAGCCATAAGTATTTAAAAATGATAAGCAAATTGATCCCAACCATATCCAAGTGCAGATTGGGACAGAAAAGGAAAACAACAAAGATCTGAAACAAAAAGAAAAAATATTGAATGAAGTCATGTCATCACCTGGAAGACAGATTCAAAACCAGCATCATTTCCTTCAAGAGCAAGAGTTTCTATAGGTTGTCTTCCTGGAGGCAAGTCCGTGATCTATAAGAAACGTGGATCACAATTGTAAAGATTTGAAATAGCTGTGAAAAATGAAAGACCCTACTAGTTGTTAAAGTAACAGGTCCTGGAACATGAAAAATGAAAAATGCAAGAACATTTTTGCACTATATCCTATCCAATATGTGAAGTCATAAAGTAGCGGATCCTGGAAAACAACAGGGTGGACTACTAGTTGTTAAAGATATAATTGTGCTAGCCTAGAATTAGTCCCTCGATGTATGTAGTTTTCACCCTGTGCCCCACATAGTACGCGATATGACATTTTACTTCCAATGAGTAAGTATTTGGAATACTCAATTTAGGCTATGTTCTTTTCCTCAACTCAAAACTTCAACTTCCTCGTTTTCTGTTAGCATGTTTTTTAAACTATTAAATGCTGTGTTTTTATAAAAGTTTTCTATATAGTAGTTGTTTAAAAAATCAAAGAAAACCATTTTTCAAGTTTATAATAGTTAAAACTTAATTAATCATGTACTAATGAGCTTTCTCGTTTGGCGTGTGCAGAAAATCAACTACCAAACAGAAGAAACGAACGAAGCCTTATATGCCATAAGCCTGTAAAATACCTGTGTAAGGGACATGTCCCCATACAGAGCAAGAGCCAACGTTCTTGGGATTGGAGTAGCGGACATAGCAAGAACATGGGGAGCCATAAATATTTCAGAAGCAGAATTCTCGTCTGAGATTGTATCATCATCACTCGATTTCATGGAAGGGGTATATAGCTGTAATGAATGGCAGTAATTTGTATTAACAAACAAATGTTAACTATGTTAAATTTGAAACCAAAATAAGAAAGACATGAATTATGCAACGAGGTTTGGATATCAAATACTCAAGTGTAAGTACCAGATACATTATCTTTTGTTTTGGACAATTAGGCAGCCTTGAGAACTACAGCACACTCCTTGAAGGCTTTCACCATAGCATTTTATATAGTTACTAGCATATTACCCGTTGAATTGGGATTTTTATTAAATAAAATTATCATTAACCCGTTATTACCATCATTTTCTGCAATGATATGCTAGCTATTGTAATAACAGCAAGAATAGCAAATTGTAATGATGGGTCATTTTCTGCAGTGATATGCTAGTTTGTAAGAACAGAAAGAAGAAAAAAGTCAGTAGGAACGCTCTGGCCCATCTTACCACAAAATAAGATACACGAACATGGAAATCCAGAGGCATACTTCTTACTCCCTAAGCCCCAAAATATAAGCACTTCTAGAGTTTTTCGTGGAGATTAAGGAGAGAGGTGAAATTAAATGAGAGATGGTTAGGATTGGTTTTGATGAGGAAGTAGGTGGAGAAATTAAATGAGAGATGGTTGTGATTGGTTCAGATGATGAAGTACATGGAGAAGTTGCTATGTTTTGGGACAAATTTTGAACGCTAAAAGCTGCTATGTTTTAGGATGGAAGGAGTAGTAATTAGCAATTTTCTTTCTAAGTTTGCCAACAAAGTTTACAGAATGGGTGACAATCCTGGAGCAAAGTAAGTAAACGAAGGATGTGTGTGATTTTATTCAACAACAAGGTTTACAGAATGAGTGACAATGCAGGAGCAAAGTAACAGTCAAAAAGCCCCCGCAAAAAAAGTAACAGTCAAAAAGGACGTGTATGGTTTTTATTCAATGTAAATAGCAAATGCTCAGCAAATTACCTTACTATTAAACCTTCCTCTTTGAACAACACCAAAGCGCTGCTGCTCATCTATAACAGAGATGCGCAAAGCTGAGAATTCGGTTTTATCACCAATTAAGCTGTGTGTTCCAATGACCATTGCTATTTCTCCTGTCTTGAGACCCTGCCATAGAATAACAATAACACATAAATATATGAATCTATGCGTATGGGAACTTGAGAGTCTAGAAAGAATGCTTGCATTTCGAATAATCCTTGATTCCCTCGCGGAAGTTGAACCAGTTAGTAAAGCAATGTTTGGTTTGCATTCATCTCCATCAAACTTCTCCAGCAATGAAGTTAGATGTTCATAATGCTGGAGGGCAAGAACCTCCGTTGGAACCATGAAAGCAGCCTAGAAATAATTTTACAAGGTATATGTTAGACTAACATCTCATTAATGAAGAACTGAAGAGTACCACTAGGAGGACGATAATCATTTTTCGTGTATATCCTATTTGGATTAAGCATCTAGTTTGCTTCAGTAAGCTGTCCTTTTAGTTGATAAAATCCTTTTATATACAGTACATAAGGCAAGGATGTTGGTTTGTAGTATAGATACCTGAAATCCTGAGCTAATGACCTCCATGCATGCAAGGAAAGCAACTACGGTTTTACCACAACCAACATCACCCTGTCAAAGAAAGAAGGCTTTCAAGTCTTCAGCAAGATGCATATAAGCCCCAATAGTTGTTATTTGAAGAACACCAATTATATATAAAAAGGAAAACAGAATCATTAATTCACTATGTAATACCACAGCCAGAACCTGTAACTTGGTACTTAAGATTTTCTTCCCCCATATGAGGTATACCCCCATGTTCCATTTCCCCAAGAAAAATGGAATGCTACATCCAGTCAATTGCAAGTTTCTTGTCCACGAACTTGGTGCTTAAGAATGGTAGAAAATAGTTTGGTTCAAATATTTTTGCTTAAGATCGAAACATTTGAAATAAACTGGCCAAAATAAAACAACGCAATAGTAGACCAGTGATATGAGAGCCAAGATATACTAGAGTTGATTACAGAGGAGCATCAAGCAACTGACCGGTAAACAAGTCCAGACTCCAGAAACAAGAGCAAGAAAGTTAATGAACCAAGAAATGTGCAATTAATAGTTACTTGTAAGAGTCTGTTCATAGGAACTGGTCTTCTGAGATCCCATATAATCTCTTTAACAGCATTCAATTGACTAGGAGTAAGCAAATAAGGAAGAACTTTTAACAATTTCCTTGCAAGAGGAGACCACTCGTCAGCACCAACAGCATTTAGCTCATGATTTTTGCACTTCAATAACAACTCTTCCTTCTCAACCCGTGTACCAACAGCTTCAAGCATTTGAAACAGTCTTCCCAACTGAAAAACGATGATAAATGTTTCCATCATTGCATATGCTTAATTGCACACTTAAAAACAAGATGCGATAATATGAACTTGAAGGACATGACATTTGCGCAAATCGATATCCATGTTTAAGCAAAACAAAAATATTGCTTGCTGACAAGCATATAAATGATAACAAAAATAATACCCAGGAAATGCACTCCTGTATAGATGCCATCACCGTTGGAGTTGTACTTTGAAGATTGCTAAAAATGCTGAAACCCCCACCCCACTGCCACACATGCGAGTGCCCGCCCATCCATTCACCCCCCCCCCCCCCCCCCCCACACACACACACCCACACACCCACACACAACAAAATTAATACACAGCACTGAAAAGGAAGACCATCTGAAGGGAGAGGGGTGGTGATATATACTGTTACTGACTCATATGACTGTGCTACTTCTACTGTTATATCAAGAAAGAAATATATGGTAATACCTGAAGATAAAAGAAATCATCGAAAATAAGCCTTCTCCGAGCAAAATCGGCTTCATCTCGATTCTTAGGCTTGTGGATTCCCATGTAAGCCTAACAACCAAAACGAATATTGAGGACAGCATTTAGGAGGGCATACAGATCACATGATGATGACATCATATAACAGAAATTCAAACAGATAGAATGAAGCTATATCTTGTAATAGTCAACAAAGAGTACATGAACATGTTGGCACGTATATCCAGTGATTTTAATATATTAGCACACACGTGTGATTACCACACAGATATCCAATAGCAAGAAGAAAAAATCCGACAGTCCATCCATCTCTAGGTTCCACTTGTATGAGTAGCATTTAGTAAGGGAACTATAATTAGATGGTTTGCTCACATCAAAGAGATTGGGCAAGTTGAATTCAACAAGAACTTCATGAGGCATAGGGTCAATGTCTGGCGTCAGCATCTTCAAGGCCCTGTGCACAATTGTAAACTATTATTACTCCTACATATTCAGATGGAAAATAATAATATCGAACTACATGCATTTCATATTAAGTTAAGGTGATTTACTCTTTATCCTTTGGGCTTTGCAGTCATCCCTTAAGTATCATCATAATTTAAATTACTTAGGTACAATTTAGCTGAATCATATTTTAGGAATGGGGAATCGGATCTTTCAACTATGATCACTTTAAAATAGCTGTGAACTTAGAGGAACATCACTTAGGGCCCACCGACTCAGCTTTCATTTAGAAACTAGAAAAGCACACAAGCTTTGCACTGACCTTGAGATGGAGAGGCTCAGCAAACTTGGTTTCAATCCTGCTTTTGATGGGTATATAGGATATGGTTTCCTGTCAAGCAGGGTGCATTGTTGTTCCTCTTCTTCAAGCATGTCAATAGTGTACTCTCTCAAATCATAATGGTCTTTAGTAAGCGCCTTCTTGATCTGTGCAAACAAAATCAGCTAAGCTTAATAAT
The DNA here is from genome assembly GCF_000147395.1 of Oryza glaberrima. Lineage (NCBI taxonomy): Eukaryota > Viridiplantae > Streptophyta > Magnoliopsida > Poales > Poaceae > Oryza > Oryza glaberrima. The sequence continues at coordinate 28,415,416 of NC_068327.1, read as the reverse complement.
CACATATAGGCTGTGAGGCTACAAAGTGCAGTCCATTACATGCATAAGTGAAAACATCTGTATAGCAGAGCTACTTTTATGTTGCTGTAAAGCAAATGTGCGGCTGCACCAACACAAATTTTAGGATTACAATTATTTTGTAGTGAAGCATCACCAACAAATAAAGACAAATTGAAAGGTCTGACAAGCAGCATGTAACAGGAAAAGGTATGTTAGTTCACCAACCTTACCGCTGACATAAGCAAGATCCCCCTCTTTGTACTTCGATGATATACACTTAAGAAAAGATGGAGAAGAGAAGCGTGTGCCGCTGAAAAATTTCTTGAGGTGCAAATGAATTGTCTTCTTTTGTTCTGCTTGAGAGTTACAACTCTTAACTGAAGAGCTTAACTCACTCTCGATTATTGAACAACTAACAACAACCTCAAGGTAACCTAAAGTGTGCTTAAGTCTGGCTCCCCTGAGAAAACAAACGATAATTATTGTTTAGAGTACAGGTTTTTGGCGTATGAAAATGACCTAGCCAAGTTTGTTATACGAAAATTTTTCATAATATACATTTATGTAACTACATTTGGGTTTATGCAAAAGAATTAAGTGGTCAAAGTTACATCTTACTGACTTTGAAAATTCCAATATGGCAATCTTTTGTGACTGGAGGGAGTACCATTTCAATTGGACTCATAGTGCTTAATTATGTTTTTCAGTAATCAGTCTTTCTTTGCAGGGAATAATCAGCCAATCTATGAATTGAATATTTTTAACTAATAATTTTGAACCTAACCATTTCGCTCACACACATGAACATAACTTTTCTATGTGTTCACAACATCCACAGTAAAACGTCCTTTTAATAGCATTGAAAATTGTACCACAATATACTGAATGCCACCACATGAGCAAGATCAAAGAAATGGGGGAAACTTTTACAAACATGCTATAACACAAGCACTGTCATATCACAGCAGTCAAGAGAGTGAAAAGACAATTCTACACCAACTCCAACAAATAGGATCAAGGCCAGCAGTTGGAGCAAGGGAACGTATCCCATGCACACAAGCTTACGGTGCACACTCCGTCACACCAACTAACAAATGTCACCAAATTTTCTAAAAAATATATATACATGTACCTCCAATAGTATTTCATATACCTGTAAAGTATAAAGTTCAAATTCATTATATTCTAGCCATAACGAAAAGAAAAGAAAAATCTGATAGTTTTAAGAGTATATATCTGTCAGAATTTTGTCTTTTATGTTACGGCTAAAATATATTGAATTTGAAGATGAGACTTTGCATATAGGTGTAATACTATTGGAAGTACGTGCACATTTTTTTCCAGAAGTTTTGGTGACATTTGTTAGTTGGTGTGCACGGCATGTGCGCCATAAGCTTGTATACATAGGATATGTTCCCTTGGACTGGAGCAAGATTAATTGAAATATTAACTTATACTCCCCAAATGATCCCAGCAGGGGCATCGGTCACATGAATATTTAGAAATAATAATAAGATCATCTTAAAAGATCCATGATTTTAACAGAATCTTCTTGTCCCCCAGCAGACTCAAATTTACTCTATAAACTCATTTCTGACTAATTCCCCTACAAACTCCAGAAATTGTAGTAATGGTAGGTCTTCATTTAAATTTTACAGGGTTAAGAGAATTGACTATATAAATACCCATTCCACTCCTCCAAACTATACTGCCCTTCTGTACAAATTTCATGGATTATTATGACCAAACGTTGAGTGTGGCCCTAGTGTCATTGTGATAGGATGGCACATCCCATATCAATTCTTCTTTATTATCAGATTAAGAATTTTACTCAACAAGAATGATCTGATATTAAATACCACTAACAATCCGAGGGCATCAATTCAAATAAGGAAATGATATCCTTCACATGCCAAAAGATTTTTATGGAAAGACTAAGCTCGGGAGATGCCACATAATTAACATATGGCAAGTTTAATGCCGAAGAAGAAGACAGTGGAAAACATCATATTTCTGATTATTCAATTACCTGGAAGATACAACGGTTCCAAACAGCATGATGTACTGCCCCTCTTCTATTGAACCTTGAGGATTTTGTAGATCTGCATAGGTCCGGGGAAAATGCTGCAACAATTTCCGTACCTGCAGAGAAGAAATATATTGCATGCTAAGAATTCTATCAAATCAAAAGAAAAAAAAATACTGAAGCGTATCTGCTGCTAGTACCGTATGGAAACCACCATCCTCTAGCTGGCGATATTGCCTACTAGTTGTTTCGGGCAAACATCTTATACTTCTGTCCAAGATGCTAGAATCAGAAACTGTAGCATCTGCCACTGCCAATGACTCTGGACAAGCATCGGTATCAACTGCCGGTTCAAGAGAAACAGACTGTGCTGTGAGAGAACTCTCTTCACTGATTGATAGGTGATCGACGTTTGTAAGGGTTGGATCTAATGGATGGCATTTGTCAGAAAACTCATAAGCTGCCCCAAAATTTCCACCGGACTCTCGCATGAAATTCGTGAGGTTTTCAGAAAGCACAGTTTCTTTCTGACTCATGCTAGCAGCAGCAGCATATAGTTCAATAGGTGATGAATCACCAATTTTTATGCATGGAAACTTTGCACACATTTCTGGGAACTCAATTTCTTTGCATACACTGATCAATTCTGTAGCAGATCCTCTGCGGGCTCTTTCTTGCTCAATTAATTCTTGTGTATTACTATAACCCATCAAAACAGACACCTGCAATCATAAATAATCCAGACAATGTTCACTGTTCACAGCAAGTACAGATGAATAGTTGTGTGACATTATTAGTGAAGAGTGGCATCAAGCAGAGAGCCGTGCAAATCAAATCCAGACGTCATTAAGTAGAGCTATTGCATAGGCTTAAACTATAAAGGTCATAACATCAAGGAAGTTAATGTACAAGTATATGCGCATTGTATTTAAACAAGGTTACTATGCACTAGTTTGAACTCACAACAATAATTAGAGGACTTGGGAAATATAAATAGCTTTCACTTGGTAGAGCCCAAATGGTGGAACGATTGAACAGATGAAACATACAGAACTAAACTCATTACTGATGCCTGCAAAATCGAAGGCTAACACTAACAAGTGAACACAACCAGTTGCTGGCAGGGCACATACTTTGTTCAGGAGTTTTGATCTCTCTGACGTGCCATCCACCTCCAACAGCTTCCTGACGGACGTGTGATTCTCGCGCGAACACCACCGGAAGAGCTTAGAGCCAAGAGCATTGCTAGACCTGCAACCGGAACAGTTCAGTGCTAGTTGCTAACTCGCTATTCTAGCCACAAGCACAAATTGCCCACAAGGGGAGGGGAACCTAACAAAATCAATACCTCATTCTGAATGGAATCCTTCTAGAGCGCCCTCTGCGAAAATCCAAAGAAAACACCCTCGCTAATTGATTGGTGTGACCCTGAAGAAGTGAAGCGACCTCATTTCAGATAAGGAAGGGGGATAGTATGTGAAGAGAAACGACATACGCCCATACCTTAATCCATGATTGCGCTGAGGAGGAGGCGATCATGGGTGCGGCCAGCGAGGAGAGAACCTTCCCGATTCGCCGCAGCGCTCAGTTCATCCACCGCGGAGACGAACACCATCAAACACCACCAGAGCACGAGCAGGTGCCCAACACTAATGGAGCGCTCCGGGTTACCAATGGAAGGCGGCGGCGAAGGAGCGGGAGTGGGAGGGAGGCGGGGTAGAGGCAAGGCAGCGGGAGAGAGAGAGAGAGAGAGACGAAGCGCGAGAACCTAACGTGGAGCGGGGACACGCGAGAGCCTCACCGGACCGCGCGCGCCTTCCGGGGACGGCAGCGGCGGAGGTGAGGTCGTCTTTCCCCCCTCTCGTGGAGGCGAGTGGAGTGGAGGCCCTCACCGGCGGCGCGGGCGGTGCAGCGCCGTCGCCGTCGCCGGAAAAGGGGACGGAGGCCGTACGTGGTGGGGGTTTGGGTAGGGGACAAGAGGGGAGCGCAGAAGAGTCGGAGACGATGGAATGGAGTTTCCGCAAGTTGGGCTGGCTCCTGCTGGCCCAGGATAAGGTGGTCGAGTTCCGGTTAGGCCCATAGGAATCCAGGCCCATTCCTAGATGGATTGGTTGCGACCCAAAGAGGCCCACAAAAATTTGTTGAGAAAATCCAAAAAAATATCGGGCCTGTTCAGATTGTAACTAAAATAAATATTACCTAATTTTGGTATAATTTTGGCATGATTTCTTATGTATTTAGCAAATTTAGCAATAAACTAAACATAGACATTTTTTTTGGCAATTTTTTTAAGAAAATGATATGGTTAAAAATGGCAATAAAGTGAACAGGCCCATCATTGACAAACTTCTAATTGCAAGAAATATAATCGACATGTGCTAGTTCCATGAAATGTCATCGTACAAGTGACTTTGTCTTAGAAATACCATTATCCGTATGGTTTCGTTAGCAAACCTCCATTAAGTGCTATAGGATGAATTGTGCATTAAACGGGATGGAATTGATGGAACCCTAGCAAAGACGGTATTTCTAAGAAATGTCACTTGCACGATGTTATTTTGTGAAACTTCGCACTACTCGATGACATTTTTTAGATTTGGATATTTGCCAGTGGCATTATTTTTGTTTTTGTCATATTTGATTGGTTGCAGCCCTACATTCAAGTTGGGCCTCCGATTTTGGATGCAATATATCGAATTTGGATTTTCTGGCAACCTGGTTGCTGAATCATGACAGCCATTGTGTCTTCAGACTTTCAAACTCGATTCAAATAGATTGTTTCTTGTGGATTTCGAATAGACAGTATATTGGCTAAAGTTTACACTGACTTGTGGATTTCGAATAGACAGTATATTGGCTAAAGTTTACACTGAGTAAAACGGACTGATTTTTGTGCTGTTGATCGATTCTGATTCTGCAATGTGCCACAGAACAGAAGTTCTGACGATACTGTTATATAGATCCAAGTGACCGGGCTACAGGATAGACCATTTGACAAAAAAATAAATCCAATCACAAGTGCTACAGGGCGTAGGCAACAACACCGAACAACGCGACAAGCAGCAGCAACACGTAGAGGCGTGACACGGCCGGCGGGCCGCCGGCGTCGCTGAACCTCGCGTACTCGGCCGCGAGCGGCATGTCGTCGACGGGGAGCGAGCACGCCGCCGGCCCATCCGCCGCCGCCGCGACGCCCGCGGCGGACGCCTCGTCGGCGGCCATCAGCGCCTGGATCACGGCGGTGGCCGCCGCGCCGTACCGCGTGGCGTTCCGCTGCAGCAGCCACATGATCCCCATCAGCTGGCACTCTCGTTCGCCCGTCACGCCGGCGCCGCCCTGCTGCTGCTTCTTCTTCGCCGCCGCTGCCGCCGCCGCGGCGGCGCCGCCAGAGCCGGCCTTTATCTGCGGCATCACCAGGCTCGCGTCAGACAGAATGAACAGTAATGGCATTTACTAGTTCCGTGGTATTGTTAACCCACAATTAATGGACACCAACCGGACGAAGTAAAACAACAAAAAAAAATTACTACAGTAAAATTTACCTTACGCTACAGACATTCTTGAAGTCATGAACACAGAATTATGACAAGTGACAGCCCGAGCCTGAGCTCTCTGCTTTCTACTGTTGGCACACATGGCCTTCTACGTGCCATGCATGTTACGACGCATTAAGATCTTTGGAAGAACCTATCAGTACCAATCCATATAGAGCACTGCCCCAAACAAAAAAAAAAGACAAATTTTGTACGTACACTAGTAACACTACTATACCATTTTAGATGATATAGTATACGCTAGTAGAGTTCTAGTGGAGTATCACTACTATACTAACATTCTGCACGCTATCCGGTAACCAAGTTGGCGGCCAAATGGCTCGTTTGTTAACAAATTAAGCAAATGATTCGGTCTTTCTAATAGCGACGAGACTCCTTATGTGGGAAAGGACGATGATGCTGTAATTGTGCCCCCAAATGCTATGGCAATCAAAGGGGGTAGGGGAATGGAGGCATGTTCCGAACAAATCATTCTCCAGGGCCTACGCAACAGGCCCGGACTCCAGATCTCATCATTCCTGGTCACTCGCTTCAATAATGCTGGCAGGGCAGCAGCAGCTAGGGCACACACACGCCAAACCAGGCAACAGAGACGGTACCCCTGGTTGTATGCTAGTGGCTCCCCTCCTGTCCATGGCTTTCATTAAACGCCATGTCTCCAAGAAGAGCATTTGCTAAGAAGCAACGGCGCAATGCAGTCATGGCTCAAATGAGTATTATCACTCTCGTGAGTGACTAATATGATTTTTATAGTAATATATACGTGATGAGAACATCGGCGTTGCCTGTTCACTGTGCAGGACTGCATGAATTTGCAAGATCAGTGCAAGGAACCTTTTTAACTGACGATCGAGCAGCTGACAATCTGAACTTGAACTGTCGAACTGAACCGATCAGTTAATGAACATAGCTGACAGAACAGAAGCAAGCATTCAAGCAGATGCGTTAAATGTTTTAATTGTTTCTAGGACTATCATGTTCATGAGGTTTTAATGCAAAGTAGGAGTACGTGGTATAGTAGTACTAAGATGTGATCTAGTATGTGATCGATCTCACCGTGGTCAGGGCGCGGAGGCACTTGGAGCAGCCGGGGACGCCTGGCTCCGCGCAGTCCTTCTCCAGCCTCCTCGCCGCCGCGTCCGCCGGAGACCATTGCCCGCCTTCCGCCGCCGGCGGGCCGCACGTCAGCCTCCTCAGCCTCACCCCGCAGTAGCAGAACGCCACGTCGCACGTCCCGTTGGCGCCCGGCGGGCGAGGCAGCGCCGCCCCCTCCGCCCGCAGCGCGCGGTCCGCGGCGCCCGCGCACGCCTCCGAGTCGTCGGGCGGCACGGGCATGTCCACGGCCGCGGCGGCCGCCGACTTGGCCGGCCTCTGCGCGAGCGCCGCGGGCGCGTAGGCCGCAAACAGCCACGCGGCCAGCGGCGGGCAGCAGCGCAGCCTCGTGGTCAGCGCGCCGCCGCCGTCGACGCAGGAGGACGTCACGGCCGGGAGGAGCGACGGGGACGGGGTCAGCGGGCACGTCGACGACGTCCCGGACGCGGCGTCCGACTGCTCCGGGAACGCCGGGATCGTGGCGCTCCCTGGCTGCGCCGGGGTCGCCGAGGGGAAGACCAGCGCCGGGTCGAGCGGCGCCGGGTCCGGCAATGCCGCCGCCGTGGAGCACGGCGCGAGGCGGGACGCCGCGGCCACGTAGAGGCAGAGGAGGAGGAGACGGCGGCGAAGCGGAGGCATCGTCTCTCTCTCGTCTCGCGTCTCGCGCGCGCGCGCGTGCGTGCGTGCGTCGTGCGCGGCGGGCGCACGCGCGTGGTGGTTTTTCTGGTTGGATGGATTGAGAGAGTGAGAGTGGGAGTGGGCGAGTGAAGTGAAAGCGTGGAGAGTGAATGAGTGATCTGCTATATGCCTATATGGACGAAATGATGAGAGAAAGCTTTGTGCTTTGCTGGTCTAGAGCCAAAGAACGCATGATTAGATTGGTTCTTGTATAATGTTCTTCCAGAGAGCAAAACCAGCCGCAGCCTTTTGCAAAGGGAGCTCCTTTCATCTGTGGATCATTTTTATCGTTTTACAGAGAGAGCTATCTTCTTTCTTTTTACCTTGTCAAACTTTGTGGGGCTGTGCATTTTCGAGTGTTGTTTCAGGGAAGCTGCGGAAGGCGGGTTAAAGTGACCTCGCTACTCAATTCAGCTTAAAACCAGCAGCTTTGTTGTAATCCTGTGTTTGCTTTCAGTTCATTTGCTATCCACTTCAATGTTCAAATTAACGGTCTGATCGAGTGCTACTCTAGCTAGTATGGCGTATAGCACATTGCCACTCGATGTTTGCTCATGCGTGAAGGCTGAAGGCATCACATACGCCCTCCTTGTGTCATGGTCATGGCTAGTGTTTTGTTTATGTGAGACAGAGCAGCATCTCGAAGCCTACGTATAGCCTTTGCAGCTGAGGTAATACTACTACTCGTATGCTGCCATGAATCATTCTGGAGAGAGCACAGAGTATCATGTGTTACTGCTGGCGTAATAGTTTACGACTCGTGGTAAGGTAGGTGGATATTCGTTTTGTTTTCAGTGCGTGTATTATACTACTCCATCCCGTTCTAAAATACTTTTCGTTCTAAAATATTTAACCACTTATCTTATTTAATTAAAAAATTATAAAATTATTATTTATTTTATTTATAACTTGCTTTATCGTCAAAAAGTATTTTAATTATAACTTATCTGTTTTTACATTTGCACTAGTTTTTTAAATAAGACCAGGCCAAACGTTAGAATCAAAAAATCAAACAACATCTAATTTGGGAATTGGGACGGAGGTGGAGGTAGTACCAGTAGTAGTATACTAAGCTACAGTGCATGCACCAGGCTAGGATAGATGCTAGTATGCTACACATGCCGCCGATAGGAGTGCCAAATTAAGGTCTTATTCGTTTGAAAGGAATTACAAAAGAATATTATAGGAATAGAAATGAGTTTTAAACTATCATTCATTTTATAATTCATTTTATAGGAATGCACTATATAGGAAAACTATAGGAAAGTTTTCTATTCCTCCATTTTTGAAGGAAAAGCATAGAAAAAAATAATCCACTTCAACCTAATATTTGCGTTTCTTGGGTTGGTTTGCTCAATAACATAGGAAAAATTTCTGAGTTTTTCAATCCATAGGTTTACACATATATTTCTATAGTATTCCTACGTTTTTCCTATTCATACGTTTTGAAAATCCTGTGAACCGAATGAGCTCTAAGCAAATACTCCCTCCGTCTCATTTTAAGTGCAGCCATTTTTTTCCACATCCAACTTTGATCGTCCGTCTTGTTTAAATTTTTTTAAAAAAATTAAAAACATAAGTCACGAGTAAAGTATTATTCATATTTTATCATCTCATAACAACAAATATACTAATTATAAAAAAATTTAAATAAGACGGGCAATTAAAGTTGGGTGCGGAAACTCATAATTGCACTTAAAATAGAACGGAGGGAGTAGGTTATTGCAACGACATCACATCTCACTTGCTGATAATCGTACCAGTATTTAGTTACTACCTCCGTCCCAAAATAAGTGCAGCCGTGGATATCCGTGCCAAACATTTGACCGTCCGTCTTATTTGAAAAATTTGAAAATATTTAGTCACACATAAAGTACTATTTATGTTTTATCATCTAATAGCAATAAAAATACTAATCATAAAAAAAATTTCAAATAAGACGAACGGTCAAACGTTGAACGTGAATAGTGCAAAACTGCATTTATTTTGGGACGGAGGGAGTAATAACTACGTCGTCTGTTCATCTGTTTTTAGCCAAACACACGTAGTATCCACCTAGTAAATGTTTACAGATTACAAAGTCACAGTATGACGGAATGTTTTGGAACAGGAGTCGCTGGCAGAGTGAACGAGAAATGCGAAACGGAGAGAACGTAATACTAGTAATTCAGACAACAGAACGCATCGTCCAAGGAGATAAAACGGATGGTGGCGCACGCCGTCCGAGCGCACGGGATCGTCACTCACTGCACGCCTACAGCACACTTACGACGTACGGCTATTGCTGGCCTGCACGCCCTGCAGCCAGGAGCCATTAACAAAAGCGAAACACTGTCGCCTACCGCATTCCACCGCACGGCAGGGACCGCAACACAGCAGCGCCACGCGGCGGAAGCGACGACGACGACACGCCAAGAGCGCGACTGCGATTCTGCGAAAGCCGAGAGGCGCCTAGCCTTGTGAGGCGGCGACAGCCTCGCTTTCACCGTCTCACGCACCGGGCGGCGGACGACGGACGCGCGGTTGATTGCCTCTCATCCGCGGCGCGTGAGCGGCTGAGCGCGTGGAAGCGAGGCGCGCGCGACGTATTTCTTGCTCGCCTTGAAGGCGCCACGACCAGCGGCGTGTGGCGTCGCGCGTGCGCGGGTGGTTGTGGTTTCACTGGCTCGGTTTTAATCCCGTGCGTGGCGCCTGCGGCGGCTGTCGGTCACGGGCGCCACCAGCGTCCAGCGAGCGTGTCAAGCGAGACGTACTACTACTACTACTACTGAACCTGAACGGATGGAATGTTTTGTTGGCTCTCGATCGTCCTTGTTCTCTCGCTCGCTCCCGGAGATTCCTTCGAGTTTACACGCATGCTGATGCACGCGCTGGTTTTTTTGGGCTGAGGCTGTTCGTTTCATAACACGCCTCCGAGCACGCGCACGCGCATGTTGGAATCATCACCGCGTACCATATAAAATCCTGGAGGGATCAGAGCTGGAGTTGCATGCTACTGGATGTACATTGATCTCACTGGCAATGGAGAGGTGTGATGCCTAGTAGAGTAGTAGGCCGGCCCACAAGAGCTGGGGTCATAAGCCCAGCTTGAGTTACGGACAAAAGTTCACTTTTACTCCCTTAAGTAGTGGCTGGATCCAATTCATACCCTTCAACCGCAAAATCGGGTATAATCACTTTGCCAAGCCCGACTATTTAAACCATGAAAAATAAAACCCTTGGTTGTTTTGAGAGTGGTTTTCGCTAACATAGTTCCTACATGGCAGCCAACTCATAAAAAAGAATTTAAAAACTAAAGTGGGATCCACATGTAATCCCCTCTCTCTCCTTCCCTCTCTGCTCGTACCTCTCTCCCCATTGTCTTCTCAGCACAAACAGGGTGGCTGCTGGGTGGTAGCAGGCGATGGCAGCGAAGGAATTGGGGTGTGCACACGGCGGCGATGGCATCCCCTAAGCCTAATCCGTGCGACAATCGTCTTCATCCTTTGAAGCCAAGTGATCGTGGTAGCTCATCGACGATGTCTCCAACATCGCTATCCTTGCTAAGAAGAAGACCAAGTGGAAGCGGTATTGCTTCCACGAGCGGGAGAGGCCCTTTCCGTCCTCTTCGCCCTCTCCTAGTTGGCTCACCGCCCTACGGTGGTCGTCCCTAGCTATTCATGGTTGGATATGATCGCGCATGGTCCCACCAACGAACATGGTCAAGAAAGACAAAGGGGTGGTCGACCACAATGACGGCGGTGAGGCGGAGTCAGAGTCGGGCATAGTGGTGCCCCCGCACAAGTGCAGCAACTTCTCATTGGCTGTGATGTTGACGGCGCGGCAGGTGTGCCCAGTGGTGGAGGGCCACGATGCTGCTGGATCTGCCTCCCTCACCGAGCTCGGGCCTCCAGAGTTGGTGCGCAGAGGTGACGACGATGAACCTTTGAAATTCCCATGGAATCAATCCAGCAGCAAAGGGTGGGGGCAGCAAGGACAACGTCAATCTCCCTTCCTCCTTTCTCCTCCATCTCCTCGAGCCTTATAGAGCTCCCGCTTCGCCGTCGAGCTCCTCATCGCCTGTAGCGGCACCACTACAAAAAAATATATCCTGCATTCAACCCTCAGTGCGCCCCGAGTTGTTCGCCATTGCCGCGTTGTCACTAACCGGTCACCACCGCCGTCGCCACCACCAACTTCCAACCGCAGTGCTGCACACCTGCCTCACTGTCGGCCTGCCTCGTACCCGGCTCGCCACTCACGAGGAGAAAGAGGGCCGTGGTGGTGGTGGTGACCGGTGAGCGACAACGCGGCGATGGGCCATGTTTAGGGCCAGACCATAGCCTCTCTCGGCCCACTTCATTCTACTTGGGCCGAACTTCTCCCACGAGAAAGGCCATCGCCCATCGCTACTGAACTATGAGTACCATCGGATTCCGACTTTGCAGGCTACGACTTCGATGAACCATGGACCCAACATGCCACAAAACCACAATATCCAGGCGAGTTTTCTTCGCTTGGCCCTCCTGTCGAATCGAGCAGTCATACGTCGTGCCGTCGTATCGTCGACTCGTCGTCGTCCAACTCCAACCTTGCACGGCAACCGGGTTTCCGGTTTCCTTCTCCTGCTTACAAATCGTCGGGCCCGGGCACCTCGTGACTACTCCCTCCGTTCCAATAAAAAAAGACAAACCCTGGTTTCGTGTCCAACGTTTGACAGTCCGTTTTATTTGAAAAAATTATGAAAAAAATTAAAAAGACAAGTCACGCATAAAATATTAATCATGTTTTATCATCTAACAACAACGAAAGTACGAATTACAAAAAATTTTTTATATAAGACGAACAGTCAAAGTTGGACACGGAAAGCCAGAGCTTGCCTTTTTTTTTTTTTTTTGGGGGGGGGGGGGGGACGGAGGGAGTACGTGAGAACGGAGGGAAAAAAAAAAGAAACAGCCTGATATGCGGCCGTCAATCGCGGCGCACTCCATCGTATCTCATCATCTCCTCTCCCCCACCGCGCGCGCGCGCAGCCCGCGTGGTTAGATCCCGTTTCTACCAGCGGATATGATGTGCAAGGCACTCCAAGCCAGAAAAAAATATAAATCGCGTGGCTCGCGAGTACATGTATATACATATACTGCCGTAGTGCCATGGATGGGTGTACGGAAAATCACAATAATTTCTCTCTCTTCTTCTACCTTGTCATGGCCATCGCCGTCAGGCCGGACAATCAGGTAGAAACGCCAGCACGCACGCCGGCGATGAAAGCTCTTTTCTTTTTCTTTCGCCGGGCGCTTAAAACAAATCTCTTGTACATGGACAACGACTCAACATTTCATAAGTTTACCGCAGTCTCAACGATCGTACAATTCTAGAGCAAATGATGGCGCCGTTGATCACTCGGGTCGCTCTCACAATTAAACAGAAAAGTAGGCATCTTGTTCGGTTCGGGCAAGTGTGGACAGGCCGCTAGTTGGAGTAGGTGTACGTGGGGTATGTGCCGCGGCGATGGCGTCATGAGGTCGTAGGATGCCGCGAGGTTAGCTCAACGACGAGGCGCTAGTGCGCGCGCGTGCTTGGATGCTTGCGGGATTTCTTTGACCTCGGGAGGAAGAGGAGGCCAGGTCGGCACCGGATTGCTCCTTTTGAGTCCATATTTTTCAGGCCTCTGTTTCTTTCAGAAGGGTCCATGTCAATCAAAGGTCCCATTGCTGGTTCGCTAATGATGGATCGATCGATCGGAGATTTCGCTTTTATCGTTCCGTTGTTAATTTGAAGAGCATCTTCTAGTTGCGGAATATGTCAGGTTTGCAAGATTTTCCACACCCAAAAGTTCACTTTCTGATGGGTTAAAAATTAAAACAAGAAAAGGAAGCACAGAGATGTCACTAGTAACAGTGTTCACAAGTACTTTTTCTTTCAGTGAACAGATGATATTTACAAGTACTTGTGGGTATGACGACCAAAGAATGAAACAATCTGTCAAGCTCCCTGTCGATTTTTTATCTCCACGCTGTTATTTGTTTCTTATTTTTCTCAATCTCCATCACCACTAGCTTATCAAAACTCTCGTAATAAACACAGTTTGAGAGAGAGAGAGAGAGAGAGAGAGAGAGAGAAATAAAAAAAGAAGAAAAAAAACGACGTTTTTTTTTTCTTTCTTCTTTTTTATCGTGGCTCGATCATGGAGATGGACACGTCGTTGACGGACTGCGTCTTGGTGGTCTCCGTCTTCATCGCCAGCGAGAACTCCGACGCCGAGACCTTCTTCATCTCCCGCGCCGCGAACAGCGGCGGCTGCGCGGGCTCCGGCAGCTGCATCTGGTCGCTGATGAGCATGAGCACCACGTTGGACATGGTCGGCCGGAGCTCGGGGCTCTCCTGCACGCACAGCAGCCCGACGTGGAAGCACCGCCACGCCTCCTCCTTCGAGTAGTCGCCGGCGAGCGACGCGTCCATGAACTCCGCCGCCTTGTCCTCGTTCCACAGCTTCCATGCCTGCACACGTTCATATGAACACAAACAAGTTAAAAAAAAGACTCTGCTTTTTTTTTACCAGAAAGAGTTTGATGCAAAAAGTTTCTGAATTTTTTTTTTACATCTTGGATCAGGGTTTGCTGGTTATTCTGAAGGTACATTGCGCCATTGCGTTGGCCGCTGAGGATCTCGAGCACAAGAACGCCGAGGCTGAACACGTCAGACTTCACCGAGAAGACGCCCTCCATCGCGTACTCCGGCGCCATGTACCCACTGCAAAATCCATCGGTTCATTTCAATACAAGTTGAGGTAAGATTTGTGCTTGATGAGCCATGAGAAATCAGGTGATCGATGCACATAGTGCAAATACGTTGACGTACTATGTGCCTACGACGTGTCCGGTGTTGACCTCGTTGCTCTCCTCCTCGAAGATCTTGGCCATGCCGAAGTCGGAGATCTTAGGGTTCATCTTGTTGTCGAGGAGCACATTGCTCGCCTTGAGGTCTCTGTGGATGACCTTGAGACATGAATCCTCGTGGAGGTAGAGCAAACCACGGGCGATCCCAAGGATGATGCTCTGCCGAGTCTTCCAGTCCAATTGAGCCCTCTTTCTGGAATCTGACGAGACAAAACCGAATTAGATTTACCTCATGGTTACTTTAGTTTTAGACTTTCAGTGTTCCAAGATGAAACGAAACAGAGCTTCAGTACAGGTCAGATCGGTTAATCTGAACAGTTTATAATTCCAATCGGGTTTAACTACACGCACGAAGCACATGGACCTAGTTTGCTTCCCATTGACCTACTTTGCATCGATTTGGTAACTTCGTTAGACTTAAACGACTCGAAAAAACAGTAAATTATGCAGAGTGCAGAACCACGAGTCCAGCTTTGACGCAATCATGTGCGTATCCCATGTGTATCAGTTTCTCACCAGCCACTAACAAATTCAAACAATCACAAAAAAATACCTATAATCCTGCAAGAATTTATATTGACAAAACAAAACAAAACAAAAAAAACAGTAACAAAGAGAGAGGAAGCAGACGAACCGAAGAGGAAGGCATCGAGGCTTCTGTTAGGGAGGTACTCGTAGATGAGCATCTTCTCCTCCTTCTCCACGCAGCAGCCAAGCAGCCTGACCAGGTTCCTGTGCTGCAGCTTGGCGATCAGCTCCACCTCGTTCCTGAACTCCGCCGCGCCCTGCCGCGACCTCGCCGACAGCCGCTTCACCGCGATCTCCGCGCCACCGCCCAGAACACCCTGATCATCACAGCCAAGAACCCAAACTTCAGTCGATGCAAATTGGCACATATCAGGAGTAGTGCTATTTCCAGGACAAAATCTAGAAAAATTTGCTAGTGTTCATACCCTGTAGACAGGGCCGAAGCCGCCTTCGCCGAGCTTGTTCTCCTTGGAGAATTGGTTGGTGGCGTCGTAGATGGAGGAGAGGTCCATGAGAGGCAGGTCCGAGTTGGACAGTGGCCTCAGGCTCTCTATCTGCGCCCTCCTGACGGCTGCAAAGGAACCAAGAAAACCAAATGTAACAATTCACAAATTTGCAGCGTTTGCGGATTGATCATGGCTGAATAATCGATCGATCGATCGATCTTACCGTTGCGCTTCCTCCATCTCCAGCAGTACACGCAGTAGAAGAGGGTGCAGATGATGACCACCACCAGAATCGACACCATTATCGGCATCCCATTGTGGCTCGAGTGCCCTGGTGCAACAAACCAAGAACGCGTACCCTGACGCCAGTTCAGTCACCTTCTTCCAACTCAAGAACACGAACATACACACACTGCAATATCTTCAGCAAGAAAGAAAACTGCGCGTTCGTACCTCCTGAATCAGTCGCGGGTGTTGTATCCATCAGCCGGCGATGTCGAAAACGGTACAACGACGATCCAGCCTCGCCTTCTTCTCCCCGGCTCTTCATCAAAACCAGTTCTCTGATGAGAGAGCCTTGGGAAATTTTGCACTGCTTCTCTGCAGGAATATATACCTCTCGTCACTATTGGGTTGTTGGAGAGAGGTTGCAGGCTAGCTAGCTAGCTTAGCCTTAATCTGAAGATTGGCTCGTTAGTGGCTTAGTGCTTACTGTTGTGCTGGCACCAATGTGTACAGACTACAGAGCATATAAGTACAGCTCAGGTGAGAGGAGAATAAAATGGATATGCTGCTGCCTGCTGCAGGTATGGGGATGGAGAGGGAGGGGGCGTTGATGGCTGCAGGATGAACTGGTTTTTCAAATGTTGCTGCCAATATTTCATGCTTGTCCTTTTAGGACTGCAAATTGTGCTGCTTGACCATTGTGTGGAACATGAACACCTACGGGTACAGCGACCCCTCTCTCTGTTATTCTGGTTGTTTTCTGATATTGGACGGCAGTGGATGCTGATCATCCAAATTTTTGTCCACTGCTTTTGTTCAGTTGTTCTTATCATCATCGCTTGATTTGCTGATCAATCCTGACTGACTCATTCTCTCGCAAATTAATCCAGCTGTACTATAATCTAATCCTGCCACTACAACTTGTGATGTGAACCCAAACAGTAGGAGTAAGTAATCAACGCTAACTTTTCACATGTGCTGATTCAGGATTAGGTGACTGTCAAGGGGGCGGTGTGCAAGACAACCACCAAAAAGGAATTAGTATCTTTTTCCTGCCATGTTTGAGACGTGAGCGTGTGAACTAATTAAAGGGCACTGAAACCAGGGTAAGGCTTGTACAGCTATAATGAAATGAAACGGGGAAGTATTAAAGGGTTGGAAGTGTGTTTGATTTGATTCCCTTTTGACAAACGAGGACACACGCCATGAAAATTATTTCTCGGTGTGGTGTGGGTGCGGTGCGTGTGCGTGTGGGAGCATGACAAGCTGGGCCACCTCATCGGCGTAGGAGCTTGTTGCCTTGTGCGTCAAATGGTCAAAACGATTTGGCATTTTGTACTGGTTGGTAGGGCGGATCCGGTGGTGGAGATGCACGTTTCGCCTTTTTATTTTGCAAAGAGGAGCTAATTAAGGCCATGTTTGATTCAGCTATTATAATCTAAATTATTAGGAGTAAGCTGAAACAAATAGATAGCTTATTATGATAGATTATTATAATCTATAACTCAAATTATTATAATCTCGTAAGCCACTCTAAAGGTGCTTTTGATTTTTTTAATTATTGGGTGGCTAACAGCTAACAAACAGATAATAATCCAGAGAAACAAACAGCTAGCAGCTTATTCTATATCGGCTTATTATAATCCATCTTATAGTAATCTAGTTCTATAATCTATATTAGAATAATCTTAAACTGAAAAAAACAGGGCCTAAGACTGAGTTCTTTTATTCACTTTCCCAACTCATCTCCCATTTTCCACGTACATATTTATTAAACTATTAAACGGTACAAATTTTATAAAACTTTTTATACAAAAGTTATTTTTTAAAAAAATCATATTAATCATTTTTAAGTTATTTTAGCTAATGCTTAATTAATTATACATTAATAAACCACCATGTTTTCCGTGCAAGGAGATGGAGTTCCAAACTCCACCTCTCGAACACATCCTAAGGATAGTGATGATGCGAGCGATGCCTACATCTCTGACATGTGGGTCTAATGTATTGACATCAATGGAGGGAGGGTCCGCGTGCCAGTCAATCAGTGTATGTATTAATAGCATGACGGCAGTGTCTAGTTATTAGAATATTAAGGAGCTAATGACCTCTCAATTATCATGGTTAGTTGGTAATTTTATATGGCTTACAGTTTAAGCAAGCATTTTAATACGCATCCTGCAACGGATTGAGCGAGACAGGGGAGTAGGGGGATTAAGCCCCCCATGATCTAATCAAACGATATTCATGGGGGTGATACATATAATAGGGTGGAAGATAAGATGGAATAAGAAATGTCTTGCGGTGGAGCATTTAGGTGGGTAAGTTAAGTTGACGATCAAGACCCGATAACTCTCCATCAGTCCAAATCGCAGACTCTTGTTGTCATGCGAAGAAAAGAATTCTAGCGTGACAATGCAATCAGGGAGTAGCCTCCAAATGAGACCAGTCATGGCCTAGAATTTGAATGGATGAATGGGCCAAAATTTTAGTCACCAAACAAGTTCACCTGACGTCCCTCAATTGTATGCCGAGTCTGACCGCAATTCAAGAAATATGTACCTCTAAACCATGTAAAACTGTTCAAAACATGTCCTAAGGCAATATAGATGTCTGGTTTCGCTGACATGGCTTCCTAGTCAGCAAAAAATAAAAAAAATAAATATGTGAGACCCACCTGTAAGTGAGAAGGAAAAATGTGAGGTCCACGTGTCAGCATCATCTTCTTCATTTCTCTTATCTTCTCTTTTGCCGCCGATGGCAGATGGGGAGAGGCGGCCACCGTCGACTCCACGCTGCTTGGCCACGTCAACGGTGGCGGCGACCAACCCCTGCACCCTGGGCCCCGGCGTGCTGCTCAGCCTCATGCTCCGAACCACCCGACCCAGCCATGGATGAGAGGGAGATGGCGGCGAGGAGAGCACCAAGCCTAGCTCGTCGTGCCATGGGTGGCGTGCGGCATTGCGGGGGATGGGGTTCAAGGACGACGACGATGTGGACGATGCGGTCGGCGAAGTCGTGGACGATGGCGATGGATTCGCACGGCCGCCGCTCGGACCCCAGGCTGAGTGCCTTCTTCACCTTCGAGAACCCGAGATGGCATACCAGAACCGCCATGCGGAATGTGTTGGTGAAACTGCCGCTGGCAATGGAGCCGTCGTCGACCTCCGCGCGAGCGTCGTCGTCACCGCCGTCCCCACGCCCTCGGGAGTGGCGACGAATAAGGGGACAGGCGCCACCGACGAGTAGATCTAGCCGCCCTCGCCCTCGACAGCAGCAGAGGCGGAGATGAAGGCGGTGGGCGAGAGCGGCGGCCGCTTCTTTCCCCCTCTCCCGCCGGCCTCATCTCGCCCCCTCTCTGGCTGGCACCAGTTGCTGCCGCCGCCGCCTCTCATCCTTTTGCCGTTGACGGGTGAAGAAGAGAAGAGAAGACAAAACAAAAAAAAGGAAAAGAGAGAGGAGGAAAAAAAAGAGATGTTAACTAGGATGTGCGCCCCCACATACTTTTTTATTTTTATTTTTGATTACTAAAATGTCACGTTAGTGAAACCGGGCATCTATATTGCCTTGGGAATTTTTTTAGACGGTTTTACATAGTTTAGGGTATACATTTCTGGTATTGCAGTTAGGACCTTAAATAGACTCGGTGTACAATTGAGGGACGTCAGGTGAACTTATTCCATGAGACGTACAAGCCTTAGTAGCATTATAGTTCTTGCCAGAGTCATTTGGGCTTGGAAGTTGTATTCACCTAGTAGGCTATTACGTCCTTCAACAATAAGCTTTCAACGAGTTTTTTTTCCTTAACTTTGAAAACCAGATCAAATTAGATGAATACCCCGCCGTTTTGCTATAGGAAATTAAGTTACATAATATATACAGGTAGGATACAATATGATTATTAAAACCAAAACAAATTGATACTTATAAATTTTGAGCCTATAAATAATTGAGATTGTATGGTGCTTTGAGAGAAAAAAGAAGAAACAATTTCAAACATACATCTATCATCTAATGGCTAGAAATAATTAGTGTGATATGACTTAATGAGAGAAGAGAGAAATAGCTTAACGGGGGGATGAACTATATAAGTATAAATGATACCTCCTCGTCTTAATTGCCGTCGAGAGTGGGTGGTGCTAATGGACGGGTGGTCGCTGTGAGCGATCACCGTCCCTCCCCTAAGACGGCTCCCCTCCCCCTTCCACATCCCCTTCTTCTCTTCCTACTACACCATAATTTTTTTAAAAAAAATAAAAAAACAAAGTTAGAAAAATTTATGTATAGAAATACTATATAAAAAATATTTGATTTCAATTCAAATTTAAATCGGGTATATAAACTTTTGACTTATAAACTTTGGGTGTATAAACTTTATATGTATAGAAATACTATATTAAAAAATATTTGAATTTAAATTCAAATTTGAATTCGATATATAAACTTTTGACTTATAAACTTTGGGTCTCTAAACTTTAGGTGTATAAGCTTTAGATGTATAGAAATAGTATATATAAAATATATTTGAATTCAAATTCAAATTTGAATCGGATATATAAAGTTTTGACTTATAAACTTTGGATCTCTAAATTTTAGATGTGTAAACTTAAGGTGTACAAACTTTAGGTGCATAAATTTACTAAAATAGAAAAGTGATACGGTGCTAAAAAAAAAGAAAATCATCTGGGGAGAGGGACTGATCGCTCCTAGCGACCGATCGCTCCTTATGACTTTCGGTCGAGAGTCGTAGTCTCGTAGAGTCGAGAGGATGGAGCGAGACGGCCGAGGAGGGCCGGTGATTGGCCCAGTGTCGACTTTACGGCCCAATAATTACATAGCCCAAGTGGACTATTTTGGGGGTCGGAGATTTGTCCGCCGACCCCTCCACCGTACTCCGTACACGGTGCCCTCGCTTATTCCCGAAGAACAACTACCACGAAACCACGCACTGTGCAGCGACGCCATTGCAAGATTGTGAAAACTGAAAACCACATTTCTTCTGGCGTCTCTCCTTGATCTGGAAACTGATGATTCAGACAACTTGGACGCATAAGGTGAGTGACTGAGTGCAGAATATTTTTGTCCTGGCATTGTTTGGCTTTATGCTTACCCCGTCAGGAGAACGGCCTATGTGCAAATCATGTTGAGAGATTAGCCCAAGAATTTTGCGTCAGAGCTGTGTAATTCTTGAATCTTGATTTCATAAGCACTTCGCAGAAATTGAGATTAGTCCCAAGAAATTAAGATGGATCGGAAGTTCTTTCTTTGGGAAGGAAAAAAAAAAAGAACGAACATCTTCCGATCTGTTCTCCGTTGTTACTTGTTTTGATTTGGTTTTCGATGGAGAGGATGAAGATAGTCGGCTAGGAGGGCCGGTGATTGGCGCAGTTCTGACTAAACGGGCCAATAACTGCATAGCCCAACTGTCACATCGGGGGTCGGAGATTTATTCCCCGAAACCCCCAGCAGGTTGGAGATTCATCTTCCGAACCCGCTCCGCCGTTACGGTGCCCCTCCTACTACCTCACAAGTCACAACTCCGATGAACCACGCGTACGTGTTCCTCCTTGGTCCCCGACGTTATTTGCGAGATCATCGTGAAACCTTCAATTCTTCCGGCGTTTCTCCTTGATCTGGAAACTGGACGGTTCATTCAATCATCGTGAAACCCTCATTTCTTCCAGCATTTCTCCTTTTTTCGGGAATACGCAAGAAGCGCATTTTTTCCATTAAGAGAAATAAACGTTATTTATAAGGATAAAAGGAAAACAAACAGGGGACCGATACAGAACGCTATGGAAAACTATAAGAATATCTCGCGCTAAATTTGACTACCACGACCTTGTAAAGGCCAATCAGCGGGGACCCCGTGATTAGCTGACTTCCAAAGCATGGCCTCCTCCGCCATTGCTTTCGCCACTTCGGTCCAAGACCTTTGTTGTTGATTGAAGATTCGGTTGTTCCGTTCCTTCCAAATTGTCCAAGCCACCAGTGTCACGACAGTGTTGAAGCCTCGACGATACCGCTCCCCAATCTTCATTCGGCTATCACAGAGCCAATTGTGGAAGGATGGCTCGTTGACAGGTAAGCAGTTCGGACTCCTTATCGCCTGAAGCGTTCACCACCATAATTGTCTCGATTCAGGGCATGCTACTAAGATGTGATCAATGCTTTCGTCCTGCTGATCGCAAAGAACACAACGATCCGGGTGTGGCAACCCTCGACTGCGCAGACGGTCAGCGGTCCAGCATCTGTTCATTGTGACCAACCACAAGAAGAAGCGGCATCGAGGCGGAGCGAGTGACTTCCAAATTGGGGTGGAAAGGAAGGTGACACGACAAAAAAACAAGGCCTTATAGGTGGATTTTGAGCTGTATTGGCCCGAACTCTCCCATTTCTAGATGATTGAATCAGGAGTAGTAGGATCAAGATCCACCATTTGGACAAGCGACCAAAGCTTTAGATATTCTAGAATAGGTTGGATCCCAAGTGCTACTCGGATGTCTTTGATCCATTGCTGTTAGTGCCTCAGCCACCGTCCGACGCCGGCGCACGCGTGGTGGAATTTTATCATAGATGTTCGGAGCAATGTACCGAATGCAACCCTCTTGCAACCAGCTATCTTCCCAGAAGAGAATAATTTGTCCGTCTCTTAATTGACAGACGGTAGAGGCTGCAACGAAGTTCCTTTCCTTTTGCGACCCTGGAATGGCTAGGCCTTGCCAAGGTTTGCTTGAGGAGGTCCGTTGCAACCATGTCCACTTGGAACGAAGAGCTATACCCATAAGCTCCAAATTCGGTACACCCAAACCGCCGTAGTTTTTAGGGGCGCAAACTTTGGACCAAGCGACCCTGCAACACCCTCCATTAGCTTGCGCTTTGCCTGCCCAAAGGAACCCGCGACGGATCTTGTCGATGCCCTTGACCACCCACTTGGGTGCATCAATCGCAACCAGCAGATATATCGGGATAGCGCTGAGAACAGCGTTAACCATAGTAGCACGACCAATTGAAGGCATTTGGTTGGACTTCCAAGTGCCGGCATTTCTCCTTGATCGGGAAACTGGACGTACGATTGATTCATACATCTTGGAAGACATCTGTACTAGGTGAGTGCTGCAGATTTGTCCTGGAATTGTTTGTCTGTATAATTCTGGATTTCATAAGCACTTTGCAGAAATTGAGATTAGTCCCTACAAATTAAGATGGATCAGAAGTTCTTTCTTTGGCAGGCAAAAAGGAACGAACATCTTCCGATCCGTTCTCCAGCAGTGCAACTTGACACCTGACTAACCACTGTTACATGTTTTGATCTGACTAAAACTTACATGATGGAACGATCCATATCATGAAGAGAGAAAAGGGGGTTGTATTTAGTCGCAGTACACAAGAACATGACCACAAGGTTTAGCAAAATGTTAAACCTCCCTGTACGTGTGTCACGCTAATTAACTCCCCTAAAAAAAGGTACATTGATAGCGCTAATGATCAGTGGCGAGAGAAAAAAAACAAAAGTTTTGTGCCTGCGTACGTATGCATATGCCTCCCTTGATTATTTATCTTCGAACGAGGTGGTTCGTTATTGATTAATAATTTCTATCGTAGTTTCTTCTTCTACAGTAGTTGTTCAGTTCATGAGTTGTCCCATCAGCGGCGACGACGACGACAAGATGGCGTCGAGCGCCTCCTTCACCTGGGATATCTCCGGCGCCTTCCCTCCCTGCGCCGGCCAGAACTCGTCCGTCGCAAGAACCTGCAGTTCATCGTCAGAAACACAGTTAATTAGAACCTCCAAATTCTAATTCTAACCGCGTAATCGCGTGCACATTGCGAGAGATGTGTGCATACCTTGACTTGAAGCTGGAGGAACTTGACGTAGCTGATGGCCTTCTCGAGCATGGTGACGAGGTCGACCTTGGTGCCGTTGGGCACGAGCTCCTGCAGGATCCGCAGCCGCTCGCTGATCCTCTCGCGCCGATTCTGCCGCCGGCAAGAACAATTCGAGTTCAGTTCGGTACATGGATTGGTCGGAGTAGCAGTAGGATTTTGGCGCGGAATTCAGTAAAAGTTTAATTACCTTGGCCGCGAGGCTTTGCGGGTCCTTGGTTGGGGTGGTCGGCGCCGACTTGGCCTTGCCCGCCTTCCTGCCGGCGCCGCACTGCTTCTTGCTAGGGCTCATGGCCTGCGACGACTCCGCGTGGGCCCGCTTCTGCGAGCCGCGGGGCGCCGGCGCCGGCGCGGCGCGTTCGGGGGAGACGCCGCCGCCCGACGTGCTCGGGAACAGCAGCCCGAACTGCCGCCCACCCGCGCCGCCGCCGCCGCCGGTGGCTCTCTCCGTCAGGCTGAAGCAGCCGGTGGCCGCGTCGAAGGCGACGGCCGTCGTCGACCGGTACGGCGCCGCCTCGCCGCCGGTGCCGTAGCTCTGGTCCATGGCTTCGATCCACGCGTCGCACTCGGCCTCCTCCGCCTGAGCGGCGCGGTCGAACGCCAGCACCGAGGACGACGCGCCCGCGCCCGCCCACCCCGCGGCGCCGTCCTGCACGAGGGCGCATCCGGCGCTGGCGGCCGCCTCGTACCCCCCGAACAGCGCCGCCGCGTCGATGTCGAGCAGCGCGTCGTGGCCGTACCCCATCTGGGACGACTCGAACCCGCCGCCGAACGCCTCGGCATCGAACCCTCCACCGTACACCATCGCGCGCTCCCGCACCAGCGCCATGCGCATGCACACTAGTACACTACCAACAAATACGATCACTGCACCCTTCGTCGCCTCGGCAACGTACACGCGCTCCTCCGTCGTCGATCAGTCACACGCACACCCTTCTCCTCGGCGGCGCGGCGTGTGGTGGTGCAGTCTGCAGTGTGGTGTAGTGGGCGGCACGGGTGGGTTTGTATATATAAACGCGCGCGGCCGCGGCAGTCGGCCACATGGGGAGCTCGGGCTAAACAAACAACTCAAGCGTGGAGGCGCGAGTGCACGCGGGCGCATTAAATGCTGGAGGTGGGCTCGCTGATCGCGGCTGCTGACGCCGTGTTCCCGGAGCCATTCGCCGTGCCGCTCACACGCACGCGGGCGCGCGTCGGGGTGGGAGGATGACGGCGTGCGCTACAGCTAACGGGAGCGTGGAGCGCGGCGGAGCGAGCGGGGGAGTCCCACGTCTCAAGATTCCCGACTAGTCTCCATGTCACGTGGCCCATGCCATGCAAGCAGCTGGCTGCGGCTGCGGCTCGCTCTCGCCGCTTTGCCGGGCCGGCCGCAATACGACCGGCATATTGTGCAAGCCCGCACGCACGCACGCTGAGGTTGCGGGGTGAGATGAGAGGTACTAGACCGGTGGGGAGATGAGATGGGATCGGTGACTGTTTTTTTTTTTTCCTCTTTTGCTGTGCCTCCGCTCAACTTACTGTATTCTGGCCGTGAATCAATCATGCATGTCAGTGACACTAAACAGGGTGCGAGGTGATCGATCGCGTAATTTATTGGGTCAGGTTAGCCTGGCTGGAATTTTCTACATACCCTAAGCTATTAGATGTGTGCATGCTTAGCTACACCTGATTTATTGCACCGTGCCAACACACGACCTTATTTTCTATAAAATGCTACTACGTGTGTGTAACTCCAAGTTGATAGCGGTACATGTTTCTTTAGAATGTTTATGGGTATTTTAGTTATTAACGTTGTTCGGCTGCCATTTACAGCACCTAAGCCAGTTTTCTTGTTCTAGGATATAAGTAGTTGCATTGGTTGCGATACTGTCAATAGCAGCGGAGCAGCCTCATTAAGTTACCTACGCTAACTAATTTAACACAAAAGCTTAAAGTGTTGAGAAAAGGTTTAGACTAGAGATCTTTAGCTCTATTATCGAAAGTCACATGCATCGATCACTGTCTTCAAGCAATTTGTTTACACTCCAACACTAAGTAACTAGGAAATGTTTTCTTTTACCCGATTTGTATGTTTAGTGCGAATTCTCAGTTCTGTCGTGCTGAATTGATCATCTGACTTGGGATTTAACCGAGTATAATCAAGGAGCCGTGATCGATCTGAACTCCCTACAGTTGGCACCTTCCGATCGTAATCTCAGCCGTCGATTCTTAATCCGACGGCCATCGACCCTCACATCCAGCGACGTTCGTGCACCGTGGAGTACAGATCGAGCAGGGAATGTTATTGGCATATCTTAAGCAGGATCCTGATGACGTCCCACACACAGCAAGGAGGAGGGACAAGATGCTTCGGATTCCGTTAATACCTGTCATTGCTGCTCGCTAATCAAGCGCCCTGGAGTGTAATTATATTCTCTGCTGCTGTTGCCCTGCCTGTACTTAGCTAAGCTTGTCCCTGACATGATTAAGAAACTCGCTGCTGTCCCCCCAGCTTGCCTTAGTTTTTCTTTTATTACATGTACACGAGTCTGTGATTAATGCACTTGTGTTGTGACGACTATAATTAATAAACTTGATATTAGCAGTAGTAATTTCTCTCCACACATCCATGGTTGCTTGGTCATTAATGCCGTTGATTAGCATGCTGCTTGCATCGATCCTCTGCCACAGTTTCAGCGAGGAAAAAGTATAGTAGCAAGTTGATGATCAAGTAGCGAGTCAAGGATGTCTATCTCGTTTCTACGTGCATGCACGTCTACGTGTCGATCGGTTACTACAGTGGACACATCGATCGGTTTAATTTTGATCAAGCTGATCGATATGATTCACGCGGATTAATTCAGCTAGATATATAGCCCATGCACACGTCGGTCTCCATCATCCGATTCCGTGCTGGGTTTAATTCGCATTGATGTCGCAGAATCAAGCACCACATGCCCCTCCTTAATTTGCCATATTTACAGGCTTCTCAATCGTGTGCAATGCGTGTGGTTCCTATATAGCGACCACTAGATCGATCAAAAAAAATCCAGGAAAAGAAATTAAGTAAAAACCTTGTGCATGCGTGATGCATTAGCTAGCTATCTGAGTATATCTACTCTTGATATGACGATCATCAGTGATTCTGAATTTCTGATGATGAACCTCTGTTACTCTGTTAGTACTTACTTGGGGCTTGGTGATCAGTAATTCTGATGATGAACCTCTGTTACTCTGTTAGCACTGGCCTGCACCCTACAGGGAGAGGTCAAAGTCTGGAGTTTTGAGTTGTAAATGATGACTTTTACGGCGATGAAGCGTGTGGGATGGAGTAGTAATAATCTGGAGGTCAACTTGGCAAAATCCCATCGCTGATGTGGGAGGATTAGGGGCAATTAATGGCGTTCGTGTTCCTCAATTGATCCCGGCATGTGGAGCTCATTAAATGACGGCGACCAATCTGGCTGGCCAACTAACCCTGCTCCTCCTCCGATTCCCCCTTACCTCTTCGCGTAATCCTACCGGTTAATCCCAGCATCAATCAAGATCGAGCAACTGATCCGATTAGGTTATCTACTCTTTTCCATGCGTCTTGCCATCTCGGCAACTCCTCTCGGATTCTCGCATCGAATGCTTCTGCAGGCTTCAGCAGCAGATGGAGATCGATCGATCAAGCCGGCGACGAACCGACCACCATCTGACAGTGAGTTCGTTCGCGCTAGCTAGCTGGGAGCACGCGTGCGTCGCTGACATTTCGCGGGATTTTATTCAGACCCACGCGTGCGCGTGCGCGATGGCCATCCGATCCGAAAGAGGGGAAAAAAGTATATTTTTACTGGCTACTCTACTGCTACGAAGAACTCCCTCCATAAAAAAAAACCAATCTAGAAGGATATGTGACCCCTTTAATATAACGAGATTCGTTATATCTTTTTAGGACGGAGGGAGTAATCATGTTTGACGCTGTGTTGAGTTGATCTGTAATTGCTGTGCTCGGTATGAGACAGTTGTTATTTGTTAAGGGTTTCAGTTGAGCTAAGGAAAGACAGGAGGCAAAGTGTTAGGTTAGCTAGTGGCTATCTGTTCTTGTGTGCTATGAATGATAGAATGATTTATGATAATTATTTTATAGTCAAACGAATGAATTAAACAGTGTAAAGTTGAAAATTAATTTAAAACCGTTTATATAAGAAATTTGTATATTATAAAGTTTTTATATGATTTGCACCATTTAGAGGCTCGGAAAATATTATTTTTATTATTCCATTTCATTACAGGAAAAACAACACACCTCTACCTCAATTTTTAATATATGGTGCATTGATTTTTCCTTCTGAAAGTTTGATCAACAATGTTTATTCAGTTACTTAGTTAAGTGAAATGAAAATAATACAAGTAGATCTATTATATATCAAAAGCATTTTAAACATACCTATAGTATATTTGTCTATTTGCACAAATATTTGTCAAGTGAATTAAGCAAGTACTAGTACCTTTTGCACAATAGTATTCATATACTAGTACTTGCTTAATAATTTCTGTCTTAATTATTGTATTGTTGGGGAAAAGTTCGATCGTAACATGCCGGATATGTGATATTGTACTTGCGATAAGATTTACAATTAGTAAGTTGAGAGTAGAGTGGGTAGTTCATTACCCGAATTGGCGCCTAGTGAGAGTATTCCAATCACGATTATGTACTTGTGATAAGATTTATAATTAGTACGTTGCCATAGTTGGATATCTATATATGTATGGAGTACTCCTAGTTCATTGCCGAAATTAATAAAAGTGTACGTATACATATGCACCTATTCAAAGTATTTCAAGTACTCGACTTGTCCTCTACATACCAAGCTGTCTGGAGTATCTCCGCTGCTTCGCCTGTACAATAATTGTCGTTTATTATGAGTATATTAACTAATTATGATTACAACGTACTCGTACATGCACGGCGTACGTGAAACATTTACTTCAATAATTATTTTTACTGGTGTAACTTCCTCTTTTACATTGTTTGGTTCTGTGACTCTAATCATATATACTCCATTCAAATCCATCTCTCTCGGCGTGAATACCGTCAAATGTGTACTCTGCTTTGAATTGGATTTAAGTATAATCAGGAGAAATTTAAAATTGTAAAGTTTGATTCTCATGAATAATGTTAGGCAGATTTTTACTTGTTTTAATTAGTTCTCAAATTCAAAATCAACTTAAAATTAGGTCAACCACACAGGCAAGGTAACTCAACATAGCATGGCTACAATAATGATAGGCCATCGAACTAAATATGCTATTCTTCTTATGTGCAAGACTTTTATGAGTTAAAAAAAACTAAATATTCACACACATGCACACAAAAAAAATACCTTTACTCATAGCATATCTATAATTTCTTATTTTCGATAAATATCTGATAATAAGAAACTCGTATATTTGGGGTCATGTTTAAGTGTTGCATCTCTGCAAGGAAGATACCAGTTAAATTAATGAGAGATTTTTATATATGTTCGAACCCTTCTTAGAGTAATAAGTATACATCTTGTCAGTCGGGTTATCGGTTTTATTAATACCAAAAGAGTATGGTTACAAGGATATATATGGACCTAGTCAAGGTTTATATGCTAGTCTTGTTGGGGATTCCAACGAGTTTTTATTGATCAGTGGGTGCACCGGCTCGATGGATCTTGAGGCTTGATCTCTGACTCAACGACATATCGACTTGCGGTGGCATATGATTGTTGTGTCTTGGCTTGCAGAGTATAGTTAGTTGGATACCAGATACCCATATGGCCTGCATATCGACTAAGATAGAAGGTACATGATATGAGATGGAATAACATCTGTTTGCCATGTTGCCTTGTATCCTAAAATAGCGTACAAAGAATCCCAACCGAACAATACTATGGATAGATAAGGTAACCGAAGGCGTGTTCGGCTAGGTTTCCTAACTTGTAACACTACCCCCTAACATATACAAGACATGCAGGGATCCCCTCGAGGGCAACAGAGAATAAGAAACACCAAATCGACACAATATCAATACATCAGGCATAATACAATCCATCAAAATAGGAGTAGGATATTACCTCACATCGAGAGCCTAAAGCTATATAAACCCATGTCTTCTGCATCCATTCACTTTTAGATCTTGTGCGTAGCCCCTAAATTAGTACTGATACAAAACTTCGATATGTACATTATATATACTATATAGTTAGAACCCAGCTAACTCTAAACCTTAACACATATACCTGCCACATCATCACTTCCTATAAATTATTACCTAAAGCTCATATAAGCATGGCATATCATCCAACTTATAACGTTTTAGAACTCAAGCATGTCAAATCATCATCTTCCATATAGTTTTCACAATATTTCAAAATATATCTATCGATGTTTGAGATCACGACTACGGTATTTGCATGATATGGAGATCGTTGGTACTAGGGTATATGTAAGATTGAGGTAAAAAAGATAGAGACAGGGATTTT
Organism: Oryza glaberrima; assembly: GCF_000147395.1. Lineage (NCBI taxonomy): Eukaryota > Viridiplantae > Streptophyta > Magnoliopsida > Poales > Poaceae > Oryza > Oryza glaberrima. The sequence continues at coordinate 28,385,626 of NC_068327.1, read as the reverse complement.
TATACAGATTCGAGCCCCTTCATAGGAAGGTAACAACCCTACTCCTGTTGGCCGAAGCCGGTGTTGCTCTTTATTCGTCTGAATCACATAAGTACAACAATTAGGATAACCTATCTAGCTGCCGTCGACATGGCGGCACGGACACCAACACGTAGTCGACGACAGGGTAATCTTTCTCCTCGAATATGAACTCATAGAGATTAGAGATGGCGTTAGATCCCTCTTGTCGGCCTCCACAGGCACCATATTGGGTTTGTCTAGGCTAATCTCTGATGTCGATGTCAGGCTTGTCTTGGCTTGTGTGTTGTGTGTCTCCTCTCCTCATAGGGGGTCTTGTATTTATATCCATAGATATTCTCTTGTCCAAGTAGAACTAGGGAGACAAGTATGGATATGATCCGAGTAGTCGTTGTCGTTTCCATATAGAACTCTACTCGTCCTTTCTTATCTGGAACTCCTTATATATATGAGGTATGATTCCGTATAAGACTTGGTATATGGTGCGCCCTGCAGAGCTTAATCGATTACTGTTAGGTACGTGGTATCTATAACCATGACAATATCTCTTCATCTTTTTTACAATAGTTAACATACATTCATTCATATGTCCCTAACAAAACATGGGGTATCATCTAGTTACTAACAATTATTACACCTTAGAAGTCACAAAAAATATCATATTATCACGCACCAGCAATTATTACAACTAAAGAGCTCATCATGCAAGCATGCACCATCATCTCCATCACATCATTTTCACGATATTTTTAACTTATACTTATTCATCATACTATAATATTCAATATATATTTATTCATGTATTTCGCGGTAAAACGCGTGACATTATTTAGCATAGCTATGGTCTGTCTCATATATATATATATATATATATATATATATATATATATATATATATATATATATATATATATATTAACTGGTGCTACATGGAGTATGGGCTCCAAGATTTAAATTGAGTATATACCCAATTTGAATGAGTATGAAATTTTTTTAAATGTTTAGATATGAACATTAACTTCTTTACTAACAAGTTCAAACAAGTTTGAACCGAGTTTGAACTTTTTTTTGTTAGATTTTGGTTCTAGGTATATAACATCCGAACATATAATTCGTTAGGTATGTAATAATGAATTATGAAATAAAGTTGAGTTTTAGTTGTTTTGTTGTTAGGTATTTGTATCAATCAAATTCATATACCTAGGTATATACTCACAATTTGAAATTTTTTAAAAATTTGAGAGAATTTGTGTGTTTTATACCTTGGAGCCCGGGCACCATGGAGTCCCATATGGGTATCCTATATATATATATATATATTTATATATAATCACTAGCTAGCTAGGCCGTACTCCTGTCTGTTGGCCCTGACTAGTTGGGGAAAAGAAAATTTTTAGGTGTTACATCGGATATTTGACCGGATGTCAGAAGGGGTTTTTCGGACACAATAAAAAAACTAATTTCGTAACTCGCTTGAAAACCACGAGACGAATCTTTTGAGCCTAATTAAGCCGTCATTAGCACATGTGGATTACTGTGGCACTTATGACTAATTATGGACTAATTCGACTCAAAAGATTCGTCTCACGATTTCCATACAAACTGTGTAATTAGTTTTTTTATCTATATTTAATATTACAATATGTGTCCAAACATTCGATGTGACTTTTTGAGAAAAAATTTTGGGAACTACACCAGACCTTAGTGTGTCATTAATCAGTTCAAATCTGAACTAAGGTGAACCAATCAGATTTATAAGCAAAGAACTCTAATACGGAATCTAACCTATAGCGTGGTGGCTTGTTATTATTGTTGATTTCTTCACACATTAATTGCAATAATATTCTCTCTGTTGATCAGCTTCCAGTGAGATCAGAAGAACATGAGACGACATGCAGCGCACTCATGCATATGCATTCGAACACTGATAGTTATGATAGTTTTAGCTGCCGCTAATGTGGATCGATCTTAATAATACTAAACCGAAAGCTTGTAAAGTCAGCTAACTTAATTAGCCACTGGGGCTGTCTTGTTTAGTCAGGTTCCATTTATGATGCCTGTAGTTGGTGTAATTGGTCAAATAATATTCTACTGCAAGTTTACCTTTTAAATTTTTCTGTGTTGCAAAACTAGCCAGTGAAATTTGCACAATCGTGCATACCATGCAAAGCTGCGTGAATCGTGCCGTTGTGTATCCTGTAGATGCTACAGCCTACATGCATATGCTTGGTCGGTACAGATCACTGTACAGTGAGCAGTAATTATGCATCGACTCAGATATTTGTCCCAGCTCAATAAGTTCCTGCATATGCTAGTAATAGTTTGTGTAGATATACGTCCAAAAAATAGTTTGTGTGCATATATATGCATGCTGATATATATAGATGATTTGCGCTGAAACATGTACAAATTAAACTCGATCGTGATAATGTTTCGGTGCCTGACCAACGAACGCCGCTCTTGTTGTTGCGCAGATTCATTGGGAAAAAAGAAGTCTGTTCATTTATTTGGAAGTCGCGAAACTCCCTGGGTAACGTAGTCGGTCGCTAGGTCATCACACTGAGGCCGGTCACAATCCAAAACATTAGACATAATTTCTGTAAACTTTACATCATAAAGAAAGTAGTACTAGACACTACTCTTTCAATGCAAACACTATATTTCCATACTTAAATTTAATGCTACTTATCTCACATGATGTCTTGGATGTTGTTTAGAAATCATGTCTCATGCAAGACCCGGTTTTCTTCTCTTTCCTCATTTATTCACTTACCACATCATCTTTCAATCTAGGTGTCACCTTATTTAATGCTATGGATATCATCCTAGTCAGAGCAAGGTTAATAGTATAGCCAATTACTAGCTCCAAATTATCTATAGCACGCCAATCAAATAGCTAATTCATATAATAGTTATCTAGAAACATATACTACACTATTAATCTGGTCCCACATATCATATATACATTGCGTCTTGTAGCCCGTACTGTATCTGGCTATAAATCTGTAGCCCGCTGCTCCTCTCTCTTATATTTTATCTCCTTAAAATATGTTTATAGTTGTCTTGTAGTCTGCGCTATCGTACCTGTTCTCATTGGATTAGAAATGGCCTGATAGCGTGAGAATATATTTAAGTCCTCTTTTTTTCTTTTCCTTTTCTCCCCTACCTCTTACTCTCCTCTTTGTTTAGCCGTTCCTGTAAATTTTGTTCCTCTTAATACAAAAGTGAATAATTCTTTTACGTATAAAAAAAAGTCACGATCGAAACAACAATTTGTCTTTTAAGAGTAGTCTGGCTATGGGATGGAATATGCCGTATATTAAACTGAAGCAGCTATGGCTGTATTTAGATCAGCGTAAAGTTTGGATTTTGGTTAAAATTAAAGATGGTGTGACTGAAAAATTATGTGTATATGATAGATTGATGTAATGGAAAAGGACCGTAGAAAATTATGTTAGATATACTGCAACTCGTAACGAAGTGGTAACAGACTACGTCTACGTTCTGCATGCAGACTTTTGAGTCTGCTTCCGTATTAGAGTAGACTAGCTGCTAGCTGCCTAGCTCTCCCTGAAATGTGAGGACACAGCTGGGCTTCGAGATTTTCCTTTTATTAATGGGTGGCAGCCTTGTTAGGTGATAGACAGAAGAACAAGCGCTCTCTCTCTCTCTCTCTCTCTTCTTCTTCTTCTTCTTCTCCTCGTCGTCGTTTGATTTGTTCATGACAAACAGCTACTTAAAGATTCTACTAGTATGTGTATATATGTACTGTACAACACAAAAGTGTTAAGCCTTATCTTAAAGCTATAGGCAGTAACTTAACAGAAATAACGGACAGATTGTCGCGTATGTAACTACGCTAGTAGGTACTGTACTAGCTACTTAGAGCAAATTTAATAGTATAGCCAATTACTAACTCTAATTAATCTATAGCCAATCTAATAGTTCATTCATACAATAGTTACATACTACACTATTAATACCTAGCCTCACCTGTCATATACACACTGCGTCTTGGAGTTCGTGCTACAGCTGGCTATAAATTTGTAGCCTGCTGCTCTTCTCTCTCCTTATTTATCTTCTTAAAATATGTTTGTAGCTGGCTTATAGCCTGCTATTGTACCTGCTCTTAGCATTGGATATCTCCAAGTCCATTCGTGTGCGTGCAGAATTTTATTACTGCACCCGTTAGGATCTATCGATGCATGCATGGCTTCCAGCAGACAGTGCAAACCGACGACCGATCGATCGCACGTGTGATCCGCAGTTGCATTCACTGCAATAGAAAGCACTCAAGCGTGCGAAGAGGATCGATTCATGCCGTCGAAACTGTGTGGGTATAGTTACTGAAGGCAGACTGAATTTAGTAGTGTTTGTGTTTCAGTTTCCTGTACCTGCATATGACAGATTATACTATACCGTGAATCGATCCCGGAGTGGCATAATTGATTTGGGGGTTTGAGACAAAACCATTGTTAATTTTTCCATTAATTGTAGGAGTAAACCCGGTTGCCATTAATTTCCTCCACGTGCATTAAGAGTTTAACAATCTATGGCTCATTAAAGTGCTGAGCACTGTTCACTGAAATCTTATTGGGGGCCCACTAGCAGGATTCTAAACCAATCAGATTGATGTTATTACTGTGTTGTGAATATTCTGATGATCCAGTAACTGCATTTTGTTTTTCCCCAAAGGTTGTTCTAGAAGCATTGCTCGTGCAGCGCCAAGAGCCCAAGACAAATTAAAACCTGTCGTCCCGTTATTTTCGTGATGAGGATTCTATCTCAGATTTTATTAGCATGTTTTTTAAATAGTTAAACGGTACATTTCGTAAAAAAAATTATATATAAAAAGTTCCTAAAAAATATCAGCTAAATTAATTTTTAAAATTTGACATAATTAATAATTAATTAATCATACTCTAATAATTTTCTCGTCCGTATGTCCATATTTAATCTTTATCTTCATCTTTTCGAACGGGCCTTCTCTGCAATTCATATACTAATACTCATGTATAGGGGCATATCATCATGTATTGTCATGACTGAGGTTAGTTGAGGTTTAAGCTGGCTGAGGTTTCTATAGCAAATGTCAGATGCTAATCATAAGTTGATTAGCCATGAAAAGCTTCACAATGCACTTAAGAAATCAGCAGACTAGTAGTGCAAGAAAATGGCACAAGAAAACAAAAGGACTCATTAATTATTGTAGTCGGCTATTAGGGTAGTCCCAACCCTCCACCTAGGATGGTGTATATGGCATTAAGTACATTGCCATGTAGGACTTTTAGCTTATGTGGCACTATATTAATTAAAAGAGAGAGTGAAGAGAGGAAGAAACCGGGTCTCATGCAAGACACAGCTTCAACACGAGAACCTATGCACTAGACACTATCAAGTTTTGCATTGCGAGAGAATAGTGTCTTCATAATAGATATAGAATAAATATGATTGGTAGAGAAGAGAGATGATGTATTTATTAATGGCCCATTTTAAGAAACCATGGGTTGTGGAGTATAGTTTCTATTGTGATGTCTTATTGACACGGCACCATAGACACTACTTATGGACACTATGGGTTGGGACTGCCCTTAGGCAGCCATTAGACAATTCACCATTTTTTTCAAGACTTTGCAATTCATTCATGTCTCTTCCAAGACACAAGGCCAGCAGTGACCACTCAGGGTGTGTTCGTTCCATGGACAATGAGTGAGATAGCACATCGTTTTCCGCGCCCACGTTTCCCAAACTATTAAACGGTGTGTTTTTTTAAAAAAATTTCTATAGGAAAGTTGCTTTAAAAAATCATATTAATCCATTTTTACAATTTAAAATAGTTAATACTCAATTAATCACATGCTAATGACTCACCTCGTTTTGCGTATCTTCCCAATCTTTTTAATCCCCTATTCCTCAAACTCACCCTCAGTGATCAATTTGGTCAGAAAAACAAAAGAGAGCTAGAGAAACATTAATGACTGGTACATCAGTAATAACATATATACTACACATTATTGCATTATGGGTTTGAGGAACAAATAAATTGATTCATAAGCAGATTCCATCTGATGATTCAGTCTGACGAATATACAGTATATTCATATAACCTGATCATTTTGTGAGCACTTCGAAGCGCAAGAAAAAGATACTGCAATTTGGTGTGGATCCTGTAGACTATATAGTTAAGAAACATAAGTTAATTGCAAGTATTCAGAGTAGTAATTACACGTACATGCATGCGCGCAACTTAACATACATATTACTATAAGATCAACCTAATCAATTAGGAATCACACAGCTCAAAGGTTCTGGATCATATCATAAATCAACTGGAGTAGGTAATAATGTCCTGATTGTCTTCTCCAGCCCTACTGGGGGCAAGTTACAATTGAGAAAGAAAAACAATTATTGGCTATTTGGCTGTATCCCATGCAGTAGATAACCATTTCATGAACACTTTGACTGCAGGGACCAATGAACTCCTACCAGTCAGGCTATATATCAGATTATGCAGCTCTCTCCTGGTACACTGCACACTGTTCAAGTTCATTCGCCCCCTCAAATGTCTGCTAGTAACTTAGTAAGTATATTATTTCCACTTACATGCAACTAATTAAGGCGAGGTTACCATTGATATACGCACTAAGTACGATGTAGAGCTGCCCCAAGCCTTGTATCAGGAGACAGCCGGCTGCTAGATGCAATGTTCTGCAGTCACAAAAACAAAAGATGCACCCTAGAAAGTAAAATGGATAACTACCTTGCGTGCAGGGTGATGCTTGGTGAAGAACCGCATGGCCAATCAAGAGGATGAACAGAAAGTTTGATTAAGTATGATCATGGGGGTGTGTAGCTGTGTTGTTTTGAGTTCATGTAATTATGCTCCGTGATTGGTGTTAATACCTGTAATACAGAGCTTTGTGTTTGGATGTCCTCGTTGTATGGGACATAATACGTACTAGGATTCCATTACATCGATTTTGAAGAAGTTTTATGGGGTAAACGAAAAAAAAATGCGTATCTATACGATCCTAGGAGCATGTTTCATAATATTTTTGAACGATTGAGTAGCATTGTTTTTCATTAAATAGAAGGGGTATTGTTCATTTTTAGCCCCTACAACCTTCCTGAAAGTTCATTTTACATATCTGAACTACAAATTGGTTATTTTTCAACCCCTACTTTTAAAATCGTAAAAATAACAACCTTAAACATGTGTTTAGTGGTTTTGTTTGAAATAGTTGCGAATCTTAGAAATTTTTATGAGTCTTAGCAAGCCTAACAATAAATTATAAAGTATACCCAATTCTATACAAATCTATAGATTATTTTGGGCTGAGCATTTGCTTTGTTAGTTTGCTCTAAGCATGTTAATTAGGCCCTGTTTCTTTCAGCTTGGGATTATTATAATATAGATTATTGAGTTAGATTACTATAAGCTAGATTGTTATAATTTGTAGTAGAATAAACGGTTAGTTATTTCTTTCCAGATTATTAGAGTCTAGATTATTGGGTTTACAAGTCTAAAAAGGGAGTGAGGTGGCATGGTGGGTAATTTTCAACCAATAATCTGGAAAAAGCTCACCTAAATGAGCTTATCAGATTATAATAAGCTTGGCTCCAGATTATAATAAGCTACTTCAATAAGTTGTCTGTTTTTTTCAGCTTACTCATAATAATCTGGATTATAATAATTTCAAGTTGAAAGAAACATGGCCTTAAGCATGTACAATACACTACTGATTTTGCCAATGACGACTAAGGGCACCCACAATGGTTATCTATAGACTCTCTACAAGAGATCCATGTCAGCATATTTTCCTACTTGAAAGGTATTAAATGAAGAAAGAGAGCAAAGCTATCTACTAACTTAGAGATAGTCTATAGAGAAAAACGAGGCAATGCATGAGAGAGCTATAGATACCAATGTAGACATACTATTATGGTGGTTTACTATTAATCGAGTCTATTGCTGAGATATACATGTTTTATAGATAGCAACTTACTTTACCATTGCGGGTGCTCTAAGTAAGATAATTAGCAATAGTAAGGTAATTATGATTAATTTTCTGAGGTATGACTGCATGCAAGCCGGCGGAGCCCGGACAAGTGGCCACCAGGCGCCGGCTCCGCCGCTGGTTTGAAATGGACATACTTTGAGAACTAAATAAAGATAAACATCAAACAAAATCCAAAGCCTAAGTGGCTAAGTCCATGCACGAACAATGCTTTGAATGCGGTGGTCTATATAATCTCTTCACGGTACAGGTTAACTATATACAGATAACTCGTACATTAGGTTGCATGCGTTATAATTAATAATTTACTACCTCCATATTTTAATATATGACGCCGTTGACTTTTGTCGAACATTTGACCATTCGTTTTATTCAAAAAATTTATATAATTATTATTTATTTTATTGTGACTTGATTCATCATCAAATGTTATTTAAGTATGACATAAATATTTTCATATTTATATAAAATTTTTGAATAAAACGAATAGTCAAACGTTGGTCGAAAAATCAATGGCGTCATACATTATACAGAGAGGGAGTAATTATCTACAAGTGTAAATTTATGGACTATATGTACGACATTAAGCAGCATACATTTGTACTATGTTTCTAAAAGAAAGAAAAATACTAAGCAGCCTGTTGCACATTTGCACGTACGGTTCGACAATCAAACAGACAACACCCCTTCTATTTCTCTTGCATTGTCTCCACTCTCTCGACAGTGTGAGCGTCTCTTAAGGCCTAAGCATCCAAAATCTGAAGATTTCTTCGTGCATGGGCCACCGTCGGTAGGCCTCGCCTGCCTCCTGTGCCCTCGTGGGCCGTCGCCGGTGTCTCGCGTTGCACCGGCAGGCGGCAGCGTCGCTCTCGCCCCCATTGAACGTACGCGTCAAGGCCTCCATGGCTCCGCCAAGGAGTCTGACAGTTTTTTATTTTACTTCTTTTTTATCACTTTCATGTGGCCTCATGTTTACACGCCAGCGAGTCTAATCACGATTTGTTCTGACTGCTGCCACGCCAGCAGATGCAGGCATGCAGCTTCCCAAACCACTGGAAAAATCGATTCGCCCGAATTTAGATGGAGATGGGATATACCCGAATTTAGGGTTGAAGGATGTGATTCGAATAAAGGCAATAGTTAAGCGATGCAAAATAGACTTATATTCAAAAAAGGAAAATATCCATTTTACCTCTCTTAACTACCGATAGACCGAGTTTGATTCACATCTCTTAATTGTAAAATCAATTAAGATCGGATGTATAGGCTCGTTTAATGTTAGAATTGAAATAATTTATTTTCTCATACGGTTTAGATGAGAGTCTTGTTCTACGTATCATTTTGATCTGGTCTTTTATACGACACGATGTCTACGGAGTACATAGTATTCTAACCTCTACTATTATAAAAATTAAAGATGTTTTTACCGATATTTTGGTACGTCATCCGTGCATAAGTTGGTTTTTAAGTTCGTTTACTTTTGGAAATACATATCCGTATTTGAGTCGGCTTTTAAGATCATTCACTTTTGGTAATACAAAATGAATCATATAATAAATCCGTTTAAAAAAAACTTGCATGCTAACTTAGGGTCCGATAGTCCCCTAACTGCAGTTCATGATTTTCTAAAAATATATATCCAAGCGAACTCCCACAGTGAATTTTATCTTAACTAAACCATATAACAATAATAATATTAAAATAAACTTTATCCGTTGCAACATCCGGGTATTTTTTTTTCAGTAGTTGAAAATTTTTAAAAAGAAGACAAGACCCACAAACGTGAAGGTCCCTTGGAAAAAAAGTAAAATAGCAATGGCCCCACGTCATCCTCTCCCATGTTTTCTCTCCTCTCTTCCCCTCTCTCTCTCTCCACGAACCCCAAGGTACAAGCTTTTACTGTGCAAGTCTTTTTTCCCCAGGTACGAGCAAACTTTGAGACCTTATAGTAGGAGATCGAGGTATTATATAGTTGGAGACCGAAGCTGACTGCAACCCCCTTCAACGTACAGGCCACCATGCACATATGCGTAGGTGCAATCCGTGACCACTGAAAACCCACGGATCGATCGATCGATCAGCCAACCTACGTACGTACGTACGCGTTCCGCCCGTTAGTGCTCATCGCCGGCCCGGCCGCGCGCCGTCCGTACGTCGTCGCATCATATCACACGTACTGACGTACCCATGCCGCCGCCGTGTTGCAAGTCGTGCGGTCGCGCCGGCGGCGTCATCGGCGTCGAGATATCGAGCTTCCCGGGCACGCCGCCACTGCAGCGTCGTCGTCGCCTCCGCCGCCGCCGTCACCTTTGGACGACTACCATGCGCGATTGAAGACGAGGTTTTCCGCTAGGACATTGCTCTTCATCTTCCGGGTACGTACGCGTTCGTAACTCGTAGTAAGTGTGTATATATACTAATATCAGACAGATCGATGCTAGCTGCATGCACGCAGAGTTCGTTAAATTCGTCTGACGCCATATAGTACATGACGCGCTTGATTAATTACTTTCTCACGGATCAAAGCTTAATAACTCGATCGATCTATGCCTCTTAACTTTCTGAATCTTCGTAACGAAATTCTGCCTAGCTCGGTTTGATTTTCTATGCGTTTCCAAGAAAAAATACACGCGATAGCGGAGCCAAATTTTCTAATCCTAGGGCTTAAATAAAACTCAGTTAATAGGATATTGGCTTTCTAAAAAGAAATTGTATGATGGTTTAAAAATATTTACATATAATTAATTGATTATGAAGGCAAGCCTAGATTATGATGGTTTAAAAATATTTACATATAATTAATTGATTATGAAGGCAAACCTAGGTCGGCTTGCCCTAGGCTTGCCTCCACCCCTGAAAACACACGTACTTACAAGTAAATGTAACATGTGCAAAACGATGCTACAAGTAGTTAACCCTGGACTAATTCTATTATACAAATTAGAGCATTTAATTTGTTCGGCAAGTTCCTTATATGTGGACAGTCGGATACTTCCTAAAGCAAAATTCACTTTCGATCATAGTATTTTATTACCAGTGTTTCACTTTGTATTATATTTTAAGCAATGTTTTTACTTAATCAAGTAATTTTACCTTTATTTCGCTTTGAACCATCCTAACCCCCTTCTCAAGCATATAAACGATTTCGAGTACACTAGCTTTTACTCGTTAATTAAGTCCCACTGTTATACTAAAACTATCGTTTTGACATATGATAAGTTGATGGGAATTCATAGAATAGTCAAGCGTGGTGTACTGGTGTAAAGTGTCACAAAGGTAAATCCACTCTGTTCAAAGTGAAAATATTTATTAAAAGAGGATTTAAACCGAAACAATGGCAATAAAATGTGATGAAAATTGAAATTTACTCAGTTTTTTATAAGTGAGACACTTGCTAACTGATTTTTTTTATTTTGCTGGTTGAATTGATGCAGGGGCTGATGCTCTTGCTGTGGCTGTATTTGTTCGATTGCATGAGAACATACGTGACCGACTACGTTGGCGACGGAGACTCGTGGTTTACTAAGTTTGTTTTGTTTGTTGTAGCCGTGCCCATGGCTGACCTTTTTAGCATCTTCGCGTGGCTATGCCTTCGGCTCCCTTTGCCCGGATGCAGCCCACTTGAACGTCCAAGAGATTTTTAAGTGGTAAATTTTGAGGTTAATTATAAGTAGGAGTTATTTACGCAATTGTACACGCTATGCACCAACCTCACTTTCATGTCTATAGAGTAACTAATATAAGATGTAGAAGTTACATTTTTGTCTTTTCTTTATGGGTCCATATTTTCTTTTCTCGAAGCGATCGACATGTTCATCCACTTCGATACATCAATGCTATATGCGAACTTGCTAGGCCCCTCTGAATAAAAAAAAATTATGGAGGAATCTATAGGCAATTTTCCTATGTAGATCTTTGATTCAAATAATTGGAGTTTTCCAAATTCTATAAAATTTCTATGAAATGGCTCGTTGCACGTAGATTTTGAAGAAAACTTAATAAAAGGTTTAACCTCTTGAAAAATTCCTTTGAGTCTATCTCTCTTATCGAATTTCTATGTTTTTCCTGCAGTCATCAAATGACCAGCCATTTTTGTGTTTTTAATAATTATCTACTTTATATTTGTATTTATGTTAGAATTCTATATTTTTTCTATTCCTCATATTTTCCTTCCTACTATTGAAAGGGACCCTAAATTTTATTTGGCCAGCAGGCATTATTAATTCTGCGTTTCTGAACAATCTATAAATCAAAACTTGTATATAGTTACAATTAAACTCAAGAAATAAATACGGCCGAGGAGAAGGAGAACACTTAAATATTATAGGTTACAATAAACTTAATTATATTGTACCCTCGATACTAAGAGCATGACGAAAGCGATCACTAATAGAGCTCCTCAAATACCATAAGATGAGATCGTTTGCTCATTGTCAGGGAGTCAACCTGGGATGCTCATCCTCGCCACTTACATTATCATGAACGTTCCATACTATCACCAGCGAGAAAATTTGTCATTATATTATGCTACCGTTGGAAACGGTTTTCTCTAGAATTTCATCTCGCGTGTAGAAATTAAATGCCACCCTTGAACGGTGGCACCGCCGCGACCTTCTTCAACAGGAGCCTCATGTCATTTGGCCGAGGAGTTCAGATCTATTTATACTACCACATCAACGTCACTGTTGAGAGGGCGCCGTCGCCGTCGAGGCCGTTAGGGGGAGGGACGGCTGTCACCGCCGTCTCTGCCGCACCCCGCCGTCACTGCGCCGTGCCGGCGAGACGGGAAGGAGAGCGGTAGAGGGAGCGCGGACGCCGCCGTCGTTGCCGTTGACGCCGCCGCACCCGCCGTCGCCGCGCCATGCCGGCGAGAAGAGAGGGAGAAGGGAAGGGAAGCGGCGCCGGTGGTGGAAGAGATGGCGCCGGTGGCGGGGGAGGCGGCCGGTGGCGGGGGAGGGGGAGAGGTGGGAGATGGGGAGAGGGAGCGGCGCCGCCCGAGGGGAGGGGAGGGGAAGCGGCGCCGGTGGGGGGAGAGGGGGAGGGGGAGAGGTGGCGTTGGGGGCGGGGGAGGCGGCCGGCTGGGGGGAGGGGAGAGGCGGGAGATGGGGAGAGGGAGCGGCACCGCCGGATGGGAGGGGAGGGGAGGGGGAAGTGGCGCCGGTGGGGAGAGGAGAAGGGGGAGAGGTGGCGTCGGGCGCGGGGGTGGTGGCCGGCTGGGGGGAGGGGGAGGGTTAGGGTTAGGGATAGGGTTTTCATCAATTTGGAACTGATCTGAACCGTCCATAAAAACGAACGGCTCAGATCGATCGAGGGTTTGGGCCGTACTACTTGGACCACACACGGGCCGGTGGTCCAGCAAGTGAGAGGAGGAGTATGGGAGTATTAACTAGACTTTTACGCTTGCGGGTTAAAGAAGAAAATGGGTTGAAAAAGGCCCATAGAGAAAATTGATTTTTATTTAGATAAATGCTGAAATGATATTTGTATTATGAAAATTACTAATTAAGCTATGTAAATTCCAAGAAAATTTCAAAGAGTGTAATTAATATAGAAAATTTAATAAAAACTAAATCCAACCATAATATTTTATTTCTCACGCTTACTTTACTTGAAAATTAATTTAATTATATACCTACCAACATAAAAATACCCTAATATTCCAGAAAATGTGTATATCATTTAATTAGAATTTAATATGTTTTAATTTAATTTTCTCTTTTTTTTCTTTCCGTTGCAATGCACGGGCACTTTTGCTAAAATTTCAAAGTGTGTAATTAATATTGTAGAAAATTTATATTTCATTAAATTAAAATTTAATATGTTTTAATATAATGTTCTCGTTTTTTCTTTCCGTTGCAACGCACGGGCACTTTTGCTAAACCAAAAAACACTTTTGGTCAATCTACACACTCCGTAATCACCCGGTGTAACGCACGGGCACTTTTGCTAGTTTATACTACCACCTTAATTAATAATAGTAAAAATATGTATGGACATTATTATATTAAAAAAATAGGTACATTGAGATATATGGTCTGTTCAGATTATAGCTAAAATAAACAATACCAAATTTTGCCAATTTGGTAATACTGCCAAGTTTTGGCAGGATTTTTTTATTTATTTATCAGAGTTTGGTAAAAAACTAAATGGATGCACATATTTGATAATTTTACCAAAAAATGGTATGATTTGAAATGGATTAATCTGAATAAGCCCGTAATCGTTATTTAGCAGTGTCTATAAAAACATAATACTCTCTCCGTTTCCGTTTCATATTACAATGTAAATATACTAAAATTCCACATGTAATTTAGAGACTTACAATATAATACATTCTGACTATATTTCATGAAAAATATGACGGCACAAATATATATAGTCCCTTTTTATATATTATGAAATAGCATCGCACTATATTGTTTATCAACTAGCGCACGATACAAAGTGCTTACATATTATCTTAACTAATTAAAATATTCAACATTTTTCTATCGTCACATAATATGTTTTAGTTCGTCGGCGGTGCGCCTTCCTGCCCTCACAAGTGACGCCATCGATCAATCATGACGCGTATGATGGACAAAGATTAAAACCGAAACTGATACGAAATCCAATCGGATAATCCCTACTTAGAGAACCAAAAGAAAAGAGGAAAAAAAGAAAGAAATAAAAAAATCGCACAAATCCAAAAGCCCACCCAATCTTAGCAGGATCACATTGTCAGTGTCTCCTAAGCCTCGATCTGCCTCACAAAACAGAAAGCTCAATCGATCTATCTCACAAAACAAAAAGCTCAATTCGAGTCGGCTCTGTTCAAATCACATATTGATGACCAAATCAATGCCCGCATCATGCCCAGATGGATGCCTAAATCAATAAAATCATTCATTTAGAACTGAATAAAATAGGAAATATGTAAATCATTCATGTCTTACTTAGTTCTCAGTCCCAACAAAGAAACTAACATCTCTAATCAACGACACACTGAGGTCACCGCCGCCGCCGTGCCTCGTTGCTTGCTCGAGGCCGAGGACGAAGACGCTGCCGCTCCCGCTACCTGCCGAATAATTAAATATAATTGAATATATTTTCATAATAAAATTATATTGGGTTGAAAATATTACTACTTATTTACTATAAGCTTAGTCAAACTTAAAGCGGTTTAATTTTGACCAAAGTCAAAACGTCTTGTAACCTGAAATGGATGGAGTATCTAAAATAACGAATTTGGATAAAATATTTCCTAAATTAATTTATTTTAGGACGGGAATAGAATTGTAGAGAAGATCCTATATATATACCCGCACAAATCGTACTCGTAGATGACATATGCAGAACGTTCCGGATTACGTCATTAAACTGGTATAAAGGCCGTAGCAACCAAAAAAGAATTGATAAAAGACAGAGGGCCCACCGTATATGCATGTACTTATGTGACATGAGGACTACGTGTCCTGGAATCAAGGTGTTACCCGATCTCTTTTCAAGCGTAGGCCGGGTGGATCAATAATCGGTGATCGATGCCACCAAGCGCTATGACCACACCACCGTATCTCCGGCGAGTCTCTCCGGCGGCGAGTTGCTTTGGCTGCGCCGGCGGCGAGGCCCCCACCTTGGACGACAATGACGTGGCGCCGCTGCTGGACGTCGAGACCGGCGGCGGCGATCGGAGAGGACGGCCGGCGGCGGAGGAGATGATGACATGCAAGCAGCCCCGCCGCGAGCCGACGACGACGGACGCCGAGATGATGCACGAGTGGAACAGGGCCGGCGTTATGGCCATCAAGTGCGTCGTCCGGGTAAGTGTACTGATCGATCGATCGATCAAGCCCGCCGTGGATCCCAAATTTAATCCTAATTTTTATGCTCTATTCATTCGAAAATATAGCAATGCACGATTAGACATCAGCTAGTAATACGGTGCCCATTGTTAGGTCAAAGAATGCAAAGGATTCAGTACTGATTCTTTCTAACAAAAACTAGCGTTTTGTACGATTGGACATCAGCTAGTAATACGGTACCCATTGTTAGGTCAAAGGATTCAACACTGATTCTTTCTAACAAAGACTAGTGTTTTATGCGATTAGACATCAGCCAGTAATACGGTACCCATTGTTAGGTCAAAGGATGAAAAAGATTCAACACTGATTCTTTCTACTAGGTTGATTATTTTTGGGATAGAGAGAGTAACAAAGACTAGCTAGCATTTTGTACGATTAGACATCAGCTAGTAATACGGTACATTGTTAGATCAAAAGATGCAAATGATTAAACACTGATTCTTTCTAACAAAGACTAGCGTTTTGTATTGAGCCGTCTGTTAAGGATACACCTATTGGAGCGTGCGTGTGTTGTGGTACATATATACATGTATTTGGAGAAAAAAATTATATTTTTGTTGACAGAAAACACGAGGCCTGGGAGATCTGCTTAACTCCAGTGCAGGTCCAAAGCTCGCCTTCGGGTGTGCTAGCATGCCAGTTGATTTGATCCTGTAACCAACAAGAAGTAGAAGCAAAGAAATCGCGGTTAAATCTATAAATGATAGCCGATCAACTAAGTGCCGATGACATATCATTTATCTTTGAGCGATGTCATGTGTATCGATCGGCAATCTTGAATAAGTAAGAAAGAACTAAATCTACTCGATCAACTATAGATGTTAACGATATATACTCCTTATATTGATATATACTTAAATCAAGTGATTGGGATAGATCGGTCGCCATGCCGAGACAGTATAAATCACTTAGACCGAAATATATATATTAATAACAGGACTATATATGTCTACAACATAGCCGATCAGATAGATCTAGCATGTATCGGCTAATACTCCGATACTACTTTATATCAGGATATTAAAACAGGTATAGAGTATCAAGCAAAAGCCTAATATACTCAAATACAGCAATATCTTGGCTAAAGGGAAGATTTAACATGTCAATAAAGCATATAAAGCAAATATAGTTAAATCAGATAAGATCGGCTGAAACTCCGATGCTACCCTAATCGGCAACCAGAAGGCAGGCTAGAGGTTGATATTCTAAGCACGACTTAATGGATCAAACTTAACTGATGCAGCATTAAGTATGAAAAGAAGAACAATATCTAGACAATCAAATCACTGGAAGTTTCATAAAGTGGTAAATATCTTATATAATTTAGGTCAATGTCGCTATTTAACCTAGTCGGCTGCCTTCTACCGACAGATGTTAGCCGATTGTAGATTAGATAGCGGTATTGCCGGAGATTATGTAAGATATATGATAGCTCGGCGAATTATATAAACGAGATAAGAGTATCATAAAGATGGAAGCACTAATCCCGAAAACACAAGTCGTCATAACAAGTTTTACCTCTTGTTGAAGATCGAAACCGATGCAGCTCAACTCGAAAGCAAGAACTCGTCGAAACAAAACTAAAGTAAAGGGGTGGCGATGCGCCGAGATTGTATTGAACGTGTGTTAAAAGTTACATAGGGCTCGGGTCTATTTATACCTCGAGAATTACAAGATATGTCCATAACGGACACGACTACTATCTCTAACAAACTCTAAGATACTATAAGTCTTTACGGCAGACTTTTGCCCAATCATATCTCTAAGGAAATTACATAAAACATCATAATTAATATATACAATTGCCTCCTCAGAACTCTATCCATGTGCGGCAATCACCTTGAAGCACCTCAATCCAACCCGACATCACACATCAAGTTGTATTGCTAGGATCGGCTACATCGGTTTACCTAGTTCGACTCAGGCTCAGCCGATCTTATCGTAGCTGATCTGGACTCCTACTCTGTTTCCGAACTCGATCTCCGCCTCCGACTTCACTTCAATCTAATCTTCTTTCCCAATGCCGATATTACCAAATTTGATTGTTAACAATTTTAAATATTAAAAAATATCTTATTACGCATTGTTCAGCCTCTAAATCAGTTCGATTTGGGTAAGATTTGGAAAAAATGCCACATGTAAATAGGACATAAATCTTTTTTGCATTCTCTTTCTAAAAATACTAAGGCCAATAAAATTTGCCTATTACCATAGCAAATATGCGAGTGTCATTTTCACCATCCACATACCCGTGGATGATATATTTGTGAATTTTATCAAAATTTACGTCCAACCAAAGAGGAAATATCCAATGAAAACTTGTGAAAATTATACCTAGCTAAAAGTTTTCTAAATTTCATGAAAAAATTATTAGAGATAGATATAAGCATGAAATACATTGATACCAAATCTCAAATTCAAACTCAACTTACTTTGAGTGGAACGATAAAGACAAATTTTAGATGAATAGTCATGTTTCTATATATTTCCCTAAAAAATTTTTTACCCCTAAAGAAAATTGAATCCGAACTTAAGATTTTGTAAGAATGTATTTCATGCCTATATATCTATTTCTAATAATTTTTTTATGAATTTACAAAAAAGTTATATCTGATCATTTCCCTGAATTTTTATTTATTTAATACTTTTCACCCGATATACCCTATCTACAATCAGTTTGGAATGTTCTCATTGTTCTAGTTCATCTAGCTTGATTTAGCCAGGAATCTAATTACCGTTCTACAGCCCCTACTGCCAGGAGTAGAATTCAACAATCCTTTCCATCTGTTTAGAACAATTCTACTTGGATATTTTTTGCATGCTTTTGCAGGGAGTATTGATAGTGTTTTGGCTGTATATGGTAGATTTAGTGAGAAGACTTTTCAGTACCCACATACTTGGAGCCTTAATAGCGTACGTGGTGGCAATGTTCGTTTCGTTCTACTTTTGGACGGTAAGCGAGTCATTGGAAGAGTTGCATGTGGCACCATTTCACACTTTCATCCTACGGGGAGTAAGCAGCACTACGTGAATTACAATGGAAAATTATTTTTATTCCTCGAGAGGTTATTGTTTGCATGTCATTTAGGTAAATATAAAAAATTTTGAAAAAAAAAAGAGATGATATATTAACATGTGATATATCACTTCACAAACATGTAGGTTCAAATTCCAACTTATGCATCTCGCAAAAAAAACAATTTATTTTTTCTAGTCAAATTTGTTTTCGTTGCGATATATAGAAGTTGAATTTGAACTTGTATGTTTATAGAGTGATATATCACATATTAATACATTTTATTAAAGTTTTTCATAACTATTTAAATGACATGCAAATAACGAGAGGATATCCTCTCGAGGGATCAAAATTAATCCACTCTCAACTAATAGCTATAGAATTCGCAATCTCAGTATTGTGCAACATTGAAGCCATTCTACGTGCAAGTACATATTGCATATCTCTTCTCTATCTCTACTGTTATAAAAATTAAATATGTTTTTGCTGGTACTTTGGTACGTCATTCGTATATGAGTCGGTTTTTAAGTTTGTTTGCTTTTGAAAAAATATATATGTATTTGAGTCAGGTTTTAAGTTTGTTCGTTTTTGGAAATACAGAAGGAGTCGTATAAAAAATCTTTTTAAAAAACTCGTATGCTAATTTGAGATGATTGGACTCCTAATTGCAGCTCATGAATTCATGATCTTTTAGAGAAATATATATATCCAAGCAAATTTCGACAGTGATTTTCACCTTAGTTAAACCATATAACAATAATAAAATTAAAATAACCTTCACCTGTTGCAACGTACATGCTTTTTTTAAGTATATAATAAAAGACAAATTGCATATATAATAATAGTCCGGCAGCTTCTCTATTTTATTACTCCACTACGGCTACATGCACAATTGGGGTTTCCACACAGTCGTTATTGTTTCCGTTGCAATGCAGGTGCAGACAGTTTGCGCTGCGTTCGGTTGGAACATTTGGGACCTTTGCCACGCATATAAAACGGAACGAGTTATTAGCACTAATTAAGTATTAATTAAAAAATTAAAAATATATTAGTATTATTTTTTAAAGTAACTTTTTTGAGATTTTTAACAATGAGTTGTTCAGAAGTTCAGGAAGTGTTTGTGTAAAAATAAAGGAGCAGAAATTGGAAAAGTTCAGGAAGTGTTTGTGTAAAAATAAGGGAGTAAAAGTTGGAAAGAGCAGGAAACGAATGCACCCTTCAGAGCAATTAGCTACTAGTACTATTAAAGAGCACCTCAATTTATCTCTAGAAGTTTGACCAAATGCATTTGTGAAATATCCCATACGTTGGCAATGTCAATGGCTTCAACGAATGATGTGGCTCATCCTGATTGCACTTTGTGATTCACTTTTACTAGGTAAGATATGGATGCATTTAGTTTGTTACCAAATATTGGTAATGCTTAGAGAATTTTGGCAACAATACATTTGGCCTATTCTAAAAGAATGACAATATTACCAACTTGTTTGTTAAATTTTGAAAATGTTTATTTAACAGTAATCCTAACAGGCCCAACTAGAAAGTCTCTCACGCTGGGCCTTGTTGACCGGCCAGTTAGCCATGCGTTCTGGGCCACCGTTGCCTTTCCTCGTCGCCAACTCACCTGCCCGGTGGCTCGCAACGTCACTCTCGCCGCCTTGAACTCGTCCGTCAAGGCCTCCCACCTCCACGCACGGACCCAACAAGAATTCGAACAAGCTCAACTGAACAAAGCCCAGTGCAACAAGAATTCATGCACTCGCCTCGTGAGGGCTGTCAAAAATGCTCAAGCTCGCGAGCTGCTCGAGCTCGGCTCGTCCTAGGCTTGATTCGAGCTCGGCTCGAGCTTCAGACAAGCTGAGCCTGAGTCTCTCCCTAAGCTCGCGAGTTTTGTCGAGTCGAGCTTGAGCTTCCAACGAGTCTAGTAATATATGTTTTTTTTGTTATTTAATAAATTATGAGATCAAATATGTTATTTGTATGCCTTATATTAATATTATATATTTATTTTATTCTTTTTTCCTCTTCTATTAATACGATGCACTGTAAATTAATTATTTTTTAAAAGATTATATTTGAAATATATATTGTTTTACTTAAAAATTAAGCTCGGTAGTTGTGCTCGAGCTTGGTAAAGCTTAAGCCGAGCTTGTCAGAAAGCTCGAACATTTTATAAACTCGGCTCGAGCTTGTATCGAGTTCGAGCCTAAACGAGCTCGAGCGAGCTCGTTGACAGCCCTTGCCCTCGTCTTCGTCTGGCCGTCTGGTACACATGTAGGAGTAGTACTGTTTCACAGGAAGACAACACAAATAAGTACTACAGGCTACAGAGTTGCTGAGACTGACGATGGCCTCAGGATTGGTAGCAGTAAATCGTGCGTGCATTTTGTACCTTCTAGGAGTAAAAAAGGAGTACTACTCCTAGCAGATGGTATAAACTTGATGTCTTGTACTGTACTTAAGTGATCGAGTGAAATACAGTAATCTAGGTCTAGATACCCCTACATTAACCATGAACAACAGTACATCTTGGATGTCACCCAAGGGACTGATTCACATCATCAAATGACGCTACTATCTGGCATCTGCAGCAAAACACAGGGGACCCAACTTAACCCAAAGCATTCAAGCCCCCATCATCAATCTGAAGCAAGCCAAAAAGAACAGAAACAATCAAACGAGAGCAGTAGTAGCACAACCAAAAAAACCAGGAGGCATCAAAGAGTGGCAGGCAAGTACTATCAGATTGATCCATTTATTATTTTCTCCCATTTGCTGTCAACCTTGTATCGAGATACCATTATTCTGATTCCACGTCGTAAAGCATTTTCTCTGCTTTTTGTAGACAGCCTGTTGAACATGATGTTCGCGCTGTCGTACAGTTCGAAAAGGTTCGTCATCCTTCCCTTTTTTTTCGTTCTTTCTTTCTTTCTTTTCTTCACCTGAATTTTATAAATGTTGTCACGGGGATCGCCGTGGCCAACATGGAGCAGGGATCCTTTCCTTTCTCGTTTGCAACGTACCAACAGCTAGTGTAACTAGACAACCGAGTCATCTGGAGAAAAAGATTGAGAGCCAAATAAGTGAGACAGGCTTGTAAAAAGCTCATGTCATTTGGCTGCTCGCTCAGCGGTTTTTGCATCTCTCTGACGTTTGGCTATGCATCTGTCGGCGTTGTTTGATAGCGCATCCTAGAAAGAAAAAGGTTTCTTGTACAGTTGTACTCAAAAGGACAGGGTTTGTTGGTTCTGTTTGTGTGATTTTTATTCACGCTGTATACAAACAAATTATAATACTCCATAGTGACTATGGCTGTGTTCGGATGTCTGAGTTCCCAACTCTAATAGTGTGCACGGAAAACGGAGCGATCCATTAGCACGTGATTAATTAAGTATTCGCTAATTTATTTTTCAAAAATGGATCGATATGTTTTTTAGGCAACTTACGTATAGAAACTTTTTATAAAAAACGATCAGTTTAACAATTTGAAAAACATGCACGCGAAAAACGAGAGGAGAGTGTTGGAAACTTGGAGTTCCGAACACAGCCTATGTTTTTTTTTAAAGTGTAGTAAGTATGCTGGTACTGGCACCAAACTTACATGTTACTCTATTTGTTGATGTATTCCAAGCAATGCTCATAAAACTGATGAAAACCTCCCGGTTTTGGCACAATTTTTAGGTTTAGAGCCACCTTGAGCTGATAAACCGCTCTGATAAGAAAAATTCAAAGTGCATTTCAATTTTTTTTTACAGGACTTACTTGAAATTCATCAGATTTCAATGCTTTTCATGAAAACAGGTAAAACCGCTTAGGAGCATTTTCTTATTAGATAAAACCTGATTTCAAGTTGGTCATTGGACCTCAAATCCTTCAGTGGTGAATTTTGTGCTCCCAACTTATGAGCTTAGGAATTAAGGATTTAATGTGTGCACACGCACGTGCGGGTGAGGGTTCAAAAATCATTTGCTCGCCAAATACTGCACTAGCCTCCACAGCAATTTTGACGGTTTTTGTGAATAGTATCTAACAAATTTGTCGAAGATTGAATTTCAGCTTATTTTTTTTAAAAAAGAATCGTCAGTTTATCAGTTTGTTTCTTGATGCGAGCTGAAGCGAACCTGTTCTTTATTTCCACGTATTAGACCATCATGGAATTATCTCTGCTATTATAAAAATTGAAGATGTTTCCGCGGTCCGTCATTCATGTTTGAGTCGGTTATAAAAATTGAAGATGTTTCCGCGGTTCGTCATCCGTGTTTGAGTCGGTTTTAATTTTTATGATTTGGTTTTAATCTATATCTCTTCTCTACTGTTATAAAAATTGAAGATGTTTTTGCCGGTATTTTGGTACGTGTCATCCGTGTATGAGTCGGTTTTTAAGTTCGTTTGCTTTTGGAAATACATATCCGTATTTGAGTCAGTTTTTAAGATTGTTTACTTTTGGTAATACAGAAGGAATTATATAAGAAATATGTTTGAAAAACTCGTATGCTAACTTGAGACGATCGGGCTCCTAACTGCAGCTCATGATTTTCTATATATATATATATATACTAGAAAAAATGCCCGTGCGTTGCAACGGGTAAACTAAAATTATACCAAATATAAAAGTATTAGATGATTAGGGTTTAGTTTTACATGATATGAGCTTTTTAAGAAAATCTATTCCTAATGAAATAAAAACAATTCAACTTAAGGGACCTCAAGTGAACTTATTCTGTGCGTGCACGCGGCCCATGAGGCGGGCTACAGTGTGGGCGGCCTGAGAACATATTCGGGGACGACTTTAGGGACATAAAGTAAACGTATTCTCTAAGGAGATTACAAGCGGCCCAATAGTGTGGGCAGCTTGGGAACGCTAGAGAAGCTGAGCCGTCCGATCTGATGGACGGTCTTGATTGATCACAACCTATATAAAAGTTCAATGATCCAAACCCTAACCCTAAAAACATTTCCCCTCCCTCCCTCTCCCTCTCCCTCAGTGGCGGCGCCTCTCCCCCTCCCCGGCGGCGCCTCTCCTCCCTCCCCGGTGGTGCCGCTCCCCCTCGCCTCCCTCGCGTGACAGATCCGGCGACGGTGGCGTCGGCGACGACCGTGGGTGGATCCAGCCGCGGTGGTGGCGGCCGAGGACAGATCCGGCGGCGGCGGCTCCCTCCGACCCCTCTCGCCTCCCTCCCGCGGCGGATCTTATGGCGGTGGTAGCGTCGACAGCGACCGCATGTGGGCTCGGTGGCTGCTGCTCCCCTCCCCGGTGTGGCGACGCGGCCAGGAGCAGTGGTGGGCTCGGGAGCGGCGGCGGGCTCGGGAGCCGGTCACGGTGGAAGGCGGCGATGCCGACAACGGCGGCGACGGCGGCGGACGACGAATGACGGCGACGACCACGAGGAGGGTGGCTCCGGGAGACGGCTAGGGTTAGGATTTGGATTTTATTTTTGATTTGGAATGTTGATTTTGTGGGGATTCTTGGTTTTGATTTGGGATTGCAATTGAGTGATTCTATGATTCTTGGGAATTGGGGGTAAAGGGGTTGGGAGGCTGATCTGCTCGGGGATTTTTTTAAAAAAAGACGGACTCGGACTTACACGACGATGACGGACGAAACGGTCGATCGGAGGCCTTACATGTTTTGAAGTAGGTATAGAGTTATAAAACCAAACGAGACCGTTATGTCGCATACATGACCGTAAATGCATTAGGTACTATGTTTTAACTTAACGAAGAGAACAAAAAAGAAATCAATGGAAGAGCATCTTTTAACTTAACTACCGTAATAGAGAGGAAAAAAATTTAACGGGAGGGAAGGCTACTCCCATGGAACAGAATGGGAAACAACGTTTGAAACGTTTGAAACGCATGCGTCCAAATGCGAAATGGAAAGGGACGACGTACCAAAAACCCATGGCAAAAATAAGTTAAACTTTTATAATAGTAGAGATATATCCAAGCGAACTCTCACAGTGAATTTCATCTTAACTAAACCATCTAACAATAATAAGATTAAAATATACTTCACCCGTTGCAACGCACGGGTATTTTTTCTAATCAATTAAAAAAGTCTAAGTCTAACTTATTTTTAAGCTTTCTCATTGTCTGCTAATTAGTTTATCAGATGCAACTTAATTTTAAATATTTTAAACTTAATTTTAAATTTATAGCCGATTTTATGTTTTTCTGTATTTTTCCCAGCAATGAATTTTAAACCGCTAATAACATAATATAAAAGTTTTTATAAAATATGTGTTGGTTGTTTTGCTCCTTTTTCTATGGCTTATCAAATATCAGCCGTAACTTAAACGATGAGAGCATTAGTTTGAGCGATTGGGTCTAGTTGCCTGTCATCAAACCATCTCACAAGCTAACTTTACATGCCTTTTCAAGTTTAAAAATAAAACTCCACATGCCTTTTGAAAGCCTGATCAAAGCGAGCGAAATATGCTGCAAATTTTAATCTCTCAAACAAAGACAAGACATTAAACAAAACCAAATGGAGGAAAAAATGTCTGGCAGAGAATGATTGATGAACATGAAGCGAGATCGACAAAACAAGTTGCATTTTCTTTTTCTTTCTTTTCTAGTAATAACAAAGAGAAAATAGAGAGAGAAGAGATACCCATATCGAGGAGACACGATGCGCATACGGTACACCGTGTACAGTGTACAGCCTCCCGAGACAAAATTCCCAACACACCCTGGCGCCTCGGCGTACTACGCTGTAAAGAAGAGAGAATGGGAACTCCCGTTCTCTTGTCCAACAAAAGTTAGATGAAGATTAATATTTTCATGGCACGTTTTTTAAACTGCTAAACGTGTATTTTGTGTGAGCACTTTTTATATGAAAGCTGCTCTAAAATATTATATTAATCTATTTTTTAAGTTTGTAATAAATTAAACTCAATCAATTATACGTTTTGCGTAAAAAACTTAATCTTTATTTTCATCTTTATTTTCAGTAGAAAATAACTCCACCGTAAGAGAGAACGAAAGAAAACGGGAGGCCGCGCCGCCGCCGCGCGCCATACATGTGGCCATTAATTCCCGGGTGGCCCCATACGTCAGCCACGTACATCGCGGTGGGGACTGGGGAGCGGGGTGCATTTAGCATATTTTATCCCGTCGCGCTACGCATAGCGAATATTCGAAACCCCCCAATCCCAACAGGCGACAGCTCGTCCCATGACGAAACTCTGGCACGCGATTTTACGTAACTGCCCTCGCCTGGACAAAGCATTTCACCGGAATTATCTGCAAAGCTGCGTCATCACTCGATTGGGTGAAAGCTTATGTTACGTTTAACTGCTTCATGTTTTCTTGGGCAACTGAAAGCCAAAAACTGATTTGGTCGACCAGCCAAGGTCGTGACAAACAAGACGTCTTTGTATATATCTTGTGTGTTTGCTTAACCTACTTTTAGTGTTCTCCTGCATATCTTAATTCAATCAAACTTCTCTTGCTTTAGTCAACTTATAATCTACTAGTAAATCGGCAATGAGGTGTTAGAGACTTAGAGTTGGTTACCTAAGATTGTGACATGGAAAAACTTTTGTATGGCTTCGCCTGGGGGCTTAAATAAAGACAGGACGGCGTACAAACCAAGCAAGTCAGCCATTGTACTTGCTTATAAGTATTCGGTATTTTGTTTGCCAGGTAGAAGGGTAATGTTTGTTTGGGACGTAAACCTGAGGATTGAAAATGACGCGACTGGTCACGGTGTCACTATAAATTTATAGACCTTCTATTAAAAAATAAAATAACCTTGTTTCGTGATATTACATATGTATAGATTTGCTATACTCCACTAGATAATGTCACACACCATTATAGATTCATTTATTTTGGAGACAGATAAAGTATAGGTTTACTCTCTTCAATTTGTTAAGAAAACAACTGTTATCAACTAGTATTAAATTAGTATTATGTAAGTGTGAGCGTCTATGTATATCTCGGCACATAAAAATATAAAATGTGAGTATAATATTTGTTTATCTTCGAGAGGAGAGAAGACCATCACACAAGATCGACTATACTAGTGTATAATAGATTGTTTTCTCTGATTACATATGCTGATACACATCATCACATACGGGCAATACACACAATACCGATGATAATAAAATGCACTCACATATGTACAAGTAGGGTTCAAATCTATTAACAGATAAACGACTAGGGGCGGAGGATCAAGTAAGACTAGCATGAGGGGCTAAACAATCTGTCCAAAGTTATAGCCTCCTTTTTTTAAGTAAATACTCCCTCCGTTTCAGACTATAAGATATTTTGACTTTTGTCAAAATCAAACTGTTTTAAATTTAACTAAATTTATAGATAAATATAGTAATATTTATAATACTAAAATAATTTCATCAAATCAATAATTGAATATATTTTCATAATAAAATTGTCTTGGGTTGAAAATGTTTCTACTTTTTTTCAATAAATTTGGTCAAACTTAAAGCAGTTTAACTTTGACCAAAGTTAAAACGTCTTATAACCTGAAACGGGGGAGTATATGGAAAAAAAAATAGACGGTTTAATGGAAACTCCTATAATTTTAACGCTGATAATAAGGGCTTGAGACCCGTGGTCTCCATGGCATGCAGATCCACTATTGTAGACAACCCACATTTTTTTAGCTTGTACCCGATCATTTTGGTTCCATTAGAGAAAGTAAAAAAACAGTGTTGTGCAGAAACTGAAGAACTAAAAAGACATACCACCTTGTTAACACGTTCCTAAAGTTTCCTGATTTTCTAGCAACGCCCAGAATCAACCAATAATAAAGCTCCTTTAACACGGATTATTTTGCACACGTAGAAAGTTTAGGCCCTCCAGTGCCAGCCACACAGGCTGCTGCATTGCATAGTGTACTACTAGTCGTTAAACCTATAAAATGGCCAATGCTAGTCCACTCCCTCTGTTCTATAATAATTGACGCTTTGAACAAGGTTGAGGTCAAACTTTTATAAATTTGACCATCAACAACTTTAAAAATATTTAGTTTAAAGAAACTAGAACAACATATATAAATTTATCTTTAAAGCACTATAATAAAAGTAAACACGTATTTATTTATTGTATATATTATAATAGAAAAATAAGATCAAAGATATATATTTTGTAGACCGTATCATTGTCCAAAACGTAAATTAAAATAAAACCGAAGGAGTATCTCTGTCAAAATAATAGTCCAATGAGAGGAGACCAGTTCGGACACTCAAAATGATCATCACGTCATCAAAAAGCGGCCGTCCAGGGACGAGGGGGGGTACCGTGGTCATTTGCCGCACCGCACGCTCCCCTCGCGAAGCGCCACCGCTTTTCAGCCAGCCGCCCCACGTGAAATTACCCCTCTACCCCCCACGCTCCCTCTCTCCTCCTCTTCCCCTCTCTCTCTCTCCTCCCCCGCTGTCCCGCAGCCTTTCCCAAATCTAGCCGCACGACGCACCAACCCACGCCCGAGCCAGAGCCAGGTCGCCGCGCCACCTCTTCGGCTTCGCCGCGCCGCCGCGAGCGGGCGGGGAGACTCCCCACCCCCGGTGAGTGCCCGCCCACGCAGATCCGCGCGGTTCTTTTTTTGTGGGGAGAGGCGGGCTGTTTTTTTCTTGCGGTTTGGTTTGGGATTTCTGAGGAGAGGGGGTTTCTGCCTTGGGTTGGGGGGGGGGGGGGGGGAGGATTTCAAATTCGGGAGCTTTTCGGTGGGAGGTTTCTTGGTTCTTGGTAATGCGGGGGGGGGGGGGGGGGGGTTCTTGCGGTTCTTGGGGTGGGCGGGAATTAGGGTTTCGTTGGTGGGGTTTTTTCATGGTGGCTAGGGTTTTTGGTCAGATGGAGCTTCGGTTGGTGATTTGGGTGTTTCTTTGTTCGGAATTGCAGGGAGGGAGAGGGCGGTTCGTTTATTGGATGAGCCGTGAGGAAATTGGGAGGAAGAAGGCGTGATGTTTACTCCGCAGGGGAAGGGGTGGACCGGGTGGTCGACGCCGGCTCCGGCGAACCAGCGGAGCGGTGGCGGCGCTCCCGCCGCGTCGGCGCCCCTTGGCAAGGGGAAAGGGACTACTCTGCGGGTCGCCGAACTGGAACAAGAGGTGTTTTTTTTTTAACCCAAATCCTGGCTTTTCTTTCTGTTCGTGGATGTAGCTTTTGAATTCCAATCTAGGGCCATGTTTCTTTGCTCACCAAATGCAATGTGCGGTTTTTCATGGCATGCTATCAGTCGATGAGAAGTGGAAGCAGTGAAATTGAGTGAACAAAAATATTAGTGTGCCTCGTGATTTCATTTTGAACCGTAAATCATTTGAACATTCCAATTTTCATTTATTTGTGCGAGGCCATTTCTGCACTTGCTAATGATTTAAATAACGTGGTTTCTTATGAACTGCTTAAGAAACAGAGCGCTGCCTAGGGTGCTACATTACATTGGTGTCATTCTTATGTCCTTTTAATAACTCTTCAGTCATGTTAATCTATTATTTGAATATAAAATAGGCTTGTAGAAACTACTGTAACAAGTAGTTAGGCATGCAAATACCTACGGAAGGTGGAATGTTTTATGTGATTGACTTCTATGTTCCATTATAAGCATTCGATCTAATATATATTTTTCTTCAGTTCTTATCTCTCTCAAGCTGGCTTCCTAAATCATATTTACTATAGTTGCACATCCATTTTCTTGTTTGATCATACCATTAGTAGTTATTTTCTTTTGTGTTCATGTCCGCAGTTACATGAATATCAGTACAATATGGGGCTGCTTTTGATTGAGAAAAAAGAGTGGACAGCCAAACTTGATGAAATCAATCAAGCGCTGACACAGAAAGAAGAGATTTTAAAGCGGGAACAAGCTGCCCATTTGAATGCCATATCAGAATACGAAAGGCGGGAGGAAAGCATGCGGAAAGCATTGGGTGTTGAGAAGCAATGCGTAACAGATGTATGTTATTCTCTAATAATTTCTTACTCTTGCTGTTTATCAGTATTTCCTAATATTCGTAATGCTGTTAACTGTTGATGACTAAGCAGTTTTTTGAATACTATACTGCATATACTGGTGATATCATATACTGGTGATATGTAAATTTTATCACAGTCATGAATCATGATGTAATAATATCTAATGGTCAAATGAATTGGTTGAATAATTTCTAGGTTATGGTTTCTCCAGCCAATAGTTTTTAACACTGCATTGTCCTTATGTTTATGTTTAACAGAAGTTCTATGTATCTGAGCACACAGCACTTGTCATCTGCAGTCCTTTAGCCTTCAGACCATGTACTTTTGAACGCTTCATTCTTGTTTCTTATCACTTCATATTTCTGAACTTTGCAGCTCGAAAAGGCACTGCGTGAAATTCGTGGAGAGATAGCCGAGGTTAAGTTTATGTCTGAGAAAAAGATAACTGATGCTCAATCCCTTGAGGCTAGTTTGGAGGAAAAAAGGTTGGAGATCGAGGGTAAGCTTCATGCTGCAGATGCAAAGCTTGCTGAGGCAAACCGTAAGAAATCTCAGGCTGACAGGGATTTAGAGGAGGTAGAAGCTCGTCAGCGTAGGCTGGAGAAGGAGAAGCTATACTTTGAAAATGAGTATGGCATTCTTGCCCGTTTTCCTTTGTCTGTGTGCTCTCTACTGTGCCAAGCAATTGATTATTGTATGTCATTGATATGTTTAGGAGGAAGGCAGGGGAGGACCGGATCAAGCGTCAGGAGGATTCATTACGTGACTGGGACAAAAAGCTTAAGGAAAGTCAGAATAGAATTCTTGATTTGCAGAGATCCCTAAATGATCGAGAGGAGAGAGCAAACGAGAATGACAAACTTTTCAAGATAAAGCAAGAAGAGTTGGAGGAAGCAAAAAAAGCTCTGGAGCATACTAAAGCTACACTCAAAATCAAAGAGGACGACATTAACAAACGACTAGCTGAATTACATTTACAAGAAAAGGTAATCCATATATCACTGAATGCCTTTTCCTTTATCCTCATTTCACATTATTACAAATTGATAGTGGAATTAAAATACATATCCTGTTTCTATTCGATTATAGGAAGCTGAATCAAAGAACAGGAAATTAGAAGAAAGAGAGAAAAAAATAGCTGAAAGGGAAGAAAAAGTCAGTGCAAGGGAAAAAGTAAGTATGATAGGCTAATATTGTGTTTCTTCTTCAATATAGTTATACACTTGATAGCAATGTCTAGACCATGTTGGATTGTTGGTTGTGTTTTGTTCTAGGTACCGTTTGGTAAACTCGATTTTGTGTTAAATATGTGGGTTTGATGTTTTATGTTCTCTGTTATTCAGCTTGTTCCCTGTTTTATGCATTCACTATTGCATAAAGTTGCTTATCAATTGGTGCTTTTATCTCTTTTGTGATCTCTTCTTTCAATATAACTAGCATCATGTCCGTGTGTTGCAATGACTCCTAAATAAATATACTATACTCTTTCATATAATTGTACCAACCAATTCTGTTGCAGGTTGGGCTTCAGAAGCTTCTTGAAGATCATAATGTGAAGCTTGAATCCAAAAGACGAGATTTTGATTTACAACTGGAGAATGAGAAGAAATCATTTGATGCAATGTTGGTACAGAAGGAAGCTGATTTGGTGCAGAGGGAAAAAGATGTCAGATCTTCAGAGGAGAAGCTTTCGAAAAAAGAACAAGTATTAAATGAAAGTAAGAAAAAATTGGAAGAATGGCAAAATGATCTTGATACAAAATCGAAAGCTCTGAAGAAGTGGGAGGAATCACTACAAAATGATGAGAAACAGTTATCGGAACAAAAGCTGCAGATTGAAAATGAAAGAGAGCAGGCTGAGATGTACAAAGTGGAGCTTGAGTGTTTGAAAGCCACAGTGGTTGCTGAAAAGGAGAAAATATTGCAAGAGCAGAACAATTTGAAACTTACAGAGGAAGAGAGGCAAGAGCACATCATGCTTACAGCACAACTGAAGAAAGAGATTGATGAATACAGAATGCGAAGCAACTCTCTTTCTGAGGAAACTGAAGATTTGAGGAAGCAGCGTCAGAAATTTGAAGAAGAGTGGGAGCAGCTGGATGAAAAAAGAACTCACTTGGAAGAGGAAGCCAAGAAACTGAACAATGAAAAGAAGAATCTAGAAAGGTGGCATGACAATGAAGAAAAAAGGCTAAAGGATAGAGAGGATGAGTTGGACAGAAAATACAAGGAGCAGGGGGAAAATCTCGCACTTAAGGAAAAATCCTTGATCGATAATATAGACCATCAGCGTTTGGAAAATGAGGAATTGCTAAAGAGAGAGCGTGCTGATCTTCAACGAAATTTGCAGCTCCATCGGCATGAATTGGAGATGGAGATGGAGAAAAAACAAGCGAGCAAAGAGAGAGAACTTGAAGAGAAGGAAAATGAGTTAAATAGGAAGATGGACTTTGTAGAAAATGAGCTCAAACGTGCAGCCGAATTGAATGAATCAAAGATTCAGAAGATACTATTGGAGAAAAAACAGCTGCAGAAGGAAAAGGAAGTTCTTGTGGAGGATAGGCAAAAACTGGAAACTGACAAGGCAGATATCAGAAGGGACATTGATAGTCTGAACACTCTCAGCAAGAGTCTGAAAGAGCGTAGAGAAGCATATAACAGGGACAGGAATAACCTCATCGATATATTTGAAAAGTACAAGGTGTGCAAAAATTGCGGGGTTATTATTTTTGAGGGCTTGGATGCCCTAGCTCTTAAAGATAGCACTGATATAGAATATCCTAGTCTTGCTGTTGAGGCGGATGATCGTTCCCCCAATCCTGACACCTTAGCCCAAGAGACCGGAGCACTTGTTAATTCAGGTGGCCGTTTATCATTGTTGCAGAAGTGTTCAAGGATTTTCAAGTTTTCTCCTAGGAAGAAGGCTGAGCAATCATCTGAACAGCAAGCAGTGAAGAACACAGACTTTGGTGCAAGACTAGAGGAAGCATCGCAGAGCGATGATGATTATGAGCCAACTCCTGTCTATCAGGTAGCCTATAACTCATTTGATGCTGAGGATCTCCCATCTGAGAGTGGGGCATTTGAGAATGAAGAATCTGAAAGGCAAGATATAGCAGATGACGTCCAGATGGAGTCTTCTCTTGGAGTTGCAGATAATTGTGTAGATATTCATGGAACTCAATCATTTG
The DNA here is from genome assembly GCF_000147395.1 of Oryza glaberrima. Lineage (NCBI taxonomy): Eukaryota > Viridiplantae > Streptophyta > Magnoliopsida > Poales > Poaceae > Oryza > Oryza glaberrima. The sequence continues at coordinate 28,352,598 of NC_068327.1, read as the reverse complement.
ATGGCAACACGGACATGGTGGTGGACACAACTATTGTGGATGTTGACCAAAACGGGAAGGACTCGGCAGTGCTTCCCGTTGTAGATTTGGAGCCTGAAACATCAAAACAAGGACGGCGCCAACAAAACAGGAAGGGTAGAGCAAAAGGTGGTGTAAAACGGACACGGTCTGTTCTTGCGGTAGTTGAAGATGCTAAAGAAATACTTGGTGAGAATTTAGAAGTAAAAAAGGATGATGGCCAGGGAGATTCAGTTACTGTGGGTGGTACACGGAAGCGGCGCTTTGCTGGAGCCACAATCAGTGAGCAAGATGAGGACAGTGAAGCTCATTCTGAAAGTGTTTCACTTGGAGGGCAGCGCCGCAAGAGGCGCCAAACAGCTGCAGCAGTTACGCAAGCCCCAGGAGAAAAACGCTACAACCTCAGGCGCACCACAGTGTAAGTTTCTGTATTTATCCCACGTTTAATTTCTACTCAAGGTTATCATCCTTTTTTTAACTGACTTGTGGAGTAAATTGATTTCCTTTTTGCTTTATTTTGTTGGAAAGTGCAAATGCGGCAACTGCAGCCCAAACCAACAAAAAGAAAGCTGCGAAAAAAGGAAGTAAACAGACAGTAGAGGCTACCGCAGATGACACAGAAGGAACCTCAAAGGCTGAGGAACCTGCCACTGGGAGCAAAGGGGCCTCCCAATCAGCTGATGATGCATCTCAATTACCCGAGTACTCGCAGGTAAGATCCATTCTGCATTGTTTGCTATTCTGTATTTTATGTAATACTTTGAAAGGCTTTCAGTATCTTGGATGCATGCCTTTCTGGGTTGAGGCCAAGCTTTCTTTTTGGGTTTGTGTGGCATATACATTCAGGATCACAGCTAACTCGAAACTTGCTCTTGTTAGGCTGAAGCTGGTGACACACATGGCCCTGTAGAGGTCACTAGTGCAGAGGGGGTAGATATTGTGGATGGTATAGATGCAGCACCAGGTGCGATGCCTATGACACCATCAGGAAGTGAACTTGGAGCTGAACAGGATGATGAGGAGGACGATGACTCCGAAAGGCGGAACCAATCAATTGGGAAAAAGCTATGGTCTTTCTTCACTACATGACAATTGCAGAGGGCTACTGAATAGGTTATTTCTAGCGTTTCTGTTTTCGATTCATGACATGCCATTCTTGGAACTCTAGGTTGTGTGCTTGGTGATGATGATGATGTACTAGTAGATTTTCCCACTTCAATTATGTTCTCCCCCTGTAATTGAAATATATTTGTAGTAGACATAGCTTTGATGGGCGCTCACAGAAGTTAGCTTTTGAGAATGTACAATGGCGCGATGCCTGTAACTGTCAAGGGTTGAGGCTTGTAATTGTTGTTCATTTTGTTCCAGGATCAGTTTACGTCGTTGACCACCTTGCGAAGTTTGTGGCATTTGTCAACGCGGGAAGCTTTTTTTTTTTTCTCGTCCAGACGACCAGATTGTCTTCCATGTCTTTGTGCATCTTGAATTATAGGACTTTGTTGACTGGCAGTTCTTCAGCTTGTGAAATAGGGGGCTCAACAGTGGCATCCAGGATCAGTTAACATGCAAAGTTTGTGGCATTTGTTGACGCTGGAAGCATTTCCTTTTTCTCGTCCAGATGACCGGATTGTCTAGCATGTTCTTGTGCCTCTTGAATTAGAAGGCCCTTCTGTTGACTGGTAGTTGTGCAGCTTGTGCAATGTCTTATCAGTGCTACCTCCATCCCTCCCAGTAATACCTCTATTCCAGATTTTTAGGGGTAAACATGATTATTAAAAAAATATATGTAGATTTAAATGGAGATGTTGTGATTGGATGAGAAGTGTAATAGATAGAATTAAATAGAGTAAGTTTGTGATTGTATGAGAAATGGAAATATATGGTGTAATTGAACGGCGCAGAGCCACGAGTTGGAAAGAGAATGTTAGTGAAAAAAATATTATATTTTAAAATAAATTTTAAAGATTAAAAATTGCTATATTTGGCAGGAGTAGTGTATTTTTGGCTTGTATATACGTCAGCTGTCTGGGCCTTCCAATGGACGTCTGCTTTGATGCAAGCAATCGCCGGTCTTCTGGCTTACGCGGCTAAGGAATATCTATGCTGGACTCTTTGCCTTTGTCCCTAAGGCATGCTGTTCTGTTCTGTTGTGATATTTTCTTTTTCTTTCGAGACGGTTTGTTTGCAGCGTGTGCTCACTTTCATTTGGCGTATCTACGCTAGTCTAAAGCAAATGCATGTATGTCATACCCACAAGTAACTACAAATTCTCTTGACTTCACCTTTCAGTATACTAAATAAAAAAATTGTCTGTATTTCCAGCCATAAATTTCGCATAAACAAATCATATTTACCTTCTAAAAAAGAATAGTATTTCCAGAAGGAAAGCACATAGTACTTCACCAATCTTTTGCCCCAAAAAAAAAAAAAACAATTGAGAGCAACTCGGTGTCCCAGTCTAGTAGCTTTGTTTCTTGTGGCTACTTTGGAACGCAAAAAATCTCACAAAAAAATATTTTTCATATAAATCAGTTTAATACCTAAAGAACCCCAGGGGGAATTCCTCAGGAGTACGCCTAAAAATACATATGCATTGTTCCAATATTTATACGTGTTAATAAAATAAAATAAAATAAAAATACGTGTTAAATATCTCATTATCCCATGATTCTTACCAGGTTATAGCACTCCGTATAGCACTTTCGTATGGTGTTGTAATCGCTTCATTGTCCAATTTTATTTAGACGTAAGCAGGCAGTACTACTTATGTACAGGTGCGGAGAGTTGCATCGGGAGAAAAAGCCTACTATATGATAATTCGACGGATTTGCTGTTAAATCCGAGTTAACCAAACAGAAGCCGATCAGAGACCCAACCCTCCGCCGATGCGTCGAGAAGAAGCCTCCGCCGCCGCCGCCGAGGCTGGGACCCCGCGCTCACCGGACCTCCACGACCTCTCCGACGACTCCGACTACGCCGCCGCCGCCGCCGCGTCCTCCAGTCACTCGGTGCGCCTCTCTCCCCCACCACTCGTGTGCTTCCTGCCGTTCCCCGTTCGCCTCGCCTCGCTTGCTCCCGACGCGAGCGCGCGATTCGGTCGCGGCGCGAGCGAATTCGCTCGATTAGGTCGATGATTTTTGTTGGGAGGTTTTGGGGGGATTTGGGATCCCGCTGCTCATCAGATGTTGTTGGGGCATCGGGGTTCGGGGGTAGTGCTCTAGTTCCGCACGTAACTAGTTCGGCAGCTGTCACCTCTTCCTCCGTACATTGATTGGTTTTATTGGTTGGGTGGGTGTGTGCGTGCTATGGATGGCGATGAATGATAGCCTATGTTGTGTTCCCAATTAGGATTGAATTGACGTTCGTTTGGTTGGGTGAACTGAATTTGGTGTTTGTTTGGTGATCGAAGGCGATGCGGAGCGATCTGGTGGATCAAGGGTCGGGCGAGACGGCGAAGGTGGATGTGGTGTACGAGAAGGAGCGTGTGACGATCCACCCGACGCAGTATGGCTCCGGCCGGATCAGCGGGAAGCTGCGCCTCTACTTGCAGCAGGGCTCCCTGTTCCTGGTGAGTTAGAACCCCAGTTAGTCTGAATTGTTGATTGTTGATGAATTTGTGGTAGGTTTTGATATTATTGTTACCACATTTGCTGTGAGGATTGAACCATGGTCCTTTTGGCTTGATGGCCAGGGCATTCGTGTTGCTACTTGAATTATATGTTGGTTGGCTTATATATCTTTGCTTATCATTGTACTCCATATATGCTAATGATACAATATGCTACTATTCCTGCATAGACGTTCCTTCCACATTTTCTGCTAAATGTCTGATATTAGAACAAGAGAACTGAAATTGAAAATCCATATGATTGTTGTTGGTTGGCACCTGAATATGGTTTTGTTACACATGACATGTTATCATATTGGTACTCAAGTTGCTTAATTTTCTTCTTCATTTGCTTATGTCTTTGTTCAAATCTGTGTGACAGAGTTGGGAGCCAAATGAGGGAGTTGATTCTTTATCAAGCAATTCAGCTACCATGGAAATAGAAAAATGTAGGAACAACACAATATATTTCTTTTGTCATACTTGGTAATTGAAGTGCAGCAGTGATTACACTTGACTCTTTCTTTACTTGCCTGACTATGTACAGATAGAAACCTGTACACTATAAAGGCCTTGCCATTAAGTGATGTACGCTTCATCCGTAAGCACACCCCGACATTTGGATTCGAGTACATAATCATTGTTCTCTCATCAGGTGAAGTACTCTTCTAGTTGTTTGCTTTCTTGTGGTTAGTTTGAAACTTTTTGGAATTTCTATAGTCACGGTGATCACTGATCACATTAGCTTTTAGGTACTTTATCTTACAGGCTCATTGCATTTCTGCTTCTTCTAGCTACATAATACACATGCTGACAAAAATGAAAAAAAATGATTTATTGTATTGATGTATCTTTTCAAGTTTTGCAGGATTGGCTTTTCCTCCATTCTATTTCTACAATGGTGGGCTTCGTGAATTGTTTGCGACACTAAAGAAGCATGTTTTTATTATCAGGTTTTCTTTCTGGGTTCTCTCTAATTAAATAATTAGTCAAGCTGTCCCTTGTTTGTTAGTGCCTAAATTGCTCATTCCTGGAAATGCAAAAATTGCTATCTGGGTTATGAGTGGACTATAAGTGAAATCTACATACAACAAATCTACCAAGTATATCCATAACTGGATTTTCAAAGCACTTTTTTTTTCCTTCTATATGATAGGATACTGTCATAAATATCTAATATTTATGATCTAATTAACCTACACTTGGGAAGATGCTTCACTGGACATTTCAACATATGTAGGAGTGTTTAGTAACTCAGCCTACAGAAAACTAATTAAGTAATGGAGCATTAGAGTGTCATACTACAACCAATCAAATGTTTACAGAAGTATCTTTTGCTGCATATATGATTGGATTTTCTCTACTCTATCTCAAGGTCGGACGATGATCCTAATGTATTTCTTGTCAACGACTTTCAAGATCCTCTACAGGTATGTTATTATACTTTCTTGTAGCCAGACCCATAATTTCTTTAAGACCACCATGCCCTCAATAGAAACTTTACTGTCCTTGGGAATATGCAAAACAATCCTTTTAGTAGGAGTCCCTTGTAAAGCTATATAGTCATCTTTGTTTAGAAGTCCATGTTCTGGCCTATGTCTTGCATAAGTTTAACTTAGAACGATTACTTACCCATGAACCTCAAATCCACTTATTTTGATGCCTTATAGAAAAGTTTGTCATCACTGGAGCTTCCTGGTGTTGCCACCGTAGCAAATGCCATGTCACGACAGAACTCACTCAGTTTCACTAGTTCAGTTGATGAAGCCGGACATGGGAGTGATGCCAAACATGGGGCATCTTCTAGCATGACTGAATATGTCTCAAAGCAAAAGCACAGATCGAATGATCCTGGTCGTGATCTTTCTATCCAAGTACTGGAGAAATTTTCTCTGGTTACAAAGTTTGCACGAGATACCACGTCAAGTCTTTTTCGGGAAAACCACAGTAGTGGTGGTCATACTTATGGAAGGCAGCAGCAAGAATATGTTTTGGACAACAGAGCAAATGATAAGTACAAAGATCAGCAAATAACACCAGATAAGGATTCTTTGCTGTCAGATTCAATGGAGGTAACCATATCTTTTTTTCTGTTGTTCTTTGTTATTCGTCCACTACAAATTTGGAAGAGAGCAACAACAGAACAACTTTTTGAAGCATTCACAAGTCATGGAGACAAGCCTTTAAATTTTACTGTTATGGTTAATTCATTTTTATTCTAATTTTTTTTGTCTGAAAACAGTAGGGGATGCACCTGCGATATATATAAAAGAATAAGTAATACATACAGAGAGAGTAAAACTAAAATACAATTTCATATTCACAATTAGGATTAAGGCCATCTGTAATGAGAAGAAACCTAAGCTAAACTAGTATTATCTTCTGTCATCTGCTCATGTTCAAAACCATTATCTGCCAACTTCCTTTCTATTACTAGAGGTAGTATTAGATGTATCTTCTATGTATTATTTAGCACATATTTGTTGTCACTTTAGTTGGAAAACTTAAAAAAAAAAATGATTTTTTAAATAAAAAATAGTCAGTTTTTTTCTTCTGACCCCTGGTACTGTCCAAAGCTATTACAATTTTGCATACTGCAATGTGTGTAACATCAGTTTCCTTGATCTTGGCAGTCTAATAAAATTCTAGCGTGGGGAAAACCAAGAGAACAACCGTTGAGTGTTGATGAGGTATTGAATTCTCTGAGCACTTATTTTACATATCTGTCCCCTTATGTTCAAGTGCTCTATGGTGCTAAAATTCCATGTGCTATTATTCTGCTTAGCGTTGCAGTTCAAATAATTACTAGATCTGTAACTCAATCCACAAGATACATCAGTTGTCTAACCTCTAACATACAATTGGATGAGTTCAACATTTGATTTCGGATGTATTTACTATCACAGTAAAGTATTATGATCCTCAAGACAGTCATATTTCTGTTCAATCTTGTGACCTTTGATATTTAAACCTCTTGTTTCTTGGAGTCATTATGTCTTTGGCTCAGACTCTAGTAATATGCCTTGGGGCTTCAAGCAAGCTAAGAAATCCTGCAGGATTTTAGTGGAACTCAGGAACTGTTGCCTCATAATTTGCAAGCCATGCTTCTCCTGGCAGGAGAATTAGCCTTTAGCAGATACTGTATATTTGATACTAACAACTTGTTTTCTGGAGGTATAAATAGATTGAAAGAGATAGTTACATGGAAAATTATTCCTTTTATCCAGTAAACCTCTAGTTATCTGATCATGTCAAGCAGAGGAGCATTGTGCTGGATACACACATGAAATATTGTGCTGCACACACTTCCATTAGTGAAAAGATTTGTTTTACCAAATGGTAGTTTGACCTTTTTTTTCAACTCAACGGAAGGCTAAGATTTAGTCTGGCATTTTACATTAATTAAGAACTGTATGAGTTTACGCTGCACATAATGTCTTTAGTTTCATGGATCTTCGCCACCAACCATCTAATAATTATCATGTATTGATCATGCTGTACCACTGTTCCTCTCAGAAACGTCTTATGTTTGTCTGAAATTTTTATTGCACAGTGGAGATCCTTCTTAGATCCTGAAGGTAGAGTTATGGATTCGAAGACGCTGAGGAAAAAGGTTTTCTATGGAGGGATTGACCATGTTCTGAGAAAAGAGGTTTTATACTTAACCTTGATTTGCTATAACCACTCAACAAGGCATTCTTGTACATGAGTTCTGATGTTTAATATGTAGGTCTGGAAATTCCTGTTGGGGTATCATGAATACGATTCAACATATGCCGAGAGGGAATATCTTGCTGTCATGAAAAGAACAGAATATGAAGCCATAAAATCCCAGTGGAAGGTCAGTCAAGGTTCATAGGTTCAATGTGCTGCAATTCAGTGTGCTTATTAATGCTGGCTAGGACATGCTACTACCATATATATTGAGTATATTTTTAAAGTAGAGCTCAAGTGATGTAGACTGTCATTTGCTTTTGCTCAGTTTTGTTAGATCTGCGGTATGTGATTTTGCTTGATGGGAGCAATGTTTCTGGACATATGATTATCCATTTGCTGTTCTCTTTATCCCTAAGATCATGCTGATAGTTTGCAGTAGTAACATTACAAATGTTAAGACACTTTCAGCTGTTCGTCATAACAACAATTCATGATTCTTTTACATTATGGCATACATTACTCATCTTTTACATGACTATTCATGAATCATGATTCTTCTTGATATATTATTTGCAGAGTATTTCGTCCACACAAGCTAAAAGATTTACCAAGTTTAGGGAAAGAAAAGGCCTTATCGACAAAGATGTGGTATGAATTTGTCTACTTTTTTTTCTATCTGAACTTTTCCTCCTTATTTCCATTTTAGCTTCCTCTCTGACCACTTTTTATTTTTAACTGATATCCAAACTGATCACTTGTTTTAACTGTTCTTTGGATATCAAGGTGAGGACAGATAGATCAGTTCCATATTATGAAGGAGATGACAATCAAAATGTTCTTGTGCTACGGGATATCCTGTTGACGTATTCCTTCTATAATTTCGACCTTGGCTATTGCCAAGTAAGTTTGCACGTTCTATTACCCTTCACCCGCAATTATCCAACATCAGCTGATGACGAAAACTGCCTGCCAGTTTAAGTCATTTAAGTGAAAAACACTGCATTTGCTAGAAAGCTTCCACTAGATCACATAACCCTGATTCTTGTTAAATATAAGGAATGTATACATGCTGAATCACAAGGCACTGCAGAATATTCATTTGTTTTGTAGCCATATTATTACAAGTGACAGGGTTAATCATGCTACACTAAATATTTAGACCTATAAAGCATGAAATTTCGTTGTCTAGGTTTCTTTGTTTGTTTGCTCATGCAGCGAGCGCTCTTTCTTCCAGGGAATGAGTGATTTTCTGGCACCTATACTTTATGTGATGGAGGATGAGTCTGAGTCATTTTGGTGCTTTGCAATTTTGATGGAACGACTAGGAGCCAATTTTAACCGTGATCAGAATGGCATGCATGCTCAGTTACTTGCATTATCCAAGGTATTTTAGAATTTTCCATTCTTCGAGTAGATAAGCAGTATCATAGTATCACAATAGAATTTTTGTTAATCCGCATATCCTGTGCAAATCTTGCAAAACCGTTGTGCTTAAGTCATATCGATTGATTATGTGTGTATCATTTGTTATATGGCTTCATTAATTGCCTTCAATCATGAGATGTGGCCTTCGATATTATGCCAAAAATACATATTATATAGATTGTAAAAAAATGTTCAAGTGACAGCAGTTCATGTTTATACTTCTTAAACGGCATAAAAAAATCCCCTCTTTAGTTTTCATAACTTTTCATTATTCCTTATTACTGCCTTCAATCCTTACCATGTTATGATTATCCATTATACAAATGTGTCTGACAAACACTGCCAGCTTAGGTGTCAGAATAACTACTTTTATCAATATAGGAGTATTATACTTTTTGTGACTGCACAATACTAAATTTATGTGAAATTTTCTATGTACCTCATGCAGCTCGTGGAGCTTCTTGATCCTCAGTTACATAACTATTTTCGGAAGAACGACTGCTTAAACTACTTTTTCTGTTTTCGTTGGGTTCTTATACAATTCAAAAGGTAATATTTCTATCTTTCCCTATTTGACTTGTATGCATTTTGCACCTTAAACAGAAAATCTAAGTTTTCGTCTTTAGCTTTGTAACACTATATTGCTATGTTCTAGTTCCCTGCAGAGCCCATTATCTTATATAGAATCCATAAAAAATATTGAAATCTAGATGATGAATTAATGAAATTCTCTGTAGCTCCAATATTTAGCTACATTAAGCAAATCTAATTCCTCCAAAATGTTCTCCCGAAAATGGAGGTGCATTTTGTGTCTAAGAATTAGTGACACGGATTTTCACCAAAGATTTTGCCTAGAAGCATGTTTCATTGTTCACACCTTTTGGGCTGTATACAGACTGTATGATAGTACGGTGCTGTCACGTATATCGGGTAAAAACCACAGGCTAGTAGGACCAGTACCTTCAAGTTACCGTATTAGTTGGTCGGTTGGTCCAATGGCATCAATCATCACGCAACAATTTTGAAAGTTTATGAGCTATTCCTTCCTTTATTAACAACAAACTGCTTATGAGCTGGTGCTCAACTGAAACCTGTAAACTTTTGACATGAATTCAAACCTGGGTTAACCTGCAATACCAGCACCAGTGGTAACTTGTCTAGAAGTTAATTATCTTCTGCTATCTACTATACGATTTTAATTACATTAGTTTGCTAAGAAATTTTACACTGCATCATTAATGCAGTACTCCCCACCCAAGCACTTGTAGAGGAAAATGCAGCCTGCACTCCATCCCCTCTAATAGTCTAATTAAGTTACTCCAATTTCTTATGGATTGCAGGGAGTTCAGTTTCGATCAAATCATGCTGCTGTGGGAAGTTCTGTGGACACATTATTGGTCAGAACATTTCCACCTCTACTTATGCGTCGCGATCCTGAAAAGGTACCGGTCGCGGATAATAGGAGAGCAGATGGATTTCGACACCCTTCTCAAGTTCATCAATGAGCTCAGTGGCGAGATAAATCTTGACCGGGCAATTCAGGACGCAGAGGCATTATGTGATCAGGCAGGCCCTAACGGGGCTGCCTGCATTCCTCCTGGAACCCCGCCTTCTATGCCCATCGAGACGGACGGTGGCCTCTACGTACAACAAGACGAGGTCATGTGAGATACCGGCGATTTAGTGGTCACCTCATACGACAACTGCCATAGAAAGCATTGCACTGGTTTCCATAATTCCATTGGGTGCTTGGTACGTTGGTATATATAAATTATAAAGGTGATCAAAATAATGAAATCTGGCTGTTGTATATATGTACGTTGAAATATCAGTTCTCGATGAACCCAACAATAGTTAACACAAGTCTCTTTTTTTTGCTTAATGGAAATGGATTGTCTTTTAGACGCCTATGTTTGGCTTCACTGCGTAAATATATAATATTATGTCACGTGATACTTATCAACTGGCAAAGTTTTGCAGTTGGGTATTTGGATACCAGTAAAATCGACTGTCTGAGTACGATTTATAGCCTTCAAGGCTGTTTGGACTGAAGTGATGTTGAGCACGTAATTCGTTTGTTTCACATATCCTCCAGTTCTCTGCTCAACTATAATCCAGCAAACCTGCGAGCTGAATGAACACAAAGCGACCTTGTGAATTTGTGATATTAACGGCCATTAATTTTATGTGGCTCTGTATAGCTTAGCCTGCATAAAACCGTGATGATATTGTTTTCGTACGTGTCTTCCTCTCGCGTGATAATCACTCTGTTGGGAAACACCACATCCACACGTTGGAATTCTAAATTCGTTTCCTTTGCATCATTGCACGAATTGGGATCACATGCAGTTTCATTGCACCAATCTTTATAATTTGTGCTTTGCTCTATAAGACCACCCTATGTTTGATATGAATAAATAAAAGACCCAACAAAACACACAAAGTAACATAGGCTAGAGGTAAACACTAATAACGCGATAATGAAATCGTGGATGTGGGACTGCACCCACTATTGAATCTTTTTAAGGATGTGTTAGAGACAACCTGTTTTTTTCTTAAAGATAATGTAAGTTTTTATTGAACTCAGTTAATTACATTAAGGTGATATAATTTTTTTAGAACACTTTCAGCCTTTGCATTACTAAAATGCACAAAGCCAAGCATATAAAACCACACTCAAAAAGAAAAAAAATGACATGGAGCGTTGAGAATAAAGAAATTCTTGGAGCTATCATTTTCCTCTAGCATTAATAAAATTCATTGGTATTAAGAAAAACTTCTTGTGGGAAGGTTGGCTAGAGATTTCTTGGAAAAAGACCAGCCCCTGCGAAGGCAACAGTCTATAACGAGGAATGAGTGGAGGCGAGCCCGGATCCAGAGATAGATGGATGAATGGTGTCGATTCAAGGGTTTTTTCTATTAATTGAGAATTAAAATGTAAGTAAATAGTCGAGTGCTATTGAGGGCCATCAATCCAAAGACTAAATCGTCACCCATGAACAACTCCTTGGCCCCCTCCTTCAAAAGCTCGGAGTATTAAGAGCCACCAATCCTTACGACTAGATCGTCATTTATATCTCTAAGTAAAAAACTACTTGACCACCTTCTCCAAATGTAGACATGCCGCAACCACATCCAAACACACCGCATTCACTAGATCCGCTGCATATGGTAGGTGTTAGTGTGTCTTCGGTGTATTTTTTTTTTAAAAAAAAAAGAGAGGAAAAGAACACAAACTGTGGGGAAATATGTTGCGTCAAATGATTTTTTTTCTTCTAAGTTCAAACATGAAAAGAAAGATCAACAATATCAAGAAACTGAAACTGCCCTCAAAACTCGTGAAACATTGCTAGCCCCACATCCACACGAGCTAAACGCTTCGCTTGCCTTTAGGAACAAAGCGGAATCTTAGGTTGGATCTCTCGGTCTGTTCAAGGGGCTACACTGTAACCATCTATCCATCCATGAACCCCCGACAAGCAATCACGCAGAAGTTCAGTGTCCGGGCAAGATTTTATCACCCTGCCCCACAAAACATTCTTTCTCCTCTTCTTGTCATGGCAATGCACATCTTTTCTCGAGAAATTCATCTCCCTTTCCCTCTTGTCGCCGTCGTCAGATGAGCTGAAATTCAGAGCTTTTTTTCAGGGGAAATTTCAGAGTTCGTTCAGAGTAAATTGCTGGTGGCTGGATATGTAATGTGTTGTGACGACGCACTATGACTATGCTGTTTAAAAATGAGAATCGTGGACTATATAATGGCGAATAATTAGAGGTTTGATTGTGAGCTTCCAGCTCGGAAGGCAACTGACAACTTATTAAAGAATTTCCTTTTGGGAGGAACTAACTTGTTAAACCAAAGACATCTCAAGCAGCAGCAGTATTAAACTATTAGTTAAGAACTGTGGATAAGTTAGCTGCACATTCCAAGGTAGTCCTTAATCCAAGGGTTGAGGTCCCATGTAGTCGTGCACAGGCTCTAATAACTGAATCACACTTTCTGAAGAAAGACGATTACCATACTTGTACAACTTGTACTAAAAGGACAACTTGTACTAAAAGGTGTAGTACTACAGGTAATTATAAGGGCAAGTTTTATAGTAGAGGTGACTACCACATCCAATTTCATGCATAACATATATCATTAAATTAAGAGGTAACATGTATTATAGGTTACCTCTATCACACAATCCCCAATATCTCTAACACTCTCACATGTTTATTGAAGTTTGTGTAGGGGTTGCCCCTTGTATGAGAGGTAACTATTTCTCTCTCATATTTCTTCTCTCCTCCACCTCATTATTTACTCCTATGTGGCATCTTGGGGCTTGTGCTTAGATGCATCTAATCTTGACCACATCATCAACTAATAAATATAGATGTAACATGTACAATATATTACATCTATACTAATTCTAATACACTAGCCCCAATGTTTGTTTGCCCAATCTACTCTTCTCCTCTCTCCTTTTGTCTTGAATTTTGTCTAGTGGTTGCCTCTTGCATGAGAGGTGGCTGCTTATCTCTCTCATCTCTTCTCTCCTCCACCTCACTATTTTAGCTTATATGGTATCTAGGAGATTGTGCTTGGATACCTATAGTACTTGCCCTAACCATTGTTCTATTGGCGTACTGTGTAGTATTCAGTATTATGAATTTGCCAACTTTTGTCTCCTGGAGAGCAGAATCGTCAGCCTTTTCACTTCATGAGCACCAGATTAGGGTAATCAAGACACCAGGTTAGTACTAGTATTATAATACCTGCATGTAGAGGATGATTTGTAATTGTGTTAGTACAAATGGACATTAGAATTTTTTTGTAAGGGTACAAAGTGAATGTTTGTGAAGGACATCATGAGTGAAACTTGATGGGAATACTGGAATATTTCCACTCTTTGTATGTGAAATCCTGAGGCAGGATTGGACATCGGGCTATGACGTTCCCTGCATGTGCAGAATTCCACTTCTGAAAAAGAGATACTCCAGTAAAAGTCATGAGATTAATCAGTGGCTACTGCCACTAGCTTAGCTTAGCAGCGCTTTTGTCTTTAAGCTGTGGCTAGGCTATGACGCGAGGCCTAACCCTGATTAGAGGTTCGGACACTAACACGGTCGGCCATGATAATCTGTTCCGAGCCTCTGTGATTTCTGTATCCTGAAGCATCACTTCCTTTTGTTTCAATCGGTTCATTTGCAGATGTAGGTAGTTTCAGTCTCGTTGCAGAACCTTTCCCCCTCGGATGAACATACAAAAGCCTATAATGCGTCCTCGGAGACCTAAGCTTACAAAAAATTGCAAGTTGCATACTGCCCGCTGCCCTCATATATGCGAATATGCGATAGATTGTCCAATTGAAAAGACATTTTTTTTCGAAGATACATTGGAGATTTGGAGATAGGCGCATAGCTTAATTAGCATGGAGCCAAAGAAATTTTCAGAGCCTGGGCAAGTTGTCATTCATTGTACATAGATGCATCGTACCAAGATTTTGAATACATGTTTCACTGAAAATTCCGGTGTTGCAAAGTGAATGTAGCTATTCTCAACTGTGTAGATTTTTTTAGTGGGATCTGTCCATCCGGATTCAACTCCTACATTTAGCATAAACACGTAGGGATAGTATGTATGCATACCTTATGAGGGTGTGCACAGTGTGCATGTGAGTGCAAAAGAATATTGCCGCTTTTTTCTTAGCACTACATCATTGATACTAAGGGCTCATTCTAAACTACGGTTTGGATAAGCTAATACCTTGATTTCGTTAGCAAGTTTTTCAAACTAATAAACAACATGTTTCGTGTGAAAACTTCCTATATAGAAATTACTTTTAAAATAATCAAATAAATTCATTTTGCAAATTTTTAATAATTAGTATTCAATAAATCATATACTAATGCTCCTCGCTTTACATGCAACTAATAATCAAAAACCAACTCCTCAAAGGTTTCGTGGTGTTCTTTTCTCCTGATGAAGATAAGATAAAGTGTTTTACATAAAACAAGGTTGTATTAACGTATGATTAATTGAGTTTTAATTATTACAAATTAAAAAAAAATAGATTAATCTGATATTTTAAAGCAACTTTCATATATAAAATTTTTCCACGAAACGTACCGTTTAGCAGCTTAAAAAATATGCCACGAGTATCCAAATTTTCATCCACTTTTTTCAAAACCGGTTACCGACGGCCGACGGGGTTACCATGCTGTCTCACAAAGGCGTGAGCTAACTAACTTCTTTGTCAATCCGACAACCGCGCATGCGCGGCCGGCTCATCCATTCCCCAGCTCACCGCCGTCCCCACCCCTCCCGTTCCGTTCCTAAACACAACACAACACCACGGTGGCCCCCCACCACGGCCGGCCGAAAAACCAGCTCGCCGCCGCCGCCCGGCCAGCCGGAGTGGCGTGCAAGCGACGGCTTTCCCCTCTCCACCGCAGCAAAATCCTGGCCGTAGTTGGGCACTTGGGCTTGAAGTTTTAACAGCAGTAGTGCAGTACAGTGCACACTCCAGTATGGCCCAAACAGCCAACCTGGGCGTCCTCATGACGTCTACTCTCTCTGTCCTATAATATAGCAGTCTAATCTGTCTTGATTCATTGTACTATAAAATATCACATCCGATATTAGGTTGCTATATTATAGGATGGAGAGAGTATTCATTTGGTTGGGCCATGCTCCTGGGTAGACCTGGTCCACCGCCCTGGTCCATGAACCATGATGCTTTTGCACAGCCAACAAGAGAATAAAGTTTTTTTTTTTTTGGATCAGCAGGAGAATAAAGTTGGCATGGATGAAGGGAAAGAAGTAGTAAAAGAAGAGGAAAGGCAGAAGGAAAAGGGAAAGGATAGTTCCACTCTTAAAAACCCTAATGATGAGGAATAAGTGGGCTTATGAGATAAACAAATGGCTGAGGCCACTTTCAGTTGTGTGACTTGTGTCTTAGCTTTGGGACAAAAGAAAATTAGAGAGAGAAATGTTTTGGTCCCACGTTGTTGAGAGTATTTAATTAGTGATGGAGGACCATGGTTTGGAATATATAGTTGCAAAACATTGGTTGTAATGAAAGAGATCTCACTTAGTACAGGCCTTTGTGATCTGCCAAAAATATTTTTCAGATGTCATTTGCGAATTTGGTACTATGTTTAATTTTTTTGCAGAGTGGCCGCGCTGATAATCATTGGTTATGCTTAGTGAGTTTGGATGATGATAAAGAAGGTTTAAACAAAGACAAAATAATATAGCATTACATTTTCATAACAAGGACAATCATGATTCGGAAATGAGAATCTACTAATTAAAGGTTCCATCCGTTAGGTTTGGTACATCAAAATCTCTGTAGTTTATTGCAGGTTATCTTCAAGTGAGTAAACCTTCAGTCTTCTTGCTCCCAATTAAAAGAAGATGCAGAAAAAGGCGATATATGTATCTTACCATCTGGTTTACTTCGCTATCACTTGTTCATAGTTTAGGACAAATACGACCAAGTACTAATTTGGTTATCTTTTCTTTTTTTTTTTTTGAAAGAACTCAGCAAGCTGGTTTTATATTATAAAAGAAGTGAGAGAAACTGTACAGAACAGAAGGCAGGGGAGACGTTCCCGGAGGAATTCTTCCTACCTGCACTCCCTAAAAAATAAAAGCCTAATCCCTTAACATAATACACTTCACTCCCTTAGCACCTGCCATTTCCCACAAACGAAGCTCATCTATGATCTTGCTAGCAAGTGCCGATGGTGTAGATTCTTTCCCTTTGAAGATGCGATTGTTCCTTTCCATCCAAAACTCCCAAAGCGTGGTCAAGACTGCTGAACGTAGCCCTTTCTGTTGCAACTTTTCTGCCTCATCTGTTTGCTCGCGCTGCCAATTGAGGAGAGTGTTGTCTGTGGTCACATGTAGGAAACGTTGCGGTCTGAATTTGCGACCAATGTCCCGCCATACCTGCTGCATGAAGGGGCACTCCATGAAGAGGTGCTGTACCGTTTCGAGATTTCTGAAACAGAGTTAGCAGAAATAGTTATTTAGCTAGCCCCTGCATTGCAAACGATCTGTCGTCCATATTCTATTTTGTGCCAGCAGCCATGCGAAGAATTTGTGTTTCCCCGGTACCCAAGTTTCCATACAAGCTCAGCAGAATCCGAAAACGTTTTGCCCATGAACTGCATGACATATGCTGATTTTGCCGTATACAAGCCACTGGCCGACCACCACCAGAGGATTGTGTCCTCAGCCCCTTCATGGATCACCTCTCCTGCGTTGTGGAGCACTTCCCATACGCATATATATTCCTAAAGCAGCTGTATTGTCACCCCTCCGCGGATGTCTTCGATCCAAGCATCATTAGTTATTGCCTCAAGAACCGACCTGTTTTTCCTTTTAGAGTGTTTGAAGAGGTTTGGGGCTAGGTATTTCAGCGGCTGATCTCCTATCCAGTTGGATTCCCAAAATTTCGCCTTTCGTCCATCTCCGACCGATACTTTGGTGGCAGCAGCAAACAGAGCACGATCGGTGTCATCACAGGGCGGCGGGGTTCCTATCCATGTTTTTTCCGGGCTTGTCCACTCATACCAGAGCCAACGTAGCCTCAGCGATCGTGAGAACTTCTCCAAACAAGATATGCCCAATCCACCATGTATTGTCGGAGAACATACTTGCTGCCAATTCACTTTACATTTTCCGCCCAAACTTTCTTGGTCTCCGGCCCAAAGAAATTTTCGTCGCGCTTTTGTCAACATCATTTAGGAATTCTTTTGGTGGTTTAAGAACGGTCAGCAAGTAGGTTGGAATGACACTGAGAACTGATTGCACAAGAACCTTTCGCCCGCTTTGTTAAACCAGCTTGTTTTTCTAGCCCCCCATCCTTGCTCTGATTTTGTCCATTACCGGCTGCAAATGGACCCGCTTTAACTTCCCCGTAGTAAGAGGCAGTCCAAGGTAGGTTTGGGGGAAAGCACCCAGCTGCCCATCGAAGTTTTGAGAAATATCTTGGAGATCTATGTCATTGCATCGAATTGGCGTGATTGAACTCTTTGTTGTGTTTACCTGCAGGCCCGTGGCATCCCCGAATTTGTCCAGGATTCCCAATAGGGTTTGCACTTCTTGGCGTGAAGGATTTAGGAACACTGCTGCATCATCTGCATAGAGAGAGGTTCTGAATTTTAGTGCCCGCGGGCCTACGCTTGACTAATTTGGTTATCATTTCAAAAGAACAGAAATGAATGGAGATAAGTTAATAGTAGAATGTTTATCTCACAACTGACACTAAAACTGTTACTTATTTTGGTTGGCCATGAGTTGTAATTCCTCCATAGTATTATACTTGCTCTGAGATGCTCTTCAATGAGCTAATAAAGTGTTCCGACGGCAAAACACTCTATCTTCAGTAGACAGTGACACTTAACTGAAAATTATTGAGCATCCTTGTAACTGGCCGTCAGCTACTAGTATTATATACTGGACTAAGGTAAGGTGAACGCATAAAAGTGCATAGTATTTTTTAAGATGCATGAATTTATTAGCCATCAGCCAATGAACCAAAGTTTCAGCATAGATTAGCAAAGACATTATGAATTAGTCCTGAAGCACACAGACGTGAAATGTCTCACAAACAGATAGTACAGCAGCATCAGTGCATCACACCAATGTTTACCAGATTGATATATTAAGCCCCCCCAAGTGATCAGTAATACTGTACACACCTTGACACCCTTCAAATTACATGAAACCCAAGAAAGTAATTAACACAAGCCAAACTATGCATGCATGGATGGATGGATTACGTACAATTAATTGCAAACATCAAAGATGATTTCTTCTCTCATTTTTTCTTTTCGATTTTGCTCCATGATAGTATGATCCATGGTCAGACTCTGAGCAGGTAGATGCTGAGCTCCGGGCCGCCGCTGCCGTCAGGGTTCATCATGTAGAACGCCTCCGAGTCCCTCGACCCGACCACCCGCTCGAACCTCGCGCGCATGTACATCAGGTCGCCCTCCTCGGCGGCGGCGCCGGCGGCGGCGTCGTCGGGGAGAACGCCGGCGCCGACGGACACCGGCTCGACGGCGCCAAGAACCCTCCACTCGTCGGCGCCGCACTCCCTGCGCACCGCGAAGCCGCACTTTCGGCCGTTGCAGTAGGCCCGCCACGTCGGCTCCTCCAGCAGCGCCCGCCGCTTCTCGCCTGTACATGGTGCAACGCAACGAACGTCGCCGGTGGCCGACAGGCCGGCCGTCGTGGTGTTAGTGCTCGCCGGCGCTGAAGAGGATGAAGGTTGATTAATTCGTGTGTGTGCGTGTGTGTGTACCTGGGTTGATTGGTTGCTTCTCGCACTCGAGCGCGAGGCGGACGAGGCCGGAGGACATCTCCCTGACGAGCGCGCCGGTGGAGTAGGCGGCCATCTCCACCAGCAGCACCGGCGGCGAGCGGGTGTCCGTCTGCAGCGCGACGTGAACGCGGCCGCGGCGCCGCCCGAAGATGGTGCCCGTCAGGCTCGACCCCAGCTGCCGCCGCCGCCGCCGGTGCGTGATCGCCGCCAGGAACGCCGCCCGCAGCCTCGCCAGCGCGTCCGCGCGCTTCCTCGACGACGACGACGACTGCACCTCAGCAGGCTCCGCGGACGATGTCGCGGAGAACCGCGCGGCCCTCGTCGTCGTCCCCATCCCCGCCGCCTCATCTCCACCTCCCTCCCTCTCCTGTCCACCTCGCCGCTGCGGCGACGGCGGCTTGGCGCCCAGCCGCTTCCTGCTCAGCCACGGGAAGTTCCCGCCTCCGCCTCCGCCGGTGCCACCGCTCGCCGCGGCCGCCCTGGAGCTGGAGGACGGCAGCGGCAGCGGCGAGGCCGCGCGGAACGCTCTCGCCATGGCAAGCCACACCTCCAAAGCAACCAAGCAAGCTAAGCTAGCTAGCTCTCCCTCGACTTGTCCCCTGCGCGCGCGCGCGTGCGTCCCGTTAATAATGGGCTTTTGCTGCTGGCTCCAAGCCCACCAGTATTTGGTAGGGGGTTTTTAAGCGGGTTAGAGCAGGTAAAATAGCAGACTATAAGCTAGCTGTAAACATATTTTAAGAAGATAAATGAGAAGAGAGAAAAGCATCGGGCTATAGATTTGGAGCCAGCTATAGCACAGACTCCAAGATGCAGGGTGTGTATGACAGGTGAGACCAGGTATTAATAGTGTATTATATAAATATTGTATGAATGAGTTATTAGATTAGTTGTATATGAATTGGAGTTAGTAGGTGGCTATAATATTAAACTTGCTCTTAGCCGAGCAGCGCGTCTCGCTCTCGCTCTCGCGCTTTTGCAGGTGGCTCGCGGCCGCGCGCGTGCGCTGTCGGGTGTTGTTGGGGGGGGGGGGGGGGGGGGGCGGCGGCGGCGCGCGAGGTGTAGGACATAAATACCGGCACGAGACGGGGTTAGCGTCGCGAGACCGAGACGACGATTGCTACTACCGTGCGCGCGAGGAAAGCGGAGTTGGGGCGGTCGATCGATCGATCGATCCGCGCGCGATGCGATGCGACGCGGCGACGCCCGCGGGCGGCAGATGGGAGAGGGCACGGGGCATCGTCGCCGCCGTACGACGTGTTTACGGCGACACACGATCGCGGGGCAGGCAGCAGGTGGCGTCTCTACACGAGGTGCCCGTAGCACTGTAGCAGCAGCTAGAAGCCGGCAGCCGGGGGGCGTCGTCGCCCTGGCTGATTGGTCATATGCTGCATTGCTGCCTCGTGTCAAATGCATGCGTGCAAAAAGAATGAAACTTGCGTGTGTGCGCCGGTGCAAATAACTCGGCTGCCTACTGACCAACGGGCAGCCATGGATCGTGCCAAGGAAACGGAAAGCAGTTTGGTGCATTGGTACTGTAACAAACTACTAGTAGCAGGAGGAAACCACGAGATCGTTGGAAGGCAGCGGGTAGCAGTGCAGGCGCAATGTAAATTATGGTCAGGTGGGGGTAGTACGTATAGGAGTAGTAGGCAGCTAGCGGTCCCGGTGCCGGCGGCACGCGTGAATGCGTGATACCGGTGTGCAGGGGAGGGGAGGGGAGGGGGCCGGCGACGTTCCATAAATAACCTTCACCTACTTGGGCGGCGGCAGTGCAGATCAGATCACTCTATACGTACGGGTGTGGGATCGCCGGGTTGCCAGATAAACGGCGAGACGCATTTGGAGGTCCCTTGGATTAAAATGGGTTAATTGAATTCATATATTAAAAATTTACAGGTTTTAAAAATACTATTACTATGTACTCCCTCCCTACAATTCTAATATTGTTGACGTTTTGGGATAGAAACCAAAGTATGCAATTTTTTTGAAGTTTTAGGCCCTGTTTAGATCCCACTCCAAAATTTAACACCATGTCACATCGAACGTTTGAACACATGCATGAAGTATTAAATATAGGCTAAAAAAATAACTAATTGCATAAATTGCGGCTAATTTGCGATACGAATCTTTTAAGTCTAATTGTTCTATGATTTGACAATGTGGTGCTACAGTAAACATTTGCTAATGACAGATTAATTAGGCTTAATAAATTCATCTCGCAGTTTACTGACTAATTAGTTTTTTTTATTAGTACCCGAACACCCTATGCGACACCCTGTATAATATCCGATGTGACGCTTCAAAACTTTACACCCCTGGATCTAAACACCCCCTTAGTCTCTGCCTAAGCCCTGTTTAGATTCAAACTTTTTTCTTCAAACTTTCAACTTTTCCATCACATCGAACTTTCCTACACACATAAACTTCTAACTTTTCCATTATATCGTTACAATTTCTTTAAACTTCCACAATTTTGATGTGTAACTAAACACAGCCCTATATATAAAGAACTTACTTGCTCCTGCATGCATGCATCCCATTACTTCAGAGTGCTTCGTTTCTCGAAGCACAGAAGCTAGTGATAGGTTCCAAACCACCTAGGATATACAACTTGTTGATTCCAATTAGCACACCGGCACATTTAATATGGGTAAAGTAGAAATTAGGCATATAATAAATCATTCCTTGGTACGTAAGATTATGTCTAAAACGTCAATTAAATTAGAACCGGAGGAAGTATCTATTTATAGTTATGCTATTAAAATTTAATGGTTACTCAATACATTCATCATAATATTTAGGTCATTTTGTTCTCGTCTCTGTTTTTCCATGTTACCTCTCTCTCATTTCTAGTGAACCCGACCTGATGAATTGATTTGGATTGGTGCTCATTAAGACCTTTCCTACCGCCGGCTATGTCACTACGCTGCAAAACAAGATATCTTCAGCTGATTTTGCCGATGCATATGGTAGAGAAGGTGACAGACAGGCAACGGGCATGCATGCTGCACATGGCACCACCGCAGCTGCGGTAACTAAGGTTGAGGAAGCTGAAGAGCATCCCCTGTTAGTACAAGTACGACATGAGCGTGCATTGCCAGATCTCCTTCACCTCCGCCTGCCTGCTTGCCTTACAGCTACTCGTGTGTGTCGACCTCACCTGTCATCACGATTTCTCCTAGGAAATGCACAGCCTCTCGCCGCGACATCCCCCGCCATGACACTACCTGTCACTCCTTGCCGCCTCACCGGGGACCCAGGCATCTAGCGCACGTCACAAATTTTCAAGAGAAATTTGATAAAAATACCACCTAATACTCGCAATTTGGTTATTTACCACCTAATCCGTACGTTTTCTTTAATATGCAACTAGTATTGCAAATTGCTCTATTTTGATACCATTTTTTCCTTTTTTTTTCTTCTCGGGTTGTTGGACATTTTTATCCCTAACCCCACATGTTGTATGAAAGGAGGTTTTTATTACACATCGATCGATGGAAAAATATATGATGGAAACTTAGAAACTATCGTTGGATCAAAATATGTACGTCTAAGATTTATCCACATCATCACTGAGTAAAAATATTACTCATGAGTAAATCTAAGAATAAAATTTTTAGTCGTGATGACTTGGACGAATAGCATCCATTTTTCGATTCATTTGCACTACACATGTGGCTTGCTATACATATTTTCCCTCGATCGATCCATTCACCGCTCCCGCGACGCCAAGCGTTCGCACCAGCGGCACCGGTCTCGCCGCCATGCGCCCAAGCCGCCGAGCGCTGCTCCAGCCACCGGCCCATGCCCCATCCCGCGCTGCCGTAGGTACAAATTTATAATGGCATGGGTATAATTAACTTAAAAAAGCAGACATTTGTAGGAAGTGCAGACTGCAGACGGGTAAGAACCCTAGACCAGATCAGAGTTTTAGCCGAAGTGTGAGAGGATAGAGGGAGGCGGCACGATCATTCACTACCGGAGCACCCCTTACGTGGGGCGCTTCCACGGCTTCGCGATGATGGCGGCTAGGGCTAGGGCCAAGCGTAGGTAAGATACAGATAGGGAGTTCTTTGCTGATGGGATCGAAGAGATGGAGGAGGGTACAACTACAATGTCGATGCCGTGTCCATGGATTGTCAAATACCATGGTAAACTTTACCATCCATAACTTGTTATCATGGGATTTGATCTGGAAATTGTAACCTAATCGATGCAAAATAGCTAACGGGCAATCGATCGCCCCTAGCGCGTCCCCCTCTTCTCCACGTGGTTTCCTTTTTTGCACCACATTACTTTGCAATTTTAGTAAATTTATGCACCTAAAGTTTGTACACCTCAAGTTTACATATCTAAAGTTTAGAGACCCAAAGTTTATAAATCAAAAGTTTATATATCTGATTCAAATTTGAATTTGAATTCAAATACTTTTTATATATAGTATTTCTATACATCTAAAGTTTATACACCTAAAGTTTATAGACCCAAAGTTTATAAGTCAAAAGTTTACATACCCGATTCAAATTTAAATTTGAATTCAAATATTTTTTATATATAGTATTTCTATACATCTAAAGTTTATACACCTGCAGTTTATAGACCCGAAGTTTATAAATCAAAAGTTTACATACCCGATTCAAATTTGAATTTGAATTCAAATATAGTTTATAGACCCAAAGTTTTATAAGTTAAAAGTTTACATACACATTTTAAATTTGAATTTGAATTCAATTTTTTTATATATAGTATTTCTATATATAAATTTTTTCAACTTTGTTTTTTTTAAAAAAAATTATGGTGTACTGTAGTAGGAAGAGAAGAAGGGGAGGAGGAAGGAGGAGAGGAAGAGCGTATAGGGGGAAGTACATGTGATCGCTAGGAGGACAGGGAAGCAATCACCCGCCCACTAGCAATATCCTAATCGATGTATGTATTCCCCTGAATTTTTTTTATTTTTTAGACCTTTTAATGGTTTGATTTTATTAATAGACTATTTCTAAAAGTATTTTTAAGAAATAAACCTTTTGGCAACGCCTGCCTGGCAATGGCAGGGTGGTTTGACCATTCCAGCCACAATGGCATGGCAGACACCGGCTGCGCGTGGCGTGAGAGTTATTTGGGCACCAAAAGAAAGATTCATTTCTTGGAAATACTTTTAGAAATGGTCTATTAATAAAATTAAAACATTAAAAGGTCTAAAAATAAAAATAAAATTATATTCCCGCTTCACCCTTTTGTTCGTTATTGCTGAAATCTTAGCGTGCTGATGTGCTAAATTTCTTAATGCTCCTCGACTTTCTATTCCGCCCATGCCCATTACCTTTTCCTATAGCGACTATTTCCTTAATTGTTTTTAGTCTTGTTAGGGCATGTACAATGGTCTTTATTAACGGTCTCTTTTTATTATCATGCAAGTATATTTGGTGACGTGGAAGAGAGAGGAAGAAGGAAAGAGAAAGATAGTTGCTACACATGACAACGGCATAGAGTCGACTCTTAGCATTTACTAGAAATTTTTTTGTTGCATTAAGTCTAATAAAGGAAAGATAACTAGTAAGAAAGTATTTTGGTACATTAATAGTTAGAGACCGTATTGTCTTAACTATTGTAACGTGATAGCCTCTAATTAATATAATTAACGTACCGGTCTCTACCTTTATACTTGCCCTTATAATATTTTTGATGATCTGTTTGGCAAACATGATAAGTCAAGAGCTTACCATGTCAACGATTTCATCTTTTTTTTCCCTTTTTGGGTAGTTTGTACTGTTTGGAAAGATCTTTTGGCGCGAGCATTGGGATGGAACAAACTCTGGCTCACAAACTTGAATGGGACAAAGATCTTATCGGTATCGATAACAGATCACTTGGATCATTTCAATTTGCGATACGGTAGCTCATGGCATTTACCTATATATGGTCTTAGTGCATTTTTATATTTTTGAAGAATTCCATCTATTTTTAGATAATGTACCAAACTTGTTTTTGGAAAACAAAGGCGTAAGCTCTGCCTTAGAGATACACATCGACGGCTCACACCGAAAACACCATCCTACAAGACCAAACTTACTCTCAGAATGCAAACACGGCAAGCATAGCTCAAGCTTTTGCGGTCTTCAGTCTTCACCAGCCAGTTCTGCTCTCATAAGCAAAAACCGTGTACTAGAACACGTGGTGACAAAACTTCTTTGTGCATAATTTTCATGTCTTAGCTCACTATTGTATTTTTTAAGAGTAATTCAAGCTTTTAGCAAGATGTACGTATATAGGGCATTTAGTTTATTGTGGTTACTCCATCGATGTTGCAACTTGTAACATAATCTCCATACTGGTGGTATGGATGAATAGTGCTATGCCTGCATGACTGCGTCCTTTGCTTACCTGGTTACTTCACTGACCCTTTTAGCACAAGCAAGAAGACAAGATAACACAAGTCTTCAACTTCTAGCAATGTTGAATAAATGCTGGTCATTAGTCGCACTTGCTGCGTCACAAGTATATCATGAAGGAGGCTTCAATGCTTCAAAGGGTACCAAAAAATAGCTTCCATTGAATGAGATCAGATTTCGATTACATACAGGCAATCAATGAAAACGCTATGGCCGACGACTGCTCGCCTTGATCAGCAAAACTGCAGCATGCTAAAATGGTATTTCCCAGCTGCACAAGAGCTCTATTTCGCTAACAGGAAACGACACCACAAGGTTAACTCATCTAATTCTATAGTATGTACACGGTGACATGGGATACCTATACACGGGATGGGGCTACCAGGTCTAAATGTTAGTTGCCACCACTATCTACAAGCATCGACTAGAAAACATCCAGAGTCATGCACGGCGATCAAATGATTCTGATGTATCAACACCATGCCTGCTGACAGAAAGATTGCCTTTCCTGTCACGTTAGGAAGCAATCAAGCTTATGCGGTTGCATGTAGCGTCTGATGAAGCCCAGAATGTTCAGGTTCAAGAGCAGAGCTGCTGCTTCATATCTCCCAGGTACCGGCATATTGCTGCAGCAAACACCTGAAATGGTTGCGAGGTCAGTTAGCTGAATCCCTTTATTTGCATCCGGGGCAAGCTTTTTGCAAAAACTAATTCCAGTTTGGAGCCGGACTAAAGCATTAAAGTAGCACTGCAATATTCTCTTGCACTGATCGAGTAGGAAGCATGGAACTACTCAAATGTTTTACAAGGATCATCTACTTACCATTATCTGATCCTCTTGAACCCACAGCTAGAATCTGCATCACTTGAACCCCAAAGGAGCCTGGGCCAGCAACAGCAAGGCACAGCTACCAGCAGCGAACACATCTAGTATGAATCTTGCATTAAACAGCTTCTAGCTTGATTGGTGCTTTTGTAAAAACTGATAAAACAAAAGGTGCTTCCTCTCCAGGATGGATGGTTGTGGGCACAATTGTGTATCCTTTTGGATAAGGCTCCAACACTAATTCACATGATATCTCCCTTGAGTTAACATAATCTGTTCCACCCACTGATTCATGCATGTAGATATTGTAAGCAGCACGGCAGCCCCGTGTCTTGAGTATCCTCATTCCAATGTAAAACATAGAAGAGTCATGGCTAGATTGATAGTTCCGGAAACCATTTGTCTTTCTAGAAAAACCAACACCCTGGCAAAGCATGGAATCTGTTTATATCAACATCATAGTGAAATCTCCAAGTACATTAACATTCAGGATGGAATATACCTGTGTAAGGGTAATAAATACATGTACAGGATACAGTGCATCCCGTCCTGTTACTCTAAGCCGGTACTGAGGATTTTGATGCCATGAGTCATAATCTTGGCAACCACCTGCACTATAACCACGCCATTGGCCATGGACAGAGTAACGCATCTCGGGTGGATAAACACGACAGACATATATTGACCGAAAGTGGATCTGAAAATCTTGCCAAGACATCCAGAATACCCCATTCTTTGACTGCAAAAACAAATATGGGTAGGGTCAAAACTGCACACGGAAATAAAGTTGGGAAAATATATTTTGTTTTTGTAGGTACAATGCCTTAAGCTGAAATCAACAAACTGGAGGGGTGACAATCAACACATCGGTTTTTTTCTCATTCTATGTTAAATTAAACTGTAGTGTGCTCACTCAAGAGCACAGTCAACGAGATAAGCAACAGACCAACAATTTTATCATGCTAAAAGGAACCAGTATTTGGTGGGTTCATCTATTAAATTTGACGCAGTTGTGTATCTTTCTAATCACAATTAGTGGAATACCAGCTGTTCAAGTACACGGTCACAGAGAAGAGCAAGTACCTGTGGAACATGCTTAAGTTTGTGCTTCATTCGCTCAGTCCACTCTTGTGATGAGTCTGACCACGGACCATTCCATTCAACTTCATTTGCCCACGGATTTCTAATTTGCACGAGCTTATGGCCATCAACTTCTCTTACCTGTAACATACAATATAAATTTGTCTAGCGCAAAAAGAATGGGAACTAAGTGATTGCCAAAAGATACAGACAAGTCAGAGCAAACCTGCAAAATTGAGTAAGCATGTCCCTGAACAATGCCACTTGATGAAATATGAGCATCCGAGCCAGAAGGACTTCCAGCACCAAGAAGAAAGCCCTCTTGTTTAAAATGCAACAACTGAGACCACAATCTTCCACTAGCAAGATCAATCTGCGCTTGGGGGCTCCGCATGTCAATCTCTTCACCAGCTCCTCCTGTGAGATCCACTAGAGCATCTTGCACAAGCCCACCCTCCAATGCCTCATAAGAGCCATGAAGCTTTGCATAAGCTTTTTCAAGAATGGATACCCACAGCTCATTTTGCTTTCTACTAGTAGCAAATGCCGGTTTCCCCGGAGACTCACAGGGGATCCAATCATCAACCACCACTGCCACCCATTCACCCTAGTAATTTACAGAACATTGAAATATAAGCTCAGATCAAACTGGTCAAAGATAGTTCTTCACAGGACAATCTCAAGTCTTTTTTGTGTTGGTGGGAAATACTCCCTCCTTCCCAAAATGATCATCATATATGTTTGTGCACCAAGACCAAGGATAATTTAAATCACATCAATCAAGACACCATACACACATTCTCCCACAATGCATGCATCGATCAAAACACCATGCCAATTACACCTAGCATGCACACATTCTCCCATGCTGCATTAATTGTATTCTGATAAAATCCGCGTCTATGCGGTTATATGATGATCAATTTGAGAAATTTTGAATTCCATTACATGATGATCAATTTGGGAAGGAGGGAGTAATCCACAAGGTCTGGTGAATATGAGCTATTTATACTATTATTTCACTTTTATCAACTTACCTTTGAGTTTCATCGTAAAATTTACAAGCATATACTGCATATGTAAGTTGTGCATTAGTGACTTGTTCACTCATGGTTTTCAATGTTGTTTATGCAGGGCATAATGCACATGTGTAATTGTATATATTGTGTCATTCCATTTGGGAATTTCCCTAAAACTCGAGCAAGATAATGGTATGCATTATGTTCTTCATGGTGGTATGCCCCTTACTAGGGTCTCGCAATGTTAGCATTTCAGAAGACGTTGGCATTCTTATATGCACCCTATGGAATATGAATAGCAAATCTAAAGTCATGAATCCCATTTTTCTTAATTAAAGCATATAGGTTGTAAGCCAATGTATAAATATATATTAGACAGCTCTAACAACTGTTTATGTATTTATGTAGTATCAACTTGTCCAAATTAATTATTTCGAACTAGCGGAATTTATCCAAACTAAAATCTGCAAGTCAAGGTTTCACTGAGCCTCTAACAGCACTATTAGGTAGCACACATATCCACCATAGCTCTAGTAACTTGTGGCTGTTGTATTATTTCTGATTAGAACTTCTTTCCCACAATGCAGAAGAAAATGGCTTGTTGATATATGTTGAACACAAAGTAACAAAGAGAATCAACTTGCAGCTCACAAATCTGTTAGTTTGCTTAACCAATTCAACTTTGATATTTAACTCTGTATGAGACTAAAATGTTAAATCTCACCAAGATGGTGTGCTCTACCAATATACTTTACCAAAGGAACAACCCAAGAAAATGGAATGGAGGATAGATGGGTCAGATCATTGAATACCTGGATACAGAATCTGACAGTGTAAATCCCTTCTTCATTATACTCAGGAGTGATTATAACTTCAGATATACGGGCCATCTCTGTCAAAACTGCAACAGCGCTCAAGAACCAACAGTCGCCCAACCGACCCTGAAAAGAACAATCGGACAAATTGGATTGTGTGTCATGTATAGGAAGATGGAAATGTATAAAGTTGAAATTCTAGTATAGGGGAAGACCCCACATCAGCACAAAGCAAAATCTGCGTACCTGACACACATCTGACGAATTCACAGAACCAGAAAATAAGCACGGTTGTGAACTGATAGATACCTCCTTCGCAATATCAGAAGGCCTCATCCACTCGGAGACAACCTAAACTCAGAAACACAGATGACAGATCAATGTCAAAGACCAAGCCAATTCTTAGTGCACAAGTCAGAAACTCAGCCAGTTCTTAGTGTACAAGTGGTAGACAAATGCATGCAATAGTACCTGCAATTTTAGAGATGGGTTCATCGGATCTACAAACAGAGATCGATCATCCGGAGGGAACTCTTGATCAGTAAAATTTCTCTCTCCCTTCGCAATAAGAGCCTCTCTAACAGCCCTTTCGACAGAAAGCATGCGCTGATTGACTTCCTCTCGTGTCTCAAATCTTGGTTTCCTTGGTCTTCTAGCAAAGGAGTCAATGTCAATAGCTACAGAATCACGCGCATGACGTTTCCTACCACTGGAGTACTGTCCATCCCATTCAACGTCCTCTTGATCATATAGTTCAAAATTTGCTTCTTCACTTTCCCAGTCATCCACCTGTTGAAACAATATTAGATGTATGAATATCACATGCATAACTTCATAATCCCTTCCATTTCATGGCTCTCAAGAAAGGTAGAAATGAGTAATTGTTCAGGCCTTGTTCGTTTAATCCCTCCCACAAGGGGATTTGGAGGGGATTTGTTCCACACCTATTGTGTTGTGGAATCATTCCCCCTCAATCCCTCACTCTTGGGGATTAAACGAACAAGGCCTTAGGAGTTTCATGTTCCCTTCTAATTAATGAAATAAAAGCAAGATAAACAGTAGGAATAGATTGGTCGAAACAAGAACTTGCCCTTGCAGAATAACTTCCATGCCAAGCATCCTCAGCAGCAAGATCAAAAAGGCCATATTCAGCAGAACAGATGGCTGTATGCAACATAGCAACCTCATCTTCAGTCAGGCATCTTCCCCATAGAAAAGCATCCATGATCTGCATCTTTGAGTCTGATCCCTCGCTGTCTGACCTACCAAAGGCATCTAAGTCCGTGGGTGGCCTAGCACCAACCCAAATATCCGTCCCAGGTTCCCAGATGCCATTATTTCTAGGCAATGGCAACGCATTCTGATATCCATCGTAGACTCCGTCTATGAAAGAAGTTGCTTCACCTAGATCAGCATCTATAGTCACAGTGACAAGATGCCACCTGAAAATTAACATTGGTTACAGTCAGGCATTACCAGGAAAAAAAAAAGTTGATGAAATGTTCCACCCAAAAAGACATGCAACAAGTCCATGTAAGACTAGTATTTCGATGTGAATCTGAACATAAACAGGTTAGCTCTCTTGATTCTTTTTTTTTCATGCAAAAGAAACAGCAGTTGTCACGAGCTGGTACCTGCCATCAGCAATACTTGATGCACCAATATTCCACTCTTTTGCAACGGTTGTCATCCTTTCACCCTTAGTCACCAATCGAAGACCAACTTGGCCAGCTTCCATTCCCTGTTCTGACCCTGCCACCAAGATTTCCCAGCACACTTTTTTCTGGAATTCTGTTCCAAAAAGACAGACTGGACCTGACACCGGCTGCACCATTACTGCAATGGAGAAGCTAACTTTTTTACTTTCACAAAGACACAAATCAATCTCTCCACAATGACGCCCAGTACTCCTTGGTTCATCATCAAGTATGCAAACAGTGTCTGGAATGCCAGTCTGCACAGTTCGTAACAAGTAAAAGATCCAAAGAGCATCAGTAAAAAAGTAATTACAAGAACTGCATGTATAACATATGGTACTAAATTTATAAACAGAAGAAATGATTCCAGGCTATTACACGTAACTAACTGTCATGCAAAAATTGATGCTTTGTCAGATAACCAACTCCAAAATGGATGGCAAAAACAGATAATAAATATCCAAAGATGAATATGTTCAGTTCATGCACTCAAAAGGTACACCATGAGAACTATATCATCATTAAGGTGTGCTTTAGAAGTTGATAAAATCTAATGATTACAGGAACAGTAACAGAACCTGCTCTGCTCGCCGAGCCAATTGTGCCTTTCTTATGTGACGAGCTATTGACGAGACCCTGTCCCTTGCAAAAGAATCTTCCAGAGCAGAATCACCACCCACAGCTCTGACAGCTGCTGCCATGGCTGCAGCATCCCTGCTTCCAGCATTAGGAATAGAAGATAGCAGTGATATTTCAAGCTCCTTCCATTTTCGTTCCTCTCTCTCCAACAATGCCTTCCTCCTTTCCCTTCCCTTCCCTTCTTCCTCGCGCCTTTGCATCAAGACCTCCTCTTCCATTTCTTTTTCCCTTATGTAGCTGAATAAGCGAATAAGAGAATTTAGATGGCGGGCACAGAGGTTTACAGGGTTGCAGATAGAAACATTGCATACATAAAAGTTTTAACAATAACCTTTCTTGAATAAGTTCAAAATGTCTTCGATCTTCAGGCATCCATTTCTTGATTTCTTTGGCACTTAAGTCAGAAAGACCTATGCTGTCCAGAAAAAGTCTAAGACGAACTTCATCCTGAAACAACAGACATTTGCAACATTGTTACAGATTTTAAGAACAAAAAAGATTAGGTGGGAGTAGTCCCAAATGCATACCTGTATTTGCTCAGCTTTGGCAGTCAAGCCAAGCAGAAGAAGTAAATAACCACCAAACTTGTCCCACATGTAAACCCATTCAGTATCAATTGCTTCTTCCAAAGCCAAAATACGTGCATGGGCACACATATTCCTCCGATAATCTACATCTACAGGGGATCCAATCATTAAACAATTCTTCACTCCACAAAAGAACGATCCTGCCGTAATTTCTTCATTTCTTAAACGATCTCTCAGCTTCATAACATCAGCCCTAGGAAGCACAAAATTCCCAGCCCTGTCCAACGTAATAGCAGGATCTCCAACCAAAAGAGCAGCAGAACTTGCGGATCTCTGAGGCGCCGAGTAAGTCCCAGAAATAGCATTTCTCGTCTGATTGCACACAAAGCATACTATTAACAATACAGAAATAATAAAAATCAGAGTCATAATAATCTAATTGATAAGTACTGGTCCTGGATATTGGAGTAGATAACACCAGCAGCACTCATGTAAGTGTCAAGGCTGACAAGGAGTGGGAACATACATGATTGAACTTGATGCACTAGATTAAGAAAACATAGTTCTGATCTCAGCGCTAGATGCTAAGTGGTAGGCTTACTGAGGCAGGTTTAACAGAAAAGTATGCAAGCAAGAACAGCATTTACCTATGTTACGCAGGGATATGTTGAATATCTGAATAATACAAATATACAGCAAACTTACTTTGTTAGCAGAACGTGACATTGCTTGTACAACTGTATCCTTACTGAGAAAGTGAACAGCGTCCTCCATCATCTGACAAAAATTTCACAATTAATTTAAGAAGGATCAAGAAAAAAGAGGAAAGAAAGGAGTGTATTATTGCCATTGGTATTGGCACTTCAGGATTTGCCAACCAATGTGCCACTGATGTGAGCGGCTACATGTGGTGGAGTTGCAACTGGCAAGTGCTGAAGTGCATATTTTTGGGTGACAAATCCTAGATTTTCCTAAGAGAGAGCTCATTTCAATAATCTGTTGATTTTGGATAAACAGAAATACTAACCTTGAGAGTCAGGCATGGTCGAGAAACAGCAAAACTGAAGGCAATTACAAGAGTGATAGCAGAAATAGCAGCCCCAATAAATGGTGGATTCAATATTAGACTGGCAATGACACCCCAAACTTCAGTAGCCAATGCAATCCCATACAAGATAAGGAAGGCATAACTGTAAATAGAGCAATGTTAGGGTGTGTGCTCAGATGACAATAGTACTTCTAAAAATAGCATAGAAGAAAGAAGTTATGAGTTATGACCAATCCTGGTCAAAGGAAAGATATATAAGCATGTAGAATTAGAAAGGCCATATCCTGATATCCGTACCTAACATTTTTAGCAGAGTCTGCATGGGCATCATAAACATAAACAGGTAATACCCTCGGTGAATACACGACAATTGGTGGTGATAGAAGGACCTGAGAAGAGTACAGTAAATTCAATATTACAAGCATAACTCTTGAGATAACTCACAAGCAGCAAAACTAGCATGAGATGTTCAACAGAAATTATCTTAAACATGTAGCTAACTTAAGTTAAGAAAAAAGATATGAAACTTACAGTCAATGCTCTTCCTGTGAGAAGAAATAGAAACGAGAAATAACCTATAGATGCCCCAACGAAAGGTTTCTCTGCAAAAAATCATCAGCTGATTTAAGCTATGTGCATAATATGGGAAACTATTATGTAACTCGGAGAAAGAAAAATAGCAATAACAGGTTGAAAAGCATATAAGAAGATGTAGTCACCCTGAAATAAGCCCATCAGGAAAGCAGCCAAGGCAAGGAGAAAAGCAAGGGAGCAAACAAGTAACATTTGTGTCCTTGTTAAATAGAAATTGTTAGATGTCCAGTAGTGAATGACACCAATAGCAAATACAAGGAACAAGATGACAAGGAGGCATGCAACTCCAACCTGCATAGCAATGACAGATCAATTATGCTGTCTCTTATCACAAATGAAATGAATATTATGATAAATTTATTTTGAAAACCAAGCCACAAACTTTACTTACAGTCCAAGGTCTAATTGTAACAATTACTGCAGATATTGCACCAAGCAATAACAGCACTCCCATGCCAACAAATAGGTAAACTCCACGGGAAATCTTCCAATCATCATCCTTCCTGAAATTATTTGCAATTTCATCTCAGAGGAGCAGAAGTATGCAAGAACGTACAAATAATAAACATGGTTTCCAATTTTCCATACCATTTATACATCCCAGTAAACAACGAGAACACAGCAGGAATGCAAAGTAATGGAAGTAAAGCTGCCAGGAAATCAGCCTTCAGAGGAACTCCATCCTGTCGTGAATTTACCACTCCCCAGTAGGACACACCACAAAAGGATACAAGGACAGCTGCAGAAAGTCACCAGTCAAGTGCCAGTTATCCAAAAGTGTGATGTGCTCTATTTAATATGCAATGAGAACGGAAAAGAAGAGTAGAACATACTTGCAAAAAGGCCAACACATATAGCTGATGAAGGTGAAAATCGATAAGTAGCAAACCAAGCGACAATAGGTATCACCCCAGTGGCAAGTACAGCAATCGTTGATGATAATGCCCATCCAAGATACATCGATGTTGCATAGGGAGAATAGAAACTCTTTTTATCAGCATCCCATCCCTTGTAGCCCAATGCATCTAGAGGTTTTGCTGATACTATTGCACCAAGGCCAATTACTGATGCAGTGAAAACAGTTATGCTGATGGCAAACAGAGCGCGCTGACAAGAAGATAACAACGATCAGTAACATGAAAATCATTAACAATGCTGGAAGGTCTGAATGCATTCTACACTATTTATAATAACATTAGAGAGGTCAAGAGGTATGTGCTGTAAAACAGAGCCTGAATTCTTTTCAGTAGGATAGCCTACAAAACAAGATTTTATCTAATGCTGATAGGAATCACAACAATACAGTGAAAATTGATTCAGTAAACATATTCAGGCATTCATCCAGAAGTTGTTAACAGTATATTGACATAAGGCCATATAGTAAGATGATACTGGTTACAGTACTTCCCTTACAACTACGCAGATAGCTTATACAGACACTTCCCTTACAACTACGCAAATAGCTTATACAGACATTTATTGGATATCCAAATATATAAACAAAAGGGTGTCCTGCTGCTGAATTAACAAAAACAACAAACCTCTTTCTTTCCTGGAGCTTGGCGGATATTTTCACGGCTATCAAGCTCCCCTCCCGGAATCCAGAAACGGTAACCGTTACGCATCCATATGGGAATAGCAAATGAGAGACAAGCCACCATAAGTGGGACCGTGAGTGACAAACCCAAAATAACTGATGACTTGCTGCAGAATGGAAGAGGTAGTATTTCAGACAAAAGTGTAAGTACTTCCCCCCAATGAAATGAATCAATGATTATAAAAATCTAGTGGCTAGAGAGTCATACATATGTATAAACAAGGCATATGCAAGATGCTGTGAATATGTCAATTGTCAAAACAGGAACAATAGAATAATCAAGAAGCACATTTTAGCAAGCTAGGACACCTTATCCAGATAAAAGGAGTAATCAACTTAAAGCTAAAACTTTGCATACTAGGAACTCGAGGCAGCAGCTATGACTGGAATCTTAGAGGCAGCAGTGACCAGGAACTCTAGATGGTGGTGTTGACCAAGACCTGGAGGTGACAAAGATGGGGAGCTCAAGGCAGTGGTGGCGACTAGGATGTGGAGGTGACGGCGACAGGGAGCTTGAGGCGGTACTGCGTTAGCGATTGGGACCTAGAGGCCGTGGCAACCAGGAGCTCAAGGTGGATCCAGCGATGATCAAGACCTTGAGTAGGCTAATGGAATGGAAGGGGATCAAGTAAGAGTTTTCAGGCTGAGCGCTGGCAGTGGGTATGATGGCAAAGGTGGGTAAATTACTCAAACAAATCCCACAAAAGCAATGGAGGAGCAAGGAAATGAGATCTTCTCCTTGTCTTCATGAATGGGCTTCCTTTTGTGAGCAACTCCTGGGATGAGCTAGCCGTGTGAGAAGTTTGCTAGCTTTTTTCTGTTCAAAAGCTGGCTAAAAGCTGTCCCAAAGGAGGTCTAAGACAAGACTACCATATAGCAGCGCAAAGCACGTCAGAGTATAATTTTATGTACATCAACTCAAAATGAGCTGTGCATAGAGAACTTAACAAGTAATTGTACCGTGATCAGATAACAAGTGGTGAGGTTATCTTCATGAAAATAGATAGGTCTCTTTTGTTTGTTGCAAACAAAAGAATGACTCGATGACATTTATTCGTACTAATGCTAATAATAACACACATGATCAATTCTACCAATATAAAAAGATTCCAAGCACAAGGTGGCGTAGCAAATGAACCAGGCAGAGACACAGCATTATAGTAACAGACCTATACAATAAAATGTACTTGTGTAGAATATACGAAACAAGTGGACATGGCTATCATGCTGTGCATGTATCATTTGATACCCATGTGAAACTTCTAGTCAAACCAGCAAGACACCAAAGCAGGGAAGGAAAACAAATGAGTACTCCAGGATTTACACAAGGCAAAATGCAGTAGTAACTAAGTGAAGTTTTAAATATTAAATAACAAACATGTATACCTCAAGAAAGACAGAAGTAGACCAACACAAGTACTCAGCAACCATGCGATGAAGCCATACTGTAGATGGGAAAAGAAAGGAAAAGTCACTATAGCTGAAAATCCACGAAGATTTTGAAAAAAAAAATCAACTACATGGTCAAAGTAAGATAAAGCACACATTGTAATCAGATTTTATATTTTGTAGACGAGTTAAGGAGGACAGAACATATCTAAATGTCTATTGAAGAAGCAAAAGGACTTGTCCTGCCATGATTAAAAAATAAGTGCTTGGTATTAATACGACAAATATATTTCTTTTGTTCAACATCACCTTCCGAGGTTTGGATGTCATCGTCATCTCTTCTGCACACAGGGACCAAATGAATGCCATAATGGAGCAGACAACTGGTGATAGAAGCAGTATCGAGAAACCAAACTCAAACTGCCAAATTCGAAAAAGGACACTCTTGATTAACAACACAATCAACATTTCAAAGTTTTTATACTGTCTTTGCAACAAACTTACCTGTTCATGAGTTGCATTTATAACCTTGATGGGCTTCGGTCGATGGACAGCCACAGTAACTGTTTCTATGATGAATATTAGGGTAAAAACAACAAAAGCACGTATTGGTGAACCTGCTACTTGATGAAACATCAGCCTTGAAAGATTTAGCCAATTTTCTAGCCCACTTCTCCTAAGTTCCTCTGATAGCGAGATCTGGTTTGCAATAGTTGTATCTAACCTATCTGAATCAGTACCAGTGACATCTACATCATCTTGATGCTCTCTGTCTGCATCTAAGCTGCTTCTCTGCAGCAAAGCTAAAATTCGTGGGTCCATAACCTTGTCTTTCATCATATAGGAAAAATTTGGATCAAGGCCTTTATCCTGAAGAAGATTAGCCAATTCTACATCTCCTAGTCCACCATTCCTTTTTAGCATAGATGTGATTCTTGGATCATTCAGTCTGTCCTGAAAAATTGCAGCCAAGTTCAAATCCAATAGCTGCTGATTACCGGAGGCAGTAGCTGATCCACTAGACTCGCAGCCTTGACTTTCCAAACCACTACTAGAGCAAACAACGAGTGAAGCAGTTGGGTCCCCATGCCTGTCCGCTGAAACTACAGCAGTTTCAGGGTCTTGTACAGCTACAGCAGAAAGGCACGAATTACTGCGATGGGCTAAACTGGCACGTCCACTATCTATGTTCTTGTCAGAGCTCTGTCCTTCTTGACAACTATTCGATCGATCAAAAGGAACATTGTTCCAATTGACACCATCGCTTTGTGAGTTGCTTCTGTACATAGAATCAGTAGCATTGCCATGAGGACCAGCTTCAACACTGCCACTACTACGCTTCACACTAGATCCACAGCCATCTGATGAGTTTGAAGAACTAGTTTGCCCCTTCCTTCGAAAACCTTCTCGGAGTTTTATAACTGTGCTTCTTAATGCATCTATCCTTGCAACTGAGGGGTTTGAAATAGAAAGCCAGCAAGAGACAGCTGCAGCTAAAAGCACAGATGATACAAAAGCATAACTGATGCAATGTCCAAGGTACCTAATGTAACACATTAATTAGTAAACACAAAGTACTAGATCATAAATATGTTCAACTATAAAAGCATAAAGATGAATACAAACCAGTAGTGCACCCCAAAGCATATAAGGAAAACCCTTGATGTTCCAGCTACAAATAGCGCTATCATCCGACTTTTAAGAAGCTCAAACCTAAATGAACACAGGCCCAAATTCCAGTCTGTAGAAAAGAAAATAAGATGTCAAAGAAATAGATACATCATGCACAATTAGAGATACAAGGCCAAATCATTACCGAGAATCACTACTGCAACTGAAGTTAAAGCACCCAGCCAGCGTGCTTCTTTTGATGTCAGACCATATAAGATGGAATAGACAACAAGAACCATCAATGAGCAAAGGTAAAGAAGCCCTAGATGCAAGACCCTGCATTTTAAGGCATTGATATGTTACCAAAACTACTAGAAATTATTGCTTACCCCAGTAACAGCATAATAGAACAAGCACGTTACTTGGGGAACATATATGCCTATGTAGTATTTAAGAGAGGAAAAAGTAGTGAAGTCACCTGCTGGATTTTGTCATGTATAACTCACTAGGATCTGGTGGGTCAGGCGAGCATGAAACAGGGGCCACTTCAACACAATCAGAATATGCAAATTTGTACAACCTTCGGACATACTCATCAACATCGAATCCACTTCCTGTACATGTAATGTATGAAAAGTTATGTTTCTCAAATTTTTTATTTACAGGTGATAAGAAATTCAGCAAATAAAGATAACGGATAAGAATTTTACCATTGAACAGTATTTTACTTATAAAAAGCATATTTATGGCCAATGAAATTGCAGATACCCCAAAGAAGAAGCCAGATGGGGAATTGAGCTCAGAAGCACTAGCACCGGTTGTAACATAAACAGCACAAAACTCATAAGCGCACAGTAGACCGACTGCCAGGAGTAGAAGATAAGCAACAGCCTCTGCAACAACCAACATTTGTTAACATCAGTAAGATATTAATAAAGAACAATGAGATGATAGAGCGGCCCAATTTTGCAGAAACAGCACATACAAAATACCACATGAATCAAAGAGTTAGAAATTGCAGTTTTATAAAGTGAGAAAAGTTCAAATTTGTAGTAGCATACTAGCATTTTTAATCCTCCGTGAAGCTTTAAAAGTTTTCCTTTGAGTATGCCAAAATGTTCCATTTATACCATTTCCTAGTTACAATTGTCTAGAAACAAATTGGACCCCCAAAATAAGCAGAGAAGTCCTAGACAATCATCGCCTATTAGAATATCAAATTTAATGAACCCATGACTTAGAAGTCATGAATAAACAGCCACTTATCAGAATATTTGGTTTAACGAAACCATGACCCTAAGTACAAGCACATTGAGTAGTCATCACAAAATGTCCTAGAAAATAAAAGCATGTAAACAGTAGAAAACTTACTGGAGCTTTGCCATTGCGTTCTCCACCACAACATTATAGAGTAGAATGACAGAAGCAAAGCAACACCGACCATTATAACAGCTAGCCCAATTATGTTCCTTTCCAAAAGAGCAATAAGGATGCCTCCCCATACTAACAGAACTGTTATTGGAGAAACGACGACAAGCCATGCAAAAAGAGTGAAAAAGCTGCACAGTGTGCTTAGTTGAGGTCCTTGCACATATGCTGGCCATTTCCTTGCATATATCCAACTGAGTAACAAAACAAGAACGAAAATGTTAGTAGCTTAATGAGATAATCCAGCTCTCAGAACATCAGGAACAAATCAACATAAACAAATATGCATAGAAGATATAAGAATAGAAAAACATCAACGTTTTTCAGGGCACTACTTGTGATTGTAGTTAGACACAATTACATGATCGTATTCCATAATCTACATATGAATGGCAGGCTTAAAATATATAAGGTGTGGTGTTGGATTAGCAGCATAATAAAGACACAATAAATAATTTCAGTTGTTAGAGTGATAATGATACCAAATCTACATTGTTGTATGCACTCTGCTGGCTGAAATTTATGGAAACATAACGTATGATTAATAATGCAACCTCGCAGACTACAGATGCAAATGCTAGATGCCAACAGAAGCACGCCTAATCTCGAGCATACCTATATAGCCTCCACGGCCTCCAGTTCACAGCCCATAGGATCCAAAAGCTGAGAGGGCCAAGGACAGCGAAGAGGAAACCGCAGATGCTGCAAACAAGAACAACCCCGCGGTGTTCCTCCTCTTCCATCCTCCCCCTCTGCAATCACCTTCTGGAAGCTGATATCATGTATACAGGCTCAAACAAACCTGCTAAAAGGTAGACCAAATATACATAAATGACACTAAGTATGCAGGCAACCAGCTTACTTCTATTATTAATAGTAATTACTAAGTTAATTAAGACAAACTACGTAGAGTTCAACGCATATGGTAATATTTTCTCAAAATATTGGCCTAAATCAGTCCACTACAATTTACATCTAACAGATCAATATATATTCTATATACAACAAACACCCCCAAAGTCCCAATGTGGACATGGCTTTGGGGTTTTCCTTACCAAACCTAAGCACCGAGGATGAGAAACTTAAGCTTAATGCATTTTAATGAAGCCACCAGCCTGGGTGCGGCTAACAACTAAAAACTTCACTACCTAAAAAGGGTTATTCTGTGCATCACCCAGGTGCTATAGCCCTCTAAATATGGTATAGATAAAAAAGAAATCCCATGTATTTGTTCTTTATGCATACAACACTACAGATTAAACCCTTCAAATGGATAACCAATAAACTAAACAAGTTGATTGAAAAGCACCAGCCTTCCAGCTGGAGTTAAACCATTCAGCCAGGGTGCTAAATCTACAGCAAATTTGGTGGTAACCCGATAAAGGTTCACTAGTTAAAATTTATTGAGGTACCTCGAGTTCAATAATTGAACCAAATATTTTCAGGGCCACAGAAAATATACCACAATCAGATTTTTAGCACGAATCGCTAAAAATTAAAGAATAAGGAACATTAATATCACCTGTCCCAACATTTACACTACACGTTAACGGATATTAAATAACTGCATTCTGAGGCTTCAATTATCTAGGAGACCATTTTGCCACGTAAAACATACTAAATCCGACCGTTCCTAGACCGTTTTATGCCCAGCCTTATCCCAAACATGAAGTAAGTTCCAAAGGTTGAGATTAAACCATCCAGAATGCATGCTACTGGGTCAGGACAGATCCAACCTTCATTGCCCGTCATAACCATCAAATCTCTATGCCCAGAATATCGCGAGCTGTACAAACACACTAAATTTCACCACAAACACACTAAATTTCACCAAGCCGTTTGCTGCATGCCCTCCCAAACGGCCACCAAATCTGTCACCGCGCGCCAATACAATCCTCCTAAGCAAGCGGCCTAATATAGGCTAGAGGACGAGCAGCCATCGCGACCTATAAGCCAAATCCCACTAAAACCTCAACCATCTTCCGCCCCCGCAGCACTCCAAACACGCCAGAAAGAACATCTCCTCAGAAATCCGCACCTCCCAGCAGCCAGTCCAACCGTCCGAGGCAGCAGCCTCCGCGCGCACAGGAAGCGCACCCCCACAATTCCACCAACCCCCCGCAATGCGGCGGCCCCGGAGCCCGCAATTCCCGCGAGGAGCGCCCCCGACAGCACGCCAGCCCCGCCAGATCCGGGGCGCCCCGCCGCGGAAGCCCCCGAATTTCCGCGCGAAAACCCTAGCCCCGCGGCCGCAGAAGCAGAAACAGCAGCAGCAACGGGGCGGCTGTTACCTCAGCTTAGGCGCGGCGGCCCCCCGGCGGCGGCGGGCGGGGCGGGCCTCCTCGCCGGCGACCGAAACCCTAGGGTACGGCCTCTCCCCACTTTTTTCTCTCTCCTCCTCCTCCCTCTCTCCCTCCCCTCTCTCTCTCTCTCTCTCTCCCCTCACGGGATGGCTTCGATTCGATTCTTCTCCGTGCGCTTGCTCGCGAGCGAGACCTGTGTCGTGAGCGAGCGGAGAGGGGGGGAGAGAGAGAGCAAGCGCAGCGCGGCGGGGTGGGGGAGACAAAGAGTGACGTTTGTCAACTTGGGTGGGCTGCGTGCTGACTGGTGTTTGGTTGGTGCGGTGCGGTGCGGTGCGTGTGCGTGTGCGCGAGCGTCCGCCTGCGCGACTGACCGCTCTCGCTTCGGCCTCGGCGCGAGCGAGACTTGGGCTCTGCTCCGACCGAGCGCGCGCGTCCGCGTCTCCGCGACCGAGGGGGAGAGTCCACTCCACTCCACACAACCGCGAGCT
Organism: Oryza glaberrima; assembly: GCF_000147395.1. Lineage (NCBI taxonomy): Eukaryota > Viridiplantae > Streptophyta > Magnoliopsida > Poales > Poaceae > Oryza > Oryza glaberrima. The sequence goes on along the minus strand of NC_068327.1, from coordinate 28,310,116 downwards.
AGACGCGGAGCCAGCAAAGCCAGCCAGACCAGCGAGGCGCGCCGTTTCCCGTGCGATAACGTGCGGCTTTTCAGCGTGTTTGCTAGTGCGAAAGGCCGTATTTTGCTGCGATTTCCGCGCGCGTACTCGCAGTGTCTTTCTGGACTCACTGTATCTTGTGACTTTTTAACCGGGAGTGTAGTACTTTGTATGGATGGCAGTTTGTATCCTAATGAAAGAAGATACGTAAAGAGAGTGGACATGATGAAAGTCATATACGAAGTACTTGACGTGGGATGTAACAAAATACGATAGTTTCCTAGCGTAAGAAATTTTGGAAGACTTTGAAGGATTGGACCGAGAGGAATAAACGGTGTACTCTCTCTGTTTCATAAAAAAACTAACTAATACTATATGTGACATATTCTATTACGAATCTAGACATACATCTGTACAGATTCGTTGTATTATAATGTGTCGCATCTAGTCCTAGATTCGTTTTTTTGGGACTGAGAGAGTATCTTTTCACTATCTTTGTTAATATAAGATTATATACAAAATGTAGTGCCATCTATCAATATATGGCGGGAATGACAAGAAACATAGTGGATATGCTACATGATCAGGAGTGAGAGTAATTCTATGTGTTCACCATGTTGCTCCGTAAATAGGTTATTAAGAAAGTGGTAGGACAGATAAAAGGTAACTAGCTAAGCATGATAGTTTTTTTCACCGTACATTATGTTTTGGATCATACGCTAGAGTTTAATACTTATTTTCTTGTGCATAACTAATCGACATAACGGTAACTCTAACTAGGGGCTTTCTCCATCCAGGATGATATTATTAGTCATTTAAGCTCAATTGGCAGTCTATGGTAAAATTTATCGTTGAAGCGATTCCATTGAGGTTTATCACAAGTTTGTCCCTATGTATTCCGGGTGTTATTGTTTACTATATCAACTTTTCTGTACACGAAGTGCATGCATGGCTCGCGTTCAACTCAGTTACTTCAGTGCTTCGTCTATTGCACCTGCCTTGGGACATTGTGGTTACCTTCACGCACATGTATACTCATAAAGAGAATTTAAGCGGGAGTATACATGTCCCAAGTTGTGTTAAGGGTTTCAATTGAGAGTAGAACCAATAAACCATAGTTTCTGACTCAATGTACAAGGCTAATGATGAGGAGATCCATATTAACAACTCCATGGTCGTAGTCATGAATTCCATGTATGAGGTCGACAATTAAGGCTTCATGGCCGCTGACTCATTGGGAGAGGCCAACGAGAAAGTGCCCATGGTTGCTGACTCCATGATACATGCACTAATCCAGCTGAGAGCAATTTGGTGTTGGCTTAGATGACACGCTCGACAGTATTTAATAGGAGTCGTAGAATAGGAAATAGGAATCTCAATAATTTCTTGCTTGTGAGGACATATCTAAAACGACCAATGATATCAATCCAAAGGGAGTATAAAATTAAGGTGGCGATATGTATATACGACGGCCTAGGGTAAAATTAACGAGTGATCCGTGACTATACATACTATAATAGTTGCCATGGACAACATTTTCAAAATTCACCAAAATCATCCATTAGGACCTGTTGGTAGAGGTCATGATGACATATCATTATAATCTAATCTACACTCTGGTTGATCTTCAGTTGCTTTCATATCAAAAAGTATAAAATGGATTCGACTTTGTACGAAAGTTCAAAAGAAAAGCACCATGTTAACATACGCAATCAAGAAGCTTAGGGACGTCCTTCCTCTATATATCCATTCCGTTTAAGAAAAATATGCTTCATTCGTCCTTCATTTATCCAAAAATATATGTATTACATTAACATAGTCTTAAGACTTCAATTCTGACCACCAATTTCCATGATAATAAAATAATAGTACTGCCGTGGAAGTGCAACAACTAATGAAATCATAACGTCATGGAGTATCTTTCAGACAAAACATACACACGTCGTTAAATGAATCCAATCTAAAACATAAAAAAGGTATCGACCTAGGAATGTTTTTCACAACTGACAGGAAATTATTAACATTTTACCATACACAGTAAGTAATACAGTAAGTAAAATCTCAAACAAGTTCATCAGATAGGTTTTCCCTGAATTCCTGCTACCTAAGCAAATAGCCCAAGAGAAAGAAGAACGCCCGGCTAGCATGGGCCGGGCCGTAGCATTGGTTGATTGCAACCATCTTCTCGTGGCAGTTACGAGCAAACCTTGTTGCCTGGGTTCTGAATCCTTTGACAGGCAGTCGTCCTACTGTCCGACCGTGCTCCCTCCGTCCTGATTTTAAGTTTTTACTTGCACTATTTTACCATTCGTCTTATTAAAAAAAATTTTAAAATTATTATTTATTTTCTTTGTGACTTACTTTATTATCCAAAATACTTTAAGCACAACTTTTCATTTTTTATATTTACATAATTTTTTTGAATAAGACGAGTGGTGAAACATTATAAGCAAAAACTTAAAATCCCTTATATTATGGGACGGAGGGAGTAATTCCGTAAACACAACACCTTGCCGTAGATTGTACTATACTGCTCCAGTAATAATGCTTACCACTACTCCTACCATGAAAACCAACTGCCTGGAGAGCCTGGACTTCTGCTCAAGAAGTGAAATCCTTTACCATGTTAGCTTCAGCTGTTGCCGACTCGCTGTCATTTGTCAACTACCGCCGCCTTCTGGTCACCCTGGACTTCTACTACACTGATTTTGATAGCAACACCGCACATCCCATTTCGAGGTTGATATCTTTCGTACCTGCAGAATCAGCCGCGATAGAAGCCAACTCGGCGATGCTTCTGCTGCCGCCGCCGCCGAACGATGATTGTAGCGTGGAATTAGATGTGGTCGTGGATAGATAAGCTGTGTTTAGTTCACACTGAAGTTTGGAAATTTGATTGAAATTGAAACGATGTGATAGAAAAGTTATGTGTATATGAAAAGTTTGATGTGATGGAAAGTTGGAAGTTTAGAAAAAAACTTTGTAACTAAACAGAGCGATAGATAGCTGGTTGGTACTTGGTAGTAGTGGTCTGGTACGTACACGGACAATTCTTCTGCCGTCCATGTGGTGGGTAGGCGTACATCCTTTATTGTGATCACCAACCGTGCCATGCACGCACACCTAACATTCCGGCACAGGTCTGTCTGAAAATGTAATCACTGCTAAACCAGCTTAATTATCACAGCGGAGAGGGGTCGCCAGCCCACCACAACTTGATTATGTTATTAATCACTAGTGCTGTCCACAGATGATCTCCACTAATTAGCTCTCTTATATATCTCACAGAGATTTAAAAAAAAACAGTCAATAACTGAAGACATGTTTCCTTCAAAAAAAAAAAGAGAGAACTGAAGAAATGAACTTTGGTATAGAACATCCATAAGTTTGTATCAAGAACTGAATGTATAATTTATCCATTAATCAGTGTACAAAGAAGGGGGCTGAAATCTAAGAACTTCTAATGGTAACATGAAGAACAGAAGGATTTCAAAGAACATTTACGATTACAGACTCTACCACTAATTCTTGGAAGCTTGGAGCTTGGATGTGTAGTAGGCTGGAACAACCTGGGAAGCCGAGGCGGCGGCGATCTCCAGTTCATGGCTCCGGCGGTGGCAGCTCGGCGGCGGGCGCCACCTCCTCCACCACGGGCGGCGGGGGCTTGGCCTCCCGCCGCCTGGCGACCCGGCGAGGCGGCGGCGACCCCCAGCAGCACCACCGGCGCGCCAGCGTGGCGCAGTCGTACCGCTCGTCGGGCCCGTCGGCGTGGCGCGCGCACACCCGGCCGAGGACGCAGGACAGCAGGGTGAGCACCAGCACCGCCGCGAGCACGGCGAAGAACGTGCCGATGGACCCCCCGCCGCCGTGGCCCCGCGCCGCCGCCCCCTCGGCGGCGGCGGCGACGGAGCCCTGGTAGTCCGGCTGCAGCGGCGCCGCGAACGTCGCGATCGCCGGAGGCGGAGGCGGCATCGACGACGGCATGGCAGTGGCCGCCATTCTTGCATCCAGTGGGGGGGTGTGATCGATGGAATGGACCAGCTGAGTGGGATCGTCGTGGAGTTGGGGAGGAGACGATCAGAATTCAGACGAGCATAGCATGGGATGGGATGGGAGCAGGAATGGAATATTGAGAGGTTTCGTCGAAAGCGTCAGCTCGCTTTGCAAAACTACTACTACTACTCCACGATGGTGATGTGTCGAAGGATCAAAGGAGGATAGGTGCAGAAAAGTTCAGGGAAAAAAAAGGAGAGCAAACAGCAAAGTCTGCATTTCTGAAACTGCAAGGACGGCTTTTGTTCGGATCGAGTGGAGAACTACATGGAAAGGGAGCAAAAGTGTGATGGCTGGTAGTCATACTATCCGTGGAAAATTCAGGAAGATGCAAGGGGTTGCGAATTAACCTTGAGAAATGTATACATCAGGGACTTTACTGGTGTTGTTTGATTAACATGCAAGGTGGTTTCCCATGAAACATTTCCAACTTTACGTTTGTCTTTGTGACTTTGTCCAGGCACAGGGTAGATGCAGTTATTTCTACCATTTGTTCCATACTCTCGCCCTTTTCCGTTTCTACTTTCTGCTGTTGTTAATTATGGATAAATGTCAACTTTTTCTTCCTTGAGACGATGATGTGCTGCGCCAGTCGCAAATACTGCCGATCAAGCCCAAGCAAATCCTACTTTAAGGAGGCCCAAAGGAATTGGCCTGAAAGTTTAAATTGGGTCTAAACCTGGCCCAAACCAACATAAAAACTGGCCGCTGCTGGGCCTCGCCCCACATTCTCGAGGCCCTTGCACTCTTGCAGGCATGCACAGCCTTATTTATCCAGGCCAGCTGTAAATCCTTAAAATTGAGCTTCAGATTTCGCCATGAATCAGTGATGTTTCGCGTAATCAGAATATGGACGCTCAGCTGTTCAGTTTGCCTGGACGATGCCTTATGGTTTTCTATTTTCTGTTTAAAACAGGTTTTAACAAAATTAAAAAGAAAAAGTTGATCTCTCCCCCACGCAACCACATCATATGGTCCATAATCTTTATATCATTGGCTAATTTTTAGTCTAACAGCAGCTTTCAAACCGCATTCTTTTTTATTTGACGATGTTGTACTACTTTATCCAAGCCTCAGCTGATGAAGAGGTTCAGAGAGATATTTAATTATTTACACTCTTTAATTATTCTATATCTTATAAACAACGAGTGGTAAATAGTTAAACATGATATCTTAAAAGTAGTAAATAGTTAAATGTTTAGGAATTAAAAGAGAGAAACCGGTTTACGGGCCGTCATACCATTACCAGCAGAAAACGCTCGTTAAGATTCACGGGAAATGCGTGGCTTTACCTGACGCGTGCGTGGCTTCCGTGCATGCCTTATTAGCTCCAAAGACCAAAACTTCAGTACAAGAAACGCCAATCTAGGCTAGCTGTTAGTTGCCTGTTTAAGGGAGATGAGCAATGAGTTGGCTTGAAAGAATCAACGAGATCGATCCGTCAAGCCACTCGAGCTTCTCAAGCAACCTAAACTAACACCTCCGTCTCACTCCTCCAGGCACGCTAGCCACGATGCAGTTAGGCATGGGCTAGCTATAGCTAATAGCTAAGCTCGATCGATCTCTTCTCCTCCTCCTCCTATCCACTGTCCAAAATACGGTGATCGATCTGTCTCCGACTGCCGCCGCCGATGTCGTCGTCGTCGTGCGCGGCGGGCGCCGAGGCCACCGGGCTGGTGGCCATGGACTGCCTGGTGGTATGCTGCTGCTGCCCGTGCCTGGTGCTGCAGATCACCGTGTTCCTCTTCGTCAGGCTGCCCAAGAAGGTGGTTGTCAAGTCCAAGAGGATCATCCTCCGGAGATGGCACGGGAGAAGATCATCATCATCGGCGGCGGCGGCGGCGGCCAAGAGAGGCTGCAGCACGGTCGACCCGGCTGCAGGCGTGAAGAAACAGCTGGAGGAGCTATTTGACGACGACGATCTATTCCAAGGCGCATTCGGTGGCGGGATCAACGGAGGCGGCGGCGACGACGAGGAGGGGTGGTGGAAAGAGAGGTGCTTCGCCGTCGACGACGACGACGGCGGCGTGTGGGAGGCGCTGATCGAGCAAGAGGGGCTCTTCTGGTTCGGGAGCTTCTGGGGCCGGACGACGGAGCAGGTGGATCGTCCGGATCAGTTTGGAGACGACGAACATGCCCACCCAGCCTTGAGGTTTCCTCTCGTTCTCAAGAGAGTTTGTGACTAAATTAGCTAGAGTACTTAATTTATCAATGCAAGCTTAATTAGGGACAGTCGCAACATAATTCAGGCGTTGAGCTCGGTTTCTGGCTGATGATTGCTCATTGAGTTCTTAATCAATTACATCCTGTTCCGGCCATTTCCATTTGCATCGCTCTTCAGTGGACAACTAACAAATCACAAATGTACATATCACGATATTAACTTCAGAGTCGAGAAGGGACAATGAATAAAAAACACACGGCATTAAGTCTGTAACACAGACGCTGACGGAGCCATTTTCTCTGCTGGCCTGCATGCATGCTCACCCTGCACCTGCAGCGTCCACTTGGTCTGTATATTTTCAGAGGACTTTGAATCTCCAGACGGAAGTGTATTTACAACTTCGCGCACACTTAACAAATCACAAATGTACATATCACGATATTACCAATGTCATATATGACATGTATGATTAAACATATCACTTCACAGACATAATACATAGAATGTAAAGTTCAATCTACACAATACTCCAAAATACACAAATTTGGCTATGAACAATAATGTTGATTGAATCTATTTATGTTCTTTTTTGGCTGTGTGGATTGAATCTGTATGTTTACGGTGTTCACATTCTAAAAAAAAGAGTAAAAAATCAATTGTAGTGAATGACATGTATAGCATTAAAGCATTGGTACAGGTACCAAGGATAAAAATATGATTTTGCTAGTAGAGAAAAAAAGAACATAACGGTCCCTAAATTTAAATCGGTATACCGCATAGGTACTAGTTAAGTCGTTTGTCTGGTATTGGGGTACATGTTCTTATTTGCGTCATTTCCTCTAGATATACGTCACGTTCTCTAATATTCTCATTCACATGGTTTCCTATATATTTTTGTTTTATTCCAAATAACACGTTACTAGTGTAAAAGTTCTCGTTTGTATGGTTTTCTTTATATTTGTGTTTTGTTCCCAAGAACACGTCAAAACTCCTCTTTTTAATTATTCGTGTCACTTAGATCTTGCCATAGCTTCTACCGTGTCTCCTTGCGGGTGCACCTATCCAAAATGTAGAAGAAAAATATAGAAGGATATCTCATTCCAGTCCCTTATACAACAAAATTTATGAACTATATGTAAATAACTAATCAACTACATAAAATAAATCTTATTCGATAAGATTCGCTTAGCCATTAACCGTTCGATCTCGTCCCATGTTGAATCCTCAACCATGTAGTGCTTTTCCCTTTGTTTCATTCCAGTGAACCACTTTCAACCCTATAACAAGAACAAACCGAAAAGGTAGAAGAAATAAGACAACCTATTTTTCCCCATAAGATCTATTCAATGCCCAAATTAAACGCATGATTTACATTTTTTCCACCAAATGCTACTGAGCAATGCAACCAGGTATTCGATTCACTCAAAATGCCCATATTTTATATAGTTAATTACACAACTACCATGATTTTTATTCTATATCTTACCACCTTTTTTATCCATGGCCCATATTGTTTACCTCTCAATACCTCTAAGTAGCTCGCAAGTATCATAAAAGCTCTTGTTGTATAAATTTTTTATTTTGCATAACCTTTTGATAAAAGCTCTCGTTGTATCAATGGTATCACGGTTTTTATTTTGTACAAACCTTTTGATTGATACTCCTCCGAGAAGCAAACGAGTACGCATGCACTTGGAGTTATAGAAGCCCATTCCCCAAATCCAGTCACCGATCCGTTAGGTTCCGTGTTAGCTAGCTCCCAGAGCGTGCCGGCGACATATGTATCGCCGCCGACCGCCGTGCACACAGAATCCATCCAGTCGGTGCGCGGTGCGCCGTGTCTCGGTCGACAAGCGACACCGGACAACGACCTCAGCTCCACGCACACGCACGTGATGATTGGATTTTGGATCGTATACGTACCCCACGCATTACGCCAATATAGGCTCGCGTAACAACATCAAACACGCCCGCGTCCGTCACGCTTTGGTCCCCTCCGCAACCAGCCGCCGCCTCTGCAAGGCTTCGTCCGCGGGGGACGCTGGTGAGCTGGTCTGCGCAGCTCACGCGCCGCGCGCGCGCGAGCGAAAACAACGCCGCCGTGTGTCGCGACTCGCGACGAGCCGACGACGGCGACTACAACGCCCAGGCGACCAGCGGCGCGGTGACGGGCCACTCATAAACGCGAGCGTCGTGAGTGGGTCGACGTCGACCCGACTCCCTGGCACGAATCTCGAGGCGGTCGCGCGCGTGGGCCCCGCGAATCTCGTTCCTACTCCTCTCCTCTCCTCTCCGTCTCGCTTGGCCCTCCGTGGTGACACGAGCCGTGGCCACCTGAAAAACACACTCCGCCCGCGCCGCACCTCCTCGTTGATGGATTTCAGCGTCCGAGCTCGCATCCAGAGTCCGCACCGGTCGGCCGCCCACTTCGTCGCCGGCGAGGGGGGACGCCGCCGCCCGGCAACGTCCAGGGTATCCTTCCGCCCCATGGCGTCGGCCGCTTCCGTGGAGGAGCCTGCCGCTGCTGCGGCGGCGGCGGCTGAGACGAAGAGGGGACCGAGCGGCGCCTCCTTCATCCGGGAACACCTCAGGAGTCTCGCCCCGTACCAGCCCATCCTGCCCTTCGAGGTAGGAGCAGCACTCTTTCCCACTGGTGGTTGAGTTTGTGGAGAACGCTGCACCGTTTCCCGTGCCGCGCGAGGTGTTTGTGGAAATGCCCCCGAGGCCCCCGAGGCTGTTTGGTTCTTTATTGTGAAAGACAGCAGTAAAGCTTAGATTACTGAGCTTATATAGGAGTAGTATTACCAAGCTTACTGTTGGTTTTGTGATGCGCCACTTTCATAGTGGTTTTGCTGTTATCTGAAATTTAGAACTCTCCTTGCTAGGTGTTGTCCGCTCGGCTTGGGCGTAAACCAGAGGATATAATCAAGTTGGATGCAAATGAAAATCCATATGGTCCACCTCCGGAGGTGAGTTTCTTGTAATACCCAAACAAGAGTAGCATCTACCTCTAATACTTGAAACAATACATTCTTAAGAAACAGTAGTTTGACCATGTCAACATGAACCATGTGTTATAAGAAATTAAGAATGAATCCTAATAATTCAAATTCAAAATAGTACTAGCATATTATAAATCAATTCAAAGTGGCATATTAGAAACACTAGCTATCTTTGAACTTCCAACAGAAAATTTAACAGATCTTTGTATGAGCATACGAAGGGCTGGATTCTCATTGTACATAATTTATACCTTCTCTCCATCTAATGCATATCTCTTTTATACAGGTAGCTAAAGCATTAGGAAATTTGAAGTTTCCCTATGTGTACCCTGATCCTGAAAGCCGTCAGTTGCGTGCTGCTCTTGCTGAAGATTCTGGTCTTGAATCTGAGTACATACTTGCTGGATGTGGTGCAGATGAATTAATTGATTTAATAATGAGGTTAGCATGTAGCTTGTTTTATACCTGCTTTTTGCACGAGATTTTTGTATCCGAGTTGAGTAATAGCCTAGTTTTTTTTTAATAAAAAAGTAATAGCCTAGTTTGAATGGTGAAAATGCAGATGTGTACTCGAACCAGGTGACAAAATTGTTGATTGCCCTCCAACTTTTACGATGTATGAGTTTGATGCGTCAGTCAATGGTGCACTTGTGATCAAGGGTAGGTAGTTCTTTCTTGAGCTGTACTTCTATTTACTGAGCCTTCTGTAATGTCTTAATTCGGTGTTCACTTCTTATACTGTTTGACATGCCAGTTACCACCCTCTAATGTAATCCTGATTTGAACTCTTATGTAGTACCGAGACTTCCTGATTTTTCTCTAGACGTTGCACAGATTGTCAAAGTGGTTGAACAGGAAAAGCCAAAATGCATATTTCTGACATCTCCGAACAACCCAGATGGCAGGTACACCTTTCTCATGCAAGAATGGGGCTGTTTTGGTTGTATGTTGTCCAGATTCTGTATCTTAGTATTTCGCTGAGTTACCTCAATTCTATTTTTCAGCATAATCAATGATGAGGATCTTTTAAAGATCCTTGATCTTCCAATACTTGTAGTGCTGGATGAAGCATATATTGAGTTTTCGAGTCTTCAAACAAGGATGTCATGGGTTAAGAAGCATGATAATTTGATTGTTCTTCGGACATTTAGCAAACGAGCAGGTCTGTAGTTTCTGTTTGCCTTTTTCTTCTCTGGTCTGCACCGGGCTATATCCTCTGAAGAATCCAAAAACCTCACCTGTTTTCTCATAGTACTGCATGGAAATCACTGATCTGTACTAGAATTTCTATTTTTCGTTAGATAATTTTTTTTTAGTGCTGCTGCATTATTATGTGATGTCCAGACATTGCTAAGGGAGCATTTAATAAAATAATCAATTCTTCTTATGTTGCCAACTCATTTTACTGAATCATGCTAATTTTTAGTAGTTACTAGCATGGCTTTGTCTAGCTGATTCATTGAAGGCATTTTTGCCACACAATTATGAACCAAAAATGACACCTCATTACAAATTATTGATACTGCAGGTTTAGCTGGACTTCGTGTGGGTTACGGAGCATTTCCTCTAAGCATAATCGAGTATTTATGGAGGGCTAAGCAGCCCTATAATGTTTCTGTAGCAGCAGAAGTTTCAGCCTGTGCTGCCTTGCAGAACCCGACTTATTTAGAGGTATGTGCTCTGGAAACATATCATAAATAAATTTTTGTTTAGTAATTTGGCATCTGCTAACTTTGTGCTTCTGTTGAACATTTCATTACTGAAGGAAGTGAAAAATCTGCTACTACAAGAGAGGGACAGGCTGTACGATCTTCTCAAAGAAATACCATTCCTAAAACCATTTCCCAGCCACTCTAACTTTATTCTCTGCGAGGTCACATCAGGCAAAGATGCAAAGAAAATAAAGGTTTGCACTGCTTGTTAGTACTCCCTCCATTTCTTTTTGTTTGAAGTTGGTTAGTTCGAAATTGAACTAACCAACATCATACGTTTACAGAGGTAGTATATGTTACTCCCTTCGTCCCAGAATAGAAACATTTTTAGCATAGTGTCAAGTCAACCATTCTTAATTTTGACTATTAATAGCAAAAAAATAAAAAAAGATCAATAATGTAAAATTGATGTTGCTAGATTTATCATTGATCAAACTATCATAATATGTAACCCTTTTTATATTTAAAACATTTTATTTTTATAGATATTATTGGTTAAAGTAGCATCTCGAAGACTGTGTCGAGATCCAAAAATGCTTATATTTTGTGATGGAGTACAAGTTTCTGCTGTATTTTGTTGTGGTACAATGTAATAACTGCTTCTGTTGTTATATTCTTAGGTGGTAAAATGTCAACCTGGAAGTCAAAATATAGTTATTGTGTCTAAGACCATTACTATTCATACTTTGAAAGGAAATGCTGATGATTTAGTTTCAACAATATAATGCCTGCAGCATCATTCACATAATTTTGTTCAAAAACAATTTTCAGGAAGACCTTGCGAAGATGGGAGTAATGATCCGCCACTATGACAAGAAGGAACTAAAGGGATATATTCGTATTTCAGTGGGCAAGCCAGAGCATACCGATGCACTAATGAAAGGCCTGAAAGCACTTCAACTGTGATCATCCCATCTGTTTGACGGAAGCACTGAAGCACTTGCCCGCGGTAGTGCACTAGATGCAGTCTCTCAATGGAGGTTGCATCAATCTAACACAAATAAGGTGCATCCTCTAGGGTCGATTATGTCTCAATAATACACTCTTCTGTTTTGACCAGTGGCGTTTTGTCCAGCATTTTTGTGTTGGTCGACTTGGGTTTCTTCTCAAGGTGATTGTTCGAAGCAAGAATTTGTACTGCCGTGCCCTGATTGGAATAAATATGAGCGTAAAAGTATGGCAAGTCTACTGGCTAGATTGTTTATGCACCTTTTTTTAAAAAAATAAAAATAAAAATCTTCAGACATTGCAAATCCCATGTGACATCACAAATATGGAGAGTCATGTTCAATTATAATTTTTCAGTGAGGAATTGAAGCACATACTCCCTCCTTCCGAAAATGTTTGACGCTGTTGACTTTACTAAAAATGTTTGACCGTTCGTCTTATTAAAAAAAATTAAGTAATTATTAATTCTTTTCCTATCATTTGATTTATTGTTAAATATACTTTTATGTATGTATATGTATATATATATATATATATATATATATATATATATATATATATATATATATATATATATATATATATATATATATATATATATATATATATATATTTACACATTTCACACAAGTTTACATTTCACAAAAGTTTTTGAATAAGACGAACAATCAAGCATGTTTAAAAAAGTCAATAGGGTCAAACATTTAGGGGAGGAGGGAATATTAAGCTATTGCCATTATGGTTCGCAACCCGGTAGGCCTGAAAAGGGAGCATCACCGCATCTGATTATCCTTTTCGTGTCCTAGCGAATAGCGAGGCTAAACGCCATCAAAAGGCACAAGTTCTTTCCATGTGAGCAGAAGAAAAAAGTTCGATGCGGCACAACATTTGCCCATACAACACCACAAGCAAAGCAAAGAACCTCCCGGAGGGCTTCATCTAAAGCTTCTTCCATCGCCTTCGGTGCAGGCGCACCAGGAGTTCGGCAGTTAACAATTAATATCGAATCCCTTATATAACAATTAATATGTTTAATTTGAAAAAAATAAGGGCAATATCATAAAGTTAGAAAAATAGGAGTAAAATCTCTGCTAAAGTTGAAAACATGGATAAAACATAACCACCACAAATATTTCATAGCTATATTGCATTTTTGAAACACAAGAACTAAATGCAATTACAATACAAATATTCTTAAACATGAGGGTCCACATGACTAAAACCATTGTCGAGGACATACCTCTTTAATACGGGTGAGGGTCCTCTACCATAATGTCACAACTGGTATATGGGTCCCACCCTCCTATTGTCCACACGTCAGTGTCTATAATGGTAGTGCCATTATAGTAGAGGATGTGAATCCCCTTACTACATAACGATTTCAATGGGTCAAAACAACCATAATGACGAAACTGTTCGCACATTGTGATTCCTTGTGCATTAGCTCCGCACACTAGGTTACTTTGATGAGAACTATGTTCGCACAATGTGATTTCAAATGTTCTTTTGTGTTGGTGTCTGTTTTATCTTATGCCTAATCCTGTTTCGCCCTTTTGTATGAGATTGAGAGGTTTGCTGCTTTCATCTAGTTGTTTTCACCTGTTGGTGTCATATTGTGTTTCCTTTGTAAAAATGGATAACCCCCATATCATGACTCTTCCGTATGTGGCTTTCAAAAAAAAGCCGGGCCGTGAGGCCTTCTCTCTAAAAATACAATGTGATTTCAAGCTACATTATAAGCCAAAGCTTTTATACCTCTAATATGATACGTATATATACCTTTAATAATCTCGGATACAAAATAAATGTACCAGGCCACACATCATGTATTGTAAATACGATAAGTAGAATACCACAGCTATCAAAATTTGTAGGTTGCAGGTTAGTACAAATGATGCATTCCCCGACATTCCATACTTGCTCGTCATGCAGCTTCGTCGAAAAGCCTCCATGGAAATCTCCTCCAAATCTTCGCAAAAGCTTTGCCACTGTGCCTCCATGGAACTGCAAACCTGCGATAGTAGTACAACAAATGCATAATTTATCCACTTCAAGCCCTGGGAAAAATCCCATATTACAAAAGGGTCCCTCCCTTCTTTTCGATGCACATACCGCGGCTTCCCCTCCTCCTCAAGATCGCCGCCGCGACCGCCGCCGGCGCGTTGGCGCTCATTGTCGCGGCGGGGCTCCGGCGGGATGACGCCGTCGCCTCCCTCCGGCGGGAGATACGCGACGCCGTCGCCGCCCTCGTGGCGAGCAACGAGGACGGCGTCGTCGAGGGGGAGGGCGAAGGCGAGGACGCCGCCGAGGCCCCGGCGCCGTCCGTGCTGATCACGGGGTTCCGCGCCCACGGGAAGAGCTCGCTGGTGAACACGGCGTGCCGCGCGCTCGCGGCCGAGGAAGGCCCGCTGCTGCTGCGCGCGGAGGCGTCGCCGCCGGGCGGCGGGTCCGACGGCACGCGGAAGCGGCGGAGGGTGAAGGCGGCGGTGGCCGGGGATAGCGGTGACGCGGGGACGGACGAAGCCGTGGTGGAGCTTCTGGACGCGCCTCCGCTCCCCGAGGCGACGAGGGCCACGAGGGCTGACATCGATGCGGCGATCAGCGGGGGGAACCCGGAGTGCGTGGTGCTGGCGCTGCGCTGCGACGCGCCCGCGAAGGAGCGGAACGCCGCCGTGAAGCGCCTGCCGGAGATCTCCGCCGCCGTGAGGGCGAAAGGTTAGTCTGCTCGGCTTCAAGAAGGTTCTAGAACTCGGCAACTTAGCAACAGTAGCATTGAAGCATTATTCTCAATATCTCATTTACTATGTTAGTAGTATTCCTTTTGCGCGTTTGCGAAAAAAAAAACTATGTTAGTAGTATAATTTTTCGTAGATATCTCGGATGCTTAGACAATGCTATATTGCTATGTCCTTAGAAGAAAGAAGATGATGCGATTTCGCATCGTCCAATGTAGGATAGTTGTGAATTGTGATTGCTTAAAGAAATAGATGCAATTTTCTACCATGTAGGTAAAAGGCAAGGGATGGTAATTTCTGCAGGTTTGGTTTGTGGACACTTGATGGTTAACTAGATTGTCAGTTTTGAATAGTTTTCTGATAGAGATTTGCTATCATTTGGACTGGTCCCCTGGTGTCATGTTGTCATCTTTATGTTCAGGTGTGACCGTCAGCAGTTACCAAATATTGACTGTTTGATGGAGCTTTTTGTGTTATTAATACACGAGCACAGATGCTGTGCTGATATATGCTAATATGCATATTTTTCGAAACCATGAACCAGCCTGAATATTTTGTCTATAATGTCCTGAAAGATAACCCTTTCTGATCCAAACTTGTGTAGTTGTGTTAGAATCAGGGTATTGCAAATGTTCATGGAGATTCCTTTGTTTCTCTCTTTCTTCCACATCTATGAAGACCTTGCTATTACCATATTTTACTCAGCATATGTTAGCAAAGATGAATATATTTGTTGACGAGCACTTGTTAACAGGTCTGAATTTGATTGTTGTATTGACTTTCAAGAAGGCCATGAGATCAGCAAGACAAGCTGAAGAGCTCATACGAGAGGTTTCATTCAGGGCGAGAACAGATTGTGTCTACTTCATCGAGAACTACACCTGGAACAATAATGGTCCCAACCTTCGCCATCCTCCTGTCATCAAGAACGACTTTGAGACACATTTCACGGTTCTGACAATCATTCGACAGTGCCTTGAGTTCATCAAATTAAATAGGAGTCAATCCAAGCGGGAGGAAAATGGTGAGAAGGGTAATTCAGGAGATGTTAAAGGTACACTGGAAAAAGTCTTAACAGCAAATGCTAAATCTTCAGGAGAACTTAGCGTTAAACCTGCACTGGAAAAAGTCTTAACGGCAAATGCTAAATCTTCAGGAGAACTGAGCGTTAAACCTGCAGATGTCAAACCTGTTCTGACTGTTCAATGATTATTACTGAAATGTCAGAGCAATTCGTGCGCACACTCAATCATCACACATTTGCACAGGTATGACTTACTGCAGTACTTTGTATGCGTTGTATGAGGTAGTTTGCTACACTGCACAATATGTATGTTCATTCATTCATCCGTTCTGTATGATGTTATATAGGTCTTTTTATTTGGGTGTGTGGCACATAACTGATTTGTTGGTATTGCCATCATCTAGAGACATAATTAAAGAAAGTGCCTAGAAAAAAGCAAAGTGGAAAGCCTCTTGCTATATATCATCGCTGTTTAACATCACTCCATACAACTCTAACTCACCAATATTATATGATAGCATTACATAGGATAACTTTATACATTATAGTCAATTCCACTATAATCAAGTCCCAAGATATACTTATAAATATATAGAGATTTGGACGAAACATGAATAAACCATCAATGTTGGCTCTGCCTTATTCTCTTCAACCGATCAGTTCAGCCTTCAGAAATCCAGGCACCAACAGTAGTAATCTGAACCCGAGAGTGCCAGGAGTTCTTCTGGGCTCATCCTCTCTAGCTCCCTCTGCCTCCAGGCTGGGTAGTTGTTCTGCGTCTCACCTGAACCGGAGGCGTAGTCTCTCGGGTGGGCTTGCGATCTCATCCTAATGTACAGCCTCATCGCTGCCACGCAATCTTCATAGGGATCCTGAATGCCAGTGTGGATATCATACCTGCAATAGGGATTCAAGGATAGTATCTTCAACATTAATAATGCAAGGTCTAAGAGTCTATAGAGATTGTACAGCTGACTTAGCAAGTTTGCATACCCAAGATATGCCTGTGTAAGGTACTTTAGGGAGTTGCTCAGCTTGCTAGTTTTCATCAGTGGTGGGTACTTTGCAGTATCCCTGAAAAAAATGCAGAGATAAATTGTGTCAGCAAGGGAGAAACTGGCAAGGTCTAATTTGCAGCAAATTAATTTGCCTTGTGCTGCTGACCTGATCATGAATGCCGGGTACTCCAGTCCCAGGCGCTCAAGTTCATGCTCCAGGCCATGGCCAACGAGGATCCTTGCCCTCCCAGAGCTCCTCGGCCGTATCTTCCATAGTGGCTCACCGTTGCACAGGATGTCCTGGATCCTCCTCTGCACAAGCTTCAGTGGCATTGCGTCCCTCAAGTACTCTGGCCTTATCCCAGTCATTTCATACCTGAACAGAAACATCATAAATCATCCCCTCATTCATCATCTCATAAAACTATCCATCGATCTATGCCTTTAATTTCTACTGCTAGTTTCTATAGCAGTATGTTTATTGCTCGGTTTTCCATTATGTCTTTTCTGCTTTTCTGGTCCGATAGATCTACACATGCGAACAATGACAGCTAAAAATTGTACTACTAGCTAACACTCAGAAACATCATCAGTAATAAAATAATGGATCATCTCCTATATATTTTACCTGTAGTTTGTGACGGTCGTGGTGGGTTTCACATAGGTCTGGAAGATGACGTTCTCGTCCTCTCCGATCAGGCACACCCTCGCGCAGATGTCGAGCGAGCCATCGCTTCCTCCTCCGACCATCTTACACGCCATGGCCACCGCACGGCCTCCGTAGCTACCCCTGGGCATCTGCATGCAAACGCAAGAAAACCACGGCAAATTCAGCAACAAGCCTTGCAAACTAGCATGCGCAGTGTAACTGAGGTGAGAGGGGATTACATACCGGGGCGGCGCGGGTGAACTGGCAGGTGGAGGCGCGGTGGTATCTGACGGCGGCGGCGCTGTCGAAGAGGTTGAGGCAGATGCTGCAGCCGCGGGCCGCGAACACGCGCGCGCACTCCACCTTGGGCAGCGGCCCTGCATGCGCACAGCGTACGCGAGAAACCGTCAGATACCACGCGAAAACTCAACAAAAACTAGCTCGTTGCATCAACCGAGCAAATTAAAAACGGCTACTTGTGTACTCACCGATGAGGTGCTCGCGGAGGGACTCGAGGGAGCGGCAGTGCTTGGCGCAGACGCCGCAGCGGGGCTCGTGGGCGGAGTGGAACGACACCTTCATGTGCTCCACCAGGTGCTCCATCCGGTTGTACTGCCTGTAGCACGCCGCGCATTTGTTCCTGCGAGATCATCATTTTCATTCATCGATTGAGTTCGATCGCGTCTTTAGAATATCGCGAGCGAGGCACTATGCACGCATTTATGAAATTCTGATTCTTTGCACCGGCAATAGGGGATAAGAAAGTTGAAAAGGTACTCATTCATTCGTGCGCAGAATATGTAGTATCATATATACATGCATATTCAAGGTATTGAATGGAACTAGCTAGGACAAGAAAAAAAAGGGTCCTATATATCTAGCTCGATGTTTAGAGCACGAGAAGAACGTACTATCATGCATGATTAAAGCTTGATTAATTAGCTAGTTCATCACACACCATTCTTGCATGCTCAGCTCATCTTGCAATACTACTGTAGTAATGGCATTCAGTTTGTGACCATCTTACCTCAGGGTCTCCGAGGACTCCCTCCTGCTGTCCATCATATATAGCACTACTACAACTCCTGCTGATCGAGAATTAAGGTTTCTGTCTCTAGTTGCTCTTACTGATCGGTCGACCAAGGTTTCTGATCGATCAGTTGTCTCCCTGAAACCTCGAGGGGCGCTAGTTAGCTAGGTTGGTGAGGACGGTAGGCAACATGGAGAGGCTATTTATAGAGGCAACAAACGTTGAAAGGATGGAAGAACCTTCACGAGGAAGAAGGAATGACCCCTGGGAATCACCGTCTTGTCGTCACTGCTGCATGCATTCTGAGGAATAAGCCTGCAGTTTATCGTAATCTAGCTAGTTTAGTATGGGATATATGCTTCCTAGTATCTAAGGTTCCTTTCTTGATCTGTCTTTACCTTTTCTTAGGGACACACAGACACCTAGGCTCCTTAAGTAGTTGTCACTCCTAAAACACTTTTAACACGTTGTTTGGAGACTTTAGTCAATGACATGTGTTAAACAGTGCAGCATCAAAACCCAGCCTTCAAACCTTCACGTTGGAAATGCTACATTTGGGACAACATGCTAGCTAGCTAGTGCAAGTGTGTGTAACTCATCAAGGTAAAGCACATATATTTACATTCTGTTGATCGAAAATCGGGGGCAAAGGTAGAAAAGATCTGAAAAATTAACCGCGCAGAATTTTATCTCCCCATCGGTCGAAAGCGGGAAATTCTGGCTGTCGCTACAACGTACTCGTTCACATTCTTTCAACAACGATATGTAAATTCAGACGCCGATTTTTTCTTTTCCCCGGCCTCTAGTCATCAAGTGTCGACTCGATCGGTCAAGCGACTCATGAAAAATATATAATCTAGGTTCGCTGTTCTGAATCTTGTAAAGACCAAGTTGCGTGACGGCGAGATCAGTTTTCGATCGATCCGCCAAGGTGATCACATCAGGCTGCAGTGTATACGTCGAGTCCGCTTGCAAGCAACGCTGGTCACCTCATCTGTCGATCGGCTATACGTCGATGAGAAGAGGAGGAGCGAGCTGGCCCGTACGTGTGCAACTGTGCATGGAGAAGGAGAGGAAAGCACAGTGGCATTGACCGTGTGCATCAGGTGCAGCTGAGAGGAGTGGCCTTTAATTTGCCCTAACTAATGGAGTAGCAGCAACCAGCAGCTAGCTAGATTGTTCTGTGCTGTGCTGCTGTGGTTTTGATCGATGGATGGATCTGTATAGGTTGGGTTGGTCATGGGGAGGGAAAAGGTAGATATTCCCGGTCAAAAAGATGGCCGTGGAAAGGGGCCGGGGTGGGGGGAATGAGATGAGCGGGCGACGGCGACGGATCTCCGGGAAAGAGAGATAGGCGACGAGGAGCGAGGGCTCCATCTCTCGTTTCTCTCCGTCGCGGATTGGTGGCGCGCGGGGCGAGGTGGGCCGAGGAGCTAAGCCCCGGCCCGCCCGAAATTCCACCGATCGAGAGAGAGAGAGAGAGAAGCCGCGCTAGTCAAAGGAAGCTCCCGTGACGGAGACGGGGCCGGATTCCCTGCCCCCCGCACGGGCCGTCGCGCGCCTGTGCATGGTCGGTCGGTCGATCGCTCGCCCGCGCGACGTCGACCGCGACCCGCGCGCTGCGGTATCGGAAAATCTCCTGCTGCATGCTTTTCACTGCAATCATAGGAGGGAGGAAGGTAGATAGCCCAGCCCGGCCAGCGCCTATTCTTGCAGCTGATTGATCACCATGCAGCGCAGTTCTTCTCTTCTTACGTATATACTACATCCGTCCTAAAATATTACTACCTATAATAGCGCCATGTTTAGATACAAAGTTTTTCTTCAAACTTCCAACTTTTTCATCACATCAAAACTTTTCTACAGATACAAACTTTCAACTTTTCCATCACATCGTTCCAATTTCAACTAAACTTCCAATTTCGACGTGAACTAAACACTCCCTAGGTAATAAATTAAATAACAAATTAATCTGGACTCACTTTGTCTAAATTCTCGTATTGGAATTTATTACATGCCAGATATATATGAGAACATTTTCGGAGGGGGAAAGTATCTCTCATGTCGTTGATGCTTCTCTTCCGGCTAGCTCCACAAGGTGGTGGGCTAGATGACCTGGGTTCGAAGCCTCTCCCCTTCTAATGATTTGATATTAGTTCCTTCCCTAATATTCGCGTCTTTTGTTGATGCTTCTCTTGTTTGTCCCACGGATGCTTAATTTACCGAGTTATTTGCAGCTCCATTTCGATAAGTTTGGACTTAATTAACTTGTGATATATTCTCTCATGGCAAAAGGAACACATTTTAGATTCTCCATGTCCTAAATCCTCTACCCCGCCATCCACAATCTGGCATGTGGCTCGCATCTGTGCATCAGACGGCTATACTTACAATGACATATAAATTTTATGAGTTTTTTTATTAAAAAATATATATCTAAAATAGTTTTGAAAGTAGACACCACGTTCATTGTAAAGGTTAGAAATTTCAACATTAACCAGAGAAAAAAAGTTTACGTAAGAATACAATTTTGAAATAACTGAAAATTAAAATAAAAAAGAAATATCGAAATAATATTCAATATGTATAACACAATACGAGATTAGTTGCAATTTAATATAAAAAATATAACTTAGACATTACAAAAATATAAATAATAGTCCAAGTAGGAATACAACTTAGAAATAACTAAAATCCAGAATAAAAAAGAATATTAAAAGAAGAGACCATATGGAACACATCACAAGATTAATTAAAATTCGAAACAACAAATAAAATAAATTCTAAAATTAGAAAAATAGATATTTTAAATAGGAATACAATTTAAAAATAACCAAAATTTGAAATAAAAAAGAAATATTGAAAAACAATCCATGTAGAACCCAACACAAGATTAACTAAAGTTTAAAACAAATACAAATATAAAATTAGAAAATAGAAAAATAAAAATAAGAGTTCAAGTAGCAAAACAATTTAAAAATAACAAAAAAATCAAAATAAAACAAGAAATATTGAAACATAGTCTATTTTAGAACACAACGATGGCAAATAATGACAAAGAGATGAATAACATACAAGATGTAAAGGGGTAGAATGATGGCGGTTGATGGGAAATCTAAAAACTATAAAACAACACCTCAATGATGATTGGGTATGATTTTAAGAATCTCAATAATGGTTAAGAGGAGGGATAGTGGCAGGCCATGAAGAGTAGTGTCATGGTGGTTGACAGGACCTCTAGAAAGTTGAAAAAGGGACCCAACGATAATCACATTCAATTTTTAAAATTCCAACAATAAACAAGATGAGAGCGGGCATGGTTATAAAGGAGTATAGTTATGAAATTTGTCGGGTACTCTAAGAACTTAAAAATGAGAACCTGATGAGACTGATTTTTAAAGGTTCCAAATAGAATGAATAGAAGTCATGGCAGATTGAGCAAGAAAATAAAGCTGGCAAAAGAGTAAGGGGGTGACCGATGGTGTGACTTTTAAAAACTATAAAATTGAATACCCGATGATGATAATATTCGTTTTTAAAAATCTTAAGACAACAAGATGACTATTTAGCAAATTTTAAAGAAAATCATATGTAAAATTTTATATTATTTTGAATGGGTGCGCCATGCAATTGCGTGGACCACCCAACTAGTTTTTTAGTTACAATGTTATATTTGTCAGGAACATATCTTGTATGCACAAACTTCATGTGCACACCCCATGCATACCATGTCAAAAAAAAAATCTAGAAAAAAAATCGTGCATATACTTTCAATAGTGTTACACCTATGTGTAAAATCTTAATATCAAATTCATTATATTTTAGCGGTATAAAAAAAATCTGAAAGTATTTTTTGTTGCTATTTATGTAGAATGAATTCGAAGGTGGGACTTTACACGTAAATGTAATATTACTGAAGTACATGTATAATTTTTAATACATTTTTTAGTGATAATTGTTAGTTAGTATGCACGATGTATACACGTGAAAGTTTGTGTGCATAAGATACACCATATATGTCACTATATAAATTTTATCTGCAACCTCTAGCATTCACTAAAGGAGATGTACATTAATCCCATGTGGATGAAGTATAATAACTGCGTAAATATTCCTTCCGTTTTAGATCACTTTTCACTATAGAATTTAAAGTTTTTATCAAATACTTGCCATCCTCACATTACAAAGTGAGACGATCTTTCATCTCCTCAATTCATCGATAGCTTTGGGAAACGATTAATGGAACATAGTTAATAAGGTAACGATGTATAGGTGCGGAATTTGCTAGAAAAATAAGAATAATCTGAAATGGAGGGATTAGAATATATAGTTTTGACTTAAAGTTAAAAAAAAAGAGAGATACCATAATGCTACAATTTTGACTTTTACAGGCGCTAGCCAGTGCATTTTTCTAAAACTCACCTTTTTAATTGAATACATTTTTTACTTAAAGTAAAGAAAGCCACAACTGCACATTTTTTTATGTACTAGCTTGTTCTCTGGTACATTAGATAAGTTGAACCGACAACTGTTGTAATTTCGCCAATGCACTCGTGAACACTGAAACACACACACACACACACACACACACACACACACACACACACACACACACACACACATACATACATACATACATACATATATATATATATATATACATATATATATATACATATATATACATATACATATATATACATATATATACATATATATATATATATATATGTATGTATGTATGTGTACATACATACACATATACATACATATATATATATATACATACATATATATATACATATACATATATACATACATATGTATATACATATATCCTAAACAATGTATCATATTTAGTACTAGGTTAATTAGTTTATTTTGTAATGGAAGGAGCAAGGATGAGTGCTAGGCATTTTATAGTTCATATACCACTAAGAAAACAATAAAAGGGCAAACAAATATACGTTAATATTGACCGAAATATAGTAAAGTATAACCCTACAATCGGAGTCACTGTAAGAACACATACGAACTCGATAGCTATATAAAAATGTGGTGAGATTTTAGTCTTCATGGTAACGCCTCCAATAAGAACATTATATTTATTGCAAAATCCAAGATCAAGAGATTTCTCCCCAAATCTCAAATATCATTCTTCACGGAAATGTTTTTAGAAATAGAACGCCGTTCAAGTTGACGTCATTGCCGAAACTAACTAACAAATGTCAATAGTAGCAAATGACTAGATCAATGAAACAACCAATAAAGACCAATCACCGATTACATATCCATCAAGCTACCATATACAATCTTCACTTTTAGTGTGTGTGTTTTGGCTGGGTGCGTCTTAATTATGCAGAGGTCAAAAGTACGCTCAGTGTTTTTTATCATCTTGAGATAATTGGCTGAGTTCAATAAAAACTTTATTTATCTAAAACAAATATGGAGGTCGGATATTAGGGAAAGCTATACCTCCACCATCACTAATCACCACTCTACATGCTACTTTCTTGTAGTCGCATGGTTGTGTACCAATGCTCTTCATGTGGAGGCATCACCACCGATGCCCCAAATAGATGACGTGGTCAAATGAATGATCAGGACCGTATTGATGGATCAGAAAGACACTACCAAGGAGACTCATTTTAAAGACAAGATCTGAACCGACCTATACTGATTTTTCGTCATCTCGGTTCACCATAGTGAAAAAAATGACTACTGGATTTGTGGGTTTCTGAACCTCAGGGCCCAGGCTATGGTTTGGATACCAAGGGTCTAGGTCCGTCTCTAGACACTATTGATGATAAGGCTATGTAGGATTTCTTTTTTCACCACCGCTATGAGGCAGGTGCCGCTGGTGGCAAGGAACCTGCCTCCGGTGACGACAGTCAAGAGTAGAGTGCGACGAGGTGCCGCGAGGTGTTTTTGGTTGTTGTCTTGGTTCTCCATGATGTGCTAGGTTGCTAGCGAGATGAGTAGCTCTCATCTTTGATCCTATAGCTAGATAAATCTTAGAAAAGGGCAAACCAAATCTCCCCTAAGAAACATTTCTTCTTTGAAAACATAAATGAATTATATTGCCTCGCAATTGAAGTGAACTAAAGGACATGCATGAATGTGTTTTATTCCAGAGGCATGGAAAATTTTGTAAAGAAGTATCTAACAGCAAATCTAATGCAAAAATCTAAGTTATACGAAACAGTTGTCGATCTTATCACGTGATCAAGTGCCGGATAATGTAACTGGTGATGCTGTCGTGACTACACGTGTGGGTGACTAGTTGGCATCGTTGTCGAGCGCATATGCAGCTAGCCTCAAATCAGTAATATTCCTCACGGCGGAAAATAGTAATATTCTATATTTTCCATGGAGATATACAAGCTTTGTGCCCCATCTCTCTCTCTCTCTATATATATACATATGTGCTAACTTTGAGAAGATTCCTAGCTCGCAAAAGAAACAGATTCATACTCTAGCAGATATGCCTAGCGTTGAATGGGATTCCCTGCTGCACCTTCGATCTAAAGAGTAAAGAGGTGCTTCAATTCATTCGCTTATCCTGGCTGCCTAGCTATGTCTCTTGCATTCTTGGCTACAGATTTTCAAAGCTATCCTTTTCTTCTTCATCGTCATCTTCTTCCTCCTCCTATCGGAGAATCAATTTTATCGAGATTTAAAGTGAATTGTCCGGTCTTTCACATTATAGATTAATCTTTTTTATAATAAACTAGCTGGTGTAGTGTACACGGTTTACCGCTGGCCTGATATTTAGAGAGATGTTCCTCCAAGTATTTTTCCTGATATTTAGAAAAATTATGAGCGTAATAAGGATCGAACACAAGACCTCACAATTAAAACTATACACCCTTATCACTGTACTATCAAGTGCATCTCTAAATGAGTCATATGAAATTAGCCTAGTTAAATGGTGATATTGACCCTTGATGAGAGTGTGCGCATTTTTTTTCTCTTCTGGCTATAATTCATTGGTTGTATAGATGTTGTTGGTAGGGTCGGGGGGAGATAGGCGCATGGAGCACATGTGTGGGTGACTTTTGGTAGTTGCGAACGAGAAAGGTGGTCAATGAGTATCTGAGAGCAGATCGAAGACGGCCGCTTTGTTCCTTCTGGAGGCCATCATATTCTCTGTGCCTTCTTTTGTCCTCAGCCAAAAGTTTTGCCCGCCAGGATACCCTTGCCTGTAGTTGTAGCATAGTAGCTGAAGGTGAAGGATATATGGATTGTACTAAACACAAAACAGTTTTAAATCACACGAGCCGAGCTTTCGTGGTGTTTGCGATACTTAGAAGTAATAAGAGGTGGAGTAATATGAACGGTTGATCAAGAGAGGGTAAAAGTTACTGTAAATAACAGTGGAGTAATTAACTTATAAAATAACATATTTTATTTTGATTGGATCAAACAATTGGCTGCATTTATCGGCATTGTTTTGTAGAAAAAAAAACTGTTAGTCTTTCGAGGCATTTTGACTCCAATATATTTTGTATCATTCGTTGAGAAAATGTAAATCCACCCGTACAATTTGTCTCCAAATAAATGTTTATCATTTTCTAATATTTGCATGTATTTGTGAAAGGGCATGTAGCCTAATGGTTACAATAATGGTTACAAGAGCCTCAATAGCACCTGAGGTCCTGGGTTCGACTCCCCATGGAGCGAATTTTCCAGGATTTAACGGCGCTGTGTTTTCAGTGGTAGGCGACGTACCCATCGATAGCGAGGCGCCTGTGGTGACTTGTCAATTCTCTAGGATTTGCCGGCCCAGTCTTCAAAGATGCTCATAGTGGTGAGTGCGCGTGCGTTGTGAGTCTTCGAAGATGCTCATAAGGGTAGGGTTTGCGTGTGTGTTCATAGGGGTGAGTGTGCGTGTGTTATAAGGGTCTGCGTTATAATGTGTAATTCTAAAAAAAAAAATATTTGCATGTATTTTTGTGCGGTATCACAAATTTAAATTAAGTTGATATGTGTGTTCCTATATAAAGTAGCGAACGCGGCAACTAAATTAGCCCCTAATTTTTAGCATGCGTACATGCATGCATGATTAAGTTGGAAACAATCGGCGTGCGGAGTATCCAGGCTGCTGCCACGGCGGTGTCGGCGGCCTAGCGGGTCTCCGGGCAGGTTGGTACCACGCGCCGTGACGGCTCCCACGTACGTCAAGGTCAACTCCTCGTCCACCCCCAGCGTCCAGCTGGCACTGCGACCGGGTGATCTCTCACGAGTCATGAGAGGCTGAGAGCGGCCTACCTACGCTCTCGGTGGTATTTGCCGATCGACCGGATATATTGGCCGCCTCTCGGATTGCGGAGAGAGCCAGAGACGTGTTGAACTGATTAGGAGTAATCAAAGGGTGGCATTTTTTAAGCTACAGTTTATAACCGAGAAAAACAAACGGATATAAGAGAATCTGGCTATTCAGTATATAACTAAAATCTTTTTATATTATGAGACATGAGTAGATAACCCGTATTTAAGTACTTAATGATAAGCCTATTTGGTAGGGCTCTTATAGCTAAATCACAATCAAACAGCTCCACATAAAAGTATTATAAAATAAATTAGCAATGTAGAGTTTTGATTTAGTATGCTCCATGACTCAAATTTAGACCCAACTTCATAAATTAAATTTAGAAGCTGAAACCCTGCCAAACAGGCGCTGTATGTTGAGTGCATTGTTTATTTTTGGAATGATTAAAAAGAATACACATCAGTAAAAAACTTGATAATTATATATTGAATGCATTGTTTATTCTCCAAACTGTAGTGGTTGGGATTTAAAGAAGATCCTACGTTAACTATCAATTTCTAATTCTTATTTCAAATTTCAAGTTAATTAAGTTAACAAAATACAAAACTGACAGTCAAGTTAGACATCAATGTAATTCTGAATTTATTATTGGATATATTTTAGGCCATGTTTAGATTCCATCCCAAAACTTTACATCCTGTCATATCGAATGTTTGAACACCTGCAAGAAGTATTAAATATAAGCTAAAAAATAACTAATTGCACAGATTGCGACTAATTTACAAGACGAATCTTTTAAGCCTAATTGCTCCATGATTTGACAATGTGGTGCTACAGATTTGCTAATGACAGATTAAGGTGGTGTTTGAATCTCTTGTTTCACGCAAAACGAGGTGTTAATAACATGTGATTAATTGAGTTTTAGTTATTACGAACTTAAAAAATGGAGTAATCTGATATTTTAGAATAACTTTCATGTAGAAAGCTTTCGCACGAAACGCACCGTTTATTAGTTTGAAAAGCGTGCCACTTTAATCCAAACTTTTCAGGACTAACGAACGGGGTCTAATTAGGCTTAATAAATTCGTCTCGTGGTTTACGGACAGATTTTGTTATTAGTTTTTTTATTAGTGCCCGAACACCCTATGCGACACACTATATAACATCCGATGTGACACCAAAACACCCCCTCAGGATAACTAAAAAAGAGTCTTATCAATTTGAATATCATGTTTCATTTAACACAAATAGATTATCATAAATTTTAAAATTAACTTTAAAATTTAAAATTTGGTTGTGGCCGTCAACGAAGCACTTAATTAGTTTAAAAACATGTTGAACAAAGAAATGCCACAAGGTGTTTACGACCACTTTCTGATTGATCAAATTCACGTTATCAGCCCAGTTCATACCATCACATTTTAACGAGAAAACAAACTGACTACTTCCGACTTTTTTGTTTCCATCGGTTCGTCGTAATGTTTTCGACAACTACTTCGACTTCCAGTAGTAAAGTCAGCTTTCCTTTGTTTCTATCTTTTTTGTTTCCATAATAAAATGCATTAACAAATTCCTACAACACATTAAACATGCACTGCAACACAAACAGAACTATTTTGGTTCAACTTCGACGATGGCGCTTATGAGCAGTAAAAATTGAATGAAGGTATGTTACAACGACACTTCACTTCTGGCCTACGAACAATGCAGCCTGAACTGCTTTCATTTCAGGTTGCTCCTAACAAATGATCAGTTAAGCATAAGTGTGCCACACTAAAATCAATCGTATGGTGTGCCTAATAACTGTTGAGAGACCTATATGATGATTCCTAATGATGCATGGGGAATTAGATCCTAGCACTGCATTGTTGCTCTAGAAAAAAACATTGCTATCCCTTGCTAAGTGACGCCATTGTAGGAACTTCTGGAGATATGCTAAGGATTGGACTGCTCCGTTACCATTTTCTGCCTCACTGCAAACTCAATACACACGTCCTCGGCAATTCTTAGCACCACAATGGCAGGGGCATCCATCACCAGGTAGCAATTTTTGTCCATAGTCATAGGCCAATTCTTCTCCCATCAAGATCTGGACAACAGTGAAACAACAATTAGCAAGGTACGTATAACGATGTAGGAAGAGGTGGTCAAAAAATTCTTACATCCTGGTTTGCAAACAAACCAATGTGAGCAAGCTGACAGTCTTTGCTCTCCACCGAAACTAAACGCGTACTGAGATTTGGGGAACAGCTGCAATGAAGGGGACAAAAGCATTGGTTCCAGAACAAATTTATCCCGTAGTAAGATGTTCCCAAGTACTCCTTCCGTCCCAAAATATATTAACTTCAATATAGCTACTAGAAGTTAATATATTTTGGGACAGACATAAAATAGTCCAGTTACCTATGATTAATAAAACGGGATACGTTGCCATATCTTGTGGCATCAATCACGTATGCAGTAGTCCCTGTAGTCTGAACTCTTTCCCTGTCAATCTGAGAAGTGATTTCAAACAAGTAGCTGCTACCACTTTTTGCCTCCCTGAGATCCAATAATTTTCTTATCAGTTTCTGAGCATAATAATAATACTCCAAATGTTCAGACTATAGAACAAGAACAGCGTGAAACCAGAATGTGTGCAAGATGAAAATATAGTTTAGGCAGAGATTGGGCATTTAGGCAAGACTGGGCATCACAATGACCAAGAAAATTCAATGAAGCTTACATGGAATGCACCGGAGAAATTCCAATAGATTTCTAGCCTAAATAAAAGAAATAACAAGAGAATCATCAAACCTTTCTACATGTCTTATGGCCCCATCATCCTTCATCTTCAAAACCTCTCCAATGTACTCACATACAAATGTGCCCTGTGGAATAGGTTCTGCGGCTCTAACAGCCCAACCCTGCAGCATTTGACAAAACAAAAATATCACTTGTAAGCAGGTTTTATCTTGACGTCAAAGGTAAGGTGCAACGCTCAGGAAACCAAAAAAACAAGTGGAGAATATTTCACCTTATTCTCAGTTCTGAAGACTTCCAACTTTACCAGCAGTCCTCTCTGCAGTACTTTATTCTGACAGGAGGCATCACAAGTGCATGATGAATTGCACTCATATATAGGATATCCTTCCTGCAAATTTAACAACACATGGACATCAAATTATACAATAAAATGATGAGAAATGAATGCCTAGATGATGGATATCTTTGAAATGAGCTCAAGCAAAAGGTGTACAAATACTCAGTCAGACATTATCTGCAGACCTGAAGAACAACTCAATATCAATGAGCCCAAATCCCACGCACATCCCTTTTGACATTGGCAGATAGCTATTGGAATTAGTTATGTCACCATAAAAGATGAACGAGATAATGCCACCATGGATGTAAAGGTCAAATCACGACAAAATAAAGAGGTTTGTTTTTTAGATGAAACCGTTGTACGCGATAATGTCACCATGGATGTGGAGCCTGTAAATTATGGTTAAAGAACCAATCTACTATTGTTTCTGCAGCTCTCCAGAAGTAAGTTTAAGGGTGAATAGCAACAGAAGGCTTTTGATACAGCTATGGGACTCAGAGATTGCATTAGTAATTAAAACAGGTTAGAGTATGCTATACACGAACACCATAGTGGATAAGGACATCCTTAATAAGAACATATAAGTGGACATGATATTGAGCTCAGGGAGATGGCAACACACAATGATAGGTATTTATTTAATCGCAGTTTAAGCTAAATTTCAAAATAAGATGGCAAACTTCTTGAGAAAAATGTAGTGTGCTTGCATCATAAAGAAAAAAAAGGTTGCATTACCAGCTAGTCACAGATATCAAGGTATCAATGATCAGATCAATGGGGCTGCGCTTGCTTGTGCTTTGGATTAATCCAAAGGTGATTTTAAATTTTAGATTTCGATTTAGGATTAACTTTAAGGGTTATTTCATCTCTTTCATTGCCCAGCTCTATGTTCATGACTGTTAAGAAGACAACTAAAAAATCTACCTAATATTATTCTTAAAAGCCAAGCTTCAAAATTCGAAATCGCTTTGGATATCACAACCAAGAACAGCCAGCACAACTCCATTCACAAATACTGGCCACTTTTGACCACTTTATTGGTTCACGATACGGAGGACATGTCATTTTTTTCCAAAGCACAGCTTCACATTTTGCTCTTATTTAATATCTCCCATCCTCATCCCATTTGTGGAGAAAAGTGGACAAGAGATTATTTATTAGGATAGTTTGGTCATTTTGGAGAAAACAAATGTAAGACTTCCCTTGCGTTGGTCAAAACCCACATTCTTGAACAGAAATTGATGGTGGTACTAGTGCACATTTCTGTTCATATTTCCAATGTTCCTAAAGCCATACATGCCAGAGTACTTGTCAAAAAAACATGTGTAGGTAAAAATATACGCCAGTAACAATTATTACCTGCAAAATAACTTTGCTATTTTCATCATATGCAAATCTACCACGCATAGGTACACCATGGAGATCCACTAGGTTCTCATAGATACTATCAAAGAGGCTCACATGATCACATTCCTCAGGACTGCAATGGGCATGAGAACAAGCACACCCAACCATAGTGTTCTGCAGGTAAGCAACTTATTAGAAGACTAAGTTGCAGGAGACAAAAAAGTTGCAATATATAAAAACCAAAGAAAAATAGTCTTGGTTCCTTTCGTTCAATTAATATGCAAGTTTCTGTTCATCATAAAAGCAAAATCCAGAAAATACCTCTGAATCAACAAGAGATGAATCCATCAAACGCTTTGTGACGTAGTGGAAACCTTGCCAGGGCAGAGAATTTTCACTTTGCAAAATTTCTCCAGGTTTCATATATGGAAATTCTTTTGCATCTACATCAATGGCACAGACAACTGGAACTTTCTCCCTGCCAAAGCTAACATCTTCACAAACAATAACCATCTCATTCTTAAGATTCCAACCAAAGTGCTCTGAATCAAGAACATAGTGGTATTCATCCATGCCCCATATCTCATCACCAATTGGAGGACTCATCACAAAATCAACTTGGGTAGGCTGTAAAGGGAGCAAGGAATTAGAACTAGACCTGGACTTGCAACCTTTAGGGCAAAAGAATTCTTCTTGATGCCAATCAATTTGGATGCCAACATCACTACAAAGCTTTGCAGCTTTCACAAATATGTTATCAGGCAAGATTCCATATTTAGCTTCCAATGCAGCACGAAGGCTTGTCTTACAGCAAACAGAACGGGCAATAGACAGAATATCAAGGTTGCTTGGGTGGGGTCTTGTCTTTTGAATCTTTGAAAATAAAGTCAATGCCACGTCTGAGCATTGGAAATCCAGTAACCTACCAAGGGTGGTGGTCTCAGATTCCACAATGTGTGATGTATCCATAGATAGATCCAAGCTTTGAGCCTTAAAATGTTTCTCAACTCCAGAACTAGTCCTCTTCTTCAATGAGCCGGATGGTCTTAAACTTTTCTTGAAGGCTGAATAATAGTGTCGACCACGGTTAAACTGATACTTTTCACGTCCTGAAGGGATATCACTGACTGTACCTGAGTTTGTATGAGCAACTTGATGGTGGTGGCCAAGATCTGGCAAAAGATCAAACATCATCCCACATAATCTGCAGGTGAACTTCTGTGAACCATCATCCTTACCAAGGTTATGGTTATCATAAAGGAGCTCATCACTTGCCCTTTCTGTTCTTTTGATAGATTGACCCCTAGGTCGTCGAGGGACATGATCCAGAAGGCTGAAATCTCGAGAATGATCTGAAACAATGTGCTGCCATAAAAGATCTGTGTTCAAAAAGTTGCTGTTGCACGATATACAACGTAAGAGTGTCGAATATTGGAGATACTGAGCGCCATGTTTTTCCTGCACGTGCCTTTCGAGAACTCTTCTGTTGGTAAATGAGTCCATGCATACAGCACAAGAATAGCCTCTGAAAAGCCACCGCACTTCTTTTTTGTGAACCTCTGTCCAGTGTAATCCAAGTCCTTGATCATCAGAGAACTCCTGAGAACATATTTTGCACTTCAGACCAGGTGAAGGATGTGTCCCATCTTCACGTAACACCATCACTGATCCATCTTGGTTCTCAGAATGCATTTGATTAGAGCTATCTGTACCAAAGCCCCAAACATGTGAAAGCTTTTCTCTCTCACTAGAGATCAGTTTTAACAAAAATTCTCCAACATCAGGATTTTTTGACACTTCAGCTAATATCTGGGACATATGGTCACTACCAAGACCCGGGCGTTGGTGAGAAAGATTGTTTCTCAAGAACCAATAAAGAAACTCACATGCCTGATGTAAGCACAGTTTTTCTTTCCTTGACGTGCAACACTTCAAAAGATTGATAAAGACATCTTTAGAGATGAGTCGACTTTTTCCATTTCTGGCACGTTTAAGGAACTTCGGTATGTGCCTCTCACAGTAAAGTGTGTGTCGTACGGCATAATCCTGGCATTCAGCAATATTGTCATGAGAGCAAATTCCAATGCAAATAGAAGCATCTAAGTTAGAGTTTTCCATGGAAGTTGACATGGGGTAGCAGAGATCAGCGTTCTCTGACACGTTAACTTTATCACTAGTTGTCTCAACAGCCATGGTTGGTGTCACTTTCATGTGCACAGCAACCTGGAAATTATTTGCCTGCTCTGAGCCTACACTACAAGTTGCATTTGAGGAAGACATCTTCTCCACGCTTTTCTGTGACTCTTCCCACTTACGGCCCTCAGACGAACTTAACAAACTATCTGAGCTCATTGCATCTGGATTTGTTTGGAAGCGGTGCTTTTTACAAAAGATAGAACCATGCTGGGCTCGATGCTTGCACTTTCTACCAAGATTAGTCATCCCCCCACACAGTGGAGTTTCAACAGTAAGTGACTTATCTTCCCTAGACGAATGGTCAGCAAAATGCATACTTTGATGCACACAACAGTAAATATCACCATCGTTTGCCCACCTACCACATTGCCTTCCTTTTGCTTCTATATATGCAGAACACTGCCGAGAACTCTTGAATGAATCCAATTCATGTCTGACATTGTGTAAAGCACTATTTGGTTCTCCAGTGTCCTGGACACCAGAAGTACTGGGGAAGGCAGCAGTTTTATTCTGATCTCTTGACTCTAATGGTCCTACAGCTTCATGAATGATGGAGCTACTGGGGAGGTTACTTTTGTTTGGGTCTTCACTTAATGTGTTGAGGTTAGCATCATCCTCTTGTGAAAAATGAGCTTCTCCTCTGCGGACTTCGAGTTTGGAATGTTTTATACGAGCTTGTTGATCCATACCTGGATCATCATAACAATTGTGTTGTTCAAAGTTGCCAGCATTGCCAACTGGATGAGATGAAAAGAACTGTTTCATGACTTCCTGTTTCCAAGTTTTCCACTCGGGGACTAATTCAGGCTGCATTGGTGCATTCCACAATTCATGAACCTTGTCCCAAAGAATAGCTTGCCTAAGTTCCTGTGTGGAAAGGGTCTTTAGCAAGGTTGGCCAAGCTTTAAATAGTGTGAGAAACAGTAGCACATCAAGTGTAACAAGGGAATAATCAAATAGTAAAGAACGTGTAGTGCAGATCATTTCCATTATTCCATATATTATTTCATCAGTAGCAGACAGACACATAGTTAGCTTCAAGAAAGTCAAACTACATAACAAGGTCAAATTTCTACAATAAACTGAACAACTTATCTCTCCTATTTGGCACTGGTGATCCACTTGCTTTAACAAAGAGTGCCACAATGTCCAAGAGACAATGCTTTGGAACAACTTCCCAAGTGACTACAACTGGGTCACTAGCTTAGTAATCAAACGGACCAATATCCATATGATTTCAAGACAGTGGTTTGAAATCTTCAAGTTCGATGTGCACAAAAATACACTTTCATCTTAGACAAGAAAGACACATACCCAAATTAGGAATCTATTTCATGCCATCTGCATACTATTCCATCCGCTAAATAAAGAACAGGGTAAAAAAGGATAACCCCATTTTGTAGCAAACCAAACAAATGATCCCATGGAAACACAAATTCAGCTAGGATCACAAAAACTATAAATTAACACATTTCAGGTGAACATAAGCCACACAAGCGGACTGTATGATGAGACAAGAAAGTGAGCTAGCCGGTGCAAATCATGAGAAAATATTATGACCTACTGTGGTCAACATTTATACAGCCCATGCAAGGATTGCAAAAGCTTATTAATGTGACACTCAATAATTAAGTCAACATTATCTATTTTTACATTAAAAAAAATACCACAACATTTCAGTTCATGCTGAAAAAGAGAATGGACATGGCAGCCACTTTATTTGAGATGTGCTAGCTTGAACTTAGTCTCACGACTAAAAACTATACATGATAGAAAAGGACCAGATCATCCAAAAACATATTAACTACTCACTCCGCTAACCAGCAGAAACAACTCATACAAACTAAATCAAGGTTCTTATAAAAAAATGGTGAAACCTAGACAATAACAGAAATCCATATTACCTCGGTAAGAATTTCAACGGTCTCGGCATCATGAGCATTATTGCACTTTTGGCTCCACAAGTGAAAAGAATTTTGCAGCCAATGACAACTTGTGTAGTCTGGAAGAATCATCTGAAATTAAACAGCTAAGGTAAACTATTGCCAAGAAACAACTGGAAGAGGCTATTGCAGAATCATACATTTATCTTATTTCTGTAATATCGCTAGATGGCGTAAATTTGATGAAGCGGACGATCTAATGAACATAATACTGCGCAGAAATATTTGTATAACATTTGACCTCATTCTCATCAATAAGATATACAACCTCGAGCCATAAAACCAATTTCCCTTTTTTCACAATATCATGTCAACCATAAACAAAATTGAAATTTGCCAGGATAATTATCATCCAGTGTATCCTTTGGGATTGAGCAACCTCCCAACCAACTGCTTATAACAATGATTTAGCTTTTCATATTAATGCTGCAAAATAATTCCTATTAGGCGTTGTGTCAAAATGTACATCTCAATTTTCTGGCATAGTTATGTACACTAGTATCATGGTAGTAACAGTTCATGATATGTCCTACTAATAGATAAAATAAAAAAAGGTACACAAATTAACTTTGTTCTATCCAGAATGTGCATCAGTGATAAAGGGATAAATAGCAGCCAGAAAGGATACCATTCATAAAACAGTGAGCGACCAAGAAATAGAGCATCGTAAGAAGAACAAAACAGATATAAAACTTGCTACAAGAAAATTGAAAGGAGGTTCCATGATATATCTTTAAGGAATAGAGTGCTTAGATTTACATTTTGAAGTTTGACAAGCATCTTCCCAAGATCAGTATAATCTCTACAGCAAGATGCTTCCCGAGCAAACTCCTTCCAAGTTGTGGCCATCCGAGCATTCTCAACTACAGCCTATTAAACATCAGAAAGACTGTCAAGACGAAGTCATCGGTGCTACAGGAATACCAATGATTCATAGAAGAAATAGCAGACCTCTGTATGAAGCTCGTCACTAAAATTTAGCATGGAAATAGCAAGTTTCTGCATGATGAATCGTCGAGGAATACTCAGATCCTTCACTAGCTTTCGCCATTTGCGATGAGTTCCATTAACCAGTGGCAGAGGATATTCCTCAATTGGACGGACAAGTAGCATGTCTACCCAAGAATAAGTTCTTGTACGGGGGAAGAAAACAATGATATAGCTCTTCCTGCCATGTGTTGGTTTTGCCTTTAGAGTAGATAAAGGACAGTCCACTCTAAAGCATTGAATTCCAGTTTGCCATTTTCCTCTCCACTATTTTCAAACAAAAGGGAAAAATGATAGTTCAGAGAAGGATCACTGAACGGTTGTGAGAAATCAGCACGCAAAGGAGTAGAAAAGGTAGGAACTGGTGAATGGCTGATATAAGGGTCCATAGCCAATCTTCTGAACAGCTCACTGATCAGAAAATCCCCTTTTTTCTAGAAATAAATGATATTCAAGTTTTTATGCTTATATGCAACTCATATACAGTTATTTAAATTGCAGAAAACTGGTTGTTGACCTCAGAACAGTGATATAAATGAATGGAATGAAGTAATAAATAGAGGAAAGTTGAAGTATTTTTCTTTCAGTAATAAAAATCAAAGACAACAATACATCAGAGAACTTAGTCCAAGTCATACATAAAATGCATATATGTTTATGGGACAGAGAGAGATCAAGCTACGAAAATTATGTAATACCAAGAAATGCCTCGACTTGGAAGACAAACTACCTAGTAGGAATGACCCTTGAAATAAGAAAATTACAGCTAGATCGAATCTCAAGCATTGGACATCCTTTTTCTCTAGTAGCAATAACTACAACTAAACAACCCTCGAGTGATATCCTATCTCTTCAAACTAGCACAGTTATACCCAGGTCTGCTAATTCAGCTAAAATCGTGTATAAAACAAATGCTTGTGTATTTTCCAGAAAATTATTTAAGTTTCAGAAGATTACAGGACTTGGACACTCAGGTGTTATATTTAGACATTAAACAATTGATATTGACTGCAACTAAAACTAGGACTGTATCCTTTTCTAATACAAAGTTGAGTACAAACCTAGCGTGTATGTTACTCCCTCCGTTTCAGGTTATAAGACGTTTTGACTTTGGTCAAAGTCAAATTGTTTCAAGTTTGACTAAATTTATGGACAAATATAGTAATATCTATAATACTAAATTAGTGTCATCAAATCAATAATTAAATATATTTTCATAATAAATTTGTCTTGGGCTGAAAATGCTACTACTTTTTTCTATAAACTTGGTCAAACTTAAAGCAGTTTGATTTGACCAAAGTCAAAACGTCTTATAACCTGAAACGGAGGGAGTATGTAACATCACCAAGTTAACAATGACCCTTGGATCAATCAAATCATCCAATCCAATCATTAAACATCTCCTAATATAATTGATGATATTGGGACAAACGGTGCTTGGGTTTGGACACCATAACTTAGCTTTGAACTAATTATGCTCTTAACAAGGTTGTCAAGTTGTAAAGCCAGGTCGAGTCAGGTGGTCTTTCAGCCGACTTGCTGACTAGTTCCAATAAGTTGAAGACCAGTCTTTTAGACTACTGCCACATTCCTTCCTACTTGGGTTGTTCTACTGTGGTTCGCTGCTGCTGATGCCCTTAATCTATGAGCATGGCAATAAAACAGAGATAACAGAGGAGCCCAGGAAAAAGAGGGAGCATATAAGGAAAAGATAGAAAAATAAACGCACGGGAGAGGTACAGTTGTTGCTTGTACTACTACTAGCTGCTGCTGATGCCCCGGATCTATGAGCACGAGAGCAAAATAGAGAGGGAAGAGAACAGGAAATGAAAAAAATAAATTAATGGATGAGAGGAGAGGACCCTGGGTCATCACCTCTCGAGCTTATCCTCTGCCTAGCGGCTGGCGGCTGGCTATATATGGGGGAGGAAACCTAACAGCTCCGCCATCTCCCTTGAACTTCGTAATAACGGTCACAGATGGGTCATTGTTGCTGCCTTGCTTCATTACATCTTTTGCAGCAACCAAATCAAGACTTGGGCTCGTGGCCCTCAAGTCATTCTTCCTGGTAAACTACTTGATTGGCCATGACTGAGACACAACTTAATAACATAACAGTGGCTCTTGAAAATTTTTAAATAAATAGATTTCACAAATTGAAAGCGTAGCAAAAATTCTATGTTATGCCTATTGCTACTCCTGAGGGTCCAGGCAATCCAATCTAGTTCTTTAAAAAATCTAGAAACTTTACGGCACCCACACATTGTGTTCTTATTAAATTCACAAGAAAATCTATGACTAGATGTAGCAAAAAGTTTATCTCCACGGCGTATGTAAAGGTCTCAACAATCCAATATGTTAAATATTCAGCCAGATTCATATAGTTAAAAATAAGCAAATCGTACCTTTACCCAAAGTGCAACAGTCTGATCTTCTGCACCAACATTTCCTGTATTGGGATGGCCACTTCTATAATGAGTATTGCCATTACAACTGTTGTTAAGAACAAGCTGATCCATGTTGTTCTTAGGTGAGACAGATGTCTCATTCTCTTCCTGTGGAGAAGATATTTTACGTACTGGATCAATGCTGCAAGCTATTTCTGACAGATCTTGAAGTGTGCACTGCAATTCTTTCTGGACTGCATGACATTCTAATGTATCAGTTCCAGCTTTATTACTTACCATATCAGATCCAACTTCCTTGTTCCCTTTGACTTGTTCTTCAGTAATTTCCTTGTCTTGAGAAGGCTGAGCATCTCCATTGGACTGGCATGGCCTAAGTACAGTCACTATATTGGCAGGTGGATGCGTCTCTTCCCGAGAATGAGGTGCATCCTGATTACTAACACTCTGTTGATTGACATCAACAGACGTGCTTTGAGGGGCATCATTTTCAGTGCTTAGACTCAATTGAAATCTAACATCATTGAAGTATGCATCAGAACCATTCATCTCTTTTGGGGGCTCGGCATGCATCTTCTGAGGTAAATCTGACAAGTTAGCATGAGACTTTTCAGAAGAACCATCCAGGTTCTCATATATGCTTGTTCGAGAACAATTGTTAACTTCAACAGGCTTGCAGCTAACTGTCTCACTTGCAGGATGAGCATCAGAACCTTGCCACCCATGATCATCATGTGACAAGGCATGTGTCATATTGTAGGTAATAGGTGTTGTTTTCTCCAAATCATTCTGTAATTGGCAATCTACTTGCATAACAGGAGGGTCCATCAGCATTTCTTTGGTATGTTATGATCTACCAATCCACTATGAAATAAGGCAGGACTAGCGTGAGCACTGAAAGAACAATCTCCTGCTGGTTTGAAGTCCATAAACACTAGTGACTTATTCAACACCTAGAAGAAAAAAAAAGCTGTTGTTTATAGTATGTACATTGTACAACAGAAGTGTGGGACAACAAACAAAACAAACTGGAATAGATCAAACCAGACCTGTAATTTAAACAAAATGTCAAAGACGGTGCGGTAATTAAAAGAAATGTTGCATTCCACTGCAAAATTCCCGAATCCCCTTGATGCCATCACTCCACATGTCAGTGAAACAAGGGTTGGCCGATGGCATATAAGAGACCAAGAGATTTTCCAATGGAAAATAAGGAATTTCCCCTTATCATTAAAGATAATATGGGTAATATGAATATGTGGATTGCCCACTGTACTATATATGCATCGATACATTTATTTGGTTTTGTTTCTCATCCTAATTTCTTAGGATCCATAAACTATTAAGAGTTTACCCTGAACAAAACTTGCTCTACCGGACAGTAGAAGGTAAAGTGGATAGACACCATAATAACAAATAGCACTGCAATTGTTTACAGTACGTAATAAAAAAAAATATTACAGTAAAGGTATTCAGGAATCAGGAATACATGCAATCAAATGATAATGCACTAATAGTTAGACTAGTACAAAGATATGGCACATTCCTCTGGAAAGTTTAACAATGAGAACCATAGCACCACAATATGAACTTAACAGAGGAAACAATGCTTGGGTTTGAACTATATGGCATGAAATCCCAGTCCCCTAATTTTCACAAAAACAGATGAAGCAAAATCACATCGGAAATATGAGGAGTTGGTTAAACGTGTAAAATCGGTGCGAATACGTGGGCATTGTTGCAGGGCGGGTCGGCAGCATTAACTCTACCCAACTCATCAAAACCCTAACGGCTTGTTTCAATGTGCAGGCAGGTTCTCGCGGCAGAGGAAAAAAATACACTGGGAATTCAAGCGCCCGTACGACCCTCACCACAGCAACCACCGCTTCCTCGGGCGTTTGGTCGATGAAACTAAGATCCCTAAACGTATTAGTGCGCCCAGCGACCCAAACCCCCCAAAACAGCGCGGAACGTAACCGATCCTGCGAGAGAGAGAGAGAGAGGGAGAGGAGGAGAAGCGAGAGATTTACTCATTCACCCTCCGCGGCGAGGCGCCCGCGTAAGCAGCGGGGGAGGCGGCGGCGGGTGCAGCAGTCCACGGACGCCGTTGGCGGGCGCAGGCCGACAGGAGCGCTCGCGCACCGAGGGGGGGTCGACGGTGGGTGGGGCCCAGAAGCGTACGGCGTCGAGCGGGGAAGTCGGGCGGCGGCGGCGGCGGCGGCGAGAGGAGGTGGAGGTGGCGGTGGGCGGTGGGCGGTGGCGACGGAGGAAGAAGGGTTTGCGGCGTGGCCTGGCTCGGCCTGCGACGTGAGGGGAGGGAGATGGGGGGAGGAGGTGGGCAGGCAGGCAGCGTGCGCGATTCCCCGCAGTAAATGGGAAATGGGAGAGAGAAAAAAAATATATTGGGGGAATTAGAAATTTTCACCGGGTTCACCGGCCCGGGCCGCGAATCCCACGCATATGCTCCTGCGAGCGCACCGTGTGTCGCCATGTGGGCCGCTCGGCTGTTTGGGCCGGACGAGACGAGACGGCGGCGGCGCGGCCCAACTTAAACGGTCGCGGGCGGCAAGTATCCCGTGATCCGGCCTCGTTTCACGCGCGGGCGCCCGTGCGTGGCCCAGCTTCCCGCGGCCGCCTCCACCGGGAGTAGAATATGTGTGTGTCCGCTGGTGCGCACGCGTAGCGGAAGACGGAAGCTAAGCGCTGTTGCTTTGGAACAGAGAGGATTCCTTCGTCAGGTAAGGACCAGCCTGGTTTTTCAGCCAAGATGTTTGAGCTGATCCCGTTCGTTCCTGTCTGCTGTTAATCAGCTAAAGTACGATCAAAGTTGCTTGAGTGTGAGATCTTTACCTCCTTTTGCATACAGGAGTGGATGGAATTCAGATTAGGTGCAGTTATACGTGTAACTATAAGTTAACGACTGTATATAATTATAGCCGTATGTTTTATGGTTAATGGTTCAGATTCAACGCCACCGTAAACCTGTGATCAGTGCTCCCATGCTATAGTATTTCGCTATTATTACTCCCTCCATTTCATAATGTAAGTCATTTTAGCATTTCCTAAATTTATATCGATATTAACGAATGTAGATATATATATGAACGTGTGAAATGCTAGAATGACTTACATTGTGAAACAGAGGAAGTAAATCGCTATGGCTAGAACAGTGTACAATCTAGACTGTCCGATTTACATTCAATGGTACCCGCTACTACCGCTCAGTTGCAATCACTACAGATGATCCAGATTCGAAATGATAACATGCCAACCGAGCTTTACCCAGTTTAACGGTCGTGACCAATAGTATATGTGTTTTCTATTCGTTGCCGATGTACGGTGGATGACGAGAAAACAAATGAAGCGACGCGGCTGTCACGGCATCGCGACAACCGACCGTGTCACGATCCCAGCTGCGCATGCGAAACTATCGCGCGCCGATACTACTGCTACTGCTGCCGGTACAGCACGGCCACAGATCATATACTACTACTACATCTCTCTCGCCTTACTTAACACTGTCTGTCTCCAGCAACATGTCAATAGCTTAATCACACCCCATTAAAATTAAAAAAACGCACTAATCGAAGAATTGACCAGCCACCACGAACTCTATCGTGACTGGAGAAACGAGACGTTCTCGAGGTGGTTCAGGTGAACCCATCCAATAGGAAAAGATAAGCTATAGCTCGCCGGCCTGCCGGTGATGAGCAAGTCTTGCCTACCCTGAAACGTTCTCCTCCTCCTCCTCCCTACAAAAATCCACAATTTGCGTTGCGGATGATGCCTTTTGTTTGTTTGTTAATTGCAACATGGCAACCTTCGTTTCTGCCGTTCCATCGCTGTCTTGCCAACCAATCGTCCACTCTGGCCTACTGCTGTGCCCCTTCTTCTCTCCGGCTAACAACCGAGAAACAGCAGAGACAAAAGCCTCTTCTCCTCTTTTTAAGAGGAATAACAGATGTAGAGACAGAGATGAGAAAGAAAAGGGCAATAACATATCGATGAAAAGATCTTGCAATCATGGCAAAGGTATTTGTTTTAAGTATAAGAGCTGTGCTGCAAAATGAAGCAGCATGTCGGTCAAGGGTTTACAATCTCGGAGAGCACAAATCTACAGGAAGCCGATTTTTTTTTTTAAAAAAAGAGGGGGTACTCCAAAACGAAAAAATATATATTTCATTTTGGCACTTTTTTACCTAATTAAAATATTTTTTCTAAATTCACAACAAAAATGAAAAATAAAAATCAAGTTTTCTGATGAAATAGTTTCGTTGTTTCGTGCTGGGGGGGGGGGGGGGGGTTCCAAAATTCTCAATTTCTTGTACCGAGATTGCAAACCCTGTAGGGATTAAGCCACATTATGGACGTACTTAGAACAAATTAATCACTGATGGGAATGATAGTAGTATGATACCGAGTGGGTTCGCATTCTTTCCTTGTCTGTCTCTCTGCCTGTGGTTCATCCGTTCCCTACTTTTCGTTAGACGGAACAAACCAACCAGCGATCGATCGATCGATCGAGCTCGAAATGCGGTGGTGGATATATGTTGCCAGTAGATGCGACGTCCAATTTCAACGACAAGCGTGTTCGCGAGCTCGGCGGTGACGGCTTCAGCTCACCAGCCCAACCCAGCAAAACCGCGAAACCAAATTAACCTGCAACCCCAAGAGAGAAAAACACACGTCGCTCAAACTGAATAAGACCGATATTTTTGTTGACACATCGGTCGATCGTTCGGTTCGTTGGTGCCCATCGGATTATTATGCCTGTCAATGTGTTATGCATATGCCATATCGTTTAAACACATTATGCAATTCTGTAGTATCATTTATTGGAAATTGTTATGCGTACGATAAAATTGATACGATTTTATTACAATCCTGTCTTGCGTGCGTACAATTGGACCACGAAAATACGTTGATTGTAAAGGATTTTATCGTGTGCATAGCAGTGCTCGTTATTTATTTGCCAGTAGCTTTGAATTTTTTTGTTCTATACTTTGCGCTTAAACATAGCTTTAAGAGAAAATGACCATGTTACCCTTGTGGCTTAGCGGCGGTCATTTGCACTAATATACAATCATTAAGGATGCTGATTAGCCACGAATGGATTAAGAAACGCTTAATAATGGAACTCCTTGTACATTTTCACCGCCCGCCCCAGTCGAGTGACAGTCACGAGGCACGCGACACGTAAATAAATACGGAGCTCTTAATTACGCTTCGTCCTCCTCCCCTGCCCTCCCCCCTCTCTCTCTCTCCTCGCGGCTGCAAATCGAGAGGAAGAGGAAGACGAGAGGAGAGGAGAGCGCGTGGCGTCGAGAGGAAAAGCCGGAGCCATTGAGCCGCAGGCCTCCTCCTCGCGCGCGAGCGCGGCCGGCATCTCCGGCTCGGATCGAGCTTGAAGGTACGCGTTGTTCCATCCGTGGTCCCTCCCTTTCCCGCGCCAATTCTTGATGGGACACGCTGTAGATTGGAGATCCATCCGGGGATTGGTTTCTTTCCCTCCAATTTGACCCGCCATGTTTCTTCGGGATTTCTTTCTTTCGATGCGTTTGTGCTTCGCTGATAGTAGTAGCGGTTTGTTTCCAGGAGAAATTGGGGGCTTGAGCTGAAAGATCTTGGTACAATTCTCCCGCAAAATGCCTGGAATTATCGTGGATGGAGTTGTCACAGAGGAGGCACAAAACGAGGTGAACTCCTCGCAGAACAAGGACAATTCGTCCGCCCCAAGATCGCCGGTGGCTTCGAAAAGCATGCACAGCGAGGCGCTGGAGATGCATGTGGAGGGTTCCGGCGCCGGGGAGCCATCGATTGAGCAGCTCTACAACAATGTGTGCGAGATGGAGAGCTCAAGCGAGGGTGGATCCCCCTCGCGGGAGAGCTTCGGCTCCGACGGGGAGGAATCGAGGATCGACTCGGAGCTTCGCCACCTTGTTGCTGGGGAGATGGAGGCCATGAAGGTAATTGAGGAGGAGGAAGGGGAAGGGAGTGGTAATGCCGCTAATGCGGTAACCGCAGCTGAGAATGGGACTCCCGTCAAGGCGATGTCTTCGAATTCATCGAAGAAGTCGTCGAAAAAGGCTGCGAAATCACAGCTTGAATCTGAGTCTTCTGTTGGTCCTAATGGCAAGGCATCCACCGAGGAAGGTGAGGCCGAGGTCAGCAAACCCGGAAGCCGAGTTGGCCGTCGACGGAAAGCTAATCCTAATCCACACAATGGGACTGAAGATGCTGGGCTTAATAATCCAGACCTTGGTCCATTTCTTCTTAAGCATGCG
Source organism: Oryza glaberrima (assembly GCF_000147395.1). Taxonomy (NCBI): domain Eukaryota; kingdom Viridiplantae; phylum Streptophyta; class Magnoliopsida; order Poales; family Poaceae; genus Oryza; species Oryza glaberrima. The sequence continues at coordinate 28,265,264 of NC_068327.1, read as the reverse complement.
AGAGATTTGATTGCCTCCGATAATCCTCGTCGGGCACTGAAATATGCTCTTCGTGCCACCAAGTCATTCGAGAAATGTGCTGGTGGAAAACCGAGCTTGAACTTGGTAATGAGTTTGCATGTTGTGGCAGCAATCTACTGCAACTTGGGAAAGTATGACGAGGCTGTACCTGTACTACAGCGCTCCCTTGAGATCCCTGTAATTGAAGAAGGTCAGGAGCATGCTCTTGCGAAGTTCTCTGGGTGCATGCAATTGGGGGACACCTATGGGATGCTAGGCCAGACTGCGCTATCACTGCAATGGTATGCCGCAGGGCTTGAAATTCAGAAGCAGACATTGGGGGAGCAGGATCCAAGAGTTGGAGAGACTTGTCGGTACTTGGCTGAAGCTCATGTGCAGGCATTACAACTTGATGAAGCACAAAGATTGTGCCAGAAGGCTCTTGATATCCACAGGGAGAATGGTGAGCCAGCCTCATTAGAAGAAACAGCTGATAGGAGGCTGATGGGTCTTATCTGTGACACAAAGGGTGATCATGAAGCTGCCTTAGAGCATCTGGTGATGGCTAGCATGGCCATGGTGGCCAATGGCCAGGAAACTGAGGTAGCATCAGTAGATTGCAGCATTGGTGACATTTATCTCTCCTTGGGCCGGTATGATGAGGCCGTGTTTTCTTATCAGAAAGCTCTTACTGTATTCAAGACTAGCAAAGGGGAGAATCATGCAACGGTGGCCTCTGTTTTTGTGCGGCTTGCGGATCTATACAACAAGACAGGGAAGCTGAGGGAGTCAAAATCATACTGTGAAAATGCCCTTAAAATTTATCAGAAACCTATTCCAGGAACTTCATTGGAAGAAATTGCTACCGGTTTAACTGATGTTTCAGCCATTTATGAAACCATGAATGAGCATGAGCAAGCACTCAAGTTACTCCAGAAGGCCTTAAAAATGTACAACAATTCTGCCGGTCAACAGAGCACAATTGCTGGAATTGAGGCTCAGATGGGCGTCTTGCACTATATTTTGGGGAACTATGGAGAAGCTTATGACTCATTCAAGAGTGCGATTGCAAAGCTCCGCACTTGTGGTGAGAAAAAGACGGCCTTCTTTGGTGTTGCCCTGAACCAGATGGGGTTGGCATGTGTTCAAAGATACTCGATAAATGAAGCTGCAGAACTGTTTGAGGAAGCTAGGGCTGTTCTGGAGCAAGAATATGGACCTTATCATCCAGATACTTTAGGAGTGTACAGCAATCTTGCTGGAACTTATGATGCCATGGGAAGGTAAGCTCCGTATTGATTCTTGATCAGTTTTTTATTTTTTACGGTTAATAGACTCTTACATCGCTAGCAAAGCTGTGAATATGGACATCTTCCTCATCTCGCAGTATATCTTAGACTTCGGCAAATTAACTGCTAGCTTTTCATCTGACTTTTGTTCTGTTAGACATCTAATTATCACCAGCCATCTAGATAATATTTTTTTTCCAATTAAAATTTACAAAAGCAAAGGGTCCCTGGTACAGTTTATCTTAATATCCTCGATGATTTATCACAATGTGAACATGGAAATCAATATGGTTTGTTCTCAACTATGGCACTGACAACTGCTCCATGTGACCATTCACACAGTATATTGGTGCTTTTTATGCCCTGGAGACAGTAGCAGTGTGTAGACTCTTATGAGTGCCAATTCTTTTATGTTTGTCGTTCGCAATTTGCATCTTCCAGCTTGGACATGATTGGTCTCTTTGTGCAGCCTTTTGCAGCTTCAATTGAATTGAGCTGATATTGGTTGTTATAAAGTGGGATCAATTTAATTGAAGTAGGACCATATTAAGACAATCTTTAATTGCATGTAGCCAGCTGCTCTGTAAAAGAAGAGTTGCAAATACTTTATCCTCTTGCTTTATCCTGCCCATTTGCTTTCAATTGTCCGTGTGGAAACTTCATGCTACTTTGTATGTCATGTGGATTGTCAGCTTTATAATATTCTTTATAATTATGATGCAAGTTTTGACCTACCAATACAGCTGGCTTCTTGATAAGAACTAACACCCTAGTTTAATTGGCTAGATCAGAATTCTGAAGAGGCATAGCAATCTTTCTGAGATACTTCTTAAAAACTACTAATGAGTATCTAAAGGAAAAAAAATGTATTTCACATCAGCTTGTTTGCTCAATGCGAAAAGGTTTTTGATTTGTTTCTTAGAATAACATGTTGGTGTACCTGCTTTCCTATGTTATCCAGGCTGGATGAGGCCATTGAGATCTTGGAACATGTAGTTGGGATGCGCGAAGAGAAGCTGGGCACAGCTAACCCAGACGTCGATGACGAAAAGCGGAGGCTTGCAGAGCTACTCAAGGAGGCTGGTCGGGGGAGAAGCAGGAAGGCAAAATCCCTGGAGAATCTGCTCGAGACCAATCCATATACTGTCACGAAGAGAGGTACAGTTGCAGCATGAGGCACACACTGCTTTGCGAGGAGAAGCTTGATGCAAGCATGACGCTAAGGTGTATCAAATTGGGCTGTTTTTCTTTTTTCAGATTTGGTGAGAGGGGTAATTGAAAATAGGATTTGTTTTGAGAATCTAGAAATGTCAAATGTTCTGATTAATTGTTGTAAAGTTGCAAAGTATGATTCGCTACCACTTGTTCCCTGCTCATGGCTCTTCACCGTGCTTGGGGAAGTAAACGCTGCTTCCATGCTATACGCAGCTGAGTTTTTATAACTTTATATTGTAGACAGTGTGAGACTGAACAGCTTGGTTGGTTGATATTGCAGCAGATATCATGCATAATAAATTGTACAGGCATATTACGGTTCAATTTTGATTGTAAGATTTCTGTTTGCAAAAGCTACCAGCTACGAAAGTGTGAGCCATCAATTGGATGATTTGATATGTGAAGCTGAAATTGGATAAGAGGCTTAGACGCATATGTGATGGAAAAAACAGTAGCAGTAGTACCCAAAAGATCTGTGCAAAAAGTTATACCGCTGGAACATCATGAGCAGAAAAAAAACTTAGTAAATACGAACTGCTGCTTGATTTCAGCGAAAATAAGTTTGAGGAGATTCGCTGAGCTACCAGCATGATATGTTTCTACCGAAAATACAAGCTTCTGAAACATTAACAATGCAGCCTACCCATCGTAATCATTAGTTATCACTAGTGCTAATACTTGATACGAGAAACTTGAAGCCGCTTTTGCTCCCGAAAGAGAATTGTCTAGTGACCATACTTCTGGAACTCCCACTCGCTGTTGTCTGCATAGATAAAATAGAAAAGTAAGGCACGGTGAACGAGCAGAGGTAACAACCACACCAATTAAGTGGCATTTTCCAGGGCAACCAACCTAGAGGGCACACTTGACGGGTCTTGAGCCAACGGCTGATGCAGTGGAAGTGGAATGCATGGTTGCAAACTCCTGACACAACAAAGATAGATTGTTCATCAGTACATGGATAGTTGACTTCACAGCTCGATTTAATTCACTGCGAAAATGCAATATCCACTAAAAGCAACACAAAAAGATGAGAAGAATCCAGTTACACGGAAAGAAAACAAAGTTCCATAATACTCCCCCAGGAGAGAAACTTCAGTATTATAAATATATTGAACATAGCATTTGACTGTGCAAGTCAGTATTGTTTAATTCAAAACAATACTTGAACATATAATCCAGAGGGCACACAGAAGGTGCAAGTGTACATATCCCTAAACAACAACATGCTGTAAACATAAGATCAGTCAAAGTAGATTAAACTGTGGGCAGAAGAAGAACATATTAACATGCCGGGTAGCCAAGGAAGATCCACACACAAGAATCTCATACAAATATATAAAGCAATTGTAGCTAAAAGCCTTTGATGCAAATATACACCACTAACTTCAACTAGTTCCAGATGCAAGAATTCACTTCCATCAATTGACACAGCTAACATGAACACTCACCCACCCTCCCCAACCCACATTCCAGTGATTCTCTTTGACAAATCATAGGAACTAGGAAACCCAGACATGAACTGTATTATCATATTTGAGTTTCATGTGTGCATAGTTCAAGGTATAATTATAATTGAACAGTAGATGGTTAATCCAGAAGAAGGTACTCCTAGCCAGTAGCCATTCAATTATCCTATCATAACTACATACTTCTTTATGAAAGATAAATTCAACATATTCTACAAGGGCCATGTCACGTCCAAAGCTAACTGTGACATATTATATAATTATAGACTTAGATAAAAGACCAAGAGACAAACCAATATAGCAAACTATGCATAATTATAGTACAAATTTCCAACTATGCATATAACCAGTACATATAAAAGAATAGAAAAGATAATCACATTGCACTCATTTGATACATGTCCAGTCAAAACTACTCCAGATCACAAGAACTTGCAATTATCAGAATCACTAATAATAACATGGTATTGCAAATCACATGATCAGCAACAAATGATATTATACACGATATTAAAAATCATGCTCTGGTACCAATAAATGATATAGAGGCGGCAGATAATGCAGGATCCATTAAACTACAACTCAATTCACCAATACTCCAGAGCATGAAAACTAGAAGCATTCCTCAATTCCAGAACGAAGGATTCAAAATAGCATATAGCAAAACAGATGTTAGGATTTTATGAAATTCGAGAGAAAAACATTCCTAGCAGCATATAACCAGTCTTGGGAAAGCACGATCGATTCTGATAAATCATTATCAAATGAGCAAACCGATGACAAACAACACAAGGCGAAGTGTACTGAGAGCACAGTAACAGGTTGACACATGGATTAATTTGACTCAATCGAACTATGAAATCAAATAATTTGACTCAATCGAACTATGAAATCAAAGTCAAAACTAAATTCAGAATAAACAGGGCAAGACCGGCTTCAGCTAACTGAAACCATGCAATTCATGGCTGAATCAGCACTTACATCTACTGCTGCATCGGCACAGAATTAGAATTAACGGGAGATTAAGAAGAAGCAATGTTACCCCAAGCGACGGTGCACTCCTCGCTGGTGGCGCTCGCCTGGTTCGCCTGGCACTCGATGCCTACACAACACACGCACGCGCACCCGCGTCATCACGAGCCATACCAACAAGCTAAGAAGAAACCCTAGAATCTAAAGGAACAGCAGATCGGAGCGGGGGCGAGCGGAAGGCCAGCGGCGCGTGTGCTCACAGAGGTCCATGATGTGGTTGCGGCAGATGGCGCAGTTGTCCACGACGATGTCTGCACGAGAAGAAGAAGAAGAAGAAGAAGAAGAAAACCGCGACGGAATCGCATCAGATCGCACACGAGAAAGCCAACAAGCGAGACGCGGGCGCCATCGGCGGACGCGGACGCTTACCCCAGGCCCAGAGGGAGACAGCGTTCCACTTCTTGATCTCGAAGCGCTTGCCCTTCTTGGCCCCGGAGGAGGAGGCGCCGGCGATGGAGGGGGGCACGGCCACGGCGACGTCGCCCTTGTCCATGGCGAACCCTAGGGTGGGAGGGGAGCGCGAGGAGTAGATTGGGACGAGACGAGAGGCGACCGCGAGGAGAGAGACGAGAGGTAAAATGGAAAAGAGGAGGCGGCGGCGCAGTCTAATAAAGGCCTCAGTCCAAGCCCTTGTAGGTACAGTATTAACGGGCCATCAAAAGCCCAAAGTATTAACGGGCCATGCTTGGGTTCTTGCTGAAGATACAGTTTTTCTCTTAACTTCTTTTTGGTGCATGTGTCATGTGTGAGAGAGTAAATTTATTTTAAATATCACACCAAGGCCTATTTGGGGAGGATTATTTGAATCACCTAGTGAGTACTCCCTTCGTTTCAGGTTATAAGACGTTTTGATTTAGTCAAAGTTAAACTGCTTTAAGTTGACCAAGTTTGTAGAAAAAAGTAGTAACATTTTCAACACAAGACAAATTTATTATCAAAATATATTTAATTATTGATTTGCTCAAACTAATTTAGTATTATAAATATTACTATATTTATCTATAAGCTTAGTCAAACTTAAACAATTTGTCTTTAACTAAAGTTAAAACGTCTTATAACGTGAAACGGAGGGAGTAGTAGCTAGTTGATGAGAATATGAAAAATTTGTGTTTCTTATATTCTAACTTCTATTCACTCTGTTTCAAAACTTATCTCGTTCTAGATTTTTCATAAGTCAACCATTTGAATATTTGACCATCAATTTCTACAAACTCATTTAGCTTAGCATTATTAGATTTGTATTATATTTTCAGATTGACCATGAGAAATACTTTTATGAATTATAATTCACGTGTTGTTGAACTACACGGATTTTTATAAACTAATGGTCAAAGATATGCATATTTGACTTAGGACAAACCTAAAACACGTAATTTAAAACAGGGGAGTAATTTATTTTTTGAGTGATATTTTGATCATACTTTGTTAAAAATATTACAAAAATATAATTATATTGTTACCCGTGGTAGTTCACAATTGCCAAATATCCCGAGGCAGACGAGAACGATAATAATCGCTGATTCACTTGTGACCATGTGAGGTTGGACCAACGGCGTGACGTCAAAGTTCAGACGATAGCATGACGAGGTGCAAAATCAAGATCCAACTGTACGCTGACAGCAGAGCTGACTTGCTAAATATCACTAGGCATTCCCACACACAGGTGACAAAGAAGACAACAGCAATTCCAGTAAAATGACTATGCTCTTTTCCCACGACTTGTTCGACATTATATCGGGATTACTAGCGTCTCCAAAATTTATTGATACTGGGGGCTTTCCAGTATCCATTACAGACGATATTGTATAACTCTACGCTCTTTAGTACACAGTTTTTAAGCTTCCAAGTAACTTGGCCCGAGTATCAAGACTGCTCTGTTGCTTGTGCTGGTATATGAGTTTATCTATCTTGAAATTGTAAAATCTATCAGATATGGTCCCCATGAGACCAATGATCTGAGTGAGGACCGTCTATAGCTCGCAGAAGAACATCGGTTTGGTGTCTGGACTGAGTACTGAAGAATGAAGATCCGTTTTGAGACTTCTTGGCTTTCTCTGGTTCTTGGTTGAACTTGGTGGTGAGCTTTTTAAAGCAGCATGTCGCTGCCTGATTCGCTTCGGTTAGCTCCGGTTGAGGCTCTTGAACACCAAATAGCCGAAACCGCCAATTGTCAGGGCAATGAGTGGGCAGATGGACATGTCCATTTCCAGGATCCCGTTTCTGCGGACTGCATTTCCTTGGCGGGTCAAGGCCAAATGCTCATGAAGCAAGCTGGTCAGATTGTCAAGCTGATGTATCACTTGGCGCTGACCTCTTGATATGGCATTAATCTGCGAAGGAAACAGAAAGTCCACCAAAATAAATGTCAATATTCATACAGAAAGATGAGTCATATCTAGAAAAATAGGTAGTAGTCAGCAATCATGTATGAAGTGTTCTTTGTTTTGAAATATGATTTTAACAGGAAAAAAACAAATTCATCAGAACACAGAGTTTTTTTTTTTGGAATATGATTTTGACATAAGTAACATAAATTAAATACATCGGGAATATAAAATCTTCAAGACATTATACAGTACAATATCTTAAAAAACACATGCCACTGAAAAAAAAGCTTTCACAGCCTTTCTGTCAGCAAATAAAAATGGTTCAAATCACATCACAACATTTTTGTGAAGCCAAAAAATTTGGAGCATAGAAGTATGTATAGTTAGCAATCTAGGCCCGATGCAACATGCCAAGATCAACTGTTACAACTCCACTGTTTTTTATGGATACATTATTTCACTGCATAAACTACAGAAGCTGATTTTCTTCCTATATGATTGGAAGATAAACTTAAGTTCCATACACTTCCCTGTTTATCTATTTTCATGTGAGTCTAACTGACTGCTACCATGAATCTATTCTCTATATTGTTTCTCCTCTCAAACAATAGTACCAGTAGCTGATGGCCCACTAAATTTTCACTTCAGTCTAAATTCACTTATTTGAATACTGACTAAATTAATACAGTGACTTGTACAAAGTTTCCAATTCTACATCTAAATTTCAAACAAAATCTGAAAAGTGTCTCGAAAATAATAGCAAAAAAATGGACCCATCATAACCAATCTATTGGTGAGATTTCAAGTTTGATGACCAAATCTGGTTCTGGCATCAGAAATTCTTTTGAAAAAAAATACTGTTGGCCTTTCTGCAGATGACCAAGCCATAGTTTTAGTCAATGATTAAGGTGAAATGGTTTGGGAGAATGCAACTAAACACATGGCTGTAACACAGACTAGCGAAGATTATATTATCAGATGATGCAATTTTACCTTAAGTATGACTTAATTTCAACAAACCCACAAATCCAAGTGGAAAAGTGGGGGGACAACACCTCATGTATAAGATTATAATAACAGTAAGGCAAATACCTCATCCACAATGGGGGACTCCTTCAAAAGTTGGTTCGATGATGACGAATGAGGTATCAGGGTACCATTGCCCAAATGAGAAACGAAGAGATTTGTAGGTGCAGAACCATTGCAAGTTTCATTTGGAAGAGCTAAATTTTGCTGACTGGTCGATGATTTCTTTATTGCAAATTTACAGTTGAGTTCTTCAACTCGAGAGGTGAACTCGTCCATCCTCTCATTCAACGTTGAAATCTGTTCGGATAGCTGAGTGATAGCACCCTACAAGCAGCAGCAAACAAGGAGGAATTTTGAGTCAGTGTTATCTATGTCAAGTTTTTCACAAGAAAAAAATGTTTTAATTAGTATGGTAGCTATAACTAATACAAGTATTCTAGAATGACCACCTGATTAATTGCAGGAGGTTCAGGGGCTCGCCCACTTCCAAACCTTCTGTTGGTTTCTGTCAATTTACTCAATTTCACAATATTTTTATCTCCATGAGTTGAATATGAATGAGATAGACCACTGCACAGAATCCACAAGGTAACATCAGCGAGCTTGATTCAGTTTCCATGGTTTCAACAAAGTATAGCATTTTACAAAAAATAAATTTTGAGCAGAGATGACATGAAGAAACCTTTTCAGGTGTTTGTTTCTCTTATCAGCAGAAACCCGAGAAAGGGCCTCTTTTGGACTTGAAACCAGCTCATCATCAATGCTGAGCTTTGTCTTGAGATCTTCTGGTAATGCCTGCATGTAAACTTATTTGAAACCACCCCAAAACTAAGAAATACAACTAGTGCTCTAGTAATAAGGCGAGAAGTGTGTATATATATAATTATCAAATACATACCATAACATCGTTTATCAGTTTCTCCAGCTGAATTTGTTCAATATATGTGCGTGGAATATAAGAGCCATCCAGACCTAACTTCTCCGCTACAAATTTGACATGATTTCTATCTCTTCCTTGCACCTAAGAAAAAGCAACATAATATTTTATGCATCTTGTTAACAAGTGGATAGATACAAATAATAATAACTAGAGTATCAGTCAAGATGTGCACAGAGAAAGATCATGTTGAAAGAGAACTGCAATCAAATAGCAAGAGTGTTCTTACCTGTATATAATTTCGGTTAAGTTGCTCCAACCAATCAATTTTAACAGTTGCCTTGCCATCAGAAAACACACGACTCTTTCTCTTCAGTATAGCTGCTATAGTATATCCCAATGCCATCAAACCTCCAAGAAGACGAACACTGACTTCAAACGTAATCCTTGGTGATATGATAAAAGGATTATCGGTCACCCACTCCTTCAAATTATCAATAACACAAGTTAGTGAACACAAATTTCAAAATTATTGCAAATACGATATGATAATAAGGTATAGCAAAGGAGTATATATCTAAGCTAAGTAGCTAACTGCTGTGGTAGAGAACACCATAAGTCAGCAGACAAAATTGCCAAAAACACGGCAGTTACAAAGCTGCTAGTGAATGCAAATACAATTAAGACTCAGCTGATCTTTCCCTTACTATGCTCGTTATGCAATTAATTTTTTTTGTTTTATGAGCTACAGGTGCAACTGTTGTGAAAATATTCTAGTAGGAATAAGATGCATATTTCTGGAACCTATGAGCATGGCACTAGGGAACAACTAACAAAGTGGATATAGAATAATGGGCCAGAGAGGTAATTCTTGTAACAAAACAACCAACTATATCCATCACACATATGCACTTATGTAGCCATTGCAATAAATTGCATACCTCAAACATCAGATTATATTTCCCTTCCCTATTCCTCATTCTCAAATAAGATTGGCATGATTCTGGATCTTCGCCTGGAGGAAGCAAATATATATCATAAGTTTCTTCAATGCTTTCTGTATGATCTTCACCAAGAGCAACTTTGATGTCAGTAGGTGTTATAGTTCGTGGAGACTGCAAGAGTACATTTCCAAAAGTTAGGCCATCTAGATAAACCACAAGACAAGTATTTATTAGTATTAAAATTATGCTATTGGTGAAGAGATCAATGATCAGCCATCTTGCCAAAACATGGACACTAAAAGGAACATAAATAAGGAGTGCTTACCTTTAGAATGTACATAGGATTTTGGAACCCTGAGAATGGGTTGAACTTGTTGATTATTTTTATATGTGCTGTCTGCAAGTCTGGCTCAATGAAAGCCTTGTACATCGGATAAACCTGAAAAATGCCATCGTTCATCTTGTTAAACAACACTGATGGATGAAAAAGATAATATACATACAAAATATAAATTGCGAAATGAATGTTTGGTTTGTATTAAGATCTTTTGTGGAAACAAAAGATAGGGGAAAGGCATATATAGGGTCAAGTTCAAAAAGGTGAAGCAACCGTTTCAGATATCTGATGAATTATTTCCTCAGGCTCCTGGCCAGCTCTCTGTATGTCCCTCAGGACCCTCTTCACCAGGTCAAAATGAACACCACCAGTGACAGAAACACGTAGGTCCAATACAGATCGTAACTTTTCACTCAATGCATAGATGCCTTCAATGATAACAATCCTAGAGCTAGGGACATCAACTGTTCTGTTTGCCATAAGAAAAGATAACATAAAGACATATGACCATATATTTACAATACTAAAAGGTGACAAACTGGGAATTATTATTTAAGGACAAACTACCTGTATCCAGTCCGGCAGCTCATCTTGAAATCATATATTGGAACCTGAACTGATCTTCCCTCCTTCAGACCATGAATATTTTCCAACAGTGTGTCGTAGTCTGTTAGGCGTGGATCTGTTCAAATGTCACAAAGATCAGACATCACTAACTCAGTTACGTAGTTAGTTAGCACCACTGCCGCTCCCAATTGAATGCAGCTCCAAGCAATCAAACTCATTAATACTTCGATTATATCATAAGGCACGTACAACAATCATACTATTATCAGTGCATACATATGCAGATGCAAGAAGTAACTATAAGATAATGCATTCAGATGTATGCAAAGTATTGTTCTGTGCTTATTAAGGAAATCTTTCAAATGTAAAGGAAGTTCTGTCCAAATTACGGGATGATAAGATAGTATGCGAAGTGCTTGGAACTTAGGGGTTACCATCAAAATTGCCATCAACTATGCGACTTGCATCATTGTAGTTATCCATTGATATCACAGCAACACCGGGCATGAAATTGAGCACCTTCTCAGTAAACACAGTCTTCCCGGCCCCAGAGGGTCCAGCAACGCCAACAAAAATCATCCCTTCATTGTGCTGCACCAGAAGCTGGCAGGCACGGATCATAACAAAGAAGCCTTTCTCAAATGACAATGGATCAGGAAAGCGGACGATTTCGTAGCGATTTGTGTCCTTCCTTTTCACCAACTGGACCTGGTCCCGCAGAAGGCCATTACGCCTCCTTGGCGAATCAGCCATGGAATCACTTCGGTCCATTCAAAGGCTGAATTCAAGAAAACACAGTGACTTACAATCATTAACCTTAACTATCAAGAATATAACAACATGCTAAACTGAAGTCCAGTCACCACCATAGTAGAACACAGTAAAAACGTGTACGAATGCAACACCATCTGTCGAGGTAGTAGTAGAATTTCTTAACGATTCTACTTGTTCCCACTAAATTCAATCATGGGAGGAAAACCAGACAACAAACAGGGCATGGATCCCGCACTACACAACTGAAACCCATGGAACCGACCTAACGTGGCGCGGAGGCGGCGGAGTGATGACTACGAGAAAAACCGAACACATTCAGTTCGATTCCAACCTTACATGAACGCCGCCCCGGCTCGCGTGCTCCTACAAACCTGCTCCCCTCGCCGTCACCGGCCGTGCGCGCGAGCACGCCGCGCACACAGGGGAGAAGGCTGCGACTGATTTCCGGAAGCAGTGGTCGAGGCCGTCACACTCCACCGCGCCCCGCGAGGAAGCGAGGCTTCCTCCGCCGCCGCGAGAGAGAGAGAGAGAGCGAGAGCAGAGGCGCCCCCGCCAATGCTAAAACCGCACACGAATCATCCACTAGCAACTCAACTCTCAAACAGATTAACAAAACCACCTCCCAACCAACCAAACCCCCCCGCGCGAGTAATCTATATGCAACAGGGCGCGGCAGAATTGTACGGAATCGCAGCAGATTAATCAGGGGGAGGAATCGCGAAAAAGGAAAAAAAAAACCCAGTAGTCAGCCATACCGAGATCCCCGGAGGAGGAAGCGTCTGGAGACTGCGCCGCCGCCGCTGCGCGCGGAGGAGTGGGGGCTGCTTCGGCGGCGCTTCGCCGCGGCGCGTTCTGCGGAGAAGGCGGCGCGCGTGGGGGTGAGGGGACGGGAGGGTTGAGCCGAGGAGTAGTAGTAGTAGCCTAGTAGGAAGAAACGGAGAAGAGGGCTCTCTCTGGAGATGGAGAGGGCGGCGTCGCCGTCGATCCAAAAAGCGCTGGAGATCAGTGGAAACTAGGAGATCAATCAAGGTTAAAACGGTGGGGCCATCACCATCGGCCTCCCTCTCCCGGTTTTATATAGGACTACTACTGCTACTCCTACAAGCTTTGATCATGTACGCCAAATGCAGGGGGTGGCAGCTGTAGTATTTTGCACGTATTTCTATGCGTATTTTGAACGCAGAGTTTGGCTAAAAAGGTGGTCCTCGGGGAGTTTGGCTGAAAACGTACTCCAGTTTAACCGTGACATGTGTTAGGTATAATATAGAGGTATCTTTTCTCGTATTTTGTATTTGCACAAATCGTGTAAAGTTTTGTCGCATTGGTAGAATATAACTGCGTATATTGGACACGGGGTTTGGTTAAAAAGCATGTAACACGACATATCTAGGCGTAACAAAATGTCTCTTTGCGTATTTTTCATGTACGAATTGTGTAAAAATATTGTCACAAAAATAGATCGGACTAACAATTTTATATTGTGTATATATACTAAAAGTAGAATTTGGTTTAAGAGCAGCTAACATGGCATACAGTGGGCGTAATAGAAAGTCTCTTTTGCATGCTTTTGTATGTATGAATTGTATATAGTCTTGTCACATAGGTGAATTAGACTTAACATTTTCTGTGATACATGAGATCATGTTCATGCATATTAAGGTAAGAAACTATCATGTAGACTCTGTAAGATATATTGGCCAAAAATGACGAGTCATGTACCATAAATTATAGTCAAATTAATATGTTGTCTCAACGTTTGGGTTTTTGCTAAGAAAAGTGAAGAGCGTACGAAGAAGGGATAAATCGTAAGAGTCATCGCCTGCTCACTAGACATACATTACGTCATTGTGGATTTTAAGGAAAAGGTAATTAGGCATGTGCACATTTGTTGAACAAATAAAGATAATCTTCTAATACACAAAAGCTATAAAAAGAAGTACATCTAAATTGAAAGATATGATAATTAAATACATGAGACCTTAAAAAAGCATCAATCAAAGAACAACCCGAACAGAGGATGCGCAAAGGTTTTGCGTGTTCGGGAAAAAAGAAAGAACACCCACCAAAGTGAAGACAATAGGTTCCAAAGTCTACCTCAACTCTTCTCTCATCTGATGTAACATGGTTATCTACACATTTTTCCCCTTAGCAGTCCTTTATGCATCTTTTGTTTTCAATTAAAAGTAATTCATGAATCACATGTTTAACATTGATATTGTGTTTATCATTTTTATACTACAACAATAACACATTCACATCATATATTCTAGAATGTTATAAAAAAATCTGAGCCAAAACAAAACAACATCCAATATTTTAGTCAAATTGTCAAGAGTTATAAAACAAGTTGAATGTCAAACTGGAAAAAGGAAAAGAGAAAAAAGATATCTTGGGCTCTCAATTTTAGTTGTTACAGTCGGTGATTACTCCCTCTGATCAAGTATATTTGACACTAGGAGCCGGAGAAAGTACCATATATTGCTAGTCCATTTTACCATCTGCAGCTCCCTATATAAAGTTTAGCCCCTCTCTCCCAAACACCCCCATAGTTGCAATACGAACATGTGCACAAACAGGTCATATCACCGAATAGTCCCCTTAAGGGATGGTAGTTATATAGCTCGTTTGCATCTGGCACTATCAATTTCTCAATAGGGTTTGCCTTCCAGAAAACTTCTAAATTCTCATATCACCAGAAAAAGTATAACATCAAAGAGAAGAAACTTATTAAAACTATCACTTTTTTCCTTATTTATATACCAATCTCATTAATTCACGTGCCTAATTAGAAGTGCAAACACATTTTAGATACAAAATTTAACAACCCATAAAATAAGTAATTTATGGTACTCATTCATTATTTGCGATGCGATCATATCAATCCGAATATATGCCATTGATGAGTTGGATATGAATATATATGCATTGATGAACATGTGCAACTGAGCTTTTTCCAGAATGATCGTATTCATTAATTGTTTGCTCCACAATAGTAGGCTGTATGCAGGTGGAGACAGGGCAAAATTTTCCCAGGACAGCTCAATGCTCAACAAAAATGTGTAATCTATAACAGCTTACCATTTTTTGCGTCTGGTCTGTTGTATTTGTTACTCTTTTCGAACTGTACCTCAATAGAAAGACACCCGCTCTGATGTGTGTCCTCTAAAAGTATATAGAAGCTTTTTTTTAACCAGGAAAATGTTTGTTTGCCCTTCCTAAAACTGTCTTGGAAATCTTTCCGCTATGAATTCACTTTACTCCATTTTAAATTTTATAAATAACTCCCGTAATATTCCAATATGAATGAGCATGTAAACTCAGTTCCATCAAATAATTCTGAGCACTCCCACACTAAACAAAATTCCGAAAATATTTGTTTGCATTCTCCGAAAGGGCAGATTCCCATGAACTCCGCTGACATTTCTTTACGTTGGATGTGATGGGCCTATGATCTCAGGCCATCAAAAATGCAGATTCCTTTGCTATTACCCGACTCGATGCAAATAGCCAAAGATAGCCGAAAATCGTGGTAGATAGACACATGGACCCTACATGTTTATTCAGAACAGATTCTCCCCCAAATCCCTAGGACCAACCAATGGCCCGGACCACCGGCCATCAGCGATGGAAAATCCTAACCCTTTTTCTCCTCCTCTCTGCACCGTCAACTGGGTCAGAGCAAGCATCTAGCGGTGCATTTTGGATAAACGAGAAAAGCTCTCATGCACGCACATCAAAAGATCTTCACAGAAGTTGTCCCCATCGGATAGCACGAAAGTTTTTCTATCAGGAAATAAAAAGTCGACAACAACGTTAAGCATATCTATGGCAAATCAGCAACCTAGCTTACTAGCCTGGGAGAAAAAAAATATTCCAATGATTTGCCATAGTGATCTCCTGACCCTTTTTTTATATTCAGGCCGAGTTTAGTTCTAAACTATTTTTTCAAACTTTTAATTTTTCCATCACATCAAGACTTTCCTACACACATAAACTTCTAACTTTTTCGTCACATTGTTCCAATTTCAATCAAACTTTTAATTTTGGTGTGAACTAAACACACCCTCAATAGTGCAAATGCCAAAGACCACTAATTGGTTTCTACTTGGGCGACAGGGATTTGTGGCGTCTGTAGATTGTTTTAGTGGAATTGATAAGATGGGGGCATGAGGGCATCCCTGTTGCACTCCAAGCCCATATGCATCGCAGCTTTTACAAGGCATAGGAATGTAAAGGATGGAAATACAGGAAGCCTGAGGACTGAGGAGTAAAATATTTTTGCATAGACTGATTCAGTCACAAAGCAACTTATTCTCGAGTCCTTGACCCTCGCATTCAAGCTTGTCGGAGCTTATAATAAGGAAAGAAAAGCTACAGGTACAACAGATTATTTTGACTCTTGTGGCTCTCATCAGAGATCTGAAATAGAACCTCTCACCTCCCGGTTCAAGAACCAAACCCTTGTATCTTATATTTGCGCCTCACAATCTGTTGTTCTTCATCATCTCTATAAATTCACCAAAAGCTGTAAAGCACAAGAAACAGGATTAGTAAAATCAACACTTAACAGTGATAACACAAGTTGTGTTGGTACAACATTTTTCTCTAGAAGTACTATATTGTTCAAGGAAATGTACCCAAGTCAGAATCATGCGGCCCGGGTGAGGACTCTGGATGGTACTGAAGAGACAAAAGTTTCATCTTAGGGTACTGAAGGCCGGCACAGCTATTATCGTTGAGATTGATATGTGTTACTTTCACCCCTTCTGGAAGTGACTCTGGGTCAACAGCATAATTATGGTTCTGCAGAGAAAAATA
Source organism: Oryza glaberrima (assembly GCF_000147395.1). Lineage (NCBI taxonomy): Eukaryota > Viridiplantae > Streptophyta > Magnoliopsida > Poales > Poaceae > Oryza > Oryza glaberrima. Next base: position 28,248,586 of record NC_068327.1, on the reverse strand, counting down.
CGGTAAGACAATTGCAGATTGCACAGTAGTAAATGCAAGTATGACAAGTAAAACAAAGGGGAAAATAGCTAAGACTCAGAAATATGAATTAAATAAAAGGAAAATAGCAAGGATGCACACATTTCTCTTGGTGGAAAAACAACTTCTAATAATACAGAGTTACAAACAATACTACCTGACTCTCAGCTGATTTGGTGTATATGATTTTAGTCTAGAAGGATAGACTTGCTACTTCCTCCGTTTCACAATGTAAGTCATTCTAGCATTTCCCACATTCATATTGATGTTAATGAATCTAGATAAATATATGTGTCTAGATTCATTAACATCAATATGAATATGGGAAATGCTAGAATGACTTACATTGTAAAACGGAGGGAGTAGTTGATTAAATTGGATATAACTAACAGCCTAAAAGGTTCAAATTCATTACTCTCAGAAGCTCCAAGTTTTCATCAGGAAGTGTCACAGCGAGAAGTCCAGCACCTCTCCCAACACCAGTAATACGGAAAGCTTTTCAGGAAATAACATAGGATAGATCTATAAATCAATACGTAACAGAAAAGAACTATAATGGATATCAATGGTTTCTAGACTTAAAAACTTAAAACAGCAATCCTACAACAAGTTTCTATACCTCTAGTTAGACAAAACAGTTTATTGTACTGAAATTCAAACGGAAGGCTATTTCCCTCGAGAGTCAAAAAACATGAATCGCATTCAGTATCAAAACAGCAAGAAGTCAGGTCAGGAACAAACTTGTGCACTTATGTCGACACGTCCACTTCGAAGGTCACAAACAGGATGATTTCCTCCATGATGACCAAACTTCATTTTAAATGTCTTCCCACCAAGAGCTTGCCCAATCAATTGGTGGCCCATACAGATGCCAAACACAGGAACCTTCCCTATTATTTCTTGTACTGTCTTCACAGCATATGGAACTGCAGCTGGATCTCCAGGACCATTGCTAAAAAACACACCATCAGGCTTCAAGTTAAGTACCTCAAAAGCAGGCCAATTGGCTGGAACAACAGTTATCTTGCATCCATATGACGTCAAACGTCTCAAAATATTGTGCTTGATTCCAAAATCGTATGCGACCACCTAAATAAAAGGAAGCTAATGTTTAGATTTGAGATTCATCTGAAGTGTTTCAAAAAAGAGAAAGGGACCAAACCAACACTGACATGAAAACTTTCAGTCGATTGACCCTTCTTGAATTCCCACTCTGAATCAGTCTTGTCTGACCATTCATATGGAGCATCGCATGTGACACCACTAATCAAATCAACACCTGCATAACATGAAATACCAGATCTTGTTTTATAACCAGTAACTTGAATAGTGTCTAAATATGGATGGAGGCAATCAATTTTGCCAATACACTATTCTAAATGATATCATTACATGTCAATGCTGGTGACACAATATTCATCATAAAGTGGACATGAAAAATACTCCAGATAGTTACTCTAATAGATCAGTGAAGGATAGCAAGCACCATAACCATGTGTCCATGTCATAAACATATGAAACTTCAATCGAGTTAACAATCTGCTTGACCAGCAAAACATAATAATATTCCTGAACCAGTACGCGGTTAAATAATAAATAGTCCACGTTAATTTCATTAAGCCTAGTACTATCATGTTTGCAAGGTAATTAATTATTTTTTAAGACTTAAGAGTAAATTGCACTGTTCACCAGGTAGAATTATCACTTTGCACTGAGTTTAGCACACACTTTCACTTTAAACCAGAGTAGATCGGATAAGTTTCATTTTGCACTAGGTTGCTTCATATAACTGAAGGGAAATCTTGTCAAATCTTATCAAAACGTTTTTTTTTTTAATTTAGACCATGTTTCATGAAGTTTCATTTAGATTTCATGAAATTTCTATATGTTTGATGATGTATCCTGGTGTTAAGCGAAACTTATTTCGATGCACCTGGTGTAAATAGAAATATGTGCTAAACCTGGCGTAAAGAGAAACATGTTACAATCTACCATGCAAAGTGCAATTATATTTATTAAAGGAGACAGACAATTATTCAAGGACATTACTGCTTGAAGAGAGCATAGCATACCAACAATTTTCCAATTTTTTGCCATTTCCAACAACTCATCATCGGTCCGAGATTGATCAGTACTTAAGACACCAATTAGACTACCATCTTCTCGTAATCTCCGTGTTATGGCGCGTGTGTCCACATCATCTGCATATAAAGCAAATTGATGGTGTTTATTGTTGCTTTTGTTGTTTGTCGGACATAGAGAGCAATGTATCAGGTGACACTACTTACATATTCCCATAATGTTTCTCTTCATCAGATACTCTTCAAGTGTTTCTGTGCATCGCCAGTTGGATGTACTACAGAGAAAGAATACCAATTTAACAACATTAGGTGGTTCTCTTAAAGTTCCAATTATGTCAACCAATACTAGGAAAAAATGGTTTACCATATGCTTAGATTCCTTATGATCAGACCAGCAAGGAAACATCGGTTCGATTCTTCATCATCTGCATGAGCATTCTAATTTGTTAAAACTTACAAGCTATTGTGGAAATGGCATCATATCATGATTATTGACTAACAGAAAAGATACGGACCAGGATTAACACCAGTGTTTCCAATATGTGGGTTGGTCATGAGGACAAATTGACCAGCATAGCTTGGATCAGTCAAAATCTCTTGATACCTGCAGCCCATTTGATGAGGTTAGTTGTTTCCTGTTGTCAATAAGCAGTACGCGCGTCTCAACTATTTGATGAGGTTAGTTGTTTCTCTATCAGGAAGAACAATAAGCACATCTCAACCACAACAGGAAACAAATGCCATCACTCAAACGGTTAGTTGATTTACCCTGTCAAAGATGTATTAAATACCACTTCACCAACTTGTGTTCCTGAAGCACCAAAAGACTTGGCCTTCCAAACTGAACCATCCTCAAGAACGAGCCGAGCATCGCTGAGCTTCCATGGTCTTTGCACTGCACGAAGAATCCAAAAATGGTGAAACAGTATTCATCAGCTTCTTAACTGTGGAGCACAATTGCCTAATCTCAAATCCGTAGCAGAACCCTGAGCACATATTCCGCGCTGCGACTGCAAAACTAGAGCGATTCGAATCAGCTAGCGAAAAGGCAACCTGACTCACCTCCATCATCCACCACGGTACCACTCTGCACGCCACTGACAGCCTGCACACGGAAGACAACACAAAACAACTCAATTTTCGCGCGGATAAAACAACCATCGACAGACGAAGCTGTTGATGGTGTATGACGGATTCAGTCTTGCAATACAACGGGACTAAAACTATGGCGAAGGCTTCACGGGAAAGCACAAAAGCCAGATATACCAATCAGTACACTCCTCCCAAACGATAGGTAGGTAACAAGGCCCCGCCGGCGAAGCTAAAGCAGCAGGAGCAATCCACTCGCGCTCACCTTGGCAGCACGGACGCCGAGGAAGCGGCCCCCGTCTCGCCTCGGGCCGACGGTGCGAGGCCCTGAGGGGACGGCGACCGACCGAGCGGCGGCGGCGCGTGGGCTGGCCGCGGACGGGCGCAGGGAGGGCGCGGAGGCCGTGGCCGGAGGCGCCGCCATTGGTGGTAGGGTGCGGCAGCGGTAGGGGTTCACTGAGCTCGCTGCTGCTTGGTAGCCGGAGGGAGCAATCGGCGCCGCCTTGCCTTGTTGTTAGGGTTTGGGTTGGGGGGGGGTTTACCTATGCTGGGTTGGGTGTCCGTCGCGTCGCGCTCGGGTCGGGTCGGGTCGGCCTCCTTGAAGAAAAGGCCGTGTCCCTTTCCGCTAGCGGGCCCACGACTGATAGCTGTTCGTAATCGTATTATTACTCCGACTCCATAATCTAATCCACATATTTTTATTTCGCTATTTTCTTTTTTTTCATTACTTTTGAAAAAGATGGCCGTGCGTTGCAACGGGTGAAGGTTTTTTTATTTTATTATTGTAATATACAGTTTAGTTAAGGTGAAATTTACTATGAGAATTCGCTTGGATATATATATTTTTTTAAGAAAATCATGAGTTGCAGTTAGGATCGTCTCAAGTTAGCATGTGAGATTTTTTACTAAGATTTTTTATAGGACGAATTCTGTAATTCCAAAAGCGAGCGAACGTAAAAACCGACTCAAAATACGGATATGTATTTCTAAAAACGAACTTAAAAACCGACTCGTACACGGATGAGGTAAGTACCAGCTAAAACATCTTCAATTTTTATAATAGCAGAGATTGATAGAATATCATCTTGTGAACCGTGTTAATTACCCATCACCTATGACAGATTTTAAAATTTAGGAAGAGATTAGACAAATTATTTTAGAACTTTGAAAATCAATCAATTCTCAAATTCTTATAGTTTGTTAGCATTAAAAATGTTATGTGTGGATTTGTCTTAAAAAAGTACTACCTCCATTACATATTATAAATTATTTAATTTTTCTCTTAATCGAAGCTTTTTAGTTTGGTCAAGTTTATAGAAAAAATTAGCACCATTTATATCACAAATTAGTTTTATTAAAATTAATATTGAATATATTTTGATAATATGTTTGTTTGCATGAAAATGTTAGTATATTTTTCTAAAAACTTTGTCAAACTTAAAGGAGTTTGATTAGGAGAAAAAGTTAAATGACTTATAACATTAAACGGAGGGAGTACTATCAAAATTTTATAAACTTATTTTAATTTAAATATGATAGTGAAAATTTCAAAAGCTTCACTAATCTGCTCTAAAAGTTGAATATTTATAAACGGATGGATTAGTTCCGTGTATCCACAAACCTGCTGTACTATTTTGTGGCCCAACTAGAAAGAAACATCAGGCGGAGGAAATAATCTGCTGGGCCCTTAGCAGGCGAAATATTGAACTAACCTACTGGGCTCTAGCGCGGAGTCACCGATAAGAAATGAGAATTTGAAAGGGAAAAAAATAAAAATATATCTATACAACATGTAGTGGGAGTGCTCAGCAGCAGTAATAAGGAGTATAACTTACATATAGTGGGAGTGTTCGGTAAGCCAGCTGCAACGGCTACAGCTGTAACTGTAGCTGCGAATGTCGGCTGTTGCGTAACTGCAGCCCTGGCAGCTGAACGGGCCCAGTAAAGAGTACTTACTCCGTCCCAAAATATAAGAAGTTTTAGAGTTGGATATGGTTATTAATAAAGTAGGTAAAAGTGAGTGGTGGAGGGTTGTGATTAGATGATTAGTGGAGGTAGATGAGAAAAGTAAATGGTGTAGAGTTATGATTAGTTGAGAAGAGAATGTTGATGAAGAAGTTATAATTTGGGACGGAAGGATTATAATTTACATAGATGATATAACTAGGATCTAACCATCCAAAGCAAGTTGCTGGCGCAGCAGTAGTGCATCAGTGACGCAAAGGAAATATTGTGATATCCAATCTCCCGTTCGCGTGCTGCTAGATGAATCTTGGAGCAAAATCTAGCGGTGAATGTTCTAAACAAAATCTAACGGTGAAAAGAAAAAAAATGGTTCCACGCTACTTCCTCCATCCCAAAATATAAGCATTTTTAGCATAGCGCCAAGTCAAATATTTGTAACTTTAACTATTAATAACAACAAAATAAAAAAGATTAAAAATGTAAAATTGATGTTGCTAGATTTATCATTAAACAAACTATAACTCTTCTTATTTAAAATATCTTACTTTTATAGATATCATTAGTTAAAGTAGTATCTCAAAAACCATGTTGGAGTAAAAAAAATGCTTATATTTTAAGATAGAAAACTATCGCCAATAATTTAGCGATTCCGAAAGATAAACTCATTGGGTCGGTCCGGTTTTGCTCGAGGTTTAATTTATTCTTTGTTTGCTTTGCACAGGACCGACACAGTTCCACTGACACCATTAGGGCCTGTTTAGAACCCACCTCAAAATTTTAAACCATATCACATCGAACGTTTGAACACCTGCATCAAAATATTAAATACAGGCTAAAATATAACTAATTATATAGATTGCAACTACTTTGTGAGATAAATCTTTTAAGCCTAATTACTTTATGATTTGACAATGTGATGCTAAAGTAAACAATGCTAATGACGGATTAATGATGCTTAATAAATTCGTCTCGCGGTTTATTGACGGATACTGTAATTGTAATTGATTTTTTATTAGTGTCTAAACACCCTATACAACAGTTTATATAATATCCGATGTGACACACCAACAACTTTACATCCTGGATTGTATTTGATTTGTGTGAAAATTTTGCAGGAAGGTGCTTGGAAAGCATGGTTAGAGAGCTCTTGTTACTCTTCTCTAGTTCTTTTAATTTCTTGGAAAAATAAATAATAATAAATCATCAATTCGAACTTGGCCTTGGCCCTTACATAGACTAGGCACAACTCGTACAAGCAAACAAAAATAGGTTCATCCCTCCACGGGTAAGCATGAGACGATCAGACGATGCTCCACCAAGGGAGCAAAGCCTTCCTGTGGATCACGACTGACGTGTCCACGCGGGCCCGCCTGGCCGCGTCAGCGACCGACTCGCCTCTCGCCACGTCGTCACCTCCCGAGTCTCCACATCCAAGTCTGATACGTACTGCTACTCCTGCTAGCAGATCGATGACTGAACGTACGCAAAATGATTCATGCACGTTGCAGTGTACCCAATACAAGTTATACAACTATATGTCACAAGAGTTATATACGAGGAATAAAGAGATGACCCTTTTTATTGATGGCCAAAGTTTTAAGAGTTTGACTGTTCAAATCATTTCTAAGTAAAGGATGATTACGGGCATGTTCGGTAGATTTTTACTGCAATTTTAAGCTGTGCTGTATAGTGTAACGGTTCGGATACACAAACGCATAGCTGCTGGAAGCTGTTGCTTGCTGGCTGGTTGCAACGTAGCCGTGCTACGCTAGGTTGTCCGAACAAAGCATATATGTTCAGTAGTACACAACCAACCCGTTGGATATATACGGTGCTGATAATTTTCTTTAGATGTTATTACTCCCTGTGTCTAGAATACAAGGTATTATGTGCCTTTTAACTAAAATTTAAGAAAGTAGTAAAAGCACAAAGCACGGTATAAATAGTGATGACTTGAAGAATATAAAGCACTAGTACAAAAGGTGATGGATGTGGAATAAACTATCCTTCCATTCAAAAATATAAGCCACGACCACTCATAACTCAAAATCAAGAAACATTCATTATCGTATTATCGTTTGGATCACCAATTCACAATAATAAGAGTAATGTGCATGGGCGGTCCATAAACTTGCGTTGGTGTATCACCTAGGTCCATGAACTCTCAAAATGCATTTTTAGGTCCCTCAACTTGTTTCGGGTGTCATATAAGTCCAAACAGGCTCTAAACCGCTCCGTGTGCTGACGTGGCATGCCGTGGTGGCGCCTACGTATCAGTACAACCCATATGTCAGTCACATATAGAAAAAAAATTAAGAACATATTTTTCTCCTATCTTTTTCATTTATTTTTCGAAATTAAAAACTTCCTTTTCTACTCAATCTCCCCTCTTTTAAAATTTTATTTTTTGTATGAGAGTGACATGTGGATCCCACGGACACATAAGCGTTAGCGTGGCATGTCACGTCATCTCACGAAGTGGGTTAGAGCTCGTTTGGACATATATGACACCCGAGACAAGTTGAGGGACATAAAAATGCAATTTGAGAGTTCGTGGACCTAAGTGACACACCTGCACAAGTTTAGGGACCGCTGGTGCACTTCACTCCAATAATAAATACAGTACACCCATCCAATAGAATTAGATAGCTTGAGGATGAAAGATTTAAAAACAATAATTTAGTTAAAAGAAGGTGTTAGTTAATTGCATAGATGCATGCACACATTGTATTATGAAATATCTAGAAAAAAATAGTTACTCCTTCCGTTTCATAATGTAAGACTTATTTTTAGATTTATTAACATCTATATGAATGTGAATAATGCTAAAAAAATTTACATTATGAAACGGAGGAAACATGCTATTATGAAATATCTGAAAAAAATTAGTTATCTTTTTATATTTTAGAATAGGGGTAGTAATATAAAATATGGTAGATGAGGAATAAAGTACTGCCTCGGGGTTTTAAAAAATCCCTTATATTTTAGGGTGAATTTGAAGGGTGTAATCCCTATAGTATTTTGGATTTTTTTTTTGCTTGGGCGAGCCCCTGGGTGCACATAGCAAAACAAGGCAACACACGTGTATAAAGAAAGAAAGTGAGCAGATTGCCTTTTGTCCAGTCCAGCCCTCAAAAATTTCCCCCAAAACTCGTGCCCCTTCTTCTTCTTCTTCTTGCCGAGGAAGCCAAAGCAGCGGGAGCAAAGCGGAGCGCAATGGCGGGGTCGTCGGAGCCGACGCGGGTGATGGTCGCGGTGAACGAGTCCTCGATCAAGGGCTACCCGCACCCCTCCATCAGCTGCCGCGCCGCCTTCGACTGGATGCTCTCCAAGCTCGTCCGCTCCAACGCCGCCGGCTTCCACCTCCTCTTCCTCCACGTCCAGGTCCCCGACGAGGACGGTACGCGCCGCCCTCTCTCCCATTGTTCTCGCGGGAATCCCCCCGCACACCACCGACCGTGGGGTGGTGGGCTGCTTTTGCTTTGCTGTTGCTGCGTCTTCGAGGTGCTCGATGGAATGCCTCGGTTCTAGCTCTTTGCAATCTCGTGATTTTGGTGGTAGATCGTCTCCAAGCGTATCCTAGGAGTTCGCAACACTAAGGTGGTTCTGATCGATTTACTGTGTACAAATTCATTAAAACTGCTGCGACCTGTGTGGCTGTGGAGTGTTAGGTTCCTCTGACGAGCGTGGCCGCGTGGGTTGTGGACAAGGTCCTCTGCGCGGGGGGGGGGGGGGGGGGGGGGGGGGGGGTGGGGGCTGGTACTATTTCAGGATAAATCGATGCTATGCTGTTTTTAAGAAGGTCATACGTGTTAATAGATGGCTATTGGCCTATGGTTTGGTAGTTGGCACGGTATCTGAATAAGCTCTATCACTAATGACAGGTGCAGAATCTTTTGCCGGACTTATTGAGTGTTTCATGAACTCCAAAGGATTATTTCCCCAAGTCAAATGACCATGATGATTTAGTATTTAAATTAGTTTTGACCATTTATTTTAAAGTAGCTTTGACTGTTTCTGGATTCTAAGGCCCTTTCGCCAGGGCAGAGGCGGGGGTATTTTAGTGTTTACCAGTAAGTTGAATATATGCAAAGTTCATATGATCTTATCAAATATGTGCAGGGGTACTGCGAGGTGTAAAAGAAAATATGATTGATTTGTCCTCTCTGTTGGGTTTAGGACTAGCGAATGTGGTTGGTCATTCTGCATACACACTGTTGTTGTTTTTTCCTCGGTGCTCTTTTGAATTGTACAGATGTGACAAAATTTGACTGAATGCAGAAGCTCTTTTTGTCATCTTATCATAACTGGCCTTATGCTTCTTCGACTTAATTTGTATTATTACTGCTCTACTAGGAGAATGCTTAATAATGTTACACATATAGTTCCCATCATCAGTCATCGATCCTATTGTGTTGATGTGATATTGCCTATGCATATCTTCCATACTTTGATGGAATAGAGCTCTGATAAATCACAGAATTTGAAGTCAATATCGTTTTTGAATCCTTTAGATCATCCACTTGCCACAAATAGCATATTTCTGACTCACTTGGTTTTCTTTAAGTTTGCCAGCTAAATCTGTTGTTTTCTCTTTTGAGCCACTGTCTAGTACTACACTACTACTTATTCATTTCTGGTGTTCAAGGAAATGCTTCTGCTGTGGGAAGATCAAACTCTCTATGACCTATTTCCCAAGTTATTCTATTATCCAGTTTTGAGGTTGATGGTCCAGTGCCTTGTATAGAAACTTGTCAATTTTGTTTTTCTGCTTCCTTTTATTTCCATTCAGATGACACAGTTTCATTGCTCCAAATGAATTTGACCTGAATACTGCTTTCTCATGTTTTTTGGACCACGATACACTTAAGCTGATACCTGAATTTCAGTACAGGGTGTCCAAAGCTTAGGCAGCACTTATCTTAAAATCTTCCTTTTTGTATTATCTTACCTATTTTTTTGTTTCTTTGCTGGAGTGAGATAGTTTCTTTGTCTATAAAAGATCTACCCACAAACTTCATCAGTATGTGCTGTATTTTATATTACAAACCATAATACAATTATCTCTTATTTTTACAAAGTCTATTGAAGTAAACAAATCTACAGAAGTCCTGCATTCCTGCCTTTAGATGTTTTGTCATGCTTTTGGCTCAGTTGATGTTGGTGTTTAGCCCTTATCATTGAGTGACTTTAGTTCCCATGCAATGTGCCCACTTAAACAGTTGTATTTTTGGATAATTATTTTTTCTATCTAATCACCTTTTTTTTTGTTTAATCAAAAGGATTTGATGATATGGATAGCATCTATGCATCTCCACCAGACTTTCAGAGAATGAAACAGAGAGACAAGATAAGAGGGCTTCACTTGCTCGAGCACTTTGTGAATCAATGCCATCAACTGGAGGTAATCAAACCTCCATATTTCTTTTCAGTCCTTTTCCTGAGGATGGTTAATTGAAATTGGTCAGCACACAGAAAATTAAGTGTGTTTTCTTGACTATTGCAGACTCCAATAGCCAATAGTACTGATCTTTTTTGTTTCATGTTCTGGCGTTTGTCTAATTATTTGCAGATAAAATGTGAAGCATGGATTAAACAAGGGGATCCAAAGGAAGTCATCTGCAGCGAGGTGAAGAGAGTTCAACCAGATCTTCTAGTTGTGGGAAGTAGGGGCCTTGGACCATTTCAGAGGTAATTTATGTCAAAATGACTGTGATTGAACTTGTCAGCATTTTATTTTAAAAGTTATGCACATATAAGTATTCTTCATTGTGTGTTATGATGGTTGCGCACATACGACCTCCAGTTTCAAATATAAATCGTTTTAGACTTGTGCACAAGAAACTCACATGACTTTGTTACCCTTCATCTATACTAAGTTGGAAATGATGAGACATTTATTTGTGAGGATGATACCGTTAATTTGGTAGGGCAAACATGGAAGCTAAGTGGTAAAGTTGCATAGAAGTTCTAAAGTTGACTTATATTTAGGAATCGGGAAAGAGTTAGAAAGGCTAAAACAGCTTATACTTGGAATTGAAGGGAGTACTTTGATAAGATGATCCATCACTAGGTGTGCATTGTCCAAACTAAGATATAATACTATGTGTTTATTTCTAAAAATTGTGCTGAATTGAGCAAGTAATACAGGATGACTGGGGGTGTTTGAACAATTGATTTCATGCTGTTTGATATTTCTAACAAGTGATGGTTGTTAGGATACAGTCTTTTTTCTATTTCATTTTCTGTCCATTATGTGAGGGAAATGGTATTGTACTCTGAAGGCGTACCTACTGTTAGTCGTGTCATAGCATCTTGCTTGTTTTTTTTTTTTTGATAAGATTTACGCTTCATATGTACAATATCTTGCCCCTTCCATATTGAACTTGTGACATCTTAAACAGCTATTGTGTTACTATGCTAGGAAAAAAGACAAGCAACAATTTTCCGAACTCAAATTTCTGTTGAAATCCATGTTGGTTACCTAAAGGATTTATAAAATACCTTAAGCACAATAACACTGGTTCTTTGGGGCTGGCTGTAACATGATTAGTGGAGATAAATCAAGTATGACACGTACTAGATTAACTTTGTGAACTATTTACATTGTCTCGTTCTGATAAGCTGGGTTGCAACTTAATTCTGTACCAGATATAACATACTTGCCAGGTTGGCATGTATTCCCAACTACAAAATGGATATGTCCAAACATTACGTCTTTATCTCGACTTCCTTTTTATGATATAAACCTGCTATTCCTAAAGCTATAATCATCAGCATGAGTATAATTAGCTTTCTGCTGACTTATTATTTTGAGAACTGAATGGACCAAACAAACTTAAAAGTTTTTTTTTTTTTTTTTTGCTACTCCCTTGCAGCATGTAGTGGAAGCATAGGCCCATATGGAACGGGTGAAGAAAAAAAATGAAAACATTAGGGAAAAACATATGAAACTCATAGGTTGTTTACTTGTTTATGCCTCACTAGAAAAAAATACACAATTTTGGGGTGAAAGATACAAAGGAAAAGGATCATGAGGGCCAACCTCATGATAGATTGGCCTTTTGTTTTTAAGCCAATCCATAAGAAATCTAATGGATTTATAGGAGCTCACCCTTTTATACCGGAGTGCCAAATCAAAATGTTTCTAATACCTTCAAAATTCATCCAAAAAATCCTTTTGTTTCAAACACCCCCGTTTTCAAGAATACACAAACGATTTGCATATCATTGCATTAAGATGAAAGTAGTTTACAAGGAACCTAAACCAGTCCAAATGTTAAACATCTAGACTAATCAACCAGGACCGAAACACAACAGTTAGCGAACTACTGTACTATGTATGGCGCTGTCATTTCTCCTTTTGGTCATAGTGGTTCTGATATCGTCCCAAAAGTCAGTTTCTCAAGTTTGCAAGTTGATTGTGCATGCAGCGTGCATACTTATTTTTATTTTTGTGAGCATGCGTGTGTGCTTGTGCCTTTGTAATTATGAAAAAAAGACTTTGGTATTCGTGCGCTCTAGACAAGATGTTGCCTTGTAAATCAAGCAGCAGTAGAGCGTGCCTACTGTGGAAAAAAGCCTATGGAGTAACCCTAATGATAAACACTCATTTGATATTTTCTTTAGAATGTCGCACTTCTAATAGAAAGACTTTATGATTCAGTGGCCTATACGGGTAGAACTAATAATATCTCCAGCTTGTGTTGTAGTCTTGTACAGTTGTACTATGAAATAGCTAAATTTTAGGACAGCTGGAGCAGTTATCTGTGCAGAACTAATCCTGTCATTCATAGAGAACATGATAATTTTCTGTGACCAATATAAATCATGTAGTTTGAATAAAATCTTACCAAGTTGTTGCTTTTTTCCCAATTCAGGAAATGAATGGGATGTAGTATTGTAGTACATTTTATCTATGCAATGCTATATGAGACTGAATTGGAAGAAAAATATCTACTTATATAGACTTCTACTATCACACAAGCTATTTTTTTGCATCTTCATGATTTTCTGTTTAATCTACGAAGAATTGTTAGATCATTTTTTTAACAAGTACATTGTACTTCTGTTTTTTTTTTTTTTGGTAGAAGAATTACTACAGAAACTTATATGTGAATGAGAACAACGTACACCTGCATATCGAAAAATGTATATTGCTCATTGATATTCTGTAACGTGTTGTCTTGAATTGCGCCATGGTTATTCCTGTTTTACTTGTACTAATGACTGGTGCTGTTAATCGCGTTGCAGGGTTTTCGTGGGCACAGTGAGCGAGTTCTGTGTTAAGCATGCCGACTGTCCAGTCATCACCATCAAACGGAAGGCCGATGAAGCACCGCAGGACCCTGTTGATGATTGATCCCTTCAATGTCATACTTGAGAATGAGATATTCTTCACTGCTCAATGGGTTTAATGTACAAAATACAATATGGTAGTAGTGCTTGGAACTAGTACAAATCTTTGCCCAGTCCACCCCAAAACTAGAGTGAAGATGAAGAACACTATTGCGACAAGAGGTTGTATCCTATATGAGATACATCCAAGTTTGTTATGAACCTAAGCTACCTTGATGATGAATCACGTACTGGGCTTCGCAGAAATGAATGTTCCACCCCTTATCTGCCCTTGCCTGACCACATTTGCAGGGTACCTGAAACCTGGGGGCATGGGCATGCCGTGCTGCGGATGGTGTTGGGGCATGCCATGCTGCTGCGGATGGTGTTGGTGTTGGTGTTGTTGATGTTGCTGCTGATGCCCTTTGCCGTCTCCCTTGCTGTCGTTCTTCCATGCTGCAGGTTTCCCTGGGGTGAACTTGATCTCGAAGCCGTCGTCGATGTCGTGGATCATGGCGCGGGAGCTCGCCATCGGCTTCATCACCGGGTACTTGATCTCGAACCCCTTCTCCAGGTCGCCGCCGACGGCATTGATGCCGTAGAACTGGTCCTCGGCGGAGGCCGCCCTCTTCTTGGAGAGCCGCCGGCCGCAGAGCCGGCCGACGACGCAGGCGGCGACGGCGAGGAAGGTGATCACGGCGAGCACGGTGAACACCGGGCCGAACGAGCCCCTGGACGTGGTGGCCGGCTGCGCGTGCATGATGGAGTTGGAGGTTGGATAGTAACCCATGGGCTGAGGTAAAGACGCCATCTTCCACTTCTCTTGTGTCACTCTTCTGCTGGTTTTTAGCTCTTGTTGCAAAGCTACTGCTCACTGCTCTTCACTCTTCTCTGCCTCTTCTTGACTAGGAAATGGCTTGTGTGATGGAATGGAAGTGTCTCCTTGAGCTCAGAGGCAGGGGTGGTCCTTTTATGATGGAGGAGGTAAGAGGACCCGGATTTGAATTGCACAAATTCCTTTTCGTATTGGCAAGCTAGGCATTGCTATGATGGTGTTGCCCATCTTTTCATTCTGTTTTTTTTTCTCGCGGAGATCTTTGAACGCATTGGGGCGCGAGAAAGGCGAGTGCTTTGGGATCTCTTTGGAGCAGTTCAATGCGAGCTTGGAATAACGTCTCGGTATGCAGCCGCAGCCTGCATTCCTGCCTGTTCTCTCTCTCACTCTCACTGTTTTCTTCCGTGCTTTTGCTTTTGGACGTTGCATTGGATCAAAGCAACCGTCGCAGCAGGGAGAAGGCCCGGGCAGCGACATCACATCGCTTTGGCTTCCTTTGATTGCTTTCCCACCTTCGCTTTAGCAGATTGTGGGGGCAACGAGGAATGAGCGCCAGGGCCACTAGACTGGTCGCCTTTCTTGGGCATGCCGATGGATGGCAGCAGCAGCTTGCCGTCGCCATTGGCATGTTGCTGCCTCCTCCTCCTCCTCCAGGCCCCTCCTTCAAATTCCCTGAGGTGACATCTTGGGGGCCTGTTCATCATAAGGTTTTGCTCTTACCATGATTTGTTTTCGGTGAATGCTCTGGCTCTCGATTGAACAGGGTAGGTGAACTCGTGGGCAGTATTATTAGGTCTAGCGTATGTACGAATAGCTACGTGGAACTCGTTATGATGGTCGATCGTTGAGATGCACTCTAGTCCTACTGCTAGAACCAACGAGGAGTTTTAGATGACGTTGCAGTCTCCTGTGGTCAAGTGTCGTTTTCAAAAAAAAGAAAAAAGAAGAAGAAGGAACCACGCACTTCAACTCGAATTAGTTTGCAGAGAATTTCATTGAGCTCTTACAAGGTAAGTATATTCTTACAAAAATAAGTAAAAATCGAAGAACAAACAATTCGATTTGTGAATCGGCAAGAATTCCTCCGGATGGTACCTGTCCTGAAGTGAGGCCTGAAGTACTTGAACTGAGGACTGAGGCGGACCTAAAGTGCTTCAATTAGGGCGACCGGAGCGGCAGTGGCATGATGCGCGGTGCTGTAGCTGGGCACGATTCGGTCGCGTCACGCCGCGTTGCCGCTGCTTTGCTCGGCCGCCGCTGTCCGCACTCGAGAGATTCCTGCCAGGTCGACCCAGGTGTCGCATCGTAATCCATGCCCGTGTTGTCACCCTCACGCAGGAGAGGAAAGCGGCAGAGGGAGGGCTGCCAGTTTGGACGCTATACAGGTGATGAGCACCCCGGCGACAAGCGTTCTGGAGTACTACGAGGGCAGTACCGACTACGGGCGCATAGTGGTACAGTACACTACTGTACCACATATCGTATCGGAGGCTCAGAGCACAACCTGCAGTGCAGGATTGCAGCAGCCAGCAGGAGCTCGGACAGTCAGCCGGACCACGTCCTCCGATGATTCACCGTTCACGAACCTGTTTGAGAAAAACTGGATCTGCATTTTGGACTACATCTACTGGCTGCGGTTCCATCCGCTTCTCCCGCCCCCATCCGGATCGAGCATCAAGGGTGAAGGTAGAGGGAAGAGAGGACGCACCGGTGGTCCGCCGCCGCCGCCCCTCGCCGGTCGTCCGCCGCCGCCCCTCGTCCGCCCGGCCGCCGCGGCGCCCCTCGCCCGCCTGGCCGCCGCCGAGCCCCTCGCCCGCCCGGCCGCCGCCGCCCCTCGCCTTCCCGGCCGCACAGCCACCGCCGCCCCTGCAAAGAAGTAGTAGTAGTAGTACTAGCAGCCCATGCCGCTGCTCCTCCGCTCGGCGCCGCCCTGCCCCGTTGCGCCGCCCAGCAGCCCGAGCGGCCGCCGCCTCCGTCGCGCTGCCCAGCAGCCCGTGCCGCTGCTCCTCCGCTTGGCGCCGCCCGCACCGCCTTGCTCGCTAGCTCGCCCACATCGCCATCGCCTCTCCATCTCCAGTCCACTCGCGTTTTTCTTTTTTTTTTTTAAGCGAGAGGATAAGTCCGTTCGCTAGCTAGTTCCTGTGGATTAAAAAGTCCACTCATGTAGCGATTAGATTTTTGCTGTGCTTTTATATTCATTCTATTGATGTTGCTACGAATTTATCAAAAAAAAAGCTTCACTCAATTGAAATACATCAATTAAAAAATTATCCATTAAAAATATATCCGTTAAAATTTACTCATTTCAAAATATTATTGTGATTAATAACACAATTAAAATTTAATAGTTTAAAATATATCCCTTAAAAACACAAATATAAGGTTAGTTGGAAGATAATACTAAAATATAGGAGGGTGGGATATGGATGATGTAATATAGATGATCTGTTGGAGTGGGGAATTTTTTTTGAATGACTATCTATATAGGCATTTGGAGGTCAAATATGGATGAGCTGCTAGGAATACTCTAAGAACTAATCTCACAATGTATAAGGTTTACTGTAGAGGCTTTGGTGGTATTTGAATGGGAGGGACATCCCAAACAGTCTCTTAAGACCCACCCTTATATTCGTATTGTGGCTGCCCTTACCCGTCTCTCCCTTTTATGAATGGAATGGGCAATATTTTTTGCTTGGAAGATGCTCAAGTCTGCTGGATTGGGATTGGGAGGTAGGAGTAGGTGGCTTGTTCGTACACTGGCGTTGCACTTCTTTAGATTGGTTGTCGCTACTGCCCAGACAAACTGGCTAGACTAAAGTCTAGGAAGTCTAGGACCTGGCGACCTGCACCTCGCTTCAGCTTGCCTGAGAAATTTGGAAGGACAAGGACCTGGTGCGCTGGTGCCTACGAAAAAACTATTATACGTTCATTTTGGATTTTTTCCATTACCCATTTGAAAAAAAAGTACAAATTACCCCCAAACTATCGCGGTCGTCCGAATTACCCCCATGAACCATAAAACCGGACATTCTTCACCCCCAACCATGCAAACCGGACGAATTACTCTCCTCGACCTAATCAACGGTGGTTTTGGTCTACATGGCGTACGCGTGACAGTCCAGTCAGCAATTTATTTATTAAAAAATAGGTGGGCCCCATCTGTCATACACCTATTGCACTTTCCCCTTTCTCTCTCTTCTCTCTCTCACTCTTCCCCTCTCTCTCTTCTCTCACTCTCTGTCTCACGCGCACAGCGGCAGGCGAGGGGCGGCGAGCGGCGGCGGGGTGCGGCGGCGGCGGAGGAGGCGAGGCGGCGGAGAGGGGACGAGGCGAGGTTGTCCCATGGGTTTCATCTGGTTGTCTCATGCTCTCATCGATCGGTCAGTGTGTGTCGTGTTCGATCGATCTACATGTACAGATGATCGATCAGTCGATCGGATCAATCGCCATGTTTTTGTTGTGTTTGGTGATGAGATGGTGGTTAAGTGGTATGGTTAGTGTGCGCTAATGGCGGTGGTTTGGTTTGGGAGTGGTTGTGTGCGTGTGGTTGCAGGGTGGAGAGCTTCATAGAGCACCAGGATACGTGTAACTCTGGACGGGTGCGCGGCGAGGTCGTGCCCGTGGTGACGATGCTGCCGGTCATCCGTCCCGCGGCGCTGCGGCATCGTCATCATCATCCGCTGCCGCCGCCTGAGCTGCAGCTCCTCCCGGCGTCCACCACGCTGCCGTTGGCCGCCGCGTTCTCGTCCAACTCCACGACCACCGGCTCCTCCTCCCACGAGCAACACGCGACGACGATGACGACGACGAAGCTGCAGCTCTCCATCGGCCCCACCGCCGTCGTCGTCGTCGCAGCGTCCGACGGCGGCGCCGCGGCCGCGGCAGCAGGAGGGGAGGAGGAGGAGCAGCGGGAAGAGGTGAGGCGCGCGCTGGAGGAGAAGGCCACCACGGACGCGGCGCGGGAGCGGGCGCGCGAGGAGGCCGCGGCAGCGGAGCGCGCGCTGGAGGACGCCTGCCGCCGCCTCGCTTCGCTCGAGCAGCGCAAGCTCCCCCTCCCCCTCCCCTCCTTCGCTGCACCCCGCCGCCGCTCGCCGCCTCATCCCCGACGCTCGCCACCGTCCTCCCCGCCGCTCGCCTCCTCCGCCGCACCCCGCCGCCGCTCGTCTCCTCAGCCGCACCCTGTCGCCGCTCGCCTCCTCCTCCACCGCCGTCGCCTCGCCTCGCTCGAGCAGCGCGAGCTCCCGCTGCTGCCGTCGCCTCGCCTTGCCGCCACCGCCACCGCTCGCCGCCCCCGCCTGCCGCTGTGCGCGTGAGACAGAGTGAGAGAAGAGAGAGAGAAAAAGTGCAATAGGAGTATGACAAATGGGTCCCACATTTTTTTAATAAATAAATTGCTGACTGGATTGCCACGCGTACGTCACATAGACCAAAACCACTGCAGATTGGGTTGAGGGGGGTAATTCGGCCGGTTTGCATAGTTAGGGGTGAAGAATGTCCGGTTTTGTGGTTCAGGGGGTAATTCGGACGGCCGCGATAGTTTAGGGGGGTAATTCGTACTTTTTCCTACCCATTTACCCTTCTGAAAACGTTTTCCTGCCTCAATTCAAACGGAAAAGGGAAATGAATTATAAACTCTCGAGTTTTTTACATGTCATTTAAATAATTATGAAAAAATATTAAAAACATTCAACAAGATAAATTACTATGTTATATATCACTACGCAAACATAGAAGTTAAATTTTGATTTCTACAAGTTACAATAAAATAAACAAATTAATGTATATTATAGGGCTTGTTCACTTTGCTACCATTTTCAACCTTATTTTTTTTTGCAAAGTTACCAAAAAAGTGGCTACATTTAGTTTGTTGCCAAATTTTAGTAAGTACATATGAAATCTTGCCAAAATTTTGGCAACCTTACTATGGGGACACCCGATAAAGTCACGGTGTCCCATGAATACGTAACTGCCTAGGATGTTCAGTTACGCATGAAATGATATAAAAGCATAAACTTCGATTATACAATACTTAAGTCACTTAGTTCACAACACAACATAAATACAAACCATTACATATATGGCCTATAAAGCCTTATTTCTACAAACAGATAAACTGCTAGACTCAACCACAGAACTGCCTGAGCGTAGGATGACCTGGAAATCATAGCTGTCCCACTCTAACGGGTCAACAGGATCTTCACAAGCATCCTCCTCCTCATGATCTGAACTCATTTATGAGTACAAAAGGTACTCAGCAAGACATGCTTATGATAGCAAATGCAATAATTGCAATATAAAACATGCAGTATTGAGAGCTGGAAGGTTTAAACCCTAACCTTAACAGTTATTTCATATAGCCTAACTTAATAAACATATGATATAAACAACACTATTGAACATTTAATTTAAACAATAATAATGAGCATAAAAATATAAATTTTACTTATAAATAACATGAATAGAACATTAGATAATAAATAAGTTAACCATATTAATTAATAGCCATTTAGTTTAACTTGTGCCCATAATCTGGAGTCACCCATAGACACATCTCCATTAACCGGGAGCACGGCGTATTCGAATTCTCAACGACTCTGCAGCGTCTGCCCAGCCTTACCCACACGATACCCATAGTTGGTCGGGCTGAAAAGTAACAAGGTGTAATATTGCTCCATATATCTCTCCCTTCTGCCTAGTAAGTTAAAGGATGCTCGGGATGTTGCTCGGAGTGATCCGGTCCGAGGTGTGTGCCAACCTACCTCCGCATCCACTTACCATTGTTCGTTACTCGACGGGCAGCCCAGAACTTCATGGGCCCATAGGGCAGTTCTGAACTCTCGGGGCCCATCGAGCCCACATATATAAATCATATAAACATGAACCATGTCACTTTGCTTGACACACTTGAAAGCTAATGGCCAGTACACCGAAAGGCCTGCAGAAGTTTAATCAATTGGAGCAATGTACGGCCAGGTTCGATAACTCGATCATGTGGATGGGCGAAACTATGTCATTCTTATTGACACAAGGGGGTTGATTATTATATCAATTTTAAATAAGAAATAACCATAAATATATCCATATATCCATCACGACCATAAACAGGTCCATAAAACCAAACACATGAACTCTATCATGTATACCACCCGCTCACAAGCGGTGTCAACAGTTCTTAGCATATAGCCATAAATAGTTCCATAAGCATGTTTTCATATGCAGTAATAATATCCATATTAAATCAATAGCATGTTAAATAATTAACAGTTTGTTCAAGTGTTTCTCAAATTTTATCCTAAGTTAGTTAGACTCTATGGCTCATTAAGATGTTTATAACAACAACAGAAAATATAATGCAATAATAGCAATATAATTAACTTAAAAGAATTCGTGCAGTCTATCGTACTCCAAAGGACAAGTACGCTACTAAAATAACTCTCTATCTACTAGGATTAAAATGTTCAAGGGAGGGTGCATGTCTTGCAACCTTCGGGCTCGATGTAGTCGTACAAATCGTCTCCTCCTGGCGCGGAGATTTCTCTCACTCCGACAACCGGACCAACGTTAGCGTTTTCTATTTATGCAACAATCATTACCACAATAAATACAAGAAAAACAGAGATAACCAAAACAAATAGTATCACAAAGTGCAACAGTGAGTGAAAAGGATTTATAGAAATAATTTTAGGGATTTTTGGGATTTCGGGGAAAGACGAACCCTATGGCTAAAATTAGGGTCGCGACAACGGGTGCTCGGATTGCAACGAAACTGACTGGATGGATTCGGAATAATTCTAGGAGTTTGGAATAGGTCTCGGATTTCGATTTTGAGGTCAAACGGATGGTCAACTTGATAGGAAAAGAAAAAGGGTATTTTCTGATTTATTTTTCAATAGGAAAATTGGATTTCCTGTTCTTCTCGTTCTGCACAGGAATTGGCCAGAATCCCACATTGCCGGTGGCAGAGGAGGCCGGTTTTGGACAAGGGGGCACCGGTTTTGTGATCTAGGGGTCGAGGCGATTCCGTTTGTGTGGTCGGCGGCGAGGCTGGCGGCGGCGGGCAGTAACAGGAGGCGGAGGCGGCCATGGTGGCGGCGACTCCGGCGAACTCCGGTGCTGGCGGTGGCCTAGTGAGGTTAAGTGAGGCGAGAGGAGTCCCAGGGTGGCGACGGCCAAAGCTAGGGCACCCTGGAGCGGCGGCGCGCCATGCGGCTGGCGGCGGCCGAACAGAGCAGTGACGCCGGGAGGTGGTGCCGGCGACGTTCCGGCGATGAGTTGGATGGGTAAAGAGAGGGGAAAGGGAGTACTCGGCATGGAGAATCCGATTTTACCTTCAATTTCAGAGGATTGGCGATGTATGCGATGAATTTTGGAGCTCAATCAATGGCACCAGTATTAGTGTTTCGGGGAATTTTCCTCCGGTGACGACGACTTGATTTAATGGGAGTAGGGGCGGATTTGAGGAGGTGAAAGAGGTCGAAACTGCGCTTCTGTTGCCTCCGGTCTTGAGCCTTCTAGTTGAGAGACGAATGAGATACGGAGGCGGGAAGCTGGAGGTGTCGTTTGGGCATTCGTTCGTCGATCGGCCTCGTGCATGCGCGTGCGAGCGTGTGGCATGCGTGGGCTGGCACGAGCTGGGCGCGGGCGCACACGAGTGCGACGCGGGATTGGCGCGAGGCAACACGGGGAGGCACAGGCGCTGGCTCGGCCTAGCCGAATAGAGGAAGAAGAAAGAAAAGAAAAACAGAGGAAGGGAAGAAAGGGAGAAAAACAGAGAAAGGAAAAAAAATGGAAAAAGAAAATTAAGGTAGAAATAGAGAAAAAGAAAATATGGGGAAGATTAAAATAGATAGGATTTGAATTGGTGCGGAATTTAGATAGTCCGACATTCGGGATAGAATTAAATCGGATCAAAGGAACTATTTGAGGGATGATATGCACTTTGCGTCAAAATTAAACGAGAAAAGAAACATCGAAAATAAACATGAAAAATAATATTTTAAATAAACTATTAACTCGACGGTTATATTTTTAGAGAACCAAAGCAAACTAAATCGGTTTTAAAAAGTTGTCAAATTTTAGGGCTGTTACACTTATCAAAATTTGGCGATGCCAAAACTTTGTAAGGTTGAAAATGGTAGCAAAGTGAATAAGCCCATAGTAAAATTTGTTTCGTTTACAATTTGTAGTAGTTAAATTTGACTGTACATATTTATAGAGTGCTTTATCACATACTAATCTATTTCTTAAGTTTTTTTTATAGCCAATTGAATAACATGTAAATAATAAGATGATGTCTCTCAGAAGTTTAGAATCGTTTTCCTTATTCAAACCATGAGTTCATTTGCCAGATTGCCACCAAAATAGTAGCAATGTGCTTCTTTGGCGAGCAGCAGAGTAGCTTTCCACACGATAAAGGAAAGAACTGTGTTCGGATTGGTGTTCGAGGCGTATACGTGGCATCTCAAGCAGACAGAACCACCTTGCGGCGAAGATGGAGTAGAACTGTAGAAGGCGGCGATGCCTGGTTGTCAGGGAAAAAAATTAAAACATACCTCTTTTTTATGGTTTTATGTAAATATACACGTCTACGAAGAATTTGCACAAATATTCCACTTGTCGCGAACGAAAGTGTGAGATCGAGCGAATTACTTGATCTCGTGCAGCAGGTGTGCGAGACCGCTCAGTCTCGCGACGTGAGTGCGCAAGACCACTCCTTCGCTTCCCTTAATTAGTGTCATTAGCAGTTAATTAATTAATTAATATTTATTTAATTAACATCATTAGTAATTAATTAATCGTTACATATACGCTAATCATGAGCCATGTCAGGCCATCTCGCACGCTGCTCAAGCGAGATCGCTTCTTGTCTTTGCTGTCACGCCGGTCTCGCGTCCTGGTCATGCGAGACAGTGCGGTATCGCTCCAACAGCCTGCGAGACCGTGGCCTATCGTCACGCTATCATCACTTTCGCTGAATGAATCAGCGATATTGTTTCGCTTTCGCACTTTCAATCAGCGATGATAGTATATTTGTATAAAAAAATTTACATACCGAATATTAATAAGAAAAAAATAAATAAACGGTATATTTTTAAATTTAATTCTGGTTGTCAGTGTGTTGATTGGTGTGCCTCGTGAGGCTGGAACCGCCGCTCGACCGCTTCATGGATCTTGTCAACGAGTCCTCCAACAGAACTCGTAGGACGTCGGACAATGGCAACGAAGCTGGAGGAAATGTGTCGAGAAGAGGAATATATAACGACGAAAAAATTATTACATCATATGTTTCAAAATATAGCAATTTAAGATTAAGTTAGACATATCATAATAGCGTAGTAATAGAATATGTCTAATCCGATTGTAGATTACTATATTTTTAAAACGAATAAAGTACATGAAAAGTTGTGGCCTCACGGGAGTCAGGATGGTGGACATCATACGGCTGGACACCATTTCAGCAGTGTTTTCTACGCACCATGAACCATAATTGCATTGGGAACTAATGCGTCAATGTGTGCAGCACAAGATGAGTCCCTTGTGGTCGATCGGGAGATTACGAGGTTGGGGATTTAGGCCTCTGGCATGGGTTGCCCTCCATGGCGTGCAGAGGCCTAGGATTCTACACAGTTCTGAAGGTTTAGGAAGGCATGTCAGGCGGATGTTAAGTCCCATGCGGTATGCATAAAAACTAGGGGCTGGTTTGGTTTGAGGTCTAAATTAGGCTTACTAATATTTGTCAATTTTAATAGTGTTTAGTGTCTATTTGGTTTGAAGCCAAATTTTGACATGCCTAAGAAAATAGGCCATTTCAATAGTGAACTTAGACTATTTTGGCTTCAATCCAAACACAACTTTGCCTTACCAAAATTAGTCATGCCAAATTTTGGCACCAACAAAATTTGGTAAGGCCTATTTAGGTCACAAATCAAACCAACCCTATAGCTCGCGGCGGGGGGGGGGGGGGGGGGAACGCTATCAGGCGGATGTTAAGTCCCATGCAGTATGCAGAACATCAAGAAAAGCCAACATGTGGCCCACCTTATATTGCCAGCCCAACCCATGCGCATGTCCCCTTCTTTAGTTGAAAGATTTCGAAATTTGAGTTCAAAGTTTTTAAATTTTGAGTTGAAAGTTTTAAATTTTAAGATATAAGTCTTTTAAAATTGAAATTGAAACTTTTAAATTTTGAGTTGAATGTTTTGAATTTTGAGTTAAAAGTTTTTGAAGTTTGAGTTAATTTTTTTGAATTTTGATACAAAAGTTTTAAAATTTGAGTAAAAAGTTTTTAAAAATGTATTGAAAGCTTTTAGAATTAAAGTAGAATTTTAAAATTTCTAGCTGAAAGTTTTAAATTTGACTCGAAAGTCTCAAATTTTCAATATAGTTTTAAAATTTTAGAAAAAAATTGCAGCAACATTTTAAGAAAAAAGATCTACAAGAGGGAGCGCATGCTTGTCCGTGGTTATCTGAAATAGATTACGCGAAATCAGTAATTAACACTAGTCGAGACCATTTTTTACGATGACCCACCAGGCCTAACATGCACACACTTGCGTGCGCTAGCAGCGCTACGGGCCAGATATGATTTTCACTCTGCTGCACGCGGGAGAGTTGAGCGTTGCTGATGCTTCACGAGCTCAACCATGTTGACCGCAATGGCAATGACCTCCCAATAGCAAGCCCCCTCCTCCTTCTGATGAGTTTCCTCCTACGAGATTGATCCAACCACTATGTTAGCTCTTTTCTTGACCCTCATAGCCCCATCCTTAGCATGTTGTCACCTCGGCATCGATAGCGTCGAAAGGCATCTACATGCCCGCATGGCTTGCTCGGTCAACTTCCTCTCCGCCCCCCTTGCCCCCAGCCACCAACACCGCGCGTGGTGCCGACATTGTGGCTCTGGCCTTTGATGGTGCCGCCGTTGCCTCACCACCCGTCCTTGTCCGCTATCTTCCATGCTATCCCTCTAACCCTTATTCTCAACCTCTCTCTTCACAACAGCTCCCATCCTCCGTGAAACCTTAAACCTAACCCGGTAGCTTGTCACGACGCTCATTATCCATTTTGGCAGAGGAGAGGGGGGATCAGGATTCATGATAGGCCTTACTCGTGGTGGGCTCTAGGCCCATGGCTATTACAATAAGCCTCATTGCAGCGCGGACTATTGGCTGCGGGCGGTTGGCGCTCGGATCCAGCAGAACGGCATAATAGGGGAGAATCAGCGCATAACAACATGGCAAGCCGCGCGCAAGCGGCATGGGCAGCACGACCGCCGGGAATCAGCCGATACGTGGGGCACGGGCATGGTACGCGCGACCGCGGCAAGGCAAGCGACTAGTGGACAAGGACACCCCGCAACCCCGCGTCGCTGGAGTGGACGTCGGATTCGACAGCTCTACTCGCGTCCGGCGTGTGGAGCGCCGCGCCGCGTCTTCTGGCTGCTCGTCGTCGCGCGCCGGGGAGAAACAAAGCATGGCGGTGCCCGTCATTCCCGTGACCATGACGACTACATATTTGGGCCAAAATGTATTTTGGGCCACTAGATATATCCATCTACTTGCAATTCTTGGTCCGGCCCTTTTAATCATAGGCTGTGTTATTTACGGACACGGACTAATTAGTCTATGATAACTTTGCTTTACGGCCGAACAATAGGATGAACATATATGCCCTCTTCGTTCCATGATAATTTTATTTTAAATCCCATATACCAATATAAAACAAAAGATTATATTACCCACTCCTTATAAAATCTAAATGCTATTATTTTCCACTGTATCTACTTTCAATACATTTATTCCCTAGTTTCATAAACTCCGCTGCAATGAATTACTTAAAAATGAATTTACTTTGGGACAAACCGAAGAAGCCAATAATAACTTATTCTGAGATAGAGAAAGTACATACGAGTATTTTCCATAAATAGATCGGAGTAGTATCAGCTATAAAACTATATTAATGCAGTTTTATCTCTTCCGTGATCTATCATCTACTAGTATTTGATAGCTTCTGGCTTCTGGACATGAGTTCGTAGCAGTTTGCTAGAAGCATTTCCTGGGTTATGTATGGTTATGAACGCTACCGGATGAATGTATTCCGCAGTGAGTTCCCATCAGCGAAGATCTCACGCAAAATCTTCTTGTCCATCCTGTCTAGGCACTGAGGACGACATAACTCCATCAGAGTACGATGTTATATTTTCCCCGTTAGCTCAGGTATACTGTAGGATGCAATAATTGGAGCTTATATATATGGTGTCAAAACGTTGCTGACATAAGGATACTGCTGTCTATTGGAGATGGAGCTGCTCACATAACCATATCTCGCTGTTCACAAAGTTCATAGTCAGTTGCACACTGCAGAACGATTGAAACGCGAGAATTTACATGGATCATTAAAGAATCGCACGTTTGAAATAGAACAAGAAAGAAAAAACAAACAAACAAATGGAGTAGCTATTAATATCCAGATTCATGGAGAAAGAAATCTATACTACTAGCAAGTTAGCACTTGAATTCAACACAAAGTGCACGCTTTGTCGGAGACGGTGACTGGGAGCCAGTCTAGGATAGCAGGCACCGATTGCGATCGGATTGGGACAGTGACAAAAACCACAAATATTTCCACTCTTTAAAATCGCGTTATCCATCAACTGTTAAACCTGATTCTTTCAACATCTTGAGAAGTTGCAAACTTGCAATGATTTACTAATCGAGACGCCAATAACCTGACCCGCGGCGGCTGATTATTTCCCGTGCAACATGTTTTGATATAACAATGCTCTGTCTTTTTCGGTTAAAAACACAGGGTTAGGTGACGTAAACGCGTGCCCGGTTTTTCTCTCCTAAAGCATAAGCTCGATGTTGAGACGTGAGTTATGTATATTGGTAGTTTTACTGAAACGGGCTTTATTTTTACGCACCTCGAGTTTGATGGTTCGTGCAATCATAAGCGTGACATGTGTAAAATATCGGATGAACTCGGTCGACAAACGGGTGCTCTGGGTCAAAGATGTGAAGCGACCTGCCGATCGAGCGAGCGACCTCGCAACCGAACCAACCTGATGGTGCTCGGTCGATCCATCAACCGCGCACGTACGGGTGGGAGATCGTTCGATAGCTGCAGGAGCGCGCGGTGGGACCCAAAAATCCGAAGGAATTTAATTCTCTCGATCGCGTAGCACACGTGTGCGCCGCGCCCGGCTGGCCCGTTTGATCACGACCCGGCCGCTGCGGCGCGTCGTCGTCAGGCTTACCGGGCGAGCGAGCGAGCGATCTCACGATGGAAACGACGTACCAGGCGGCGACTCCCGACCCGACCAGCATGGCCCCTCCACGACGACGTCGGGGGTGCGGCTGGTCTAGCCGATTTCTACCGGCACACCAGCCCTGTCGCGGGTACAAAACTTGGTTTGGCTTCTGGAGCTCTGGACCCTGGAGGGACACGTCGAGCACGTACAATGTCGGGGCCCAGCACGTACGCGAGTCGGTCTCTGGCTGGCCACACGCGGCCCCAGCGCCCGAGCCGGCGCGCCCAGCGGTGGCTCGCTCGGTGTTTTCACGCGATGGCCGCGCCGCACTCGGTGATCGCTACCCGCGCGGCGCGTTTTCTTCGAAATCCACCGGGCACGGCAAGCACGCACGGATCGCGCATTCGCGCGCCCCTCCGCCCACGCGCGCGGGTGGCGCCTGCCGACACAGTAGCACGCCGATGCTTGGGTACGGGCAGACACGTACAGATATCGTGTCACGCTCACGCGCGCCTCTCGCCTCGCGCTCACCTACTGCGCCGCGCGGGCCGTGTAGTAGGCCACGGTGTCTGCTCGGGAACACGCGCACCGGGCGCGTCCAGCAATAGGAGCGCAGGAGTGTTGGGTTACTGGTGAGCCGGGTGGGTATGGGCGTATGGCTTGCCGCTGCTGCCCCTGCCGTGCCAGGTCGCGCTTGACCGCTCACGGTTTCTGCTCTGCTCGTTGTGACAGCCATACAGTAGTAGTATATCTGAGCGTGAGCGTGTCAAACATTTGCTGTTTAATCATCTCTCGTGTTCACTTTTAACAGCATCGAACGGGAAGGGCCGGGAAAATATAGTACAGTCCTCCATTGTTATTGCTCAACCCTTACGTCGTTTACGCGTTAACTTCTGTCGTTTCTTGAGAGTGTTATGTCGCATCACTAGCACTATTTTCTTTTCATGCAAAGGTCGTCCCCAAATAATTCCGATAGAGACGGGAGAGATCTCTCGCCGCCGTGCAGTTTTGCCGACTGTTTTAGTTTTAGGCGCATCTGTGACTTCATTCGGCGGCGGAATTCCTCCGAGAAATTACGCGACGATATGGCAACGCAGCGGTTTTCTCCATTTCTTAATAGCACTGTAACTTCACCGCAATCACCACGAACTCTTCATGGCCTTGGTTACAACTTACAACAGAAACCTGCACGCCACGCCGCGCACAGGTTGCAACCGATCAGACACAGTTTCATGTGGGGTTGGATGCGTGGCAGCAGTGTGGCAACTGACCGACTGATCGATCGACTGACACAGTACGCGACACCAAGCCTGATGTCTACATGCACAGAGGACGAGAGCGAGAGATTTGGAATTGGGGGGAATAGATACCTTGCTTGCGGATGGCGAGCTCGGAAAAGCAAAGGAAACAATGGTTTTTGAATCTGGAAAGAAAGGGAGCAGGGGGGAGCAAAGACAGGGAGAGATGCTTCGGCTCTGCTATCCTTGTCTCTTCTTTGCAATCACATGCCTTTCGACCCCCCAAAAACATGCTTTTGAACGACCCCAAAAAATAATCCACACCGGTTGTGTACGTAGACTAGGAATCCGTATTGCCGTACTTTTACAGTAAAAACAAATTACAGTGCTGTACGATTACTACAGTGTTGCTGAGCAAGCTCCCTGAAATGGATAGGGCACACTTTCCTTTTCTCATGCTCTGTAATTTCTGGTACTAGTTGAGATGGATAGTGCACACTTGACATATTGAAGGAAAAACTGAAATGATATATTTGCAAATGAAAAATAATTTATAAATAAAACATTTATATATGTGTTATTAATGATCTAAAAGTAAAGCTAAAAAAATAAAATACAATAAGAAAATCTAAAATTAACTTCAAATTTAAAGTTAAAAATTCATTTTTTTACTGATACATCTGATAGTGATGGCAAATGGAGTACTAGCATGAAATCTCGTACTAGTAGTATTGAGCATCAGCAGTATGGGGAAAAAAACTTACTAGTGGAGTACTAGAATCTTGAGGCGGAACACTTTCACATTGGAATACTGGATAATTTTGTTGTTTATTTTGACGACCCCACGTTGGTGATAAACTGAACAGCGGCCTTTAGCGCCTTTTTTTCTCCTCACTTTTGTAAATTGTTTTCTAAATGTTTGGTTGTTTTAGCACAAGTAGCTATTTGGTTAAAAACAAATGAAAGGAATGGCTAGGAAAGAGAGTGATAACAGTGCCTATCTTTGGAGCACCGTCTTTGTCAACACAGTACCTTTTCGACCAGTTTTTTCGTCGTGTATTTTGAGCAGGTTGGGGAAAATAATACGACGAAGTAAAAAAAAAAAGGAGGAAGAGGAGAGGGGCCCGGTCGATCGATTGGGTCAAGAAGAACATTACATGGGGCCCAATTGGAGTGAGCTTTCGGTTTTCTCATCTCTCCTTTATCACGAGGACCAAAATATTCCACGTGGCTCTGGTGTCGTCATGGCCACGCATGTATACCTGCCACGTTGGCCTCTTAACTAAGCTATACAGTACTCTATATAGCATCGTAAATAAAGATTACGAGGTGAGACTACCATACAGTGTGTACATACATGCAAAAGTTTGACCAAAGTATCGGCTCGGCTCGGTCGAGCAGCCGATTGACATTAGCCATCCCACACTGCACGCCAGATGCGGCGCATGCCATCTACTCCCCGCTCATCGTCAGTACATTATCTTTTTTTTAGATAATGACAGTCAGTACATTATCTGACGCATTATAACTTGAAAAATTTGCTCAATCGATCAACAATTCAACAAACCGTGCGATTTTTAACCGAGAGGCCCCGCCGCGGAACGAACGGACCACTCCACCGTTGAAATCGGCAGAATTTACTGCGCCGCGCTCCGTATTTTTCACCTGGGAAACGCGCGCGCGCCGGCGCTGCTCCAGCTAGCACCCAGCAGCCATAAACTTGGACCACCGCCCGGCACGCAGCCGCGGCCGGCCGGTCGGTCGGCCAGCCAGCCAGCCAGCCAAAGCATCGGTCACGCACGCGTATACTACTCCCTACCTCGCGCGCGGTTGCAACACCAGTCACACCACTCACCACCACTGGATGCATACGTAGGCCAACGGCCGGCCGGCCGCCTCGGGGTGCGAGAGCCGCGCGAGCCAGCCGCGCGCGTGGGCCTCACACCCGTCTCGCGGACTGGGAAGCCGACGAGCTAAGCTACGTCGCGCGCGCGCGTTAGCTAGGCAGGGGCCGTGGCCGATCAGCCTCAACCGCGCCGCGTCCCCACGCAGATTTCTTCGTCTTCTCATACGGTGGGGGATGCGTATGCCCGACAGTGTGGGCCAGCCCAGCTGCCGTGACACCACCACCAGCAGTCGATATGTATAGGCCAAGCGCCCGGCACGCTGCGAGGACGGACGAGCAGTGAACTGGTGGTCTCTCTCTCCATCTCTCTCTTCCGCCGTTGGCCATGCAGCTTTCCCTCCCCTTCTTATTCACATCTCCCTCGTTCACATCTCCCACCACCACCACCGAGTCGATCACCAACAACCCCCACACCACATCGACTGATTAGCTAGTTAGCTCCTCTTCTCTTCCCCTCCTACCTCCACTCCTACTCCATTATCCAGCAGCTCGATCGATCCATGGCTATCTAGCTTCTGATCTTGATCCCTTTCTTCTTCTCATCGTCCTTGTTTGTTCTTATTCCTAGCTACTTAGCTAGATCTATCGATCAGTTCAGACCTCTTAATTCCTGTCCTGATCAATCACGCTCTGTCTGTATCCTTTGATTCGTCGACAATCCTAGTACTTCATGGAGCAGTGTTAGTTAGCTAGCAAAAGTAGTACTTTCATCAGGAGTGTCTATCGGCAAATAGCTAGGTTTTCTGGCTTAACACGTACTTTCATTAATTTGGAAGAACAGCAAGACAAAGAAACTGATTAAGATCAGCGAGTAATCGATGATGGCAGGAGCTTCCCCGATGCATATCTGCATGGACTCCGACTGGCTCAAGGTACGCATGCATATATACCACGATGATCTCGCAAACACTTAATTTTGCATCTGATGCAATCTCGCGTGCATGTGCTAGAATAGCTAGCTGCAAAATTCTTGTGCATATGTATTTATTGGCTGCCTCTCCATGTCCTTAAAAGGAAAGGTTTAATTGCATTTGCTTTCTGATCTTGTTAGGATTTTTACTTGCTCGGATGCGTTGGTATGTTGCTGGTTAATTTGCAACGACGTAAATCCATATCCATGGCCATGCATGCCTATAGCTATTCCGTAGGAGAAAAACTTTTAATTAATTGATCAAATGCTACTGTGTTAGATCGATGCGCAGAACAGGAATTAAGAAAAAAAAAGGAACCGATCAAGATTTAGATCTGCAGCGCTAACTCCTAGCTCATTTGATACAGATGATTAACTAGGCTGATCTTTAAGCATACCCCAATATTCCATTTGAATTTTGATAAATCGATCATAATACAAAACTTGTGAAAAATTAACAGATTTCTGGTGTTATTTTCTGTATATATGAAGGGCACGGTATATGGAATTAAACATCTTGTAAAAAATGGCTGTTTCGATCAGGGTAGCTAACTTTGTTCATTCGTTCCACACGTGTTGTTTGACTGTTTTATATCCGTTGTTTTAACGAATTATATTTACTCGACGGCCTTGTTTTGTGTTTCCATTCCTTTTCTTTTGTTCCACAAAGATGATACAACCGATCTGGCATCTTTTCCCTTGAGTTAAAACTTAAAACACTGTTGGCTGTCAATTCAATTTTGTTGCTTAATTTAATTTGGAACACTTCATGATTAATCTATGTAATATGCGAATAATACTCTTGAATATAAATGCGTCCATAGATACATCCATAACAAATCTATTGCATGCATAAAACTCCAGATGAAAAAAAAACTAGCAAAATAATAGTGGAAAATCTAGAGTATATGTGCCAACTGACATTGATATCCATTTCGAGAAACTGTGGAAAGTGTCTGACCTGAAAGATTCTGGCACTCTGCAAGCAAAAGCAACAACATTGGCTAAAAGAGATTCAAACAAGTACGGTTTGATCATATATGATCTGTTAAATTTTACTTTAACTTTAGAACATGGCTAAGCTAGCTTCATGCATGACTGCATCGATCTATTCAACAGCTATAAATCCGAGGAACAAACTAAACAGAAATAATAAGGTAGCATGCGCAAATGTACAAGAAGAGATCTATGTTAATCACTATTTATTATAAACAGAGATTTTAACTTTACCTTGCAAGGTCTATTAGTACTGTACATAAGCACTGTTGCTGAAGAACTAATTTAATTAAGCTCAAACGCATGCATGCTACTGTTGTTGGGAGTATCTCACCATGCATCAAGTGTACATGTATAAACCATATCAAATTCATGGAACATGATTAAGAGATCAAGACAAGTACATTTGGGCCCTATCATGAATGCAAAAATAACATATATTTGTTGTAACTTTAGCACGTGATGTAAAGAAGAACAGCAAGTAGCTAAAACTACTAGCTGAGCAACAGACCCAAGTGAGATCGATGCGAGTGCAAAAGTACGGTCTCTGCCCTAGGATCGAGCCCAGATCTAAGCTTTAATCCAAACTTGATGCCTCCATCATAAGCTATATCCATCTTTGCAGTTTGTACTTTGTGCTGGTCTCGTAGCTCACAGAGTGAGAAACCCTAGACATCATCCACCACCATGCATTCATGCATGGGACCAGCCCACGACGACGACGAAACCCTTTCGCGCATTACGAGGCTTCCATTCTCTCTGTCAGACTTTGTCACCGCTGATGATTACCGATCACGTTCTCTGATGGATAGGTGACATGGTGTGGTGTGCTTGTTTTGCTTTGCTTTCAGGGCATCGTCCCCGAGGAGCACGGGATGGGGTCGTCGTCGCCGTCGGCGGAGCTGATCGCGTGCCCGCGGGCGCCGATGCAGGCGGCGGCGGCGGCGGCCGACCG
The DNA here is from genome assembly GCF_000147395.1 of Oryza glaberrima. NCBI lineage: Eukaryota > Viridiplantae > Streptophyta > Magnoliopsida > Poales > Poaceae > Oryza > Oryza glaberrima. Next base: position 28,215,007 of record NC_068327.1, on the reverse strand, counting down.
CCGGCTTCGCCCCCAGCACGACCAGCCGCTCAAGTGCCCGCGGTGCGAGTCGACGCACACCAAGTTCTGCTACTACAACAACTACAGCCTCTCGCAGCCGCGCTACTTCTGCAAGACGTGCCGCCGCTACTGGACCAAGGGCGGCTCGCTCCGGAACGTCCCCGTCGGCGGCGGCTGCCGCAAGAACAAGCGCGCGCCGCCCAAGAAGGCCGCCGCCCACGCCCAGCCCGCGGTGGCGGTGGCGGCGGCGCTGCAAGGCCGCCACATGGAGACCGGACTCCACCTGTCCTTCTCCGGGATGCAGCATCATCTTGCGCCGCCGCCGCCGCCGGCGGCCACCGCGGCCGACCCGCTCTGCAGCCTTGGACTATTTGACTGGAAGCAGTACGACCCCGTCTTCGCCGGCTCCGGTGGCGGCGGCTCCCCCGTGGCGGCGCTGGAGAGCGCTGGTGTCTCGGAGGCGCAGTTCATGGGTGCTGGCATGATGGGCATTGGCGGCGGCGGCGGCGGCGTCGCGGAGTACCATGCGCTGAGCGCGCTCCGGTACGCGGCAGGGCTCGGCGATCACCTGGCGCTGCCGTTCGGCGCGGGGCGGGCGGAGCACGACGCCGTCGAGGTGAAGCCGGTGGCGGCGGAGAGGCTGCTGTCGCTCGAGTGGTGCGGCGAGGCGAGCCGCACGGCGGCGCCGGAGAGCTCCATTAGCTCGCTGGGCGGGCTGGGACTGTGGAGCGGCATGATCGGCGGCGGGCACCATCACCATGGCTCCTCCGCTGCCATCTGAGGCGAAGCAAGCTAGCATGCATGCAATGCGAAGGACACGTGATCGAACGCCGCGAGCCGCTGCAATCTGTGCAAGAAGGAAAGGATTAGCGGTTTGCTAATAGCATTAACAAAGTATGACTACGTAGAATTGTTTGGCTTTAATTTCTTTGCTGCTGTTTTCCATCTTCTCATGCATGGTAATCTCCTGCTTATTTTCGTCGTTTTGTCTTTGTATTTCCCAACTATTCCAAGTCCTGGTGATGTTCTGCTGTTGTTCCAGCTCATGCATATTGTCGTGCATGGTTCTGTTAAACACGATGCTGGCTTGCTAGAGATTATAAGTTTGTTCTACACATGTGGTCATATTCATAAATGTTTTATCTAGGTTGAGTGGGAAATTAAGGGGAAAAAGATCACGCATGGCAGAAGAAAGAACTATGTAGTATCTGGCATAGGCATAGACAAATGGTTCAATGCGAGATTATTTTTTCCTCTTGGCAAATGTTTTCTAGCTAGCCTCAACGCTAGCTTTACAGTAACAGTAGCAAAAAGGACTGTTCTACCAGATTGACACGATGCAACATGCTGATGAACTCTGCTACCATATAACTAAAAAGTCAGGTGTTCTATCTTGAGGGGATGTCCCTCGTTTTTTTGGAGGGGATGTCCCTCGTTTTTTTCTCATGTCACCTAAATATTTGTTAATATGAAATATATCACTTCAAAAACATACAAGTTCGAATTTAATTTCTACAAATTATAACAAATATAACTATGACTATACACTATAACTTTTTTCAGTTTAGTTTGTTTCTTTTGTTGTAACTTATAGAAGTTAAATTTGGGTTTGCATATTTTTAAGGCGATACAATTCATATTAATCTATATTGTGAAAAAAAGGTATATTTTTTTGACTATTTAGGTGACATACAAGAAACGAGATTACATTTCCTAGAAATTGATTTATAAGTCAGTAGTTCAGTACTCCCTTGCCAACGCAAAAAATGACTCTCGTGAAGACCAGCTATATTACATCATGAGAAAATTATGCAAAATACGGTAGTTCCTTGAAACATCAGAGAACTGAACACAGCATATATGGGCAGACAAGAAAGATGACTAGAGAGGCCCACTATTCTGGTTACTTGGTCGGTCGGTGGTCGAAGACTTACCTTGAATACTGCAGAAGCACAAAAGTCCCCTTGCCCTGTGGATTTCCGTGGCTTTTGCTTCAGTTCATAAGTTTTCATACCGGAAATATTTTGCTTTTAGTCTGGAGTACCTGCAAATTATATATTGTAGCATGTAAATTGAAGCGATCAATATCTGAAGCACCTCATATATATGGTGGTATGGGTCAATATGTACAACCGTACAGGTACAGGGATACAGGCCTACGGCGCTTACCAGATAGTTGAACCATAGTATATACACACATATCAAAATGGCGATCCTAAACTTCTTGCCGTGTGTTTTGTAGGTTGGATTCAAGGGGCAGCAGTTTTTTGGCGGCATATATATGCACAACAATATGCTGGTTGGTCTCTGATGTATGATAAAGTGTCACTTGGTATAGTTCAAGGCATACTGAAATCTTTTAACTCAATAGGACAAAAAAGACATCCTGAAGCCTGAAAATATACGTAGAGAAAAATCAGTTAAAATAACATCTATGAAATTCAAGCTTTATACGATACAGAGCATTGCATGAACAATGCCAACCAGATATACGTAGAGAAAAATCAGTTAAAATAACATCTATGAAATTCAAGCTTTATACGATACAGAGCATTGCGTGAACAATGCCAACCAGATGACATTACTAAAGCTCCAAAAGACAACGACGTATTTCGCTTGAGTTGGCAATATTTGCTATAGGATAATATAGTGCTGATGGATTACACAATGACTAAAAGGTTATGGGATGATCTATAGAAAAGTTGGTATTATTGCATCATGTTATTCTTTTTTAGGAAAAGCATCATATATTTCTTGACTGCACTTATCAGATGTGCAAATAATGCAACGCCAGGGATGTAGACTGATGTCAGTACCTATTAATTGCAACCTGCTGATCAAATACATGAAAAATTCAAGAGAACCACTATTTTGCAACTGTACTAGGGCATGTGGCATTTCCCTACACGAAAAAAAAAATCAATCAGATTTTCACTAGAAGGGCAATATCAACTGCTTAATTTGCATACGCAGGTGCTGAGAACAAAATAGTACTAATAACAGTGCTAAATTTGCCTGCGATTGGCTACTGGCAAGCTAGACAACTCTGCCATATCGGCTCTTGCAGTTGCAGCTCACCAGCCCGCAAAGGAGATTAACGGTGACAGTCTGATGCGCTCCGCATTTGGCATGACACCGTAAATATATTTGAGACCTCAAACTTGAGGCATATGCTTTGAAACAACGCAACCTCCTTCCTGGAGGATGACAGAGTTGCTGCATGCTGATAGCCTTGCTGGAAATTTCAAGGCAGCAGCTACGTGCCCAAAGCCATCAATCCCATAATCATGTCATGTCCCTGCACTTTGGCGTACGTATGCACGAGGGGAGTCGGGCGGCCGGAGCGCAGGCACGAACTGGCGGCGCGGCTGTGGGAGATGAGGGGAGCATGGCGCACGTGCTGAGCAGCGCGCAGGGGCAGGCGTCTCGGCCCGCGCAGAAGAGCGCATTGGGGAGAGCCACGGGGGTAAGGTTACCACACGACGACGCGGACGGCTAGGCGGTGGGAGGGGTGGAGGCGGCACGAGCGGAGGAGGCAGGACACGGAGATTGGACAGCGCGGGCGAGAGCAGTGGAGGCTTCTGCGGCGGGTTCTAGAATCTTCTGGAGCGGCCGGCGATCTCGCCCTCGACTGCGAGCCGCGTCGAGCGATCCGGCGAACCGCGATTGGGCCGTCCTGGCATCCGTGTTATGGGCCGTCATCTTCCTAAGAGATTCGGCACAGCCCAGAGTACCAAAGCCATTTATAACCTTGCTCCTTCCTGTTAAAAAAAAGGTTTGGCTTTTGAGATAAAAATTGGCCAAAACTTTAAAAATCCGATCATCTAATTAGAAGTACACACATGGATAATCAATTACATCGATATTTTATCTTTTTTTTGTGTGTATGGTTGTATATCTCAATTATTTGTATGGATTAAAATTTTGAAACTACTCATTCATACTCCACCCTTTTTCATGTTTTAAGAAGCTTATTATAAAGAGATCTAGCAACTCCTAGTTTTATTAAACCTAACACTGGATATATTTTGATAATATGTTTATTTGGTATAAATAATGTTGCTATGTTTTCTTTTTCAAAATATGGTTGAAAAAATGAAAGCATCTTATAATAATATGAAATGGAGAGAGCCGATAAACGTTCGAAAAGAGATAAGAGAGAATAATTCCACCTCACAATATGTGTGGAATCATTCAGGATCCAACCGAGCATCTCCTCGATGCAATACCTTTGCAACCTACGACCACCAAGTTGGCTTCCAGTCAAGTACTTTCAGATTTTCTACCTTCTATACTTCTAGGGGTTGTGGAATCATCGGTATGATATCGTGTTCCGCAATCAGCTATAAAATGTAACTAGGCTACTCTCCAAGTGTGTCCAAAACGTAACTCTTTGGGCCAATCACCTCAAATGTGATGTTAGGATAGTAGTAGAATCCTGAAATAAAAAAAAAATTCTCTCCTTGCTTTGCTCTAATGTAAACCGATGGTTTTTTTTTACCTTTAACACTTTATTTTTGAAAATTCGGGTGGGTAAGCTGATGACTAGTATAAAAGACAATATGCATGAAATAAATCTCTCTAATCTCTCATCTTGAGAATAAACGAATAAACCAAACGTTGTGGTTCAATTTGATGCTGGATCTGTGCATTCCTGTTACACGCTTTATTAATTATTATATAAAAAAAGTAAATGTTTTTAGAGCTTTTTATTGGGAAAAAAATTCAACCAACCGTTATCTTCAATCCAAACAAGTTTTACTTCAATCTTCTTCTTGCTTCTTCCACGCCCCAACACAGAAAATATAACAAATAAAAAATAAAAATAAAAACTCTTCCTTCCACATATTCTTCATCCACAAAAACAAAATCCCAAACTAAAATACTCCAAGAAATCCCGCCCTCCACACCACACGGGATCGCTCGCGAGGGGATAGCAACAAACTACTAGACTGGGCCCCGCAGGCAGGCAGGCAGGGGAACGCAAGGCATATCGTCGTCAATTCGTCATCTTCCCCAATCCAACCCAACCCCCCCTGAACTGCACGGCTCGCAATCGCAAGCCGCAAAGCCGAAAAGAGGTCAGCGAGCTGCGTATCAGCGTATGGCCCGCATCTGAGGGGAGAGGAGGAGGAGGAGGAGGAGGGATGGGGCGGGCGTTCGTGCACGTGATCCTCGGCGGCGGCGTGGCCGCCGGCTACGCGGCGCTCGAGTTCGCCCGCCGCGGCGGCTACTCCCGCGGCGAGCTCTGCATCATCTCCGAAGAGACGGTATATTACGACGCCTCCTTTTGCTGCTGCTTCCCCTGAGTCTAATACCTCTCCCTCGAAAAAAAAGAGAAAAAACTTGTGTTTTGACCGCCTGAGTAGATACTAGTAGTAGAACTGTTGCTTCTAGCAATGTTTCGGATTGCTTGGTCCGTTTTTGTTTAGTTGGATATGCTAGGAAAGAGTTGCTTGGGTTGCCGCTCGAGTTGTGCAAATAAAAAAAAAAGTTATCTTTTTACGAGGAGAGGAAACGATTTCACATTTTATCATTCTGGCCTTCAGATTCACAGTGAATGAACAATAGATATAAAGATCATCAATCCTTGCTTGGATATGAACTAAAGAATGCGTGAATACTGCAAAAATAACTGAAAGGAAGTTTCGTCCCTGAAGATGTGTGTCAGCTGAATTTTGGGACACAGACCAAGGGAACAAAAGAATGTTTATGTTCATGTGGACCTATTTTTAGAGAATAGGGATGTGATTCTTTTCTTGCAAAACATAATTCAGAATTATTGCTCAGCTGAATGCTCTATGATTCTGCTGTGGATGCATGCACATGTGGTGATATTTTCTTTTTGTATGCTTGCCAGGTTGCTCCTTATGAACGTCCGGCACTAAGCAAAGGCTATTTACTCCCAGAAGGTGCATCCACACACTTCTTATAGCTGAGCATTCCACTGGAACACCATGTGTGTAGTCTGAAATTCTGCATAATTATATAAGCAGAATAGTCCAATGATGTTCTGTTGGAACTATGGATTATTTGTCTTCCATGGTTCTATCCATCTTCAAAACCACAGCAGGGAAACACACATGTCCTGTTTGCTCTATATGTTTTTGGTTTACCCATATAGGACCACTATCTTCAACAGTCTGTTCACTTTTCCCTTTTCTTAACAGACCTATGTGAACTCTGAGAAAAGTGTACCATAGAAGCCTATTTGAGGTTTACAATGCAAGGTTGCATGATAAAAATAAATTGAACTGGCAGAATTGAGTGTCAAAAAATAGACAATATGATCTTTGCTTCAATTTACAGTTGGTAAGTACTACTAGCAGATGAAAAAATAGTTGACAGATGTAAATAACCTTGTTTTCATTTCCAAAATATCTTAGCATGTATTGATTCTTCATGCTACTGGTTCAACTATGCTTGAACGCTTCTGCTTACCAAGGTGTCTACAGATATCCCATGTGTGATGCTCAGATTGTTAATCTTGCTAACTGTTATTAATCCCTGTGCTATTTACAGGTGCCGCTCGTCTTCCAGGATTTCATACCTGCGTTGGTGCCAATGATGAATTACTGACAGCAAAATGGTACAAAGAAAATGGTAGGTTTTTTAAAAAGATTTTTTTTTACTGGTTTACCTTTCATCTTATGTAGTATTAGTTACTGCTGAATGATACAGTTTGGTTTCCATGTAAACATCGAACCTGTTAAAGGTCTGGGCCGTCTTGGTTTGAGGAGCAACTTACTAAATGAACTATCTATATGATCTTTTATCTGTTCTTTTATCAAGTTATGAAGATAATTTTACATCTGCTTGCTTCATGTCTTTAGTGTGCATATACGTATTCTACCTACTAATTGTGAACTTGACTAGGTATTGAACTTGTTCTTGGAACAAAAGTGATAACCGCTGATGTAAGGATGAAGACATTGCTTACAGCCACTGGAGAAACTATCAGCTATAAGAATCTTATCATTGCGACCGGTGCTCGGGTATTGAATCTATTTACACTTATTTTAGCCCATCTTGTCTTGCTTTCAATCACTGTGAACAAAAATCTAGCATGTTGTATTTGATTCATTTTGCCTGCTTATATTGTATTTCTGTACATACGTAGGCTTTGAAGCTGGAAGAGTTTGGAATCAGTGGATCAGATGCTTCGAACATATGTTATTTGCGCAATCTTGATGATGCGGATAAGTTAGTGAATGTGATGAAATCATGTCCTGGTGGAAATGCTGTCGTCATTGGTGGTGGCTATATAGGAATGGAGTGCGCAGCAGCATTGGTTACTAATAGGATAAAAGTAACCATGGTCTTCCCTGAAAGCCACTGCAGTAAGTAGTAGATGCTATATCACTTAAAACTGTCTGAACTCTGAACTAGTATTTGTGTTATCCAGAATCCCCGAGATATGATGTAAAGATTTCTCATAGTCATTTAAATCTGATCATGGCGTGTTTTCTGCAGTGGCCCGTCTATTTACACCAAAAATTGCAGAATATTATGAGAACTATTACACTTCAAAAGGTGCTACCTTTGTCAAAGGAACTGTGCTTACATCCTTTGAAAAAGATTCGACAGGGAAGGTGAGTTTCTGTCCCAACACAAGTTTGGACTCCTTGCAGTATAACAAGTACTTTGTATAACAAGTACTCCCTCTGATTTCCAAATGCAAATCGTTATATAACTTTGAGGTGCTTATCCAACATTTTTATTGTATTTATTGTCGCTTAGGCCTCAGTATTGACTTAGATTTGGCTGGAACTGTTCTATATGTGATGGGTATAGTTAGGCTAGGTTTTCGTATCTTGCCTTTGATTGGAGGCAAGGTAATCCTGAGAAAATTTGTTTGATTTTTCAATGACATGATGTGACAGCGATGAGTATGACGAGCTTAGCTTCAAAAAATACCCATTGTTTCCTTTTGGTATTGAGTTGAATGTGTCCAAATTAAAATCAACGCCAACCTCTTTTGGCTCTAACTCTGAAGTTTTCTTTAGATATTTAAGGAGGCATCGGGAGGTACCACACTCTTTTGTCTTAATTTTCAGGACTTCCTAGTCCTAGTGCCTCAACACAACACCCTCTCCTCAAGGATTGTAAAAAAATGCTCATTTTTTAAGTCTAAATCTGTTTGGTGAAATTGAATCGTCTACTGATATAAAAGACTTAAAGCTACAATGACAGTTGAAATAAGAATGTTACTGTGTATACACAGGTGACTTCAGTAATCCTGAAAGATGGTAAACACCTTCCTGCCGATATGGTTGTGGTTGGTATTGGCATCCGTGCAAGCACTGGTCTTTTTGAAGGTCAGCTGTTGATGGAGCAAGGTGGGATAAAGGTAAACGGACAAATGTTAACAAGCGATGGTTCTGTATATGCCGTTGGCGATGTTGCTGCCTTCCCTATCAAGCTCTTTGATGGTGTTATACGACGGCTTGAGCATGTTGACTCAGCTCGCAGGACAGCGAGACATGCTGTTGCAGCCATCCTGGAGCCTTCAAAAACTAAGGACATCGATTACCTGCCATTCTTCTACTCCAGGGTCTTCACATTATCCTGGCAATTCTATGGGAACAATACCGGAGAAGTGGTTCACTTTGGAGACTTCACAAACAGCAGCCCAAGGTTTGGTGCCTATTGGGTTGATAAAAGCCGGATTAGGGGTGCATTTCTTGAAGGTGGAAGTCGAGAAGAATACGAGGCGATATCGAATGTTGTTCGGCATAAAGCTAAGGTTATAAACATTGCTGAACTTGAAAAGCAAGGTCTGATGTTTGCCATTCAAGAAAGCCAGAAGGACTTGCCTGATGGTGGGCTTGCTCTTGGTGAAAAGCCTACATATGTATGGCATGCAACGGCTGGTGTCATTGCAGCTGCGTCCATTGCTGCATTTGGTTATTGGTACGGCAGGAAACGCCGTAGGTGGTGAAAAATCTGGGAGCGACTCATTCCTTTTGCAAATTCATCGTCTCCTGTGCCTACATAACTGATGGACTAAAGTTACTCAGAGAAAAGTCCTGTATAACCTATATCAGAGAAAAAAAATCATGTACAATCTGTATGAAAGTATCATCTTTGTACCAAATGTAAACAAATACACAGATCCCATAATATATATTGTTTAATGAAATGGTATGCTGTTATGAAATCTGGAGGACCTCTTCTTTTTCCTACTGCCTGTTGGCTGTTTTAAACCGCTAACTGATGATGAATGAAAAAGGTAGAGCCTCTCTACCTTTTTCAGTCAAAAAAAAAATGAAATTGAGTTTATGACAATTATTCGAGAGAGAGAAAAAATGAATGGATTAAATATTAGAAAGTTGACAAGATTTCAAAAGGTTCTATAAGAAAAGTTGAAGAAAGCTTTGACAAAAACCCCACCGTTTAGAACTTGGAAAGCTTGCTACCACCCACGGTAATCTGGTGGCCATAATCAGAAAAGAACGAGCAAGTGTTTGCTACGTATTATTTTCTGGATCATCTAAGTTTACTAAACCTTCAGGGTTCATGCAAATCAATTATTAGCATCTCTAATCAACAGGTCTCTGAGTTCAAGCAGATGCTCCTGTCAGCAGCAGCCAGAAAAAAAATTTACAAGAGAGTATTGCAACTTGCAGGAGGAGACCAACTATGGCGATCTTTACCTTCAGGTCTGAGTTCAAGCAGATGCTCCTGTCAGCAGCAGCCAGAACAACATTTAAGAGAGAATTGCAATTTGCAAGAGCATCGAGACCAAAATGGCGATCTTTACCTTGATCGAGAAGGATTCCCTTCTCCCTCGAATCAAATGCGCCGGCCCATCCATGCGCAGTCATTTCTTGATGGCGAGGGAAAGAAGATAACATGGCATCGCCATGGACGACCGGGCCCCGCTGAGTGAACAGCGGAGGCGAGCAACGCATCGTTCCCGCTGCCGCCATTTTCTCCTCCGCGCAAGCCAAGAACCGGATCGGCGGGGGCCACCATGGCACGATCTGGTCGGATACTTAAGCCCATCAATGGAGGAGGAGAGCCGCCGCCGGCAGCGAGGGAAGCAGAGGCAGGTAGAGACGGTGATCACCGGTTCATCGGATGGGCCGCGCGTTCGAGTACGTGATCCTGGGCGGCGGCGTGGCCGCCGGCTACGCGGCGCTCGAGTTCGTCCGCCGCAACGGCGGCGCATCCAGCCAGGAGCTCTGCATCATCTCCGACGAGCACGTACGTTTTCTTCTCCTGATTTGCATACTACTCCGTATGATTTAATTTATTGTACAGCAAAATCCTAATCAAAATCATGTTCCACTTTTCTTTCTTTCCCCCCCTCTACTATTAACAGTTTGCTCCTTATGAGCGTCCTGCATTAAGCAAAGGCTATTTGCTCCCACAAGGTACCGACATTTTCATGATCTTTGAATGTGCAATTCTGCATGTCGTTTGTCATTTATTTGCTTCAAACTGTTTATAATTTTACTCCTTTTATCCTCAGACGCGCCGCGTCTACCGGCATTTCATACTTGCGTTGGTTCTAAGGATGAGTTACTTACCGAAGAATGGTACAACGAACACGGTAGGCTCCTCTGAATGTTTGATGCTGCATTGTTTAGTTCAGAATGTCGTTTCTGTCTAGATTTACATTTTACATTGAGCCATATCATTTGATACTATCAAACCGATCAGACTAAGTTGAGCGACCGACTGAGAATATAGATGGATCGGTAAATGTGATATTTTTGCCTCTTCTTTGATCTAGCAATCAAGTCAATCGTATTCACTAGTTTATGTTCAGCACTGATAATCCTGTCTATGATCTTTCACTTGACTAGGCATTGTACTTGTTCTTGGAACGAGGGTTATTTCTGCTGATGTGCGGCAGAAGACATTGCTTACATCCAGTGGGGAAACCATCAGCTATAAAACTCTTATCGTTGCCACGGGTGCTCGGGTATGCACCCAAAAAAAAAAAAAACATAAAAAAAAAATCTGGTTCATCCTGTCCATCTTCAGTTCTGATTTCTGAACGAACTTATCATTCTTGGATTCTCCAGTATCTTGAGTTTTACTGGAACACTCAATCTAATAGATATATTTCTTGACAAATTTGATCTGGTTCTCTGTTGACGTAGGCCGTGAAGCTGGAAGAATTTGGAGTGAGCGGTTCAGATGCGAGGAACGTCTGCTATCTGCGCAATGTGGAGGATGCAGACAAATTAGTCGGTGTAATGAGATCATGTCCCGGTGGAAATGCCGTTGTCGTCGGTGGTGGATACATAGGAATGGAATGTGCAGCGGCATTGGTCACAAACAACATAAAAGTTACCATGGTCTTCCCTGAAAAACACTGCAGTAAGTTTCTGATTGAATTCGGTATACATTTTATTTTTGTGGGGATCTCGATATGAATATAAATGATGTGTGTTTTGTGTTCTGAATGCAGTGGGTCGTCTTTTTACACCGAAAATTGCTGAGTTTTATGAGAGCTATTACGCTTCAAGAGGAGTTAATTTCGTCAAAGAAGCTGCGGTTACTTCCATGCAGATATCAGCTGGAAAGGTTTGTATCCGTTTCATATAAGTTTGTTTGAAATTCAGAATGCTACTACCAGTATTGAACTGAACATGTATGAGTGATTTTGAACAGGTGACTGCAGTGAACTTGGGAAACGGTAGGCGGCTTCCTGCCGACATGGTCGTCGTCGGCGTCGGCGCCCGCGCGAACACCGGGCTGTTCGACGGCCAGCTGGTCATGGAGAATGGCGGGATCAAGGTGAACGGACGGATGCAGGCGAGCGACGCCTCGGTGTACGCCGTGGGCGACGTGGCCGCGTTCCCCGTCAAGCTGTTCGGCGGCGACGTCCGCCGGCTGGAGCACGTCGACTGCGCGCGCCGGACCGCGCGGCACGCCGTCGCGGCGATGCTGGAGGGCACCGGATCGGTGGGGCACATCGACTACCTGCCATTCTTCTACTCCAGGGTCTTCTCGCTGTCGTGGCAGTTCTACGGCGACAACGCCGGGGAAGCCGTGCACTTCGGGGACCTCGCGCCGCCCGGCGACGGCGACGGCGCCGCCCCCAAGTTCGGCGCGTACTGGGTCCGCGACGGCCGCGTCGCCGGCGCGTTCCTCGAGGGCGGGAGCCGGCAGGAGTACGAGGCCGTGGCGGCCGCCGTCCGCCGCGGGGCCGCGGTGGCCGACGTCGCGGAGCTCGAGAGGCGAGGCCTCGCGTTCGCCACCCAGGCCACCGGCGGCGGCGGCAAGCCCACCTGCGCATGGCACGCCACGGTGGGCGTCGCCGCGGCCGTGTCCATCGCCGCCTTCGCCTGCTGGTACGGCTGGCAGGCGCCGTACGTGCTCAAGCGAGACTTCTGAAAAATCTGTACCACCTAAACAATTTCCTCCCATGTACTATCAACCATGAAACGCTGAAACTTGTTCAAACCCAACGCAAAATCTGTCCAAATCAATCCACGCATCGATTGTACTATTGTTCAGTGTAAAAGATGATTGTTTCGTTGTACTTTCTGCTCCCAGTTGAGGATTTGCCATGGTCGTACTACGTGCGATGCGTGTGAAACCGCGAAAGAATGGACTTTTGTCGTGCAGCCGGCCGGGGTCAGGGTATGCTGGTCGGTTAGTTGCACCAATCCAAGCTACCGCGACTTATTCCGGTAGATCGCTGAACCCGCCTGCTGCTCCCGCGCAATCCTCTCTCGCTGCCGGTGGGGCCCTCCGCCACCCAAACCCCACCTGCCCGTCTCCATCGCCGGCCGTTACACCTCCTGTAGCTAGCTGTAGGCACCTCAGCTTCCGGTGACCCTTGCTCCTCTATTAATACAAGCCCAGCTCGAAGTCTTGGAGCAGCTGCATGCACAAGTGCAAGTGAGAGTGACAAAAAAGTGCAGTAGTGTGCTGTCTGCTGTGCAATCGAGCGAGAGGCAAACGATGGTGAACTTCGTGGAGGCGCAGAAGCCGCTGCTGAAGCGGCTGATGAGGATGGCGGGGCTCCGGCCGGTGGACGTCGAGATCGAGCCGGGCACAACCATGCACATCTGGGTGCCCAAGCACCATGTCAGCAAGAAGACCGGCACGATCAGGCCGGTCGTCGAGCACGGCGGCGTCGATGGCGACGGCGAGAAGGCCGGGGCGGCGAAGAGGAAGAAGAGCGCCGCCGAGTCGAGGCCCAACGTGGTGCTCGTCCACGGCTTCGCCGCCGAGGGCATCGTCACGTGGCAGTTCAACTTCGGCGTGCTCGTGTCGCGGTACAACCTCTACATCCCCGACCTGCTCTTCTTCGGCAAGTCGGCCACGGCCAGCGCCGACCGGTCGCCGGAGCTCCAGGCGCGGTGCGTGGCGGCGGCGCTCGCCCGGCTCGGCGTGGCGCGGTGCGACGTGGTCGGGTTCAGCTACGGCGGCATGGTGGCGTTCAAGCTGGCGGAGACGCGGCCCGACCTGGTGCGGTCGCTGGCCGTGTCCGGGTCGGTGGTGGCCATGACGGACGCGGTGAACAGCGCCACCATGACACGCCTCGGCGCCACCTCGTCCGCCGAGCTGCTCATGCCGGAGACGCTCAAGGGCCTCAAGCAGCTGCTTTCCATCTCCATGTACAAGAAGATGTGGTTCCCGGACAGGTTCTACAAGGACTATCTCAAGGTAAATTTAAGCATGCCCCTGCTATCATTTGCCATATTTCTAATTTACTTGCTTGATAGAAAAAAAATCTTATCTTAAAATTGTATTCATCCCTTTTTCCATCCCTTCCAAAATATAATGATTTCTGGGAGTTTTAGCATGAACTAATTAAGATTGGCAGAGAAATGGTTACACTCGATTAAGATGACTAAGTATATGCAGAAATTAAACTAGAGATGTTATTATTGGTTGAGATAAGAAAGTGAGTGTACAAAATATTTATATTATGTTATAAATTTTAAATTTTATAAGTATTTTAGAACGGATGGAGCCTGGATGGAGCAGTACAGTGGAGTACTCATGATTGGACTAGTGTTCAGGTGTTAGTTTGTGTATGTTTTAAATTTGGTTGGTTAATAACATGTTTTTTTTTTTTTGGCTTGGTTTGGTGATGAGTAGGCGATGTTCAACAACAGGAAGGAGAGGATGGAGCTGCTTCAAGGCCTCATAACCAGCAACATGGATGCCAAGATCCCTACTTTCCAGCAGGTACAGAAAATAACCTTTGTTAAATCAAACAACCCACATCTACTCATTTTTTGTTCACCAACCTTGTGATACACTAATAGCAGTAGATACGAAATTAGCACACCTGAATCTAAAACAATTGACTAGTAAGAGTTGACTGACAAATGCAAACATCTATTCACCAAACCTTTGATATCTACTGGTCATGGTAGATATGCGGATATGAAACTGGCACGCCTGAACCTAAAACTGTTGACTAGTGAGACTGTGAGAGTAGACCATCAGAAATGCAAATATAGATGACAACATCATCACATCTTAGGGCCCAAAAATGAGTTCAACCTAAGTTTGACGGCCCATAACAACCAGCTCAACTATGGACGGCCCATGAGTTGTTGATTAGCTGACAATGATCTATTTTGGGCCACCTGCTTTGACAAGTTGCTCCACTCCTGCTGCAGAAAATAATGCTGATCTGGGGCGAGGAGGACAAGATCTTCGACATAGAGCTCGCCAAGAAAATGAAAGAGTAAGCACCACTTCTCTCTCATTCAGCACCGGTTTCTCCCTTTTTTTTTCAGAGATCAACACGGCGCATGATGACTGAAAGTCTGAAACCTGACGATATCTGTGCGAATCGTGCGTGCATGTGTGCAGGCAGCTGGGCGACGGGTGCTTCCTTCACGGCATCCCCAAGGCCGGCCATCTGCTGCACGTCGAGCGGCCGTGCGCGTACAACCGCCAGCTCCAGAGGTTCCTCTCGTACGTCAACTCGGAGGAGAAGGAGGCAGCCGGTGGTGGCGCCAACTGAACTTTGATCCGTTCCAAGGCGTTACTGGGCTATACATTGGTGGTTTTTGTTGTATAATACTCCTGCTTCTGCTGTTCTTGATGTTTGTTTCTTGAAAGCAAGTGCCAAGTGGTGTTGTGTTGGGGGTGGCCTAGCTGTATGTGGTGGTAGTGAGTAGCACTAGTACTACAAAAGTAAGTAGGCCTCGTGTTGTCTCGTTCGTTCAGTCATTCGTTTGGATTCTTTGCAAACTCCGTGAGATTTATCGTATACGAACACCTGTAATCCGCCATCACGTCATAAGGAAAAAAAATGTACTACATCCCGTACCACGTTGCTGTCGAATAAAATTCAGAGTTCCGGTTTTTTGCAGCACGTACAGGCCGGCGGCGCCCGGTTGGATGGATGGAGCGCTGAGCCATGAAGGATTAGGGGCATCCGATGTTGTTGGTGGTGGCCTAGATCGAGAGAGCCAGAGCCGAACCCGCGCCCGGTCGCGGGGCAAGTTTTCCACCCACATCACCATTTGTACGCTAGCTGTCCCCGTCGCGTCCCGGAGCCCGGCCCGGTGAGGCGCACTTGGCACACATTTCGCCCCGCCGCGCGCGCGCGGAGCACCGTAGTAAGGAGGAGTGTGGTGTGGCCGGCCGGGGGCCGGCCCGACACGTCTCGTGATCCGCATTGCCGAAGGCCGCGTGGTGCCGGAGGGAAACCCAGCAGTTCGTCCTCGATGATGTACCGCGAAAAAAGCAAGTACGCGCGTCCGTCCCGCTCCTCCCGTCCCCGCAGGCCGATCGAGTCAAACGCGCGCACGACGGATGACGCGCACGCGACATCCTCATCACAGTCGGGGCGCGGGCGCCGCGGCTGGACCACGGGCGCGCGCTGGTGGTGGTGGTGGCCGGTGGCGGAGGAGGCAGGCGTACTACTCATATCTTCATGACATCATACGACGCCCCTACCACCAAATAAGCACTCCTCGTCGCACACGACGCAAACTCTTTCCGACCCCCTTACCCCAAGACCGATGACCCCATGTGTGCGCGCGTACGCGATCGCGGCGCGCGACGTGATTAATGTAGGCCGCTGGCCCGCTGCTGCGTGAGCCCGGCGTCGTCCGCGTATGGCCCTCGTGGGGCATGGCATGGGCGGGGTACGCTTCGGCGGGATCGTCGCGTCGCGGGCGCGCAGGAGGCCGGGCGGGGGACCGCGCGCGCGGCGGTGGCACAGCAGCAGGCGCAGGCTGCAGGGGAGAGCGCGTCACGACGCGACCGGGGCATATTTGGGCCGCTCGCGCGCGGGTTAAGCTGGTCGGATTAATTCAAGTGAGACTCTAGCTGTACGAGAGAGACAGACGGGGGTACTCGTATCGTACGCTCCATGTCCACAGACAGTCGTGGGAGGCTGGAGCTACAGTTATTGTTATTTTTTTTGAAACTCTACCGTTATTAATTGGAGCGTATCAGTACGTGTGTACTCATGCATGTAAGATGTGTATCCTGTGTATGTAGCCATGTACTGTACTTTTCAGTGAGCAGACAGACTGCATTTCTCTGTTCTCTCATGTTTTTGTCACCTAGAATCAGGATCTCGAACATGCCAAACAAACGCTTACAAAAATACACCATATATTCTAAAATGTAAGAGATTTTATGTTTGTTTTAAGTTAAACTATTCTCGAGTTAACCAAATTTATAAAATAAAATGATATACTTATGACATCAAATGAGCATCATTAGATCATTATGAAATATAATTTTTATAGCTTACTTATTTGATGTGATAGATATTAATACTTTTATGTACAAAATTTGATCAAATTTTAAATAGTCTGACTTAGAACAAAACACGGAATCCTTATATTTTAAGATGGGTAGAGTAATTATATTGGTGTAAGTGTAAACTACGAATTGTGTTGTATTCGGTAAGTGTTTTGTTTCCTTAGCTAAGTTAGCAAAACACTTGTATATAGTTTGTATGCCTTTAATTAGTCAAACAAAACGGCATGACATGAGATAAACACGCTTGATTGTTGACATCAGTAATCCAAGTGCATAGCATGTAGCTATAACATATATAAAAGATGGACAACTAGCGCTTTCAGCTAGCAAGCACCCCTAGAGCATGCTTACTTGGATTACCTTTATTATCAAGATCTTTAGGTGCTGATAGATCAGCATTGCTTTCTTCCTTTCCAAACTAATCACCTAGGATACCTAGCTATTCTTCAAAGCCAAGCATTACTTGTCTGCGCGTCTAGTGTTGAAAAGGGGAAAGCTAAACTACCACACCACACTCCAACAAAGGAGAGGGTGCAATGGCGAAGCTTGCCTTCCAAAATAGGTTCAGCAATGCAATGCTACATGTGCCATGCACAACACATGAGCATGGCCAGAGGGGGTTTAAGTGGTGACCTTCTTTACTGCCGGGTGAGAGACCCTGTTGCCAATTGCTGCCTGTCCTTAATATTCCTCTCCTGCCTCAATTATTTCACCCTGCTTGTACTAGTAATGTGATGAAGAAACTTAGGATGTACTGGCTAGTAGGTTGTTGGTTGGTGAGGGTGCGAGACACTCAGGCTATGTATGCAACATGAGAGTGGGCTGTGATGATCCTAATGGTTTTTCAAGGGTGTCTTTTCGACAAAAGGCGCTTTCCAAATTGTTAAGAGACGAAGATGATTATTAGACGACATATGGGGGTAAATAGATAATTACTAGTCAAGATTAATTAAGTAGGACCTTCAAAATTTATGTTTAATTGATATATATGTAATTACAAAAGATAATGGTCAAAGAAACGATGGGTAATATAAATGTCCAGAATGACACATATAACGATAGTTGAGCTGGTTAGGTTTCTTGTGGTGGAACCGGCTCACTCGGATTTAAATCCTAGATTCGACGTAGGCGCTCGTATTTATGGCTAATTATTCTTTCAGTTATAGGCATCGTACCCGTCGACAGCGAGACGCCCATGGTGACTTCATCAATCTAAAAATATACCGGCTCAGTGTTCTGGAGGGGTAGGGTGTGCGTTCATAGGTTTAACATGAAGTACGTAGTACTCAAGAAGCTGTAGCTTGGAGTATAATATTTTTTTTTTGAAAGACAATGTAGAATTCCATGAAATGCCCAGGGAGTTCCAGTAGCTGATCGAAAAGGGGCATTGGAAGAACATATGCTGCAAATCTTCTACAAGTTGGGAAGGACAGAGCACACAACACAGATCACAATTTGGAGGTGTACAATGTTTATGATGAAGCATAAATTTAGTATTTAGCCTATTCATCAGGAGCAGCCAACCAAAAACTTTCACTTTTGAAGTAACTTTACTATTCCAAAGCCATATATATTGTTGGGGAGGTTGCAAAGTGCAAAAAATTAAGGCATAGAATTTCTGAGAACTATATTTCAAGGTTCCCTAAATAAAAGTCCAAATGTCCTTTTCTTGCTCCAAATTAAAATGTTGCAACTGAGCCTGAAGTACCTGGAACTCTTGCAAGGCTTCTTGAGATAAAGGTAAATAGAAATTGTCTTCCAAAGGAGCTGAGAGTGATTGCTTGACAAAAGAATTAGGACTCAGGACAAAGGAAAAGAGCCTAGGCATCATAAATGATAAAGGAGGTCCATCTTGCCATACATCATACCAAAAAGAACAAGAAACTCCATCACCCACATTACATCTAGCAATGCCAGTAAACAAGTTCATCAGGCTACAAACATATATCCTTCCACCAAAAGGATCCCTTCAGATTTAACAAATGTGGTACTCTGTTACCATAATAAGAAGACCAAATGAGGTTCACCCAAGGTAAGTTTCTCCTATTATTGTATTTGGGATAATGATATCTTAAATAAAAATAACAGTGTTTGTTAATTATATATGAGTCAACCTCTTGTAACTTATGTAGCTAGGTGGCGGCCTCTACATCGTCCCGAAAATCATGTGAGATGCACAAAACCATCCCAATTTAAGTTTCTTATGTGTCATTTAATGAAAACTGTTTGTTAGTTTTGTATAAGAATACATCACTCATTTATACCAGCGTTTCCTCAGTTGTTCGCGGTTTATAACATACGGAAATAAGATATTTACACCGACGAAAAGACAATTGCTCGTGAGCATTCCTTAATTTTCCTAGACAGTTCGTAAGCCTAAGGCGACTCCAAGTTTCACCATAGGCGGCTGCACATTTTAGCTGCACATGAAAAATAGCATGATATCTGTATTAATCATTTTTATAGGAGTCTCGATCATGTTCATCTTCTTTATTTTTTCACTATAAAACCACACACCATAATCTCAAATTATCGATACAATTAAACCACACACCATGTGTAGTCATATACTAAGAAAAAAAATATAAACAATCATGTTGAGTCTAAGATTTAAACTCGAGTAGTTAGATTCTATTATTGGCTGGAACTCCAACTAGTTAAGATATATTCTCAATTCGCTTACGACATGTATGATTTCTTCTACGCATATCTTTCCTCTCAAAATATATATGTCATTTCACAACGAATTATCTCCACCGGATTCCTCCGAAATAAAGAAACGAAGATATCAACAGTGTCGATACACAGAGAGAGAGAGACATACCGCCGTATCAACATTCTGTTTGCGTACGTGGGTAGAGCATCCAGTGCACAGATGGCCGTGATATTTTCCTCTGCTGCC
This sequence comes from Oryza glaberrima, assembly GCF_000147395.1. NCBI lineage: Eukaryota > Viridiplantae > Streptophyta > Magnoliopsida > Poales > Poaceae > Oryza > Oryza glaberrima. The sequence continues at coordinate 28,195,392 of NC_068327.1, read as the reverse complement.
TCAGCCGGGCCAACAACTAAAGCAACGTGTTTGATCTACAAGAAGTGAGTTCGTGGATGAGCTATGGCTACCTCAGCTGCTTATCGTATAGAATCGGATTCTCTCACGTCTATTCATCTTTGGATCCGTATGCAAAGACATGCTGCCTTTTATAAGGGAGTATAATTAACTAGTGGAAAAGGATTTAGACGTGGAGAGAATTTTCCTAGAAGCATGTTTGACAAATGAGTACTGGCCGAGATATACACCGTCGCTTTACATGATGAGTTGATCACATGATGTGATTGGTCAATTGAAGAAAAAGAACGAGATAACTTTGAAGTTCACCGGCCTCATTATCTTCTTTTTTCCAACTAACAAAATACTGATACTTTATTATAGGTAAAATACCCATACTTGTTTGAATATATATTATTTACTTGATTCAAACAAATATTAAACTATTTCATAATATCATAAAATATATCATGACTAATTTATAAAACATGTAAAAATCGTGATGGGCTGATGACAGAACCACCACCATCACTATTATCTTTTATAGTATTCCCTCCGTCCCAAAATATAAGAACGTAGGATCGAATTGGATATTTTCTAATACTACAAATCTAGACATATAGTCTGTCCAGATTCGTAGCACTAGAAAATGTCTTATCCCATCCTAGATGCTTATATTTTGGGACGGAGAGAGTAGTATATTTTTCAATTACATGATAAACATACATGCAGTTAACTTACTGCAGATGCACACCACACACTTTGAGAGTGTGTCACCTTTTTTTTTTAACGAAACGGCGAGCCGCTATTTTTATGGAATAGAGAATGAGTAAAACTGTAAGTGTATAAAGTGAAGACCAAAGATAAATGTTGATCTGCTTAACTTCTATGGTAATCACACTCATGTAATAAAATTTGTGTACATCATGGTTTACATCCTAATGATAGAGCCATGCATTTATGAGTTCATCACTGCACAGTCCATCCTTCCCGGTATGACCACTATTTGGACCTACGGTTAGCATCAGCTCTAGCAGACATGGTAAAAAAAAATGAGGAGCAAATGGACACCAAGAGGGTGCATCCCCAACCTATACCTAGCTTAGGACCAATGTTCTCAAAAAAAAAAAAGAGAAGAAGCTTAGGACCAATGTATAAATGATCTCTTCTTCCTTGCTTCCCAGTGCTATCTCTGTATCTCAGGAATACGGTCTGACCTCTCTTCTCGAATTATCAGCTAATCAGGGTGCATGAGTACGAAAGTTTTGGTAACATAACAAGTTAGTTTTGCATTATTAAAATATGTCACTATATTCTTTTTACCAGCTTTTGTGTGAATTAGTCGGGGCATGAATGAATGGAAAGTACGTGCCTATCGCTCCTGAACCCAGCCAACAGAATATTATATGGAAAATTTGCAGCCCACTTGGGGTGCATATTGTAGGTTTGCTAGGGCCTACGCGAAGACTATGAAATTAACTTAACTGTAGCGCACATATTATCGTACGTGCAATGACGTGCATTATCTGCTTAATTATGAGGTTGAAATGAAACTTTTTAATAATAAAAATAATTTACATCTTCGGTCTCTATTAACTGACACGTGATGAATAAGTCAAAAATAAATATATAAAAATACTCGAGGTTATAGGACGAACCCTTATATATGTCACTCCTTATGAATATCCAACTAAATAATTTAAAGCATGTAGAATCTATAAAAATATTTTTTAAGGAACTAAGCCATTTAAAATGAAACAAAAGATTAATATTTACCGAATCTAAGAGTGTAACTTCACTGCGCATAGTGTTATGTTCTTCTCCTTTGAAAGCATCAATGACTAAAAATACATGTAAAATGTAACCATACTTATGAACAATTTTTACCTACTTTCATTGACGGATCTAGAAAGAAATAGCAGGTGGGGCTGAATAAACTATAAAAACTTAAACCTCCCTTTCCTATATATGTATAGCAAATAATTTTAGAGAAAGTTCAGTGGGGGCTCCCATCTTTCTAGCACCGGTAGTGGGGGCTCGAGTCCCCTTATCCCCTATTATATGGTAGATTCGTTCCTACATACTTTATCGCATTATTACGTAGATTGTTTGCTTTACGTATTTAAAAATATGTTTTCTTAGAAAAACTTTTAGTATGCCACATTATTTAGACCATTTGTTGTAGTTTATCAACCAAGTTTATTGCTAAAAGAACATTTAATATATCCCTACCATATCAAATAGATAATCATCCTAGTAATTAATAGAAATGTAAGTACTCGTATATTTAATTACTAGGTACACTTCAATTTTCCATCTACTTTTATTATGTGAGGCGTGTGCTTACCTTGCTGGTCCAAGTGTACCGTGTACGTGCACGGTCCACCCCCAACAAGCTGGCTGACGCCTGCGTCGTGTTGACCAACACGCGCAGAACAGCGGCGGCACAGGGGATCCCCAGCAGCTGCTGCGCCACGGATTCCAACGTGCGGTTCCCTGCCACGTGGACCGCGGAGGCGCCACATTTTGGGGGCGAGTGTTAGCCCGGCGAGTACGTACTGTACGCTTTTGTTTAATGCGTGTTAAGTCGCGCTAAATTCAATCATAACGCGATTATGACGCCAATAATTGGGTGTATGTGGCAGGGGTCAAAGCCAAGCATGATCGTGTGAATTGACTTCTGGTTCGCTTGATTTCGGTTTGTTTTTTTTTTTTTAACTTTTGACCATTGTATAATTGAAATATTACTGGTACGGTGTGTTAAATAATGCCTCGTCTTGCCATGGTCTTGAGATGGTATATTTGAAAGACTATTTATTGTGGAGTGGATTTTTTTTGAGGGTGGGAGGGGTGGGTGGGTGGGTGGGTGGGGGTTATGAAGATAGAAGTAGGAGTAGCAGGCTATCCTCTTGATGATTAATTCCTTTTACGCTATCAACAACTACAAAATTAGCATATAACTAATAACAGGACACGAAGTAAGTGTACCTTAATTGAATAGGTTTATTGTGGTGGAACCAGTCCACTTGGATTTAAATCTTATATATTTACACGGGTGCTTATATTTACGACTAATTATTCTTTTACTGGTAGACAACGTACCCGTTAACAATAACCTTTTCACATGGGAGATGGGAGTCAATATATAGGACCATGTCCTTACACCAACGAAAACAACAAACTCTAACCGAATCCACAAAAATATTTGTTATTACGAATTTCTCCTTATATCCACCAAATGTAATAAAGTTTCTATTTATAAAGACCAAATGTCGTTAATGAGCCGTTGTTAATCGTAGCAATGATGTTTGCCTTACCACCTTTTTATCACTTCTATGTTAGAGTCCTGCATGAGCTCTTAAAAGAGATCTATACAAAATTATTTAGAGATTATGCCATACAACATTTAAGAGAACAAAGGTTCTAACCATTAGCCTCAGAAAAAAATATGTTTTTATTACTATTCTTTTCTTTATCCAACCCTCATGCAACCAAGTTTCTATTTTATAAAGGCTAAGCATCGTTGTTGAGTTCTCGTTAATCATAGTAACGATGTTTTATCTCATCTCTCTTTCGTTTCACCAAATATTTGTAATTAGCAAAACTAAGAACGACCCCAATTAATAACTGTTATACATACCAATTCACAATTACCCTATAGCTAGAACAGTATGGTTTCTACACATGCATCTTTCCTATATGATGCAACCCAAAAAAAAAAAAACTGCTAAAGATAGGTGCATGTCGTCATATAGGAAAAATATTATTTTGCACCTTTACAGTATTGGAGATAGATATATGCATAGGCAACCATTTTTTGTCTTAATTTTGACTCTATACGCATGCAAGTGAACATGACTCATGCATGAGATCATTGTACTACTAGTTCATATACAATATAATAAAGTAGCTAGAACTCTAGAGATGTATGCATCCCTAACAAATATTGGCGATATTTAGACGCATGTATGTCATCACTAAGCAAAGCATTTTGGCATTGAGCTAGGTAGGAAGCTGCACATTTGAATCCTTAATGTATAACCGATACGTATTCAAGTGGTGAACGGAACATAAGACTTTTAAAGTAGCTTCAACAACCACCTTAGCTATTCCGTTATAACAATTGTGGCTCGTATGACGCGATTCCTAATTAATGTTGCAGATAGATTCACATCGTCATACAAATTACTCCCTCGGACAATAAATATAACAGAGTGATCTTGATTCTTTCATTTATCCATAAACAAATATAAAGGAATTTAAGATCCCGACAAGAAAAGAATGCGCAACAAACATCACCTCGATTGTGCACTCAATCCTTCAATGTGCCTCTCTTTTTTACCCTTACCTGTAAATGTGCCAAAAATATAAAATCTCAGTTGTACTTTTTCGTTGTTACCTTATTTTTCACCAATAGTGATAAAGTATCTTATATTTATGAAAGGAGAGAGTAATTAAAAAATTGTTACTTCATCCAGTTAAAATATTTGATAGTTAGTATAATATTTAAACAAATATTTAAAATTTCAATCATCAATAATTTCTCAAACGGTTAGTTAGAAAACAATATATGTAGATTTTCCTTGAAATGGACTATCCCATTTTTTATAAATTTATTTTAATATAAAATTGTTTCTAAATTTTAAAATTTTGATCCAATCTTGGTTTAAACAGGTAGAAATATTTATGATCCAATGGAGTGCGGTGAGTAAGCATGGATTTGTGCGCATCCTAAATTATCACTCTTTAAATTCTACTAAGGTCGTGTTTAATTTATCCCTAACTACCTCAAACTTTCAACTTTTCATCACATCACATCACATCCAAAACTTTCCTACACATGTAAACTTTTAATTTTCCCCAAACTTTCAACTTTTTTGAAGAACTAAACGCAGCCTAAGGCAGAACAAATAAACTAAAGATCCACAGCACCTCGCAGCCGTTTTTGGTTTTGCACGCTGAATGAATCCACCGTACGTGTGTGACATTGCATTTGCATCCCCTAGCAAATGCTGGAGGAGTGGAGGGTAGAGCTAGCATGTCACCATGTCAGTACACGGCTACACGCGCGCACACCAGCGCAGCGTCTTTTGGCAGCCAGCCGGGGCGTTGCAAGACAGCTGGTGTGCACAACGCGTACGTGTGCCAACGTGTGACGCCAGTTTAGCAATAAAGACTTCGCTTCCCCCACCTCTCTCTCCTACTATGCCATCTCTGAAACAGAAAAAAAGAAAAGAAAAAGGCTTCTCTGCTGCAGCGTGCTGTTCCAGTTGATGTGCATTGCATTGGCACAAGAACTCTCTGCACTGCACAGTTGCATTGAGTATTTTTGCACTGCGTTTCCCTTTCGCCATTGCCGCTGCAGGGTGAAGTGAAGAAGAAGAGGTGAGTGAGGATGGAGAGGTTGAGAGAGAGAGAGAGGGAGAGGGAGAGAAGAGGGCATCAATGGTAGTGGCAGACCATGGCACACCAATTAGAGTGGCCTGACGATGGTGTTTGTGAAAAGGGTCCCATCGTTCTCAATTCCCAAAGCTGTCCAGCGTCAGGTGACCGTTTTACCCCTTTGTGTTGGTGCATCATGCCAAAGACTCGATCACTGTGAGACCAACGTTTAGCTGGACTGGATGGAGGACTAGATGACTGGACCTAGCCAACGTCTTCCTGCCATGGAATGGACGGGGTTCAAACTCAAAACTGGCTCAGCGAGCGAGGTTTACGTGTGTTTAGTTTACGCTAAAATTGAAAATTTAGTTGAAATTGAAACGATATGATAGAAAATTTGAAAGTTTATGTGTGCAGGAAAGTTTTGATGTGATGAAAAAGTTAGAAGTTCGAAGAAAAAGTTTAGAACTAAACAAGGCTTTGGGTTTTTATTAGGTGAAGAAGAGCTAGTAGTGCCCATCACGTCGGATGCAGCTGTTTTAATTGCGAAAATTACATGCCGAACGAAAATGGATTAGTAGTACTAGTTCTTTATTTATTTTCTTCAGTACCGACGCGTCCCAAAATATAAAAATTTAGGATCGAATGGTATGTTTCTTAGTACAATGTAATTATCTGGACATACTTCCTGTTCAAATATATTGTACTCCCTTCATCCCCTAATATAAGAGATTTTAATATTTTGCTTGTACTGTTTCATCATTCGTCTTATTGAAAAAATGTTGGAATTATTATTTATTTTATTTGTGACTTGCTTTATTATTCAAAGTACTTTAATCACAACTTTTCATTTTTTATATTTGCATAAATTTTTTGAGGTCAAACAATAAAAGCAAAATGTCAAAATTCCTTATATTAAGGGACAGAAGGAGTACCACGAGTCTTAAGTTATTATGTTTTGGGACCGAGGGTGTAGTATATATGGAGTACTTCTCTTCCCAAAACAAAATTTTAAAAATAATCTATGCGTTCTTCTCAATAATATGATATGTAACAGTTTTCCAGTAATACTAATGGAAAATCATATTATTTCACCCTATTAGATGATAAGGAAATGGCATACCTATACTTCCCGAACTGTGTCGTACGGTACCTTTCGGAGTATAGCTCGAAGAGAATTGAAAACGAGGATTACATCCTATATCTCTTCATGCTGCCTACATTGTGAATATTCTTGTATTACCTATTACTATCTCTTACTCCCTTTGTCTAAAAAAAAACAGCTCCCAACATCCTAATGCAGACCAAAATACCTGTCATTAATAATAAACTAGTATTCATAGGTAAGTAGGTAACAGGTATTGAATGAATAATTTTTTTCGATTTGCAAAACGAGGGTAGATAAGGTAGAAGTTGATTTATTTTAAGATATAGCTTGAACATTGCATTTAGGGTTCTTTGCTAAAGTATGCCCCCCAAATCAACTCCCACCCCGCCCGTGGGAGAGGAGGCAAAGAGACATTGATTAGGATGACATCACTAGCTATTAACACCCCACCCATTGTGATTTTCTTTGTTTTTTGAATTTTTTTGGCTCCTCAGAGAGGTTAAGCGGGGCTGGCTATTTTTGCAAAAAGCTCCTTGTGTTTGCACGGAATAACGCATACGGCCTCAAACCGACTGACACCTCGTCGTGGTTTATCTAGAAAACCCCTCGTCTTTCATACAAATAGAACACGAAGAAGAGAAAATTCCGCTTCTAGTCTTTCCTAGAGTCAAAATAAATGGTGTGATGAGAGAGGGCGATCCCATGAGCCCGGTGTAACATGATTGTCGGAATGAAGACAGACGATGGATCTTATATTGTTGGAGGATCACGTAATAACACCAAACTAGAATTGCGGGATCACCCTCTTCCTATGATATCATCTATCTTGGCAGTGAGAACATGCGATAACCAATTCCCATGACACCCGTAGAAGAGATCGTGATTAGAACAACAGCTTTCCTAGAGCCATGATAGATGGCGGATAAGAAAAAAGTGATCCCTCAAACCCGGTGCAACACTGTTGTTGCTATGAAAGGTAGATGGCGGGACTCAAATTGTCGGAGGATCAAGGCGATGATATGGTCACGTTGGAGTCATGTGATCACCTATCCTTATGGCACCATGTATCTACTTGAGAACCTTCACTAACCGACTATCACAACCACTCATATTGCCATCTTTTTGGATCCTCTTCGACGAGCCTAGTAGGTGTCGATTTAGGAGTGGTGAGAATCGATTTGAGGGCACACTGTAATAGAGAGGACTAAATAAAAAAAAATCTCAAAATCATGAATGGCCATGTCAATGCCTGAGCTACGTCGTCTGTACTTTAGTCCTTTGGTGAGATTCAAATGCACATTCTATAAGTTTAAGGACTTAGATGACACCTCGTTCAAGTTTAAGAACCAATCAAGCATTTCATTACTTTAACGAAAACAAATTATAGATTCTAGTCCTCTACCATTAAGCACATACTCCACACACCCTAAAAAAACTTAGGGCTCCTTTGATTTGTAGGAAAAGTGTAGGAAATTTGAAGGATTTCAATCATATGGAAAAATTTCCTATGAAACCCTTTGAAACAAAGGATTGAATCCTATACTATCCTTTAAAATTCCTATGGAATGGATAATTCTATAGAGATTTTAGAGGAAAGTTAGCAAGAGGTCTAACCTCTTGGAAAGATTCCTTTGAGTCTATCTCTCTCATCCGATTCCTGCGTTTTTCCTGTGGTCCAATCAAACGGTCATTCCTGTGTTTTTCCTGTATTTTCCAATCCTCTGTTTTACACCTGCATTCCTGTCAGAATCCTACGTTTTTTTCCTATTCCTCCGTTTTTCCATTCCTGCGATTCAAAGGGGCCCTTAAAATCCTAGCTTCCTAAGGTGAAGTCAAGGAAAAAGGCAATAGACCAAAATACCCCTAATTAGCATGAAAGTTATATAGGTGAATGAGTAGATAAGGGGTATCGAATGGATAAAATTTCTCGATTCATGAATCGATGGTGACTAAAAAGATATGAGCTGGTTTATTTTGGGACATAGTTTAAACTCTAGAAGTTGATTGATTTTCGGGTAGAACGGATAATTATTAAAATTACGTTGCTAAAAAAGAAAAGAACCGTGGCCATTTACAACACCACACTGTGTACCTGAGCAATCGATCCTAGTCATAACAGTTTTGGTGTACATTCGGAGTTAGCAGTTCATATGACACGAGGGGTGGTTAAATGCAGCAGAGATGTGAGGTCTTGTACGAGAGTGGGGAGGAGACACTGATGTACTTGGAGTCAATGGCAGTAGTAACATATACTGCCGCACTTATTGCTGTGTGGGAGTAGGTCACTGCAGAGTAAACTCGCTGGCGTGGTGCAATTAAGGGAACCAAACCACGGCAACAAGCCAGTGACAGTGAGAATGCCAATGGAGGGAGGTGGAGGTTGAGGAGGAGGAGGAGATGGTGGTGGTGGAGGAGATGGTGGCAAGTAGGCCATAGTGCAGGTGTGTGAGGGGGTGAAACATGGCCCTGTCGGTGGGCATGGGCTTCTTCTTCCACCTCTCCCCCACCCCAAATCATCCTCACCATTCTCTGGAGTAGTTTAGACTGCTTCAACACACACCAAGCCAAGCCAAGCCAAAGCCAATCTAGCCGTGCTGCTTTCTCTCTCCTGTCACCTCTCTCCTCTGTTGGTCTCTCACTCTCTCACCATCTCCTCTTCTGTTCTTCTCTTGCTTGGCTTGGCCTGGCCTTCTCTCTTTCCTCAGGATGCATGGATGGATAGATAGATAAGATAGCTAGGTAGCTCTCTCTCAAGGAAACATTCCCCACTTTATGCCATAATAATTAATACTATTGTTGTTGTTAGCCATATTGTTATTAGTAGTAGCAGTATCACTAACCAAGCCATGCATACTACTACCACCACCACCACAATCCATGCTTTTGTTATCTAGCTAACCAAGAAACAATATAATCCCCTCTTTTCATTTGCTTCCTCCTCTTCTTGACTCCTTGAGGCCAACACCAAACCCTTCACCCCCTACTCCTCTTTCTATTCCACTACCAACACAAACCTACAACTTGTAAGTTATAAGAGCTCAACACCATCACCAACTCAAACCCTTCCTCCAAACTAGCAAAGGAAGGAGGAATCATCCTAATATTAGGCTACTAGCTAAGCTAGCTCTCTAGACCCTAGAGAGCTAGAGACGCCATGGAGTACAAGAGATCATCGCATGTGGAGGAGGAGGAAGAGGAGGAAGAAGAGGAGGACGACGAGGAGGAAGACGAGGAGGAGCAAGGTCACCATCAGTACACGACGGCGGCGGCGGCGGCGGCGCAGCAGCAGCTGCACCCGCAGGTTCTTGGCTCGTCGGCTTCCTCGCCGTCGTCGTTGATGGACTCCGCCGCTTTCTCGAGGCCCCTCCTGCCTCCCAACCTGTCGCTCGTGTCGCCGTCGGCGGCGGCGGCGGCGGCGCCCGGTGGATCCTACCTGCATGCGGCTCACCACCATGGGCAGGGAAGAAGGGTGGAGGCGCCTGGTGGGGAGAGCCAGCACCAGCTCCAGCGCCATCATGAGCCGGCGAGAAATGGCGTTCTTGGCGGCGTCGCCGGTGCTCACGCGGCGTCTACGCTTGCCCTCGTGGGTGGTGGTGGTGGTGGTCCGAGAGGCGGCGAGGGGGCGGCGGGCGAGGCGCCGACGTGGAGGTACAGGGAGTGCCTCAAGAACCACGCGGCGCGGATGGGCGCGCACGTGCTCGACGGCTGCGGCGAGTTCATGTCGTCCCCTGGCGACGGCGCCGCGGCGCTGGCCTGCGCCGCGTGCGGCTGCCACCGTAGCTTCCACCGCCGCGAGCCGGCGGTCGTCGCGCCGGCCTCGCTCTCGCTCTGCCCCGCCTCCGCCTCCGCCTCCGCCGCCGCCGGCCTGGTGTCCCTATCCCCCTCCGCGACGCCCACCGGCGCCAACTCCTCCCGGCTCATGCCGCTCCTCCTCGCCCCGCCGCACATGCAGAAGCGCCCGCCCGTCCTCCCCGTGTCCCCGGCGTCTGCGCCCGCCGCGCTGGCCGAGTCGTCAAGCGAGGAGCTGCGCCCGCCGCCGCTCCCCTCTTCCCACCCCCACGCGCACGCGGCCGCCGTGGTGGCGGCGTCGGCCTCCGCGCCGCCGGGGCCGAGCAAGAAGCGCTTCCGGACCAAGTTCACGGCGGAGCAGAAGGAGCGGATGCGTGAATTCGCGCACCGCGTCGGGTGGCGCATCCACAAGCCCGACGCCGCCGCCGTCGACGCGTTCTGCGCCCAGGTCGGCGTCTCCCGCCGCGTCCTCAAGGTGTGGATGCACAACAACAAACACCTCGCCAAGACGCCCCCGTCGCCGACATCGCAGCCGCCGCCGCCGCCGCTCCACCACGATCCTTCTCCTCCTCCCCCTCCTCACCACCACCACCACCACCATCACCACCACCACCCACCACAACACCATCAGCAGCAGCAGCAGCAGCATGATGCATGAGAGAGTGAGCGAGTAGAACAATGCAGAGAGGATGATGCATTAGCATTAGCTATTAATTAGCTCTCCTTTAGCTTTTCTTCTCCTGTGTAATTCTTCCAAGACTGCAGTAACCCTCCCTGTTGTTAAGTTTAACTCATGCAGCAGCATCAGTTACTTAGGAGAGTAGATGCATTGTTGCCATGAGAGGTAATTAAATCTGATCTTAGGACATGCATGCACGCATTGCTTTGCTTCCCTTGGATAAACATGATTAGGTTTAGCATGATAGAGCCAAATGCTAAGTGCATTTTAGGGCTTCTTTCTTCTCTCTCTTGCTAGTGCTAGTGGTAGTGCAGCAGTAGTGCATGCGCGGCTGTGCTTGTATGTAGTATTGTGTTGGAGTAGTAGCAGAATTCGCAGTGGCATTTGCAATGCAATGCTCTCTGCTGCCTATCTTGGCCTTGGGCACCACATGCTTTTGACTTTGCCTTTTGGGTTTGTAGGATTCCTTTTGGCAGAGGGTGTGTATTGTGCTTGTGCATTGTTGCTGCATGCATTGGGGTTTGGTACTTTGGTTTGGTGAGCGAGAGGGAGAGGGAGAGTGGAGGGGGTCCCTTTGGAGGTACTTAGGCATGGGGGTTTGTCATTTGGTGTGCAAAAGTACAATTAGGGGGGGTCATTAAAGGGAGTGTTTGTTTATGGCTTCTAAGCTTCTGTGCTGGGCTTTTCTTCTGTCCTGGCAGGGTGGGGACACCTCCACTGCCCTTGCTGCTAAACCCCCTTTCTTAAGGGCTTTTGCAGCCTTTTTTGGGGGGCAATTTTGTTTGAGCTGCTTCTAGCCTTCTGCCAAAGCTGTGTTTTTTTTCTTTCTCTCTTTCTTCCTTCCTCTCTCTCTTTCTCTGGTGGTGTTGGACTTTGGCCAGAAGGCAAGTGCATGTGAGAGTGGACTGTTGTGTCAGAAACTCAAAGGGGAAGAAAGCCCTGTGTTTTGAGTGTGTGTGTGTGTGTTGGATGTGGCCTATGCATAGTGAATGATGATATGTACTTGTCGGCAAATACAAGGCTTGGATTGGAGCCATTCAACTTTGCATTTGATGCGGTAAGGAGAAAGATGTGTTCTTGGTAATGACATTTCATCGCACCGTTTGTTTTCATGTCACCAACATGATATATATTGATGTTTCTGTCTTCATAGCCCTCCTGACTGGGGAGTATCTTAAATGTCATGTTTCAGGTGTCTTAATTAAATATCTAAAAATAAAAGTTTGACTAGCTACATTTTTTTTGCATAATCATAGACGCATCTTTAATAGAATATGCATATAATATAGTGGCATATTAAGCTAGGATTTTATGCATTCAATTTAGACTCTAGAAAAGGGTGGTAAAAACTTTAAAAATTTGATGTAGTATGGGAGCCTGTGAATGTTTTACCTTAACTAACATGTCAGCACTCAATAGGATTGCCAAGATAACAACCTGATGAAACTAATAAATATGACCCTCGAAACCTGCAGACACCGCGTGTACTTAGCTATAGTTCAGCTTTGATGGTTCCAAATGAGAGATCTCAGAACGATAGTATACTCCTAAAAGACGTGAGACCAAGCTTATTTATTCGATCGGAAACTACATCATTTATACGAATTATCATTGATACTGGGACCACTGAACCATACTGTGATGGCACTGTTGTTTTCTTTACTGCTCTTCTCAGTTTTGGCTCCCTTTACAGTTACATCTGGTCACGAGTGAAATAAAGCAAACATTTTCTTGATATATGAAGTGGAGTATAATGCCGTGAGAGCGTTATGTTGGTCAGGTTTCTGTAATTTCCAGTTGAATCTTGCTTGGGTAAATACACCGTTGTTTTAACTTGGAGGATGAGGATGGGGTTATGTCATTCGGGATTCTGATGGGGATGTTGTACAAGCTGCTAGAGGGAGAATTAATCATCTGCTTAGCTCCTTCCAGGCTGAACTTTTAGCTTGTGTGCATGGAGTCAGAGCAGCTGCATCTTTGGGCATTGGAAAGCTAATTTTGGAGTCTGATGCAACAATGGTCAAGCAAGCTATTTTAACAGCTGATTATGATCTCTTCGACTGCAACACTGTGATATGGGAACTGAAGCATCTGTTTTCTTCAAATTTTGTTTAAGCCAAGAAAACTATTTTAACAGCTGATTATGATCTCTCCGACTGCAACACTGTGATATGGGAACTGAAGCATCTGTTTTCTTCAAATTTTGTCTCTTTCCAGGTTAAGCCAAGAGAAGGAAATAGGGTAGCCCATAGACTCGCCTGTTTCTATGTCATCTTGTATTACAGACTTGGTTGCTGAGGATACCTCAGCTAATGAGTAACGAAACTTCGGGTTTGTTTTTTTTAAAAAAACTTTGATGTGTGCACCGTTCCGAGTTCCCCGTGAAAGCTCGAAGAAACCAGAAAAATAAGATCGATCCAGGTTAAAAGACTTGTGTTAGGGGCAAGACATAAGTGCAAATAATTAGATAAATCCTACACAGACGACATGCAGGTCTATCGGTAAGTTCAACTTTTCATCATCTATGATAATGAAGACAAAATCAAATTCTAACAAATAAGATGAATGGTTGAACCACTTCAGTCAAATAAGATTTTCAGCATGCGCATCTCAGTCTTACCTATTTGCCTGTCTTTCCATAAAAACCACCATAAATATGCTACAGGCAAAGAGATGGAACAAAATTGGAACCGGACAAGCCTAGGTCATACCCCCCCGCAAAGAAGAACATCAGTATCCGGTGTGTTCTAAATTTCAACTTCTATCGAAGTCAGCTGGAGGAAACTGACTATATCTCACTCCATTCCTCATATCAGAACATATATATGGGGACAGTAGATCTGAAAAGGACTGCTGCTTTCTGATAAAATCTATAACATTGCTCAAGTTGAAGTCTCAGAAGCAAGCTTGATGCGCTGATGATGCTCAGCCACTTTGTATTCAACTACCTCCATAAGCAACTGGGGATCCAACACACAGTCAGGGCGGCCATAAACAGCAGCTTGCACACTGGCCATAAGCTTCGCAATCTCTCTGCCAGAGAATCCATTGATCTTCCTGGCAGCCTCCCTGAGCAAATCATCACTTATGTCCTTAACTTGTATCTTCTGCCGTTGCTTTTTCAGCAGTGAGTCCCAAAACGAGTTTTTGCCATCTTCCTTGAGCATATAGTGGTTTAAGTATAACCTGAGCAGCTGGAACCTCTCCTCCTCCCCAGGTAAAGGGAACTCAATAACTTCATCAATGCGGTCCGTAATAGCAGCATCAAGATCACTAGGTCGGTTTGTTGCAAGGACAAGGACAATATCCCTCGACTGGTCTCCAGTTCGAAATAGTAGTGCATTGAGAGCACTCCGCTGAGCTTCGCTCATGTGGGTGCTGTTGCGCCTAGTAAAGTGCAAGGAAAAGCATGAGATTAAAGGAGAGATGTGAAATTTGGTCATTTGGTAAAATAAATTTATGATAAAGATTTGTTGTTTTGGGTTCTAACGAAGTTTGATTTAATTTGTTTGAATTCAGTGGCTGCAAAGAGATTGGATGTACTGTCAGGCTCAAAATTAGTTCAAGTCAAGCTTAAGAATTGGGAATATCCTCAGGATTAGCTCATTAACATGCATATCACTATCTGTGAAAAAAAAAATCAGTGGTCAGACAAATGCTTAAATATTAAGTTGTGAACATACTCGCACAAGAACGCATCAGCCTCATCAATGAAAAGCAGCATGCCCTTCCTTGACTTCTTAGCCCAGTCAAAAATTTGATGTATTTTGGTAACAGCTTCTGATCCTAAGGGTGCAACATCTCCTCCCGTCATCATGGCATAATCCAAGCCCTGTCACATAAAGGATGCAATGGTAAGATTATACAATTGTTGTATAACTGAAGTTGACGGATACATATTTTTGTATTAAAAAAATCCAGAAAACAAGGTTCTTTATAGAAGATCCATAAGTCTGATATTTCTCGAAGAATGGAGCAGAATAGATTAGCCGATTAGATCTATTGAAAACTTACAGATTTGCGTGCCATCTCCCTAGCAACTAATGTTTTCCCAGTTCCAGGGGGACCATAGAACAGCATGTTGCGAAATGGTGCATCGTGCGACTTTGTATTTGCAGTAGCTCGTGCAAGATGTTCAATCCTCCGTTTCAGTGAAGGATGAAGAATAACATTCTCAAAGCCTGCACCTCCTGACAGAGATGCTGAAGTAGATTTGAGAGCCTTAAACCTTGAAAGTGGAAACTTTGGCATAGATGATTCACGGATCAGTGAAGGTTGACCCAAGATTCTATTAATGTAACCCCATGTAACTTTTGCTCCTTCCCTAAAGTACAAAAGAGTAAATAAGAACATGACATGTCTCAAACAATTTTTGCTGACAAGGGAAAGATGAAGTCAAGCTGTGAAGTGGTTTTGTGTGTATGCATACTTCAAAAGTAAATTCAGAATGAAATCCAGATAAACCTGGTAGTATAAATTCCAGCAGCGAGCGCAGTAACTCCTCCAACACCCATCAATAATTTACTCCTGTCAGTCAACAGCATCCTAAACCCACCTACAAGTTCACATTAGAAAATAAGTTTGAATGAAAAATAAAGTATCGGTTATCAACATTCCCATGACAATTACATGAAAATGAAGAACAGATGTGTCACACAGTAAATATTATTAATTTTGACATGAGACCATAGTTTCACTTAAATAATAATAAAAGGAACAATGAATATGTGGTGGTGCGATTTCACGTGATGACATTTCCACACAATTACTGGACACCATAACCACTAAAAACAGAGAGAAATATCTATGTGAGAATGCCAATGATATTGTCGAATTGAGAAAATTCCTAGAATACAGGGAAAAGGAGATTACAAACCTAAGAACTTCAATAATGACTGATCAAAAAAGGCATACACATTTACTATGAGTAACCAGCAATAGTAGCAGAACCAAAAGGAATTCAAGATTAAATTCGTAAGGATTGTCACTAGCAGGAAAATAAATACCTTCAATGTGTGAAAAAGTAGTATTTATTGCAGCAATCCACTTCTCTTTGTCACCATTTATACGTTCCAGGAGCATCTTTCTGTTGTAGTCTTCTAAAGCCTTTGCTTCACGAGTAAGGGCTTCACCTTTTGCTTCAGCGTTAGCTTGGATATTTTGTTTCTTTAAGAGAGCCTTTTCTTTCTCATCCTCTAGCATTTTTTCTAAAATCTTCTTTTCTGTGGTACGCCTAACTTCTTCTTTCCTAAGGGCAGCTGCCTCTTGCATCTTCACAAGTTCTGCATCCTGTCGCCTTTGTGCTTCACGCTCCGTCTGGAAAAAAAAAACACTTGATTAAATGATGCTGTGCTGTTAAAGCACCATTTGCCATTAAAGAAGGTAAACAGAGGGGGGAGTCAATACCTGCATTCTTTTCCTAGCTAATTCATCGTCATAACGTAACTTTTGTGCCTCTGCTTGAGCTTGCTGCTGCAAACTCTCTCTGAATTTTTCACCTTCTTTCTGTTGCCTCTCCTGTGGACCAGATATCGAGCATCAGAGGATAAACATGAGTAGATTGCTAACAATCTAAAGCTTTCCATTTTATGCCATGATATCTCATAGGATGTCTTTGCCATTCAAAAGGGCCAAGGCAGAATTGAATGTTTTGCATGTTTACTGTTTCAGTTTCTATTTCTTTTTATAAAGGAAGCTTTAGTGATCTTAGATAATTACATCAATATTGATATAGCCACTCTAAGATCACTCCAAGCCTCTGCATAACTAGGGTGCACATAGCCTATCTCTCTGAGTGAAAGATAAAAACCAATCTGCAATTGGGATGTGCCACGTCAGCAAATAAACCTCAACGTGTTGGTACATGGTTTGGTGAAAAACGACCATTGATTAAGGAGGGAAAAGACACAAACGCAATAGTCAATATATGGGGTATTCGGTGTCTAGACCCTTCGAGCGCCTTGGTGAATGAAAAATATAAAAGAAAAAAAAAAGGTGCAGGCCTGAAGTCATGCGAGGGATGCGAGGAGGCGAGCAGCGGCCGCATGGATCTGGCGGCGTCGTATAATGGAAGGGAAAAATACAGTGTCAATCAGAATAGAAGCAACTCCACATATACAGGCAATTAATTGGCTTTTCTAGCTCTGTCAAAGAGCATGCTTTTTTCATTCAATACTAATATCTTATTGATCTAAAGACCTTTTCTTTTCTTTTTCTCTTTTTACATCACACAAACATAATTTAATTTAATGCTAATTTCATCGACATAGCGATACTTTCTTTTCCCTTTTCCTTTTTTTTTGGGGGTCTATGGGAGTAGTCATAAACTCAATTCTTATCTGGGGATTATTATTATTATTACTATTATTGCGGCAGAACATTACTACATGAGGACATGGCTACATATAAAACTGACTAACAGCGTTCAGAGATGATCATAACAGGGTGTGCAACCATGCATATAAGCAACTCTATGCCTAGGAGTCAGGTTCTTTGTTTTTCTTCATTTGCATCTTTAATTACGCTATACATGCCCTCTTAAATAAAAAAATCACACTTTAGCACAGCCCCCTTTCATATGTATCTTTAGTACTCCCTCCATCTACTTTTGATAGTCATATTTCATCTTGGCACACAGACCAAGGATAAGTAATTCTACTTATCATCCATTTAAATATGCTACTAGTCATTCCTCGTAAACAAGCGATTCATTAATATTTACATTTCTCAATGCCCATGTAGCCAATCATGTGTGGAAGAATGAAGAGTCATGCATTAAATCCAAGAAAGTCATTAAGATGATAAGTTGTTGGATTGAAATATGCCTATCAAAAATAAAATTTTCAGATTTGGAAATATGACTATCAAAAGTAGATGGAGGGAGTAATGTTTTATCTCACCCTGTATTGTCACTAGACCAATTTTTAAAGATGGAGATGCTGGACAACAAACTTTATGCGAAGAACATGTTATCAGGAAAATTAGACCCTAATCATCTAATATTTAATATTTTTTTTACTTTTTTCCCGTTGCAACGCACGAGTCATCTTCTAGTGATTATTGAAAAAAGAGAAAAATAAGGGCGACATAACCAACAAATATCATGCCACAGCAAACTACAACCACAATTGATCTTTCATCCTAGCTTCAAGCCCCAAGATATTTATGGCCTCACTAGTAAAGGTATGATTCACCAAATAGACTAACGGTGATAACGTGGTGCTGACGACTCATCAGCACTCAAAGCAAGAACAAGTTAGATGAAATTGACTGCTACTTTTCTGTTAGTCAATCACTGGAACTGCAGAGAAATCAATCTTCTGACATTTTGGCCATGTTTGGCATACCACATTGAATTACTTGCATCTAGGAAGGGGCAAAAGGCACTCACAATGTCCCTGAGGTGTTGTTGGATGATGTACTGAACCTTCTCGGCCTCCAGCTCCGCAAGCCGGGTCTTCTCCTGCATGCGCATCAGCTCAAACAGCTGCAGGCCAAACCAACCACACGAGAGGCAGAAAGCGTCAGTAGGTGGGGGCAAACCCCGCATTAGGTCAAAACAACAAACACCTTGCCTGCTTCGCGTATTTCGACGAGTTGAGCTTCCGCAGCAACCTGGCCGCCCGCTCCAGGCTCTCGGGGTCGAACCCGCTGGAATCCACCTCGACGGCCACCTCCGTGCCAGAGTCCTCCGAAGCAGCGGCGGCGGCGGCGGCGGCGGGAGGTGGAGGCGGGGGGGAGCTGCGGCGGAAGAAGGAGTAGCCGCTGTCCGCGTAGGCGACGTCGGCGAGCGACGCCGCGGACGCGGCAATGACGGCCGCCGCCGCCGCCGTCCGCGACCGGAGGCGCCACATGGAGTCGGTGGGAAGCGAGGGTTTTCGTGGGGGTTTTGGAGAGTTCGGCGGCGAACTAAAAAAGAGAGAGGGAGAGGAGGAGGAGGAGATTGGAGAAGGGGAGATGTGATTTTCGCCTTTTCTTTCGGGAAGCTCTCTTTCTTTCTTGCGTTCCAATCCAAACGAGAGCAATAGAATCCGGGCTGGGCCTCCACTGTAGATTTTTCGCTTGGATCGGCCCAAAACGAGGCCCAAACTGCGTGAATTCCTCCATTTCAAAGGGAATTAACACGAGATACTTTGGCGCCTCAGTTATTATTAGTTAATAACACGGGATTTTTTTTGTAAATTTCATAGGAATTAGCTTATCTCTTCGCGGAATTCCTATGGAATTGCTCCATTCCACAGGGAAATTTTATGTAAATTTCGCCTTTTGCAAAATTCCCATGAATTCTTCCATTCCCAAGGGAAAGTTAACATTTGCCTTGATAAATGTCCACTTTGGCTCTTGGCTTGATGTTCATCAACGAATCACATCCTATTGATATTCGGCATTCCATATTACGCTCTTATTATAATAGATGCTGATTACTCATAATTTCAAATGACCTCGCATGGTCTATCACGACAAAGCATTCACTCGCCCTTCGCCACCGGATTCAGTCCATCGGCACCAAAACTTTTGCTTGCTCTTCACCTCCATGAGGTCCATTTTAGCCAAGTCGTGCTTGTCATAGATAGTCACTTCATGCCCATACCCTGCATTGTCAATGTCTTCATTTGCTCCTCATCAAACTATAATGTCCATCTTCTAATTTCAATCTTTTAATTTGATACCGGAACTCAACATAATCTCACCAAACTTATCACGAAAATAGTATGTTCCAAAAATCACCAAAATAATGATCGCACACTTAGGATTATAGATCTTCCAATCTCCCCTTACAAGGCAACTTTAGGGCATAGATATTTCGATTATAACCTGTATGACACCAAGATAAGTTCAAGTACAAAAATACATTTTGAGAGTTCAACGACCTAGATAAAGAGAAACAAATAGAGTGGCTCATGTGTTAGCCCAATTGGCAATGAGTATAGGTCATGTGGGAAGTGGAGACTATGTGCTTCCGCAATAATCTAGACTTAAACCAGGAATGTAACCTCTTATATAGTCACTAATAAAGCTCTCCTTTTAACCTCAAAAAGAAAATAGCGCACGCAAAAACTATTAGGTTCACTAACCAATACGAAAACCGCGAGAGAAAAACTGACCTAGTTGACCCATCCTCTCCTAGTCGTCCTCCTGTTCCCAACCCATAAAAAATCACTAAAAATATAGAGAGAGAAAAATATGAGAGGAGTTGGGAAAAAAGAAAAAGACGGATAAAAAAAATTAAATCATGTTCCTCATATTTGGGGAGAAAAACAAATAGTTTGAAAAAAAGGGAAAAAGACGGGAGAGAAAAAATTAAACCGTGTTTCCCCTATCCGGGAGGAAAAAAAATTGAACCACATTCTGTGCGGACCATCTTGTTTCTCATCCCCGTTGCAACTTGCAATACATGACATGTGACTAGTCTGAAAAAAAAAAACTGAGATTCAGGGGGGTGGATAGGTGACCGTGCTAACTTATCTCAATTTTCCCCTAAAAATAACTTATCTCAAATTTACTTAAGCTACAATTATTCACAATGATGGGATCAAATCCTCCGCCCCTAGAGTTCAAGGACTGTACATGCTGAACAATCAACTATGCAAAAAAAAAAAAACTCTTAGAAAAACGTATGCAAGAAAAACGTTTTTTCATTTTTTATGTGATACCTGCTTAGGGGTACTGTTGACAAAGAACAACTTAGGATCTGTTTACTTTAATGCCAAAAAAACCTTACCAAATTTTGGTATAGTTGCCAAAATTTTGGCAGGATTTCTTATATAGTTACCAAAATTTGGCAGCAAACTAAATGTAGCCACTTTTTTTGATAACTTTACCAAAATTTGGTAAGATTTTTTTTAGCATCAAAGTGAACAGGCTCTTAGCCAAGAGAAATTGGAATGGTAGTTTGAGATATTATTTTTTATGAAAAATGAGACTATTCAATATCTTTTCATAGAGTGTCATTTTGCAAAATTTCTTTGGAGAGCTGTTCAGGTTTCATCTGGTTTATATCTCATATATTTAAAAATTGGCTTGTGGGGGTTGATAAAAAAACCAGTAAACTTATTTTTATAGGAGCATCTACTATATGTTGAGCTATAGGGTTGAGTAGGAATGATATTGTTTTTGACAAATCACCACCTATGTCCTATATGCAGATTCTTTTCAGGGCAACATATTAGCTTTGGTCCTGGGCACAACTATAAAAGTATGATGAAGACTATAAGCTTTTGAAGTCTGCATGTCGTAATCTTGAGACGACAGTTATGCATCCTTTTGTCAACTTCGGATGGAGATTCACAAATAAAATTTAATAATTATGCGCTCTTTATCTTGTGTTGGCATTTATGAGTTTGTGTTCGCTTTATGTTTGGAAGAGTTTTTTTAAGTTCTCTTTAAGTTGCACTCGTTTTGAGTGATTTCGTGTAATAATTGGTTGTAACTCGTTTGAGCAAAGGCTAGGATGGATTTCTATTCCATTATTATCTTAAAAAATAAAAAATAAAAACGAGGTATAGCGGTACTACAGCCTACAGGCTACATCTAGGTTGCGGAGACCTAATAATACCCGCCAAAGACTGTGCATGTGGATATATGGTCTACGAAATCACAATGCAGATTCCTTAAGCGGGTCTTAGCCGACCAACCTGGTGTCGATTTCCATTGTACATTTTAACCTGAATCGACAATGACATGGCAACCGTCGTGCAATTATACAAGCTTAGCTTGCCTTGCGTCCTCTTGTTACATGGTGTAACTAACTTACCCTACACCCAGTTGTTATACTTGCTTAGAGTGTTCTTGTTATACAAGCATACAACTCATTGCTTGCTAGTTGCTACGTACACTTGCATGGTGCATCTGACGCCTGTGATCATCGAGTTGTTTTTTTGTCCATGGATGCTAGTATTACTCAGGACTGATCGATCTTATCATATCTTCCACGATCACAAGTAGACTGCTGCTCTAGCTTTGCTTAGGGACCACGCTGCCGACAGAGCTGGATCATGGCCCTCGCCTATCCAAGATGGCTATTTTTTCCTTATCTTATGACTATTGATGAGTACTTAGACATGGATTCGGTACATTGCATCCAAAAGCCCTGAACTTTCGTTAGCGTCCAAATCCTGTCGCACTGTCGCGGTATCGTGCAACCCCGCAGCATCATCTTTACGACTCAACAACATAATAGATTAATAATACCTCCGTCTCAGGTTATAAGACGTTTTTAACTTTAGTCAAAGTCAAACTGCTTTAAGTTTAACTAAGTTTGTAGAAACAAGTAGTAACATTTTCAACCCAAGACAAATTTATTATGAAAATATATTCAATTATTTATTTGATAAAACTAATTTAGTATTATAAATATTACTATATTTTTCTATAAACTTAGTTAAACTTGAAATAGTTTTACTTTGACCAAAGTCAAAATGTCTTATAACCTGAAATGGAGGGAATAGTTGACAAGTTGGTACACAATCACAATGACACAATGGGAGTTCGCAAAGTAAGACAACATGAAGATAGATATATAGTAAGAACATGTGAACTTTAGATCGCAGAGAAGATTATAAACTTTCCATCAGATATTACATATACAGCATCGTCAGATGGAATACAACAGTATAATTCAGCAAACCAGTCATAGCTCAATTGAAACTAAGTTACTAACTACTGGTCTATTAGGGCCAGTTCTGATTCACACACGCGCATAATAGAAAACATAAACGAAATAGTTAAGGTAGCATCTGCAGGGACAGTCGATCATATGTGTCGGTCTTGCTGGAACTCAGGCTGCTTTCGGCTTTCGAGATGTCAATGTCACATTCACTGAAAGTTGTGGTACCTCCTCCTGCAACAAGAAAAGAAATTAAAACAGCAATAATAAACCCATTTATTCATCTTCTCCAACGGAAAGATGAAGATAAAATGTTACCACTTCCATGCAAGACAAGAAAAGCCCCACTATTTGAAAGCGCTTTATACCCGTCATAAAGGCGAAAAACTTTAAGATGGTGGGGTTCTATGTTGCTTTTCCTGCAACTCTTCGGTAAAAGATGCATATGGTTGCTTAATGCTGTGCTAGGTTCCATTCTCATGGGGCCTTTCTCTTTCTGGAGAGGAATCCAAAGGCAGGTTCCAAAAAGATGGATACAATTCTTGGCGCCTTTGCCTGTCTATTTTCTCACAGACGCACACAACTAGAGTAATCAAATTAAAAAGCAAGTGTGAAGCAGTGCAGACATACTGATAGAAAGAATGCCAATTGTTCACTTGCATAAACGATTTTCTGGGCCACGAGACTAGGGCCTTACAATATGTAGTTATGAGTCCTGGCCTACTTATCCTTCCAGCAGAGTGCACACTCATCTCTTCAACAAATAATTGAATGGCCGAGTTATGTTTAATAGCTAGGAACTAGCTAGGACTACTAGATTATCTCCATATCTTTCCCCAGATTAAAGAATTTAGAATCGAAACCAAATTAGATCAGATGGGCAGATGATGTTGAATTTGCATATTGCCTGCAGTTTCCCGTACAGAATATTTCCATCTAGTTAAATTTGCATGTTGCCAAACAAAGCATGTAATTGACAATTAGACAAGGGATGGCAAAAGGAAATAATGTCTTTTCTCATTGAAATAAAGTCCCAACAAACATAGAGCAAAAAACAGGAAGAAAATAGCACAACTTGTTACCAGTAATTGTAATAAAGAGATACGACAATTGTAGTTTAGATAAGGCCAAAAAAAAGGCACTTTGAAGAGCTAGTAAAATTTCAAGTTTTCATAAGAATGTCTAATTAACAAACTAATGGCACGACTTGAGAAACAAGTCGCCTCCAGCTAAATCCTAAGAACAATTGTTAGCCTTACTTTGTGGAAATCACATGGTAAGGATAACCAAAGGTTGTGTCCACACACACAAGCAAAATAACTAGAAATGCTAGCTAACGGAACAAAGCAGAACAAGCAATAAAAACATGTTGCAGATTAGAAGGGAAAAGATAATCAAGGTGGACAGCAGAATATAGTAAGCTAGAAACAATAAAATGAACAAAAGCCTCTAGCTCAAGTAAACATATACTCATGAGTCATGGCCTGTGTAAATAACTTCATAAGAAGAGGATGTACAGGGTAATGATGGTGCATATATGGAACGATCATGAAGAGAGTGATGAGCCACCAAATTACCTCTGGTCCTCATTGGCACTGCCCCGAGAGTTGCTGCTGCTGCTGCTGCTGCTGCTAGCATTGGAGCTGTTGTAATGGGATCCTTGATGGCCTCCTGTAGAGTCAATGCGATCCACGTCCTTGATCAGCTTTTCATAGTGCCTCTTCACATCATCAACTGACTTTCCACCACCAACTGCCCGTGCCACATTCTGCCAGCGATCTGGCGTATCCCTGTCATATATTGCCAGCGCCCTCTCAAACACCTTATTCTGCTTTGTTGTCCAGGATGAACTCATCCTCCTTCAAGAAAGGCCAAGGTCCTAGAAATGGCTACTGTTTATGGTTGCTTGTATTTCAATGGAACAAAGAGTGAACATGGTGCTGCTATTTATACAGAGGGGCCAAGAAAAATACCCTGTAATGGTGGTGGTGGTGTCACTGGTGTAGTGGTGTGGTGTGAACCATGTTGATGGGAGTACCAAAGAGGTACTGTATCATTTATTTGGAATCTATAGACGTGTACCACAGAGGTTTGGCCTTCTAATACCCCCTCTGCCACACCCCAACCCTAACACACATATGAAGAAAAAAAGAACTATTTAGAGAGATCATTTATCCTTTGATCCCTGTTTGGGACAATGTGTTAAGGGTGCATTTGATGGTTAACATATGCTAGGTAATATGTTATCACTATGTGAAGGTATTGGCACTAACAACTTGTAGAATGTTTCAAGTAAAGGTGATTTATGGTACTGATTCAAGTCAACTGAATGGCTGTAGAAACCATAAAATGTGTATCAATTCAGTGATTACGACAAGCGAATAGTTTTTGGAATAGAAGCTGTGGCTATGAAGCCTTCCAGGTAAAAACAAAAGACTAGAAATTTGTATTAACATCCTCCCCTCTCAAACAGAAATGTTCAAATATTTTTTTTTATTTTATCACAATCTAAATGATGAGACATGTGCAAGTCCTAAACAGTTTATTGAATGCTTGTATTATATTCATTTTTAGTAGAATTAGAACCTTTATATTCAAATCAAGAGGACAAAAAGACTGCAGATTGTCTTGTGCAATGCACATATAGCAGGCCAGTCTTCACTATAACCTTCACTCTGCAGCTTCACTGAACCTATTTAAAGGAAATGCCAATAAAATGAGTAGGAACGGACACACATTAAATATATGCCTATTTGGACTTCCTCTAATTGAGGAAAATAAGCTTTTATTGCGCCAGAAAGGATAGAAGTACTTATCTACCCCTTCATATTTCAACTAAACTAATCTGTCATGGTGCTAGAAAAGAATGACATGCGAACCAGATATATTATTCAACTGCGATATGTAGTCAAACAAAACAGATAAAAACAATCCATATCAACACCTAGAATTCAACCCCTTTGCGCATAATGACGACATACTGGAGATATTCAGTCAAAATGTTCATAGACAGAAACTATATTGAAAATAGCTATTTCATTCAAACATTAAGTCACTTTGATGTCCAGTCACAGATAATTGACATTTTGGAAATTGACATGTAAGTTTGGGTTTGGCCATTAATTTCTACTGTAACATGTTTACGGAATATAAATATATCATGAACACATTTTTCAAGAAAAACTTACATAAACCTTTTTTTTCAATGTAATTGCAGTCATCCCAAAATGTCACTAACCTTGCTGGTGGGAGCAATATAGGTTTATTCTAGTAAAAAATATGTAAATAGGATCTAGTGTACAATGAAGTGCCATAACTAGATTCATGGGATAACTGCATGTTATGCGAGAGGATACATACTTACATGTTTGATTTCCGTAGCACAGTGATTGGTAGATAGTTCAGGGTACTATGAACCTCCAGATTTTCTATAAAAAGAAAATGACAGATCTGATCCAAGCATGATCCAAACAGTCTAAGGAATTTCTTTTCTGGTAACCCTGTAGGATGGTGAAATTACCACTTATTATAACAATGGTCCATTCCATGTAGAAAATCATGTTTTATTTCTCTTTCTTGGTGAACATTCCAATGGCATCATTCCATAACTTTCTTTTCTCAAAGGACTAATTGTTCAAGAGAACTTCAAAAGCTATACAAAATGAATTCGCTGAACATTTCTAAATGGTTTGTTCCTGCCGAAATGCGATTTGGTAGTTCAGTTTTTTTTTAACATTGTAAATTCTTAGCATTTACTTCAGATTTTTGTTCTTTCATCTTAGTCCTCAGGACTTCCAATTAAAATGAAAGTCCTGCCACGTCTACATTTTGGCCAACATCAAATAGTTGACTAGGCCACAAACTGGAAGTTTTTAATAAGAGAGAGGAACAGGTCATCCAGTTATGATGATGAGAGTTTAGAATAGGTTATGCCTGAAAGTGTGGATTACAAAATACTTACTGGCTCCTTTACATCAGTCGCATCAGCAAAAACAAAAGTCACCTGCACATATGCGAATCTCCCACGTGATAATTCAAATCGTCAACATCCTAAGGTGTGGACGATGGGGAAGAACCCCCACCATGCAAGTGGCCAAGATTCTTGTATTACATGGGATACAAATCTCTACAGTCAAGTACCAGGGTGCTCTCTTGGCAATAATCTATTCTACGGATTTGGTACTTGAAAACAAAAGGACTCATATATTTATTTGAATATTTATAACTCAAACTTACCAGCCAAGGGTATTGGATTTCCTGATCACGTTGACTAACAATATCAGCCTGTCATGATATGTGGTGCATTGAGAAAAATAATATGAAAGATGAAACAAGCTAAGAAAATTTATGATCAAATGAACCAAACTCCTAGCACTCCCAAAGAAAAACTTCTGATATTTTTCTGATTAATCATGTATTTACCTCTGCAAGTAAGCATGTAATTATGTGACGGTGACATCATAAGAACAGGATCCACACCATATACTAATATAGCACATCAAAGATTGGATTCCCAACATAGATGTGCACTTGATGAAAAGTAGGGAACCCAGCAGGAAACTGGAAAAGGTACCTGATAATTAATCTGTGGCATAGGAGCTAAAGAATGATGCCTGATTGCCTGGATAAGAATCATAAGATGCGATAAAGCCACTGTGAGAGGAGGAGGCGACGAAGTATAGATAGATTAACTAGAATAAGATCTAGCTGATCTCGGGGCTCTGATGTTTCCTTCTTCTTGCAGGGAACAATTGGTCCAATTTTGTGTAGACAGCAGGTTGGCACGTAGGGTCGTATCATTGGCCCGGTGATCTCGTTTTCAGCGGCCAAATCGTACGAAATGCCGACTTCCATTCCCTCCCCCATCCTAGATTCCCCCGTGTGTCTCGTCTCGCGGCCACAGAATCAAAGCATCTTCGCTACCCCCAGACTTAGATTACGCGCAAACGAACGATGCTATGATAGTGGAGGCCGGGGGAAAATCCTCACCTCACAGTTACCTCCAATGGCCGTCGGCTACGAAACCCACGGAAGCCGCGAGCGAGCAACCATGCCCGTGGCCAGCCCATGGCCTCCCGCGTTTGGAAGGACGCCGTTGCCCACCGCCGCCGCCGCCGCCGCCGCCGTGGAGAGAGAGAGAGAGAGAGGCGAGGCGGAGGAGAGGACACGCGCGAGCCGGAATCCCCAGGCTTCCCGCTGGGCCGTTCGCTGCGAGGGCCTGGAAAATGGGCTGCGGCCCATTTTACGAGCAAACTGGCCCAGCCGCACACTGGCGGCCACGGCCTATTCTCGGCGTGGCTGCGCTGCGATTGTTTTTTTTTTTTGAACTTTTTTTGAACATTGTGGTCATGACAACTGGATTGGCGTGGCAAAACTACGCTATCACGTCGGTCAGAATCTCGGCATGGCCACGTTATGCTTGCAATTTTACTTATTTTTTGAACTTTTAAATTTTAAAAATAAACCATTTTAAAACTTACTTTCAATATCTAAACATTTTGGCCACGCCAATCGGACTGGCGTAGTAAAACGACTGGCGTAGCAAAACAATGTCACGCCAGTGGCTAGCGTGGTAACTTTATTTGGTCACGCTATATTTTTAAAATTAGAAAATAAAAAAAATCCTGCGCTTGCCATATTGTGTGGCGAAACGTGTGGTTTGACGACATGAGCGGCGCCGATGGGCGCAGCCGTAGGACGGGTTGGTTTGTCCGGTCGTTCGGATGTCCGGGTCAATCCCGGGGGTTGGCATTCGTGTGCAATGCCGTCGTAGGCTTGGGGATGGGTCAACCTATCGGATCGTCAACATGTACTCCATATACAGAGAACCACCGGTCCACTTGCACAAAAACAAGCGGAGAAACGCCGGGGGTGCAGGTACATGATAACTACGTACTACTGCATCGCCTAAATATATTTCGTACACTTCTAGCTGTACCTAGAAATGTCCACTGCCTGATTGGTCTGGCTCGTTCATCTTAGCTGAGCGTCTCGATCGGTGTTTGCTTCGCGGCCCAATGAGCCTATCATTTGGTGTTTCTTGTGCTGAAACGTTCGGACTTCGGAGGCGCGTGGACGTGACAACGTTACGTGGTCCACTCACGCGTTGCTCCGCGTGGAGGTAGCATTGGTTGTGACCTGCGACTGATTTTGGGATTCGGAATTGGGTTCTCTTTTCTTCTTGAGAAAAGTAGTAGGATGGGTTTTCATTTTGGCCCATAACCCTATTGACACATGGTTATCGACTCTCTGAACTCTTGAGCTCTGAATATATACGTGTGCTGCATCCTGCATGGCGTGATCTGCTACAACGCTACTACTAGTTCATACCGGTAAAGGTATGTGATCTGTGAGTTAGCGAGCACAAGGCTTTCTGATCGCTCCGCAACAATTTGCAGCATGGTCTGGTTCTGAGAAATGTACACATATTGTCACTTGTCAGCTTCCGTTTGAGATCGATTTTGGAATATTAGGAAATGCTTTTTGGGTTGAAGAGTACACTATTTATGGACAAGTGTAAACCTGACTGGATTATAGCAGATCCTCCAGTCAAACCAAAGCGATCTTCTTGTCTGAAGGCCTTTTTTTTAGAACGTTGTCTGAAGGCTGGATCAAGTATTCCAGTCCACGAAAAGTGCATTTCATATTATTGCGCTATTGTATACTCTCTCAATTCCACAAAATATCAATTCCTATAATTTTAAGGACATCTACAATCAGGGACATTTTAATAGTACCCTCACTAACTGAGGGTACCCTCTGGGAACCCCCTCACAATGGAGGATACCCCTAATAGCCTAACGAGTGCCCCTAGCCCAAAAAGCTCAGGTAGGTATTTTATTATACTACCTCTCTCTTCTCCCCCCTCTCTCTCTTCTCATTTACCGGCGCGCCTCCTCCCCTCCGTCTCCACGCATGCTCGTCTCCTCCCCTCCGCCGCTCGCCTCTCTCTCTCCCCCTCTCCCTCTCGCCGCTCGCCATCGCCAAATCCCACGCCCCCCATCCGATCCCACGCAGTGCCGCGCCAAATCCAGCGCGCTGCCGCTTGCTGGAGACGCAAGGCGTGCTCAGCGATGGCGCGGTCCTCGGCCGTGGTGGCCTCATCGAACCCAGGGAGCGGCGGCGAGGACGAGGAGGAGGGACGCCTCTCCCGTTGCCGGCGTCCACCACTGCCCCTCTCTCTCCCTCTCTCCTGTCGTCATCCTCCCCGGCATCCTCTGCCTCGCGCCGTGGCTGGTCGGGGGCGCCAGATCCAGCGCGTAGTGGGTGGATCTGGGCCCCCCCGCTGCGCCGGCGGTGGCGGGCAAAGCGTCGGCGGAGGAGGCCGGGCAAGGCGTGCGAGGCGGCGAGCACGGGCGCCTCAAGCCGTCTCCACTCATCGCTGGTTGGTGGCCAACGGCTGCCGCGGCGTGCGGTGGCCGGATCCGGTCGTCGCTGTCGCCTCTCTCTTCTCTTTCTCTCTAAGGCCATCAGCAATGCGTCGACGGTGGCGGTCCCGGCGGTGGTGGGCGTGGCACCGGCGGTGTCGGGTGCGGCGCGACGAGACTGAGGAGAGAGCGAGAGTGAGGCGAGGGTGAAAGAGGAAATTTGGGGGGACGATGCCGTGCCCACGAGCTCCACACGCGCACAACGCGGTGCCAGGCTGCGTCTCCCCATGAAAAGTTGGCAAGGCGCAGAGAGAGCCGTGTCCCCCAGTAGAGGGACGCGTTCCATCGCAGGGGGACGACGCCGACGGAAAAACGGACGGCCGTCTGTAGGGACACGGGCTGAAGTACCGCATTGATGATGGCCTAAGAAGAAACTAGTGGAGAGTAAAAATGACCAAAATACCCCTAATTATTGGAAAAATAGTAATAGTGATAGATAGGTAAATGATATTTAAGGGATAAAACTTCTTGTTTTATGTGTTAACAGTAGATAGAGTGGTATAAGTTGATTTTTTTGGGACAAAATTGAAGATAAGGTTTTTAGGGACAGAGCGAGTACTCGCTATCAGTGGAATCAAGTCATGGAAAGAGAGGATAAATTAAACCCACAGGTAACCATCATTTGCTTACTGCATGCGCTCCACTCACGTACGTACGCTGCGTCGCCGCCCTGATGACATCAAATCAAGAAAAAGAAAAGGTCATGAACTAGTCACGTTTGAATCGTTCGTGATTAAATAATCATGTCATTGTATATATGCTCCCTGCGTGTTTTCGAATATTAGAAATTCTGATCCAAAAGGAGAAGGAGAATGACCATTCGCCATTTTCTAACCGTGTTGTGATCACTAGACGAAAAAGGACTTCCATGTATATGTATATGCCTTCCTTTTACCAATTGACCATGAGATTATTCTCCGGTGTCCACTTCCGAACGGAGACTCAGCTTTCCCCGGTCAAGAAAAGTCACCTGCAGATTCATATGCAACTGCTGCATATATATATATATATATATATATATCTGCATATCTCCTCTCTTGACGTTTTTTTTTAAGTAAATTTCACATTGCACCATATATTTTGACCAAAGTTTCGCAATGGGCAAGGGCCAAACCAACATTTTCACTTAACACCACATATCTTTGCACTAGTTGGCACTTTGAACTAGGGTTGAGCACATTAATAGAAGTTGTCAGAGAAAAGCTAGTTCAAATAATCATTTTAGTTCCATGGTATTAAGATAAATAACTTTAGAAAGAAATAGCAAATCACAAAACAACTTTTTTCAGCACGTCACACTAAAATAATGATGCCAATATGTTTAAAAGCGGCACAAAATGATCTATGCATAGGGGCAAATGAATAAAAATAAAATAGAAAATAGTTAATTACCACTCACACTAAAAAGAAGAAAACATAAAATGTTTTGCCTTTTATAATTATCCATGTGTAAATCATATGAAGTTTTCTCACATTCCCTTGCTTTGCTCACCCCTAGTCCAAACTGAAAACTTATGTAAAGATGTATGGTGTTAAGTGAAAACATTGATTTAACCCTAGCCTATTATGAAATCTTGGTCAAAATTTGTGGCCTAATGTGAAATTTACTCTTTTTTTTTCTCTTCGAAAAATCATCCCCTGACAGTGGGAAAAAAATACTATGCGGCAGTGTCGCACAACACTTCTCAACCAACATTGCTCAAACTGACAACGCATATTCCGTCTCCTAGAAACGGCTCGGACTGTAGCAGGAGATGGGACACGCGTCGTCAGTTCGAGCAGTTTTGCACGATAAGCGTTGTGCGGCACTACCACAAATAATTTTTCCCCCTGACAGTGCTATAATGGCCGTGTTTAGTTCTTTGGTCAAAATTTTCTGAAGTATATGGATACACATTTAAAGTATTAAGCATAGATTAATAACAAAACAAATTACAGATTCCGCCTGTAAACCGCGAGACGAATTTATCAAGCTCAATTAATCCCCACAAAGAATTTTTTTCTCTAACAGTGCTATAATGGCCGTGTTTAGTTCTTTAGCCAAATTTGAAGTATTAAACTGCTAACGACCAAATTTGGTAATATCAGCATCGGAAAAGGAGATTAGATCAAGGTGGAGTCGAAGGCGGAGATTGATCTGAGAACAGAGCAAGAATCGGCTGAAGTCCAGATTGGCTACGATTAGAATCGGCTGGGTCTGAGTCGGACTAGGTGAGCCGATGCAGCCGATTCTAACTGTATAATTTGGTGTATGACATTGGGTTGAATTGAGATGCTTCAAGATAATTGCCGCACATGGATAGAGTCCTGAGAAGGCAATTGCATCTATTAATTAGGATGTTTTATGTAACTTCCTTAGAGATATGTTTGGACAAAAGTCTGCCGCAAAGACTTATGGTATCTTAGAGTTTGTTAGAGATAGTGGTCGTGTCCGGTATGGACATATCTTGTAATTCTTGGGGATAAATAGACCCCGAGCCCTGTGTAATTTTTAACACACACGTTCAATACAATCTCGGCGCATCGCCACATTTTTTCTTTAGTTTTATTTCGACGAGTTCTTGCTTTCGGGTTGAGCTGCATCGATTTTGATCTTCAACAAGAGGTAAAACTTGTTATGACGGCTTGTGTTCTCGGGATTAGTGCTTCCATCCTTATGACACTCTAATCTTGTCTATATAATTCATCAAGTTATCATATATCTTACATAATCTTTGGCAATATCGCCATCTAACCTACAATCGGCTAACATCTGTTAATAGAAGGCAGGCGATTAGGTTAAATAGCGACGTTGTCTTAGATTATATAAGATATCTACCACTTTATGAAACATCCAGCGGCTTGATTGTCTAGATATTGTTCTTCTTTTCATACTTAATGCTGCATCAGTTGAGTTTGATCTATTAAGTTGTGATTAGAATATCAATCTCTAGCCTGTACTCTGGTTGCCGATTAGGGTAGTATCGGAGTTTCAGCCGATCTTATCTGATTTAACCATATTCGATCTATATGCTTCAATGACATGTTAAATCCGCCCTTTGTGTCAAGATATCGTTGCAATCTAAATATATTAAGCTTCTGTTTAATACATCATACCTGTTTTAATATCTTGATATAGAGTAGTATCGGAGTATTAGCCGATACACGCTAGATCTATCTGATCGGCTATGCTATAAACATATATAATCCTGTTATTAATATATATTTCGATCTAAGTGATTTATACTGTCTCGGCATGGTGACCGATCTATCCCAATCACTTGATTTAAGTATATATTAATATAAGAACTATATATCGTTAGTATCTACAGCCGATCGAATAGATTTAGTTTCTTACTATCTATTTATAACCGCCGATCGATTCATATAGGACATCGGCTCAAAGATAAATGATATGTCATCGGCACCTAGCCGATCGGCTATCATTTATAGATTTAACCACGAATTCTTTGTCTCTACTTCTTGTTGATTACATGATCAAATCAACTGGCACGTTCATATATTCGAAGGCGAGCTTTGGACCTGCACTGGAGTAAAGCAGATCTCCCAGGCCTCGTGTTTTCTATCAACATAAACATAGACTAATAACAAAACAAATTACAGATTCCGTCTGTAAACCGCGAGACGAATTTATTAAGCTTAATTAATCCCCACAAAGAATTTTTTCCCTGACAGTGCTATAATGGTCGTGTTTAGTTCTTTGGCCAAATTTGAAGTATTAAACGTAGACTAATAACAAAACAAATTACAGATTCCGCCTGTAAACCGCGAGACGAATTTATTAAGCTTAATTAATCCGTTATTAGCAAATGTTTACTGTAGTATCACATTATCAAATCATGGCGCAATTAGGCTCAAAAAATTTGTTTCGCAATTTACATGTAAACTGTGTAATTGGTTTTTATTCGTCTACTTTGTAAACATTGTCATGCAAACTGTGCAATTGGTTTTTATTCGTCTACTTTCTAAACATTGTCATGCAAACTGTGCAATTGGTTTTTATTCGTCTACTTTCTAAACATTGTCAAATCATGGCGCAATTAGGCTCAAAAGATTCGTTTCGCAATTTACATGCAAAGGTTTTTATTCGTCTACTCTTTTTAGAATTACACTGTAATACGCAGGATTCGTTTCGCAATTTACATGTAAGCCGTTTAATACTGAAAAATTCGCTCCCATGGGAGTCGTCGTTTCCCAATTTACATGTAAGCCGTTAAATCCTGAAAAATTCGCTCCCATGGGGAGTCGAACGGGTACATCGCCTACCACTGAAAGCATAACGCCGTTAAATCCTGGAAAAATCACTCCCATGGGGAGTCAAACCCAGGAGCTCAGGTGCTACTGAGGCTCTTGTAACCACTAAGTTACATACCCTTTCACTTATTCGTCTACTTTTAATGCTTCGGGTGTGTTTAGTTCCTGAAAAAAGTTAAAAGTTTGAAGAAAGTTGGGAGTTTAAAAAAAAAGTTGAAAGTTTATGTGTATAGGAAAGTTTTTGATGTGATATGATGTGATGGGAAGTTGGGAATAAGGAGTAAATTAAACACGGCCTTCATGTGTTTAAACATTTGATGTGATATTTTTAGCTAAATTTTTTTTTATCTCAACACACCCAATGTTGTATTCTTCTCTGACTCTCCGATGATGATCTGACCCGGAAGATCGAACGAGGAAACATTCGTTGTTGCGGGTCAATGGCCGAGTTAGCCGCGGCAACGCAACGACGAGATTGGTGATGAGGTAATGGGGGTCACCGGTTTGAAGTTTAAACACGGCTGCTACGCAGAACGCCCCTTTTCTGGCTGATGTTTCTCGCGTGACACCGATCGCCGCTGTGCCACAAAACCCGCACGACAGCGACGCGTGGAGTCGTGCACCGCCCGCGCCCGCGGCTGAACACGCCTGCAAGCGAAAGAAGTTATCTGGACTTTGGAGATTTGATCGGATCAAACCTTGCCGCTGCCGGACTAAAACTAAACGCCGAGAGGGGTTGCGATCGCGGCGTCTGCTTCTGCAGCCGCACCCCGCGGATTGACACGGCCACACGGGCACGGTGTCGCGCGCGCGGGGACAGGCACGCAGGGGAGAGGCGTGGTGTGATGGTGTCCCGTGCACGGCCGCGCGCGTTCACGTGCCAAGAGATGGGCAGCGGCTAGACGGCTGCATATATAATGCAGGCATGGCCCCGGGCGTACACGTATACA
The DNA here is from genome assembly GCF_000147395.1 of Oryza glaberrima. Taxonomy (NCBI): domain Eukaryota; kingdom Viridiplantae; phylum Streptophyta; class Magnoliopsida; order Poales; family Poaceae; genus Oryza; species Oryza glaberrima. The sequence continues at coordinate 28,160,201 of NC_068327.1, read as the reverse complement.
CCTGCGTTTAATGAGCCGATGAGAACGACTAACCGGGGCGATCAGCTTAAGTTCTGGATACGTACAAAGGTGACCCTTTCATGGAATTTATTGTACTGACACTGTGGTGCCCGAATCCGCGATCGTGTACGACTGAAGACGTAGGGCCTGTTCACTTGAATGAAAAAAAAACCTTACCAAAATTTATCATTGCCAAAATTTTAGTATAATTATCAAAATTTTAGTAACTTATCAAAATTTGACAGCAAAATAAATATAGCCATTTTTTTTGGCAACTTTAACAAAATTTGGTAAGGTTGAAAATAGTATCAAAGTGAACAGGCCCTAAAATTTTGGTATAGTTGCCAAAATTTTGGCAGGATTTTTTATATAGTTACAAAAATTTGGCAGCAAACTAAATGTAGCCATTTTTTTTATAACTTTACCAAAATTTGATAAGGTTGAAAATAGCATCAAAGTGAACAGGGCCGTAGTGTCGCGTACGTAGAATCCAAGACGAGACCAGCTTTTTACGTACAGTCCCGTCATTATGGATTATGGAATCGGGAAATCCTCTACTGTTAAATAAAAATCTGACCGGAAAGGACACGTAGCACGTAGCTGGGCCGATCGCTCGCTCACACGCATACGGACAGCGACTTACACTCAGACGCACGCTTTGATCGGATCGCATCGCATCGCAGCAAAAGGGCATCGTTGGAGCCGTGGCCGCGATCGCCGTCCGGCGGCTCGCGCGAGCACTAGCTAAAAGCCGTCGCCACACGCGGTGGCGCGCGTGGCCGCGTGGCGGCAGCGGCAAGCCGGCAAGTGTCGTCTTCCTTCCCGGAGCACTGGGGCTGCTCAGTGGGCTGCACATTGTTCACGCACAACGGCACAAGTGATGCCCTTCTCTTTTTTTTTCCCTTCCTCCTCCTTTCAGATCGGAGGTTGTGAGTGAGTACTCCTACAAATGATTCATAGGAAAGTCAGCCCTCCTACGTGTTCGTCATCCTGTGCCCGACTCGGAGCAATCAGGAAAAGAGAGACGCTCCATCACCACACGTCGCCGTTTTTGCACTGAATTATGAACCGCAACAAGATCGATGAGCCCGATGCGCTGCACCGACACACGATCACTCACCACTCATCAGTCACACACACTCGCAAAAAGGGATCACCTTTATCACCTAGCCAGTCGCTCGGCCACATGTAGTAGGAGTAGAGCCCAAAACCTCCCAAATCGTGTAACGCACAACACGATCAGAATGTCGCTGAGACGACGGTAGGCGCGGTAGCTGCAGCAGCAGGGGAGCAATGGACGACGTGAGGTTTTATTGGCACCGAGACGCGACCTACACCAACACCCGACATTGCCTGCGAGGGTGGGCCTTTCCTGCCGGCCAACGCCGAGACGGCACCCGTTGCCGTTGGGTGGTTGGTTTTGGTTGGCCCGAGCCAATCGGCCGAGACGCTACGGCTCGCCCGTGGCCTCTCGTTCGCCCGCGCCGGGGTGGCGTGTCAACTGTCAATCGATCGCCCTCGGCGCGCGCCGAGGCACAGCGCGCTCATCACTCGCCCTCGCATAAAGCGGCTTGTTGTCACGGTGCCACCGATCGATCGTTTCTGGGGCGTCGTCTTCTCCGTGAAGGGAAAAAATGAGCGAGAAGGAGAGGATGATCGAATGATCGGTCCCTCTGTTCGCGAGAGCAACCTGCGCCCACCAGCTCGATCAAAAGAAAAGGCGTGCTGCGCGCGTGTCGACCTGTTGATTCACACCTCTCGAATTATCCGCGGTCGTGGTTTTGTGTAGTGTGTGTCGTGTCGTGTCGTTCGCTCGCAGGAACGCACGAATGGTGACGGATGCTTCATCAGGACGCAAGGCCCTGACCCTCTCTCTGCTGCTGACTTGTGCGCTCGATCTTATCGTCTCGTGGAATCCTTGATTTCGTGATCGCCATGGGGACGTTCAATCGTGCCAGGAGATTCCTGGCCCGCCGTCTAGCAAGCCACACACAGGCTTCTGGAAAAAAACCAACACTACCGTCTCTTTTCCTTTTTCTCCTCTATTTTTATGTGCGCGCGGTGCGTGCGGCTGCCTACTGGTGCTACTCACCGATTTTGGCTGTGTTTAGGCGTGTAAAGTTTTAGCGGGTCACATCAAATATACGAACATATATTTGAAGTATAAACCGTGAGACGAATTTATTAACCCTAATTAATCCGTTATTAGTAAATATTTACTGTAACATCACATTATTAAATCACGCTATAATTAGGTTTAAAAGATTCGTCTCGCAATTTACACTCAATCTGTATAATTAGTTTTTTTTTCTATATTTAATAATGCGTTCGTTGACATGTCGAGCACCGAGCACCTAA